>NC_090824.1:1857692-2474423 GCF_028021215.1 Eschrichtius robustus
ATAAGACAAGGTAAATGGAAACAAACTCAAAGTGGATTTAAAACAAAGACACCTCTCACTCCTGTTCCCTTTTTGTTCATTTTTCAGGACATAACTATCTATGGCTTCTTCAATCACTATAAGAATTTGTAGAGTGAAAACTATTTGTGGGAGAGAGAAATGTTCCCCAAAGGGCATAACTGCTCATCGTGCAGTGAAAGTATGAAGCAGCAAACAAGAGTTTCAGTATTATTACCTTAATGATGGGAACAGAATTTTTTAATTAATTTCTATTGGTGTATAGTTGATTCAAAAGGGTGTGTCAGTTTCTGCTGTACAGCAAAGTGAATCAGTTAATACATACACATATGTCCACTATTTTTTAGATTCTTTTCCCGTATAGGTCATTACAGAGTACTGAGTAGAGTTCCCTGTGCTACACAGTAGGTCCTCATAGAATTTCTGTTTTAATCAGAACCTGGAGTTTGTCTGTGAAATCCAGTACTAGAGCCGGGAGCCTCACCACGCATACCAGGAGATACACGCCATGAAGAGGCCCAGAACATTTTCCTCCCTCCAAGGCACATCAAACAGCCACTGAACAAGAGAAATGACTGGGCCCATGGCACTTTCCAGAAAGGGCCATCCTCCCTGTTCAGACAGGAAGAAAATAAGTTTTAAAAAATAACTCCTATCAAAACGCTTACAGTGGGCTTCCCTGGTGGCGCAGTGGTTGAGAATCTGCCTGCCAATGCAGGGGACACAGGTTCGGGCCCTGGTCTGGGAAGATCCCACATGCCGCGGAGCAACTGGGACCGTGAGCCACAACTACTGAGCCTGCGCGTCTGGAGCCTGTGCTCTGCCCCAAGAGAGGCCACGATAATGCGAGGCCCACGCACCGCGATGAAGAGTGGCCCCCACTTGCCGCAACTAGAGAAAGCCCTCGCACAGAAAACGAAGACCCAACACAGCCATAAAATTAATTAATTAATTAATTAATTAATTTTTTAAAAAAGCTTACAGTGACTGAAGAAGCTGTAGGCGTTAGGTCATCCCACTAGGCCAGGATGAAGACGAACCCCACACCACTCTAAGTCACCCACGATGCAGTGAGTCAACTGTACAACCAGACTTTTAAAGGGACTGGAAAAATACAAAAGGGATTTTGGTATTCTGAGTTTCTACCTCTCACATTTGTTTTTGGCAATAACCTAATAACCATGTTTCCTATGTCAGTATTGGTGTATATAACTGAAATCTATAGTTGTTTCTAAAAAATTGACAAATCAGGTAGAAATTATAACACAAATAACTTCCTGAATGTTAACAGATCCACACTTTTATACACTGGGCTACTTATAGTACCTAAAATTGGCAAAAGAATGAGAGTTAAAAATATAAGGGGGGGTGCAGATGTGGGAGAGGACTACTAGGAAAGCTTCAGGTATGTTTTACAAAGATAAGTATTGGCACAGTAGCTAAAAGTTTTAGGTAGGGAATAGTAAGGAATAAATACACCAACCCACGTAAAAGGATTCTGATAACCTGACATATAGTAAGCTCTGAAAAGGTGGCATTATTAACCAGCCGAATCCATTTAATCACATGAAAGTCATTCTTCTACATGCCAGGCACCGTGCTAAGCACTGTATGTATGTACATCTCATTTAATCCTAAGACTTGAAAGGAGGTGACGTTATTCCCATCTGACAGATGAGCAAACAGCCTCACACCTGCTCAATGCCTTTGCCCAGTATCACAAGAGATACTGAATGGCAGGGCTAGGATTCACATCAGCCTGTCAGGCCCCTACACCACCTCCAGCCCCAACTTACGTCTGAGCTCCAAATGCATACAGGCAATTGCCTACCTGACACCTCCTCTTGGAGACCTACAGGCAACTTAAATCAACATGCTCAAAACCAAATTATAGAGGTTTGTTTCCTAAAAGGATAAATAAAATCCAAGAAAGGAAGAGAGGAATCGAAACAACACACTTTACACAAACTAAAAGCACAACTCTTCAAACACCTCATCTAGTGTTTTCCAGTCATTTCTCAGGAAATGGCAACCCTATGTATCCATCCAATTCTACAAGCCGGAAATCAGAATCATTCTGGCCCCCTCACGATGGTGGAGGACCCAGAAACACATCACAAACAAACAAGACTTGGGGCAAGTGCTAAGTGCTTTAGAGGAGGAGAAAAAGTTGACAAAGACTAGAGAGACTGCCAAAGAAGGTGGGGGAGGACTTCTGTAGCTATGGAGGTCACAGGAGACTTCTTGAAGGAGCAGAGCCCCGAATGATGAAAGGGGCCTGTCATGGGAAGAAACAGGGCAGGAATGGAAGAGGGCAGGCACTCCAGGCAGAAGACAGACTAGGTGTGGAAGCCCCAGTGTGGAAAGGAGTGTGGTGTCTTCAAGACACAGAAGAATGCCAATGTGTCCAGAACGCAGTGAAAGACAGCAGGAGGTGAGTCAGGTGCCAGATGGGGAACGCTCGGTAAGCCACGATCAGAGTCTACACCTTGTTCTAACAGCCATCTACCCCACAGAAAGTTGCACATGTGCTCCTCAAACCTTACGTGTGAATGTTACTCAAGGATTCCTTCATTCAACAAATATCAACTGGGCATCTACCTCACGCCAGGTATTCTTCTAGGTGCTAGAATAAATTATTGGGGGCAAAGATAGGAAGCCAGGAGATCAAAAATAGAAAGCTTTTAAAAAAAAAAAATAGAAGGCTTTTGTAATAATCCAGGCAAGAAATGATGGTGGTTTATTTAGACCAGGGTGGTGATCGTATACACAGTGAGACACTCTTATTCCAGAAATACTTTATGGTACAGTTGCCAGGATATGCTGATTCTTATTGGACTGACTGTATACACACACACACACACACACACACACACACTCACGCACGCACGCCCCTACCTTAAGGAAATCAGCTCTGGTCAGAGGAATAACTCAGATTTCAGGATTCATTCAAGGTAGGAGCAAATGAGGAAGCAACTCTCATCATTTCTAGAATGAGGACCCAGCACATTGTAAGCAATCAATAATTGGGACCTACGAAGGCAGTTCATTCATCCAAACAGACATCTGAGTTCCTACTATATGCCAGGTACTGTGCTAAGAGGTGGAGATTCAGTGAAAATCCGCACCCTCAAGAACTTCTTATGCGGGGAAAACAACACATAAAATAATTCCTTGGGACTTCCCTGCTGGCGCAGCGGTTAAGAATCTGCCTGCCAGTGCAGGGGACACGGGTTCAAGCCCTGGTCCAGGAAGATCCCACATGCTGCGGAGCAACTAAGCCTGTGCGCCACAACTACTGAGACCGTGCGCCACAACTACTGAAGCCTGCACACCTAGAGCCTGTGCTCCACAACAAGAGAAGCCACCGCAATGAGAAGCCTGCACACCGCAACAAAGAGCAGCCGCCGCTCGCCGCAACTAGAGGAAGCCCGCGCGCAGCAACAAAGACCCAACGCAGCCAAAAAATAAAAAATATAAATAAATAAATAAAATAAATAAAAAAATAAATAATTCCTTAAAAGTACTAAAAGATGCACATACAGGGCACTAAGCAAGCAGTTGTTTAAAACAGGCTCGCTCACTTGGTTTTCCTTGGACCCTGCTAGTGGTTCCTTCTCAGTCTCTTTTGCACATTTTTTCTCACCAACCTCTAAACATTCAGGCGCTCCAGGCTTGGGTCCTTAGACCTCCCCTCTCTCTGCACTCACCCACCAGGCTCCATCACCCAGAGCCTGGGTGGTCTCGTCTCATTGGCCTCAAAGCCTTAAACTCCCAAACATCTAGCTCCACAGCCAGACTTCTTTCCTCGATTCATGCACTTACTGTTAACTAACAGGATTTTCAGAGTTAACATGTTCAAAATCAAACACCTGGTATTGCCCCAAAACCAGTTCTTCCTGCGGTCTGGCCTTTCTCAGTGGATGGCAACACCTTCCAAATGCTCAGCCGGAAACCTTGCTGTCAGCCATGACTGCTTCCCCATTCTTATTCTATACCTGATCCAGCTACAAAGTTCCCGCCTCTTAGTAATATACCCTGAATTCCACCATCGCTTACCACCTCCACTGCTACTGTCCTGGTCTAAACCACCATCCCCTCTCTTGATTGGATGATGTATTAGTGAGGGTTCTACAAGGAAACAGAACCAACAGGACATCTGTATCTACAGAGAGAGATTAGTTTTAAGGTATTAGCTTACACAATTGTAGAGGTGCAAGTCCAAAATCTGCTGGAGACCCAGGTCAGTTGCAGTCTGAGTCTAAAGGGAGTTTGCTGGCAGAATTCCTTCTTGCTCAGGGGAGATCAGTCTTCGTTCTATTCAGGCCATCAACTGATTGCATGAGGCTCACCCACGTTATGGAGGTTAACCTGCTTTACTCAAAATCCGCCTATTTAAATGTTAATTCCATCCAAAAAATATCTTCACTGAAAGACCCAGAGTAATGTTTGACCAAATATCTGGGCACCATGGTGCAACCAAGTTTACACATAAAGTTGATACCTGACCTCCCTGTTTCTGCCCTGGGCCCTCTTCATTCATTCAACACTGACCCTGCTGGAGTGGAGACCACACGCAGCAGCTATGCCCAAAACCTCTAAGCGCCCTCCAGTGGCTCCCCGATGTCAAAGATGAAGCAGCAAGCTGCTCACTGAGACTGAACAAGGAACTCTTGACCTGGCACCCTGTTGCCTCTCTGACTTCATCTCCTCCCTCCCTCTCAATCCCTCTACTCCAGCTGCACGTGGTAGATACAGAATAGACACTCAAATAGTTTTCCAATTAATGGGAAAATTACCTAATAGACTAAATCTGTTAAACAGACAAAGGTTTTTAAAAAACATGGACTTTTGTGAGTGAACAGAAAACAGAACTCCATGGAGGGTAACACAAGCAAATACTACCATCTAGGGAAGGCCTAAATACTGAAAGGCAAGGCAAAAAGGAAAAAGTCACATGCTTTGGAGTCAAACACACCCATTGTACAACATAACAGATACATGGGCTGGGATAAGTCTCTCAACTTACCTGATCCTTGACTTCCTCAGCTATACGATGGGACTTGCCTGTCAGAAGGAGTGAGATTGCTTGTACTGCCTGCATCACCTGACACAATGCCCAACACGGTAGGCATTCAGCTTACAGTAAGACATTTCAAGAAGGAAACGTGAAATTAACAAAAAAGGAAACTGGGTAAGAGCATCACCAGATGCTTTTGAAAAGCGATCTGAAAGCTTTCTGTAGTGGAGTTTCTCTGGGACAAAGTACATTTTAAGGTACTGGAGAGTCAAAGATGTCAAAGTGAGAATTAAGCAAGACCGTCATGAGCCCAGGAGTTCGTGTGAGTTAGGAAGACAGAGGGAAGTCCACACACAAAGCAACACTGGGCAGAAGGGCAGTGGGAGTGCAGCGGGCTCCCAGCCACAATCTGAGGACCATGCCCTGCATTCCAAAGGAAAGCTGGCACAGACAACCCTGGAGGAAAACACAACGGCCTAACACAGCCACTAAGTTTCTCTTTTTCATATGCCAAGGTGAAGAAACAGGAATGTAAAAATAAAAGAAAGCATACACCAGGACTTCCCTGGTGGCTCAGTGATTAAGAATCCGCCTTCCAATGCAGGGGACACGGGTCCAGTCCCTGGTCGGAAAACTAAGATCCCACATGCCGCGGGGCAACTAAACCCGTGCACCGCAACTAGGGAGAAGCCCGCAACAAAGACCCAGTACAGCCCAAAAAAAAAAAAAAAAAAAAAGAAAGAAAAAGAAGAAAAGGAAAGCATACCCCACAATCAGCACAAAGGAGCAAAAATACAATAACATGTGGAAAACAAGACAGGCGGAAATCCATAGTATCATTGAATATATCATTTGCAAACCATTCAACTACCCCTACTCACTTTACCACCCTTCCCAACTCCTGGTCCTCTCTAACTTCTCATCACAGGAACTCAAGCAGGGCTTTCTTTCAGAAAGAAATTCACACTGTGACTCTGTACTCACCACACAGACACAGGTCCATCTCACAGAGCAATTCTTATTTGAACTACCATGATACAGTCTGGTATTTTCTATTGCTCTTTGTTTTTTTGGTTTTTTTTTAATGCTGATGGTCACAACTCATATGACTCATTAAGCTGATTTAACAGCACCCACAGACTGGACTCTGGGGACTCAATGCAAGCTAATCTTCCTACCTGAGTGACTGTCCCTCTCAAATACCTTTTCACTATGCAATACCCTATACTTATAAAGCCTGCCTTCCCCAACATCAAATGTTTTCTCACCAACATCAAAACTCTCCTTCAGGGCTTCCCTGGTGGCGCAGTGGTTAAGAATCCGCCTGCCAATGCAGGGGACACGGGTTCGAGCCCTGGTCCAGGAAGATCCCACATGTCGCAGAGCAACTAAGCCCGTGCGCCACAACTACTGAGCCTGCGCTCTAGAGCCCACGCGCCACAACTACTGAGCCCACGCGCCACAACTACTGAAGCCCACATGCCTAGAGCCTGTGCTCCGCCAACGAGAAGCCACCGCAATGAGAAGCCCGCGCACTGCAATGAAGAGTAGCCCCCGCTCGCTGCAACTAGAGAAGCCCACACGTAGCAATGAAGACCCAACGCAGCCAAAACTAAATAAATAAAATAAATAAATTTATTTTAAAAAAAAAAAAACTCTCCTTCACTGGGAAGACATCATTCAACAAGCCTCTGAGCAGCCGCTGTGTGCCAGGCACTGCAGCTGCAACAGCTTCATGGTCCGCTCATCTAAGTCTGAATCCCAGCTCTACCCACTGTATTAGTTTCCTGCTGCTGCCACAAGTCACCACAAGTTCAGAAGTTTTAAAAAACACAGATTTATTATCTCACAGTTTCTGTAAGTCACAAGTCCAGGTGGACCCAACTGGGTCCTCTGTCTAGGGTCCCACAAGGCCAAAATCAAGGTGTCGGCAGGGCTGCGTTCCCTGAGCTGGAGGCTCATTCTGGTCATTGGCCAAATCCAGTTCCTTGAAGCTGTAGAACTCAGGTCCCGTTTCCTCGTTGGCTGTCAGCCAGGATCCAGTCTTTGCTCTTAGCTGCCCACACTCCTTCTCAAGCTTTCCATGTGGCCCCTCTAACAATGACCAGTCGAGTCCCTCTCATGTTTCAAATCCCTGACTCTACCCAGAAAAGGTCTCTGCTTTTAAGAGCTCATTTGATTAGATAATCCAGGTAATCTCCCTATTTTAGGATCTGTAACCTTGATTACATCTGCAAAATCCCTTTTGCCACGTAACATAAAATACTCACAGGTTACAGTGGATATCTCTTGGGGGTGGGGGAGGAAGTCATTCTACTTACCTTGACCATTTATTACTGGAAACCAGGCAAATCACTTTACCACCCAAGTCTGTTTCCTCATCTATAAAATCAAGGTAATGCCAGCAACCTCAAGGGGTTGTTTTGAGGATTAAATAATATAGCTATATTTAACTGAATGCCTACTATTTGCTAGAGACTCTGGCATTAGATGAGCATTAAGGGTCCAGGAAGTTAAAAGGACATTTAAATCCATGCTGGTCGTTTCTGACAAGGTCAATAATAGCTTACTTCAGTACCAGTGAGTTATTTAAAAGCAATACTGTTCTGCCCATTAAGTCTACTGAGCAGGCAGGGGAGTGGAGGCAGTGGGTGGATCTAAGGGATCATTCGCCAGAATAATTAAAGGAAACAAAGTGTGTGAAAACGTGAACAAAACAGCCACTCTAAAGTTGTACAAGAGTCTCTCTGTCCCCTCCCTGCCTCCAAGGAACAAATTTACCAACGATCCCAAGCTGCACTTGACTTTACAAAGGCTCGAAACAACCCATGAGACCTTGACTCAGACTCTTGAGTCCATCCACTAGATCAAATGGGGGTGAGGGCTGGGGGCAATGCACAAAGGTAACTTAAAACAAATTAAAATCAAAACCACCCTCTCAACTGCAAAGGGTGTCGAACTTCGGGGAAAGAGGCCAAGCAGTGATGCAGATACCCCAAGCAGGGGATACTTCCACACCGACCTTCTTTAAAGAGGGAGCAGGTGTTTCTACTCACCACGTCTAGGTCTCCTAAAAACATAGGCATCCTCTTGCCTTATTTCCACTAAAATCACGTGAACAGATTAACTGACAGCACCCAAGTCAAGGAATAATGGCAGGAGGAGCACCAATAAAACTGAACAAAGATCCAGCATTAGGGCTCCTTGGTATCTACCCAAATGAGCCGAAACTTTTGACCCCACAAAAAACTGCACAGGAATGTTTACAGCAGCTTTATTCGTAACTGCCAAAACTTGGAAGCCACCAAGGTATTCTTCAGTGGCGATCGGGCCGTGGTGCATCCAGACAATGGAATATTATTCAGCACTAAAAAGAAATGAGCTATCAAGCCCTAAAAAGACATGGAGGAACCTTAACTGCATATTCCTAAGTGAAAGAAGCCAATCTGAAAAGGCTACATACCGGACGCTTTCCAACTATAAGGCATGCTGAAAAACGCAAAGCTACAGAGACAATAAAAAGGTGGCTGGGGGGGGGGGGGCGGGGGAGAGAGGGATGAAGACGCAGAACACAGAGGATTTGGAGGACAGTGAAAGGACTCTGTATGATGCTAATGGCGGATACATATCGTTATACTTTGTCCAAGCCGACAGACTGTACACCACCAAGAATGAACCCTCGTCTTAGCGACGGATTTAGTTAATGATAATAAACATACCACAGTAAAGCTAGACGCTGACGATGAGGGAAACTGCTCGGGGAGCAGGAGGTACATGGGACTCTACTTTCTGTTCAATTTCTCCATAAACTTAAATTGCTCTAAAAAATAAATAAAGCCTACCAATAAAAAGTTTTTAAACTGAACCAAACTCTGGAGCGGCTCCGCTCCTGGTAGGGAGAAGTTAGCCTGGCCCAGGCCACGGGGCGGGGCTTGCTTGGTGGCCAGCTCACTCTGGGACAGCCAGACATCTCACCAGAGGGGCCGACGCCAGCGACACGGTCATGCAGGGTCGGCGCGGCCCAGGTCCTCGTTGCCCAGGCCCGCACCTGCGCCCGCCCCCGTCTCTCCCCCGCCAGCCTCCTACCTCCCGGGCGCCACCGGCCTGGCCTGGGCCTGGGCCTGGGCCGGGGCCGGGGCCGGAGCCGGGGCCTGAGCCTGGGCCTCAGGGCCCGTGTCCCTGCGCTGCGCCTCGTCCCGGGCCGCCTCGGCCGGGAGGGCGGGCGGCGAGCCCAGCAGCTCCACATTGGTCACCGTCTTGCCGATGGTGAACCAGTCATTGATCTGGTCGAGGGTGAGCTTGCGCAGCATGCTCACAGGCCGCCGTCCGCGCCTCTTCAACCGCCGGTCAGAGCGGAGGGAACAGGCAGGGCGGGAACACGACGCAGCGACCGCACGACGCAGCGACCGCACGACGCAGCGACGGCAGGCCCGCGGCCCCGCCCCGCCGCAAGCCCTCCAATCAGAGCGCCCCACGCGCGCCACGCGCCCCACGCGCCACCCTGACCTTGTGCCGCTGGGCCCCGCCCCGCCCCGCCGCGCCGTGTGAGGCCTGCCGGGAGCGCTTGCCCGTCAGCGACGCCGAAGTCCGGCCGCTGGGGTCGGCCACCAGGTACCGAAGTTGGCAAAACGAGTCCCTCAGGGCCCCTCGGCCGTCTGGGGGCGGGGCCCAGCATCAGCGAACCCGGGATGTGCAAAAACAAGGCCTCCAGTCTCTCTCCAACCTCCCCCTTTGAGGGCTACTCCATCTGAGGCTTGGCGCTCTGGGCCAAAACGGGACAGACGTTTATTGAGCACCTGCTGTGCACCTGGCCCAGTGCAGGGTCGTGGTAATGGACCTCAGCGTGGAGAAGATGGACGGCAAACCAGAGCCTGCTAACCTGGGACACCTTGCACCTAATTTGGGGAAGGGAGCAAGGAAGTCAGGGAAGGCTTCTTGGAGAAAATGACACCTAAGTGGAAACCTGCAGAAGAACCAGGAACAAGCCCGAAGAAAGAGGACTCGGAGGGGGAGGTAGTCCGCTGATGAAGGCCTGAAGGCGGGTGGCCCTGCTGGCTGAATTGAGGATCTGGAAGAAGTTCAGTGGGGCGAGATCTTGGCTAAACTGAGTTCACCTTCCTTCCTTCCTAAATCCACGTCTCGGGGGCGGTGTCCTCCCTACAGCTAGACAGAAACAGGTGGTGAGAGGTTCACATTTGGAGGTCATCAGCAAATGGATGGTGGTTAAAACCCTGGGAGCAGCTGAAATGGTCCAGGCCAGAGCGAGTGAAGGTAGACAGAAACTTGGAAGCAGCCTGAAAGAAGGGTCAGAGAGGAAAAATCCAGTAAAGATATACAAAGGAAGAAAGGCAACAGGGAGAATCAGAAGAGTGACATTACTGCCTGCCCACCTTCACACCGTCAGTGCCCAGTGCAGCGTCTGGCACAGTGTGGGCTCGCAGGAAAGAGCCCTGTGAAAAAATAGGTGGAAGGCATCCAGAGCATGGCACTGGTCAACAGTGTGAGGGCCAATCAATTAAACACTGGAAAATGCCCAAAGAGTGGCAGATAAGAGGTCAGCCTGAGAACAGTGCAGAGAGAAGTCAGACTAGGCCGGGTTGAGCTATTGGTTTCTTACAAAAAACAAACCCAGCATGGTACTGAGCTAGAAGTCCCAGGCCCCGTCTTGGCCACACCACTAACGTATTACGAGCCCTGGGCCTCGTATTTTGACTGTTCCGAATAGTGCAGGCTTCAAAACTCCCCCTCACATGCACATTTTTTGGCAAGGAAAAAAACACATTTTTCAATAAGTAAGAAAATGTGATCGTAAAATCATTTAGACTCTCAGTATGTCATTCAGCATTGGTTGGAAAATACTGCAACTTCATCCATTTTGTGAAGGCTAGCACATGTTCTGAATTTCACAAGTTAGGCCGAAACCACTTCAAACGACTCTGCAAATCCCATTTGTGTTTCCTAGTACGTTACTGTTCCCACACTACCTTCCTTTGTTGATGTTACAATGAGTGTGTTTCTAAGTGGAAGTTGCTCTTTTTCTGAAGAAGGTGCCTTTCACGCAGATGTTTTCTGAAGGGCTTTTTCTGTGTTCTTTGATCCTTTTGGCTTACTGCCTCCTTCGGTCCTCCTGAGGTTTGAGTTTTTAACTGCAGTTGAAGGACACCGTCTTGATGCTTCTTCAGTTTTGAAATTTGTTGTCATTTAACTGCCACTTTCCAGACGAAACGCTGGTAACATTCAGTGTCGTGACAGATTAAATGGCTTTGAGCCCCTTTGTTTCATGAGTAGTTCTTGGTGCTCTTTAGTCACCTGGCCCAGCCCATGTGGCATTCCTGGCCCAACGTCCAGAGTTAAAAAGAGGCAGCTTCATAGTTCCGAATAGGCATGTAGACATCTAGGCCAGAGCACAGGGGAAGGCCACGGAGTGGGCCTTGGTGGAGGTTTCGCATATCTGCATCCGCAGAGCAGTTGGAGCTGCAGGCCCAAAGGGAAAACAGCTGAGAGCAATTCCAAGCGATGTTGATTCTGTGCAGTGGGAGGAGCTTTGCCCCAAATACCTTCATGTCTTCAGTGACCTTCTCAGCCACGAAATACACCGTTTTGCACTTTGAATTAATCTGCTGGGATGACCCTTTCTTTAAACATTGTTTTCTTTGAACATGTGTTTTTCATGGGCTACGCTGGATTAGCAACTGAGGACATTAAAGTTCTGTTGCTCTCAAGTCGAGTTTGAAGTTCAAAAGATTTGTCCTGAAATAGCTTCCGACGATGATGCTCTTCCTTAAGCTTTTCCTAAGTGCTTTTACTGTCCTCTGCGGTTTCCTAGCTCATTGTAAGTCTAAAACCTTCTTCTTCTACGACAGTGTTTCTCAAACCTTGTCCTTGTCTCAGGACCCCTTTACATGCTTAAAAATTGTTGAAGATCCTACAGAGCTTTTGTTTACGTGGGTTCTATCTACTTTATTTAGGGATTACAACTGAGAAATGTTTTATTTACTTTTTAAATTCATTTAAAAGTGATAATAATAAAACCCGTTGATATTAAAGGAAATAATTATGAAAAGTCACTATATTCGCCCCCAAATTTTTGTGTTTGAGAAGAGTAAAAGACGCTTACATTTTCACAGACCTCTTAATGTCTGCCTTAGTGGAAGATAGCTGGTTTCTCCTGTTTTTGTACTCATTCTGTTGTGGCATCACAAGCCACACAGCCTCTGGAAAACTCCACCATACACTTGTGAGAGAATTCTAGTGAAGAAGACAAATAACATCTTACCATTATTACAAACAATAGTTTCGGCCCTCGGGGGCCTTGGAAACCCCCAGCCCACACTTTGAGCATCACTGCCCTAAGTTTTCCAAGTTTTCCAAATGCAGCTTCATTTGATCCTAAGCGTCTTTCCCTTCGAAGCAGGACCAAGTTCGTTGCTCTTCCTTTCAGCCTCCCCATCCTTCCTTCTGAGCTCAACTTTCCTTCTGCCTGAACAATGAACATTGATTTTTTTTTTTTAATCTGCAGACCTACTGGTGATTATTCCCTCAGTCTTAGTTGGTCCAAAATGTCATTTTGCCTTCTGTTCTGAATGCTAATTTCCTCACGCATGGAATTCTAGATTGGCAGTTATATTAAGACACCAGTTACACCCATGATAGACTTTCCTGCTGTTCCTTTCTCTTTTGTCTGTGTTCCTGAATGGTTTCTTCTAACCCAGCCTCCAATTCAGTAATTCTTCAACTGTCCAATCCATTGCTAAATCAATCCAATTTCTATTGGGCTCTTTTTCAAATCAGCTAAGTGGCTTTCTTTTGTTTCACTTTTTACAGTTTCCAGTTTTCTGCTGAAATTTTCAGTCTTGTTTTTTATTTCCTTGCACATATTAAGCATGGTTATTTTTATTTACTTATTTTAAAATATTTATTTATTTATTTTGGCTGCACGGGTCTTAGTTGTGGGATCTTCGTTGTGGCATGTTTAGTTGCGGCGTGCGGGATCTTTTAGTTGTGGCAATGCGAACCCTTAGTTGCAGCATGTGGACTCTTAGTTGTGGCATGCATGCAGGATCTAGTTCCCGGACCAGGGATCGAACCTGGGTCCCCTGCATTGGGAGCACAGAGTCTTACCCACTGGACCACCAGGAAGTCCCAAGCATGGTTATTTTTAAAGCCTGCGTCTTTTAGGTCCAGTGTCTGGCACCCCTGTGGAAGTCTTTATATTGTCTATTGAGTAGAATTACTGTGCACAGAATTGATGCATAAAAATATGCAGAGCAAAAAATGTTAACACAGAGAAATGGCAAGAAAATCAGAGACGGGAGATGCAGCTTTTCTGCGTTTAACACAAGTAAAGATTCCCTTTTTCAGGTAGACCAACTCGTCGGCTTTGTCCAAGACCTTCTCTGTTTCAGCACTGAAAGTCCCACTCCCAGGCAAATCCGGACGGTTAAGTCACCTGATTGTGACACCGCCCCCCCCCCACCACGTCCCCTCACCCTACCCTCCAGGCGGCCGAACCCGGGCGGCCGCTGGGGGCGCTGTGGTGCGCAGGCTCGGCCGGGGGGTGTGGCGTGCTGGTCTAGGGCGACGCCGCTCCTTCCGCCTTCCCGGCAGGCCCCGCGCGGCGCTTGCGTGGTCAGTGACCTTTCCGAGTCATCAGCTGTGAGTTAGGGCTAGCTGAGCCGCTAGTTCTTCGCCGAGGTGAGTGGGGGGCTGGGGTCGGTGCTCGGCGCGGGGCAGCCGGTACGGTGAGGGGCCAGATCGCGGGCGGCGAGGACCCGGGGCCCGGGTGGCCTCCACGGCGGGAGCGGGCGGCGGGCGGCGGGCGGGAGCCTCCCCGGCCCCACCGCGGCCACATCTCCATCCCCCCTGACCTTGAGGTCCAATCCCTCCCCCTGCCCACGCGCACTTTTTACTTGGGTCCCCCAAACTGTAAAGGGAGGTCGTCCGGGGGTTAGCTGTTATTGGCGAGTAAAGTCGAGGCCTCGCTACGCCTTTTCCTTCGGCCGTGAGAGGTTCAACCACCTAACCGAGCTTACTCGGCAGGTTAGTGATGGAGTCAGGATCCAAGCCGAGAGCTCTTACCCCACGTTTAGTCTCTTCTCCCCTTTACACCTCAAGTTTCCTTGCAGCACACTGTTCTCGGAGCTACACTGTACGTATGACAAGGCTTTGGGAGAGGGGGAAATGGGGACCAAAACGGGATCGGAGGTGATTGCAGTTGTACGGACCTCAGCCTGTGAAGCCCGGTCTGAGGCTCAACGGGTCAGACGTTTCCTGTTTCCAGTGTAAGGTCAGGTAATAGTTTGCTGTTAATGTAACATACCAACCACTTTGCAGACTTAAACGGACACAGCGGGCACCCACTTGGCCTTTGAATAGGATGGGTCTTTGAAGGAATGGGCGCTAATAAAACTCACACAGCTGGGAAACGATGCTAGATAGAGTGAACTCGGGCAGGAAAAGTAGGGGGCCTCATTTTGTAGACATTGGGAACATGTCGCTTGTCCAGCCAGATGTGGCAGCCTTGGGCCAAAGGTGGGGTGGGAAGTAAGCATTTGCCGTGTACCTACCCTGTAGCACTCTTGGGTAATTCTAGGTGAGGAGACAACACCAGGGGCCTGGGCCCTGGGCAAAATATGGAGATAACAGAAGTTTCTTTGGCCCCTTCTTACCTCCTTTACACCCTCCTAGTTTGCTTTGCTGTTTTCCTTCTAGATCCTCTTCTGGCCTTGCTCTAAGGCCCCTACCTGACCTGGGCCTTGCCCTCAGCTTCTTAAGTCCTTCCTCGTAGAATCTCAGGAGCTTAGTACTGTTGTAGTCAGCTGGGCATTTGCAGCAATTCTTTCTTCTCTTGCTGCGATCATTTACTGAGTTTTTATTCCACACTAGGCAGTAGGTTGGGGTCCTTTACTTTGAGAGCCCAGTGGGGCAGGTGGAGCTATCCCTGTTTCACAGAAAGGGAAACCTCTGAAATGACAGCTTCAAGACATTCCCAGGACCGAGGGCAAAACAGGCTGAACTGGTGTAGGAACCCAGGATTTGCAGGCTTCCGACCCCATTGGTCTTCCTTCCCAGTCAGTGCTGGGCACAGGGAGGAGAGGAATTTGCTCAGTCCCTCTGAACTCTTCCTGTCCAGGGCTTCCAGAGGCTTCTTCCACATCCTGTTTGGATCCTCTCAGCTGCCTTTTCAGGACAGGGCTGTCGGGTTCTTGGAACGTTATGCTCTGACAGAGCATCCCAGTACTGCCTGAAGACAGGAAATGTGAGGGCAGACATGTCTGCAAGGGGTTCCAGGAGGAAGACACAGCCACATCTTCCTGGGTCACTCAGGGGGCTGGCTAGCCTTCAGGCCTGGGCCTCAGCCTGGGTATGTTCTCTCTTTGGAAGAGCTGGAAGCCAGGCCTCGGAGAGGATTCTCAGTAATGAGGAGCAGATACAGCTGGGTGACTTACAGATCCAGCTGTGTGATCTCAGGCAACTGTGTGATCTTCTCCAAGTAGTGCAGGAGATAAGCAAGTAAAGAACTTCATGAATGCTGTTAAATTTGCATGACATTCTGAGAATAAAAGCTGTGCTGTTTGCTGTGGCCGCCAAGGCCCTGTATGACCTGGCCATCTTCTGTCCACTAGCCCAGCCATGACACTTCATGTAACAAGCATTTGCTGTAGGACAGCAGATACTGTAATTGACACATAGCAACTCCTCCATCTTCATAACAGTCCTCTGAGGCGGGTGCTGTTTTTATACCTGTTTTAGAGATGAGGAAACCGAGGCAGTTTAAGTTAGCTGGAAAGTGACAGAGCCAGGATTTGAATCTGAGCGACCACAGTGGCCTTCTCGCTGTTCCTCCCACTCCAAGCATGTTCTGACCTTGGGTCTTGGCCCGTGAGCTGCCTCTACCAAGGACACTGTTCTCCCAGATGCTCTGACTCTTTAGAGAACTGAAAGTTCTCCCCCAAAAAAAAAAAAAAAAAAAGTGAGGTGATGGATGTGTTAATCACCTAGACGGGGGAAGTCCCTGCACATTGTGCACATGTATCAAGTCACCACCATGGTGTACACTGTAAATATCTTACAGTTTTATATGTCAGTTATGCCTCAATACAGCTGAGATTCAAACAAAACAAACGAAGGACTGAGATACAGCTGATGAACGTGAGCTCAAGTCTGGGTGTTAGTCTCACAGGGAAATCACCATGCCTTGACCATGTTCTTTTTCAGCTTTGAGTGCCAACAGTTCTTAACATGGTGATGCAAGTATGCTAGTTTCTTCAAAAGTGTGTAATTCTTGGCATAATTTGGCGGCATTCGTGGAGGATAGCCTTCAGAGAGGGGGACCATTGATGACAGTGCGGGACGGCACGGGCTGGGAGAGCTCTGGGGCTGGAGGAATGTGAAGTGATGGAGGCCCGGATGGCCAAGGTCAGGGGATGGTGAGAGGTGAGTGGAGCTTGGAAAGCTGTTGAGAGCAAGAGTCCCCATGTAGATGTTGGAATGGCTTCGGGTAGCAGGTTCGGCATAGGGGCTGCTCCCTGTTGAATAGTTTGGGAAATAGGGTCAAACTTAATAAATGGAAACCTCTTACCAGTTAGGTTTAAAACAATAGTCATGGTAATATTTATCACTGTGTTCCTTTTCAGATGCTTCAAAGCTTTATTAAGAATGTTTGGATCCCCATGAAGCCCTACTATACCCAAGTTTACCAGGAGATTTGGGTAGGAACGGGGCTGATGGCTTTTATTGTTTATAAGATCAGGAGTGCTGGTAAGTTTCTTTGTGTTTGATTCATTGGAGGTCAAGAAGAAAATGACTTTCAAGAGGAATCACAATTCATATTGTAAAGAAACTATGGTTCTTAACTAGGAGTGAACATCAGAACCCCTGGTGGTCCTTTGTTAAAATGTGGGGAGTGTAGGAGCTATGTCAGTGATAAGAAATTTGAACAAGACCTTGATATCGGAATTGTTAATTTTCTTAGGTGTGGCAATGTTATTTAGAATGCATGGGAGATGTCTTTAGTTTTAAGAGATGCAGGTTAAAATATTTAGGGATGAAGTGTCATGGTATGCAGTGTTTTATTGTGCCTTTTCCACTGATCTGAATGTTTAAATATTTTCATAATTAAAGTTGGGGCAGAGTAACCATTTGGTTCTCAGTGAAGCAGAGATGAGGCCCAACTGTGTATGAATGAGCGATTGGTTGAAAAGAGGAAAGAAAGGAGAAACTTTAAACTGCAAGACTGGAGGTTAGGATCTGGTAGAGAGTGAAGAGTCCTGCAGATTCTGAAGGGCTATTTAACTGTTCAGAGAACATCTGTGGTAGAATTTTTACCACTTCTTGGCTTTGAGACACTATAGGAATTCCTATTTTCTGAAAGCTTCATTTAACAGCTTTGCCTAAGCTATGAACTTTTCAGCCAAATGATGATTTCAACAGTGAGTCGACTAAAGGTATTTTTGTATAGCATTGATATGACCAATTTTTCTTTCCATTTATTTTAGATAAAAGAAGTAAAGCCTTGAAAGGTAAGATTTCTGCTTCTTAAAATGGGTGGGGAATGAGAAACCCCATCGTACCTTTTTGGGACAAGGTATATCCCTGTTGTGAATTGAAGCTGACGCGAGGTTCAGTAAGCACACAGATGCAGTAGGAACACTTCAGAACGTGGCGTGTGCTGGCCCACCGGGAGAGGGTTCCGAAGCTCTGCTCCCCGCAGTCTGAGCGTTGAAAACCACTGCTCACCCCGTGGGCCAAGTACAGCTTCCAGGAGTGAAATGAATTGATCGGGGCTAGCTGGTGCCACCAGTAGGCAAGCAGTAGGCAAGCTGTGCCCGTGGGCTGCCCTGTAAAACGTGTTGTGAAAGCAAGAACCACATAAACGTGTGCCCTAGTGCTGGGTGTTTCTTCACTTCGCTTCCAAATGACAATGAAACTCTAGTCATCTGAGTCCTGTGCAAACTTAGGACTGGCCCTTGACCCTGGGGAGAGGACATTTCCATGCCGCTTGCTCTGTGCGCCTGCACGTGAGCTGCGTGCCCATGTTGATTGCGCAGACCCTCCGTATACATCCACGTAGAAATAACCCTCCACGTGCTCCGTCGTACTGGAAGTTGTCCTTTGCGCCTCTGGCTTGTCGGCACGCACCTCTGTGACGAGCTGCCTTCTGCTTGTTCCTTTCCTCCTAAACTGTGTCTGTTGTGCTTCTCCCTGAAAAGCTTCCAGTCCTGCGCCTGCTCACGGGCATCATTAACGAGCTCTCCTTGGATGGGACATCGGTCTGGCTGTGCTGTGGGAACGTGGGACATCGTGTTGACTTGCAGCAGTGCCCCTGCCCTTGGACATGAATAAACGTACCTGTGAGACGCATGCTGCCTGCGCCGTGTCTCTCCCTCCGCCCCGCGCCTGCCGCACTCCGAGTAGGTCTGCGCGCGCCAGGTGCAGCCAGAGTCTCGCCGAGCTGCCCTGTCCTTAGGAGATCCAAGGGGCTGAGGAGTGAACACCTCCGTTAGCGCAGGGGTGGAGGGCAGATCTAGATTTCACACTCTGAAGGTCAGTAAATGTTAAGCAGTCGATTCTGCTACTTAACTCCTGTGACCTCCCTGAGCCTCTGTTTTCTCATCTGGAAAATGGAGATGATGTGTAAGTTCTAACTTAGAGTTACTGTGGAGCGCAGTGAGAGAAAGTATGCAAGAGCATTATTTAAACTGTAAAATGCCTTTTTTAAAAAAAATTTTATTGGAGTATACTTGATTTACAATGTTAGTTTCAGGTGTACAGCAAAGTTATGTAAAATGCTTTAGAAATAAGCAGTATTAGATCATATTGTGGATGGAATTATAAGCTCTAGAAAATTTTATCCAGAAATCACTTCTAAGGCAAGGTACATAATTTTTTTTTTTTTAAATCAATTGATACTTCTTCTAGTTTGGCTAATATCAAGTGAATGCTGCATAATGTTTTTCTCCATTTAAGGCAATTACCAAAACCCCTAAAACTGCATTTAAAAAATAGATTCTAAAGCAGTAAACGTAGGGGTGGAATTGAGTCCAGTTTGAAATCTGGTGCTTTGCAGGTGATGGGGGTCTGCCTGTGGAATAGAAATGGTGGCCCAGGTCTTGGTCCTGGTCTCTCGCCATGGTTGGTGCCTGACAAATGGCTGCCACTTTTGGGTGGGGTCTCTGAGCCTTGGTTTCTTCTGTTGTAAAATGGGGATAAAACCCACTTATCAGGCTCACTGACTGCCTTACGGTTGTTGGCTCAACGGGGAACTGGCGTGAAAGCATCGTACAGCCCCAATGAGAGCAGGCATTGGAGCTGGGAGCAGGGTTCCATTCTAAAGCAGGGATCACGTTTTCTCCGATAAGCTTTTGTTCTCTTCTCCGTCCAGAGGATGAGTCAGCACTGCGGATCAGAAAGCCCTAATCTTAAAAATTACTCATGTGGGCCATCTGTTCTGAGACAGTATCACCTGGAGGGCTGTCAGCAAGGACTAGCGGGGCCCAGCATTTCTGCTTCCATTGGTGTGGCAAGGGGCCTGAGAACTTGTATTTCTCGCAAGTTCCCAGGACATGCTGATGCCCCGGGACCACACTTTGAGAACCACTGATCCATACAAAGGAAGTCCCTTTCCCCACCCCCACCCCGAGCCCTTTCATCCACTACATCAGTGTCCACCCGTGTTCCCCCGGTGCTGTGCCTCTTAGCACATTCAGTCCTAGGAACCGAATGACGTAGAGCTGCAGTCCCGTTTTACATAGGAGGAAACTGAGGCTGAGAGAGGGCAGTGATGTGCCAGAGGTCAGCTAGCCGATGCTGGGACCAGGACTTGCGCTCCAGGAGGCTGAGCTCTTATCCAGAGAAGGAGAAGGTGAGGCCTGGGCAGCCAGCCCCTGGAGTCAGCATAGGAGCTGGTGTGCGGGCCCTGGGAGCGTGTCCCCCTCTACCGCTTGTGGGGTCCTTTAGTTACGATCATCAGTAAATAAAAACCCATCATGGACCAGTTGCCCGTACTGCACCTGTGCAGAATGGGGTGAGGGGCTCTTGGGATTTATGTTGTGAAGGGAACTTGGCTGAGATGGAGCATATCCTATGAAAGGTGGACCCTCTGGCCTGTGAGTGATGCAGAGTGGCGGGTTGGAGGATGTCGAGGAGAGACTTGCTCTATCCCCACCCCCACCCCCGGAGATTGTGCCCAGCGTCAGCCATGCCTTAAAGAGTGGAACAAAACTGTCTTCCTGCTGCACTAAGTGGTTTCCCGTCCCTAATTCCTAAGTGGAGACAGCGTGTTTTGTCGCAGAAAGAAGCAGAGTTTTCTTGCTGCCCAGAACCCACTTGCTGTTTGCACACAAGCCGGTCATGTCCCGAGGTGGCCTGCAGGTGGAGCCAGTGCGCGCCGCCAGCCTGTCATCGCCAGGCTTCCTGTGGGCACTGAGCACAGATGTGGGACTGCCCGGAGCTGTGCTGGGCACGGGGCGGGGGGTGCGGGGGGGGGCACCCTGTTCAGAACAGCGCTTGGGCGGTGCCGACAGAAGAGAGGCGTCTGTCTACAGAAGCAGAGAGGGCCTCGAACTCACCCGCGGGCAGGAGCAGCCGGTTTCCAGATGGAGCTCCGAGGAGGCCCTTTATCCTGAGGTCCACGCATCCCGCCCATCCGTGCTTCGTCAGTGTTCTTCAGAGTGGCCTGTGGAGGACCCTAAAGGCAGAGGGAGGAGAACACGGTCCCAGCATCTGAAGGGGTAACTTTCAACAATGTGTTTCAGCCACCAGGGAGCCTCCGGAGGAGGCATGTGTTTCTTGCTTGTCACTGTATTAATATATCCCGGGGTGCGTGCGCCCCAGTCGAGCTGTGCGGCACCTGTAAGATGATTGATCATAAATTGCAGGTTTGGGACTTCCCTGGTGGCACAGTGGTTGAGAGTCCGCCTGCCAATGCAGGGGACATGGGTTCGAGCCCTGGTCCGGGAAGATCCCACATGCTGCGGAGCAACTAAGCCCGTGCACCACAACTACTGAGCCTGCGCTCTAGAGCTCACAAGCCACAACTACTGAAGCCCGCGTGCCTAGAGCCCGTGCTCCGCAACAAGAGTAGCCACCGCAATGAGAGGCCCATGCACCGCAACTAGAGAAAGCCTGTGTGCGGCAACAAAGACCCAACATAGCCAAAAATAAATAATAAATTAATTAATTTTTAAAAAAATTTCAGAAATAAAAAGCAGAGGACTTTCTAAAAAAGAATAAAAATAAATAGCAGATTTATGTAAAGGACACTAATTCATCTCTTTCCACCTGGTATCTCACATAGGACCAGGCATTCGTAGTAGGCACTCAGTGAAAGCAAAAGCTTGTTCTTTGAGAAGATAAATAGAATGGACAAACACTCTAGCCAGACTGGTGAAGAAAAAATAAAGGGAGAGAAAAAAGTAATATCAGGAATGAGGGAGGTGCCATTACTACAGATTCTACAGATATTAAAAGGATAAGGGAATATCACAAAGAGCTTGAAACCAGAAAATTCTACAGGGTGTATGAAATGGACAAGTTCCTTGTGAGACACAAACCACTGAAGCTCACTCAAGAAGAATGGAGAGGGGCTTCCCTGGTGGCGCAGTGGTTGAGAATCTGCCTGCTAATGCAGGGGACACGGGTTTGATCCCTGGTCTGGGAAGATCCCACATGCCGCGGAGCAACTAGGCCCGTGAGCCACAACAGCTGAGCCTGCGCGTCTGGAACCTGTGCTCCGCAACAAGAGAGGCTGCAATAGTGAGAGGCCCGCGCACCGCGATGAAGAGTGGCCCCCGCTCGCCGCAACTGGAGGAAGCCCTCACACAGAAACGAAGACCCAACACAGCCAAAAATAAATAAATAAATAAATAATTATAAAAAAAAGAAGAATGGAGAACCTAAATAGCCCTATATCAAAGAAATTTAATCTGTAGTTGAAAACTTTCTCAGAAAACTCCAGGCTCAGATGGCTTCCCTGATGAGTTACACCAAATATTGAAGAATGAAATAATACCAATTGTACACAAATTCTTCCTTAATAGAACAGGGGGAAACACTCCCCAACTCATTCTGTGAGATCAGCACCAGCATGATTCAAAAGTAGAACGACATTAAGAGAAAACTATAGACCAATATTCCTCTTGAACATAGATGCCAAATTTTTTAACAAAATTTTAGCAAATTGAATCCAATCAAAAGTAAAAAGAAGTCATGACCGAGGAAGGGTTGGTTTAACATTCAAAAATCAATGAGATTTGGATTTTAATCAATGGCAACATTCAATAGAGAGAACGGAGAGAAATTGAGATGTTTAAGAAACCCTGAATAGGAGCAGGCTTAAGGTTACGCTGGCAGGTTCCCCAAGAGAAAGAATCTGGCAAACAGCAGAGAACCTACTGATTCTTAAGAACAAAGACTAATGACATAATCCTCAGCTGACTGACTGATAATCTATCTACAACATTGTTTTCTCCAGGGAGCAGGGATTACTGGCATATTTTTTAATATACATGCTGACCTATATTTGTAAGTACACATGTTAATGCTGAAGCTAAAATAGTAGTAGTGGGGGAGGGATGGAGTGGGAGGTTGGGGTCAGCAGATGTAAGCTTTTATATATAGAATAGATAAACAACAAGGTCCTACTGTGTAGCACAGAGAACTATATTCAATATCCTATGGTAAATCATAATGGAAAAAAATGTTTAAAAAAGAATGTGTATATACATATATATATGTATGTGTATGTATGTATGTATAATTAAATCACCTTGCTGTACAGCAGTAATTAACACAACACTGAAAATCAGCTGTATTTCAATAAGAAAAAAATAGTAGTAGTTGTTTCTTAGGGCAGTATGCTGTTATGTGTAGCAGAAATAAGGTGTTCTTTGCTTAACTAAAAAAAAAAATCAATGTAGCTCACCATATTAATACAATAACAAGGGAAAACAATATCATCTCAATAGATGCAAAAAAAAAAAAAGCATTAGACAAAATTAAACATCCATTCGTGTAAAGTTTCTCAGCAAAGTAGGGATGAAACGTGACGTCCACAATATAAGTGCATCTAGGACTTCCCTGGTGGTGCAGTGGTTAAGAATCCACCTGCCAATGCAGGGGACGTGGGTTCGAGCCCTGGTCCGGGAAGATCCCACATGCTGCGGAGCAGCTAAGCCCATGCACCACAACTACTGAGCCTGTGCTCTAGAGCCCGTGAGCCACAACTGCTGAACCCATCTGCTGCAACTACTGAAGCCCACGCACCTAGAGCCTGTGCACCGCAACAAAGAGAAGCCACCACAATGGGAAGCCCGCGTACCACAGCGAAGAGTACCCCCGCTCACTACAACTAGTGAAATCCCACGCGCAGCAGCAAAGACCCAACGCAGCCAAAAATGAATAAATAAATAAATTTATTAAAAAAAAATATATATAAGTGCATGTATAAAAAACTTTCAGCTGGGCTGCCCTGGTGGCACGGTGGTTAAGAATCCACCTGCCAATGCAAGGGACATGGGTTCGAGCCCTAGTCTGGGAAGATCCCACGTGCTGCGGAGCAACTAAGCCCGTGCACCACAACTGCTGAGCCTGCACTCTAGAGCCCACGAGCCACAGCTACTGAGCCTGCACTCTAGAGCCCACGAGCCACAGCTACTGAGCCCGCACGCCACAACTACTGAAGCCCATGCGCCTAGAGCCTGTGCTCTGCAACAAGAGAAGCCACCTCAATGAGAAGCTTGCGTACCGCAACGAAGAGTAGCCCCTGCCCGCCGCAACTAGAGAAAGCCCACACGCAGCAACAAAGACCCAACGCAGCCTAAAATAAATTTTTTTAAAAATTGTTTGTTTACATCCCCTTTCTGATGTTTCATTGTCAGTGTAAAGAAATACAACCCATTTCTGTTATGTTAAACTTGTATCCTGCAATCTTGCTGAATTCATTTATCAGTTATAGTAGTGTTTGTATGGAGTCTTTAGGGTTTTCTATATATAGTATTTGTCATCTGCATATAATGACAATTTTACCTCTTCCCTGCCAATTTGACTACCTTTTTTTTTTTCTTGTCTAATTGCTATGGCTAAGATTTCCAATACTGTGTTGAAGAAAAGTGGTGAAAGTGGGCATCCTTTGTCTTATTCCAGATTTTAGGGGGAAGGCTTTCAGCATTTCACCATTGAGTGTTATATTGGCTGTGAGTTTGTCATAAATAGCTTTTATTATTTGAGATATAGTCCCTCTATTCCACTTTTGTAAGGGTTTTTATCATGAATAGATGTTGAATTTTATCAGATGCTTTTTCTGCATCTATTGAGATAATCATGTGGTTTTTATCTTTTCTTTTGTTGATGTGGTGTATCACATTGATTGATTTGCGTATGTTGAACCATCCTTGTGCCCCTGGGGTGAATCCAGCTTGGTCATGGTGTATGATCTTTTTTATGTGTTGTTGGATTCCGTTTGCTAATTTTGTTTTAATATAAATTTATTTATTTATTTATTTATTTTGGCTGCATTGGGTCTTCGTTGCTGCACATGGGCTTTCTCTAGTTGCGTTGAGCAGGGGCTACCCTTCGTTGTGGCGCGCAAGCCTCTCATTGTGGTGGCTTCTCCTGCAGAGCACGGGCTCTAGGTGTGCAGGCTTCAGTAGTTGTGGTGCATGGGCTTAGTTGCTCCGTGGCATGTGGGATCTTCCCGGACCAGGGCTGGAACCCATGTCCCCTGCATTGGCAGGCGGGTTCCTAACCACTGTGCCACCAGGGAAGTCCAGTTTGCTAATATTTAGTTGAGAATTTCTGCATCTTTATTCATCAAAGATATTGGCCAGTAGTTTTCTTTTTTGGTGATGTCTTTGTCTGGGTTTGATATCAGGGTGATGGTGGCTTCATATAATGTCTTTGGGAGTGTTCCCTCTTCAGTCTTTTGGAAGAATTTGAGAAGAATTGGTATAAATTCATCTTTGTATGTTTGGTAGAATTCGCTTGTGAAGCCATCTGGTCCTGGGCTTTTGTTTGTAGGGAGGTTTTTTTTGTTTTGTTTTAATTTATTTATTTTATTTATTTATTTTTGGCTGCATTGGGTCTTCATTGCTGTGCAGGGGCTACTCTTCGTTGCGGTGTGTGGGCTTCTCATTGCGGTGGCTTCTCTTGTTGTGGAGCATGGACTCTAGAGTGCAGGCTCAGCAGTTGTGGCGCACGGGCTTAGTTGTTCCACGGCATGTGGGATATTCCTGGACTAGGGCTCAAACCCGTGTCCCCTGCATTGGTAGGCGGATTCTTTTTTTTTTTTTTTTTTTTAATTTATTTATTAGTTTTGGCTGGGTTGGGTCTTCGTTGCTGTGTGTGGGCTTTTTCTAGTTGCAGCGAGCGGGGGCTACTCTTTGTTGCGGTGCGCGGGCTTCTCACTGTGGTGGCTTCTCTTGTTGCAGAGCACGGGCTCCAGAGTGCACGGGCTTCAGTAGATGCGGCGTGTGGGCTCAGTAGTTGTGGCTCGTGGGCTCTAGAGCACAGGCTCAGTAGTTGTGGTGCATGGGCTTAGTTGCTCCGCGGCATGTGGGATCCTCCCAGACCAGGGCTTGAACCCGTGTCTCCTGCATTGGCAGGCGGATTCTTAACCACTGTGCCACCAGGGAAGCCCCCTGTAAGGAGTTTTTTTATTACAGATTTTATTTCACATTTAGTGATCGGTCTTTTCAAGTTGTCTGTTTCTACTATATTCAGTTTTAGTGGGCTGTATGTTTCTAGAAAGTTGTACATTTCTTCTAGGTTGTCGAATTTGTTGGCATGTGATAATTCATAGTGTTCTCTTATGGTGTTTTGTGCTTCTGCAGTATCAGTTGTGATTTCTCCTCTTTCATTTCTTGTTTTGTTTATTTGGGTTTTCTCTTTTCTTCATGGTGAGCCTTTGCCCAGCATTCTCCAGCTCTTCCTGAGCCGAGGGACAGCGCAGGAAGCCCCAAGATGGAATCCACACCTCCTGCTCTCACCATGTTTTGCATACACCCTTCTGGTGTCACTAAGCTCTTTTATTTTTTTTTTAATTGAAGTGTAGTTAATTTATAATGTGTTAGTTTCAAGTGTATAGCACAGTGATTCAATTATATATGCATATATATATATCTCTATATATATATATATATATTCTTTTTCAGATTCTATTCCATTGTGGGTTATAATCACTAAACTCTTTTAATTATTACATATCTTCCTTGGTAGATGAAAAGAATTTCTTAAAAGAATTACAAGGACGTTTTCCTTCCCAGCTTGAAGGGTCTATGGAGGACTCAGGTGGGGTGGGTGCTCTCACTGCTGCCCCAGACCCCTGGGATCTGCTCATGGCCCTGAGTGCCCTCCTGGCTTTGCTGGCCTCCCCCATTGCAGCCCCTGCAAAGTTGCTTCTGGGGACTGGCCCAGGAAGGAGCCAGGAGTGCCAGGAGTTCACGTCCCCCAGGGCGGCACTCCCCTGAGGACACCCCCGGATTGGCTTCTTCCTCTTCCAGAGTGTTACAAAGCCTGCTCCCCTCCACCCTCGCGGTCTCCCCTGGGGCCACTTCCCCAAGAAGCCACCCGCACCTGCGTCCTCTCCTGGGAGTCAGCTTCTGACCACCCATCCTGAGCCTCCAGACACCTTTCAAATGAACGTGACAGGAATCGCAGGGGTGCCCAGTACACGGCCCTGCACACAGGTACCTCGGCATGGCGGCCATGCCACTGCGCTCTCCCCTGACCTTCATATCACCTTCCTTCAGGTGACTTGGTACCCCAGCCTGGGGCTTGGGAACGTCACAGCGGACCTGCCAGTGTCCTGAAGTATCCAGGAGACTGGCTGGGGCCCAGCGCCTCCCCCACCCCACAAAGGGACTCCTGTGGGAGCACAGAGGAGCCACCTGTCCTGGAGGCTGGGGTTCTACCTCCTGCGAACAATGGCCGGACTCAGTGCAGACACTGCCATTGATGTGCGGGCATTCTGTCTTTTGAAAAGGGCAGAGAGGAGCCTTGTGTTTGCATCTCCTCTCTGGCCTCAAAACCCAGTGGCTTTTCCAGTGAAACCAGCACTGTGGCCTCCCGTGCCCTCACCCGGGGAGCCGGAGCAGCTCCAAAGTCCATCCCGTGTGCTGAGGCGCCACTGGCCTCAGAGCCTCTGCCAGCCATCGAAGTGGGGTCCCTGGGTCCCCATCCCTGCCAAGAACCCCTTTCCACAGGTGAGCTGTGCCCTGAGCCCCAGGCACTGCCTAGAGGTCTCCGCACCCCACCTTCAGGGAGGAAGCAGGGCTCTGCCCTCACTCCCCAGATCCCTGCCCTCGAGCCCCAGCACCCTGGAGACAGTCGTCCAGGAGAGGTGGTTCAAGCGCACTGGATGCTTCCAAAAGGAAGCAGGTGCAGAGTGATTGAAAATACGTCCTCTCTGAAATGGCTTCAGCCACAGCGGTGGCTCTCAGAGTGGGGTCCTGGGGCCACTGCAGCGGCGGCAGCAGCATCTGGGAACCGGTAGGAAATGCAGGTCCTCAGGCCCCGCCCAAAGCTGTGGCATCACACACTCGGGCAGGCAGCAGCCTGTGCTTTAAGGAGCCCTCGAGGAGCTTCTGATCACACAAGTTCAAGACCCTCGGAAGAGCCTGCCTCTGAAGGAAGCCTGGAGCAGAGGCTCCCGCAAGGTCGTCAGCTGCCTGCAGTTCTGCCCAGTCAGTGAGTCACAGGTGAGCACAGCAGGTTTTCCTAACACAGGGCCCAGCGCCCAGGTGTCACCGGGGAAGAGCTGCATATCTGAACGCTTGCTTCCCTTCCCTCCCCCAAATCCCTGACCAAGGCTGGGAGCCCCACCGCACCAGTGCCTGGGGGCCACAGTTAGTCTTGTGGCCCTAAGGTCAATTTCTGGTAACCTGGAGGGTGGCCTTGGGCCCAGTGTCATCTCCCCTCCACCCCCTGGTGCATCCAGTTAGCAGGCTGAGCTGGCCCCCTGCCTGCTAGCCACTGTTTGAGCGCAAAGCTGGGCATCAGAGGTCCTGCCTTGCCGCCCGGCTCTGTCCCCTCTCCAGGAGATGGACCGTCTTCCAGTCCCCAGTTTGCAGTCAAATACAGGCACAGCACAGAGGGAGCTAGTGTCACCACTGGCCAGGACCTCCCCGGGCCCTTCCCACCCACACTGTCCCTCTGTTCACCCGGCCCCTCCCACAGGTGGGCCACCTGCACCCAACACCTACAGCCAGGTGCTAGCATCCCAGCATGTGAGCCAATGCGAGCTGACCTACATTTACCTGAAGGTGCCCATTGGACTGGCACAGAGCCAGCCTCGTGTGCAGGGGACAGCCCGACTCCACTCCTGCCCCTCCTGTCAACCGAGGCAGACCGGAAGGAGACCAGGCTCCAGTGTCCACAGACGTCCATCCCAAGATGCTCTCACTTGGCTTGTCCTCACGTCGGCCTGGGCAGGACAGGATCCCTGGGGAACCCAAGGAAAGCATTGGGGCCCCCGGGCCTCCTGGAAGCAGAACTGGATCTGGGAGAAGGAAGGTCACGGCATCCCTCAGGCCTCCCCCTGCTAGCATTTCTTCTCCCTGGTGCCTGTTCTGCCCACTCCTCTCCTCCTCCTGGTCTTGGCCCGAGGATGAGGTCATGATGCCGTGCGGGGCCCATGTGACGTTTTGCTGCATCACCTTCCCCGGGGCATCTCCCCTCCTCTCTTCCTGGTCCAGATACCTGAGGGGGACATCTGACTGGCCCAGCCCATCTTTCTGCACCAGGCTACAGGGCATGGCCAGCCTGTGCGTGAGCTGCCTTCAGGTCAGGTGTCCACCTGATCCAATCGGTGTGACAAGCGGAGACTGGCAGCCGGCTTTCCTTCACGACAGCTCTGACCATCACCTCTCACTGCATCATTGACTGGGCTTTGAAAATTTTGATTGTAAAAGCCCCCAAGTTCGTGAAGTTATATTTAACCCTTAAAGATTGATGTGTCAAGTATGTCAACCCAATGATCCTGACCTAGAAGTCCAGGTTTGGTGGCAGTTGCTGTGGGTGTGTGCTGGGCCCTGGTGCCAGGGGCCTGTCTGGACATCTGCATGCCCCCTTCTCCGGCTAGGAGCCCAAGTCCACTCGTGTTCTCTCCAAGTGGGAACTGAACAGACCAGAGGAAAACACGTGTTTGCTGTGCCTCTGGTTTCACTTCCCAGACAGCAAGGACTCGCTGGTCACCTCCACGCTTCTTCAGGGAAGATGGAGGCTGGCCCTCAGGACCAGGGTTCTCAGGGTGAACCTGGGGTCTGGGTGATGGCCACGGCCAGCCTCTCTTTGACTGCCACGGGGAGTGGTTAATAAACACCTGGGCTGGCGGAGGGATGCCTTTCTTCCAGGAAATTAGTTCAGGAGAGCTTGGTGGCCTGGATCAAGTCTCCTGTTAAAGAGTAACTTATACCCCATATTACATTTGAGTCCCGGGAGTAAATATCCAGGGGAAGTGTTTATTTTAACAGGTGAACAAAGCATCCTTTGTGGGCCAGCTCTGCCAGCGCCAGGATCTCCTTTGATAGCAACTGGCTGGCACAGCCCCTGGGAACATGCAGCCTTGTGGTTGACCAGTTAACCACTTTCCAGGTGGGTTTATCCACTCTGGTCTTTGCTTTCCCAAGCACGGGATTGATGGAGCTGTCAGCACCCCCTCCAGACCCTCCACATCAGAGTGGGATGGGATCTCTCTCCCTTCGTCTGGAGTGAAGGTGTTGTGCGCCCTCAGAGTGGGCCGTCCAAACCTGAACTTCCAGGTCAGGGTTGTTGGGTTGACACCCCATGTACCACCTCTCTAGGGTCTCGCGGTGTCTCCCAGACCCTCCTGGAAGCAGCTTCACAGATCTGCTGGCTCTAAACCCTCCCCACTGGCTGCACCTCTGTGTGTCCCAGGAGGGAGCTTTGCTAAAATACACTTTTCCTGGGCCCCAGCCTGGATGACTCAATTAAATTCCTGGGGGTGAGAGTCTGGCACTTGTACTTAAAAAAAAAAAAAAAAAAGAAAAAAGAAAAAAACCTCCTTTGTCTGATTCAAAACAATGTAGGGAGAAGGGGAACTGGGTAGAGTATAAATAAAACAAGATGGGCATGAGTTGATGGTTGATATGGGGATATGAAAGTTCAGTATAAATCCTGTCTACTTCTGTAAAAAGTTTGGTGTAAAATATTAACAATGTTTCACATAATGAAAGTTTTTAAAAAAATGCTCCCCAAGGGATTCTGCTCTGCAGCCAAACTGAGAACGCCAAATGTGAGCCCCACGGGATTTGATGGGAGTAAGTCTGCTTGGGCAAGATACAGACTCAGAAAGCAGAGCTGCTCCTGACCCCGATGCAGCAGCCTGTGGTCAGCTCCACTCTGTTCCTTCTGAACACCGGGCTCCGTCTGATGCAGGTAACGGTGTGTGAGATGGAATCTGAGAGTCTCCACTGTAGGTCAGGAAGCCTGAAGGGCCAGAGGTAGCTGGTCCAAGTCATGCAGCCAGGAGAGCAGGAGGGCCTGGGGTGCACGGAACCTGCAGACCAAGCCCAAGGACGCTCCTCCCTGGGACTCTTTTGGGAAGGCCCCGACTGACGGCCTGCTGGCAGTGATGCCCCGAGCCGCTGGGCACGAGTGGCCTTGTGAATAAGCCAGTGGCCTCCAAGGGGACAGGCACAAGGTGGTCAGGTGGGGCACAGCCCTGGGAAACCAGGCCGAGAATGTTACATGGGCGCTGGCGCCATGACACACCCCGGCCGCACCCACCCCACCCCTCGGGATTGCCCTGGCCTCTTTCAGCCAAATGCCTGGGAAGTGGGTCAGCTGAGGCAGGCGCATGTGGGGAGCGTGGGGCAAGGTCCATCACCCGGTACGTGCTCCTAAGTCTGGGGAGGTTTGGTGACTTCCCGCCACAGGTGGGCAGGCCAGCAGTGAGCCAGGAGGAAGCAGCGCGTTGAGGAGGCTGGAGGCCACTTCCCTGTGTCCTTCCACCTCCTTGGGAAGCCACCCCAATTTGCACCTTGGCCGGCTCGGCCTTTGTGGGAAGCACTGCAGGCCACACCCTGGGCCTGCCCGGGTGGCCTGGTCTTTCTGGCACGTGCCTCACCCTGACCTAAGTCCTGGGGAATGAGCACCCGGCAGAGGCCACCCAGAGCCGGTGTCATGGGGATGTGGGGGATGGACGTGGGCAGGACCTGCCCCTGCCCCTGGGCCCGCCTGGCATGGCAGTGGGCCCGGGCCATGTGTCCTGGAGGACAGGGCCCACTCGGTCATCGCCCAGCCCTGAGCACCCTGGCCACAGAGGCTCTGGGGAGTCGGCCCCGGAAGGGAGAGCGAGCGAGCGTGTGGCTGGGCGGGGCCTGCAGAATTCCTCGGCTTCCAGCTGAGCGCCAGCTTCCCCCCTGATCCATCTGGAATCGCTGAGACTCCCAGAGGCCCTGACTGATTTCCTCCCTCAGGCATCTGGGCTCTGCCCTTGGGGTCCCCTTCACCTGCCACTCCTTTCTTTGTGCTCCACACTCACCACTCCCACCTGCCCCTCTCCCAGTCCCTGCCAGACCCGACCCTCACACAGCTGGAGGTGACGCCGGGCAAGTCACCCAACCTCTCTGAGCCTCAACTTCCTCATCCATAAAGTGGGCGTGCTGACTCCTGTGGGAGCCGTTGCTGCAGCCTTGGGTCCTCCGCAGCAGACGCAGGTCATAAGGAAGATCTATGCACACTGACAGAATCTCCAAGGTTTAGTCTGCTCAAGGGAAAAGCAGTTTACAGCACGATACATACAGAGTGACACCCTTTGAGTTTAAACACACACACAGGCGCAAAACTCAAACTATGTGTTTATATAGGCACGAGCTTGTATATCAGTAAAAATCTGGCAAAGTAGGCACCAAAACAAAACGGAATATACCGGGAGTCGGGGGGCACAACAAAGGGGCTTGATCAAGATGGACTTGGATTTTATTGGTAACACTTTGATTTATATGAGACTGTGTTCAAGAATTAACTGTGTGTGGGACTTCCCTGGTGGCATAGTGGTTAAGAATCGCCTGCCAACACAGGGGACACGGGTTCGAGCCCTGGTCTGGGAAGGTCCCATATACCGCGGAGCAACTAAGCCCGTGCACCACAACTACTGAGCCTGCACTCTAGAGCCCGCGAGCCACAACTACTGAGCCCACGAGCCACAACTACTGAAGCCCGCGCACCTAGAGCCTGTGCTCCGCAACAAGAGAAGCCCTCGCAATAATAAGCCCGCGCACCGCAACGAAGAGTAGCCCCCACTCACTGCAACTAGAGAAAGCCTGTGTGCAGCAACGAAGACCCAACACAGCGAAAAATAAATAAATTAGTTTTTTTAAAAAAAGAATTACTGTGTGATTTCAAATAAGTAAAAATGTAAATTGCATCCTTCTTGCAAGGGCAAGAAGAATTACACCCTGAGAGACTAACGCAGCCCTGCCCTCCTGCCTGGCTTCTCTCACCTTGGCACCTCCGTTCCAGGAACCGCCCCCCAGCCAGGTGAGTTATTCACTCAACAAGCAGGTGCTGCCGCCTCCTCTATGCTGGCCTCGGCCTGGACTCTGGGTCAGAGGTGGTTCCGAGGTGGGCCTGGCCTGACCTGGAGAGGCTCCCAGCCCGGAGGGACACTGCAGGCAGCCTTGACGCCCAGCTCGGCTTCCACATGTGTCTCCTGAATGTTTGGAGGTGCCAGAAAACCCAGCAATAGTATTTTTCAGGCCAAACACCCATGAATAAACATTTTCTTCCAAAAAGAAATTTTGTCAGACCAAGATTAATTAGCCAAACAGTAAAACATGCAGCAAAACTAAAGGAGGCCAGATAACCTGCACCCCAACACCAATGAAGTCACAGGAAACGGGTGACTTGGAGGCTTTTTCAAGCCCCTGCAACCCCCCTGCAAGGTGTTCTGAGCTTGAGACCCTCCTAGCGGACCCCTTAGGCACCAGCGTTGATTGCAGCGCCCACCAGCATTCTGCCCTTGGCCCTCCCCCTTCTCAGCACCCGCCCCTTTCTGATATCCTATCCCATTCCCTACTCTCAGCCCAAACGAGGCCCAGGCGTCTCTAAGCCAAGTGTGCCCATGATCTACCTGTCCCCGGGGCACGGTTGGCAAACACAGAAGGCCTGCTCTGGGCCAGATCCTGGGGCCGCATCATCCAGACACAAGCACATCTTCCCAGATCACCCCAGGGGCTCTGGGAGGTTCCCCAGATCTGGCCACCCTCGCCCGAAGTTTCACACCTAGGCCTGGGGAAAATGTGTGTGTCGGGTTCGGTGGAATGCAGTCCCCAGGAGGTCACACCCGCTGCCTGGTCACCGCTGGGCTCTGGGAGCCCCTGCTCCCTGAAGATGGGCGGCAGTATGGTGTCCATAGCATCAGGGCCTGGAGAGCCGAGTGTGGGCGGGGAGCTGGGAGACGGGGCAAGGGCTTGGAATGGTTCAAATCAAATTCAGCCACTTAGTACTGTGTGGCTTTGGACATGTGAACGTCGTCCCCCAAGCCTCAGTTTCCTTATCTGTAAAATGGAGTGGTGATGGTCACATCAGCAGCTCACGGTGAGACTTCATGAGAATGAATTAGGTGATCTGTGTTCCTCAGGACATGATGGTCTGGGTTGGGCGAAGGGGCTTGTCACTAAAATCAGGGCCACAAAAATGCACAGCACAGAGTTCCTCTGCAGGACCCCTGTCTCCCGTGCTCCCCAGAGGAGCCTCACGCACGCAGCCCAGCCTAGGTCTTCAGGTGCCTGCGCGTGGATGAAAGGGGCCAACCCGCGCCCGCCAGCTCTCGGTGGCCTCCCCTAACCCCAGGAAGCACCAGGGCATCAGAGCAGCCCAGCCCTTGTCCCACCCCCAGCCCCAGATCCGGCAGCAAGAAGCAGCTGGAGAAGCAAGATGGGCCGTCGCCCTGTGGGCTGCGGCCACCAGCGGCTGGGGGACTGTGCCAGCGTCTGCTCTTAGCCCCCACTCCTGCCCTCACCTCCCAGGACTGTGCAGAAAATACCCTCATTTTTGGTCAGCTTTAGGTTGGGAGGGCCGGGGTGCAGACCCTGTCTGTCTGCCAGCAGCCTTACCCAGCTGTGTCCCAAAGGACGGTGACTAAATCCTTTTTGTCATCCTGCTGCTGATACTGATGAATTGCGATGGGCTGCGTCACCTCCCCATCCATGAACCATGAACCAAGTGAATAGCACCACCCACTCAGTGCTCACAGGTCTTTATCATGAGCTTGGATCGCTTCCGTAATCAAAAATTAACAACAGGGCACTTTAAAAACAATAAAATAATAATCCCCCAGCCCAGCCAGCCAGGGCAGCATCAGTGAGATCGCGCAGGGAGGGGCTTCCTGAGCTCCCGGCCGTTCAGTGTCCAGACATCCCACACCAGCAGCCTGAGCACCCACGATGGGCACTGGTGTTATTACCACGATCACGGTCACAGCGGCCGGGCCTCGAGGAAGCCGCAGGCTGGTTCAGCTCCCACTGCCCTGGCCTTTCATTAGCGTCTGTGCCGGCGCCCTCTGTCCACGTCCAGAGCGTTTCTGCCCCTTTGTCACCAGCTGAGGCTGTGCAGGTGCTGCCTTCTGCCAGGAAGGACAGACAGACCCTGCCCCCAGACCTGCTCTTGGTGGGGGCCCTCGGGCAGCCCTCGCGGTCCGTACCCCACCAAGCCGACTCCTGACTCCCATCCCAGACCCAAGGCCTCAGTGTCCCCCATGAACTTAGAAAAGCTTGCGGGGCTGGGACCAGGGTCAAGCGAGTGAAGCGCCCAGGGCCCAACGCTGAAGGGGCGCTCATTCTAAGGGCCCACGACACTGCCCGAGGCTGCCCCAGCCCCTCCAGTGCCCCTCCCGTGCCCTGTCCCAGCCCGGGGAGCTTAGACCTTTGAAGTGGCTTTCCCAAAGGGCCTCAGAGGCCAGAGCCACTTCCACTGGATGAGGATTTTTAAATAAATAAAATGTACTTATTTTTTAATTGAAGTATAGTTGATTTACAATGTTGTGTCAGCTTCAGGTGTAGAGCAAAGTGATTCAGTTATACACATATATATATATTCTTTTGAGATTCTTTTCCCTTATAGATTATTACAAAATATTGAGTATAGTCCCTTGGGTAAAATTTTTAAATGCCAAACCCAACTTACAAACACTGATACAGTTTAAAGTTTACATTTCCCAGTGTCACCTCTCACTCGCCCTGAACCCCCTGAATTAACCTCACTGGAGCAGGTGCCAGAGGCTCACGGTTGAGGCCTCTGTGAGGGTGGCTCCAGGCGGGCACGGCCCCCATCGCCGCTCTGTGCCCGCGCTTCCCAGCAGCCTGTGGTCCTCAGAGCCAGGGCCCAGTGCAGCCTGAGGGGACAGAGCAGATGCGGAGGGGGACAGAGGGCCGTTGGAGCTCGGGCAGGGGCCTCGTGCGTGTGAGGTCAGCCGGCAGTGATGTCACTCTTGCTCTCTCGGCCTCTCAGAGAGACAGTCCCGGTAATAACCCACTTCCCCCTCCTGCTCCGTGATTCACCTGTGCTCGGGTCATCATCGCACCTGACTCACCTTCAGCATCAGCTGAGCGTGGCCGGAAGATGACCGACTCCCTGGGGACCCAGGGTCAGGAGGGAAACGTGGAGTGGAGGCGGGGCAGCTGGCAGGAGCTGCAGGTGCTTCTCTGTTGCGGCCTCCGAGAGAAACCCTGCTTCCTGCAGGGGGCAGCAGCCCTTCGCACCCGCACAGCGCTTTACAGTTTACACAGCTCCGTCTCCCATCCTCTTAAGGAGGCGGAAGCTGAATTTCCTTTTGGCTGATGGGGAAACAGAGATCGCAGGGGACCTTGACTGCCCAGGGAGGGACACAGCAGAATGGCAGGCCGGCCTCGGGGCCACACGCAGTGCCTTCCCGCTGCATCGGGCAGAAGCTGGAATCGGTGGGTCCTGGGGCTTCAGCCCCCAGCGCAGGGCTGAGGGGCGGTGCGGGGAGGATGAGCTGGGAGGGGGCTACAGCACTGGCTGGTCTTTGGAAAGACAGTCATGAGCCCCACCCGTGCTTCTTTGCACACCTTCCATTTAACCTGCCTGGGAAAGGTTAGAGGTCAGAGGCAGCTCCAGAGGGGGTCAGCCCCTCTGGGTGGGGGGTTGGGCAGAGGTGAGGGAGGCACCACATCTCTAGCACACCCACTGGGTGCCGTGGGTGTGGCTCACCCAGCCGAGCGGCCCTGGAGGGAAGCTGTCGCCAGCAGGCGGAGGCTCAGGGGCGCAGAAGCCATGCTGGCCGCCAGCCCCGCGAATACACAGCGCCCGCCCAGAGGCCCTGTGGCCCGTGCATGTGCCTCCCGGGGCTGGGGGCCCAGGAGGTGTCCGGGAAGCAGGAGGGGAGGGAGGCCCAGCGGGCGTCCCTCCCAGCCTGGGCGCGCCCGAGCCCAACCTTCAGAAGAAGGAAGACGTGAGGCCGGCCAACTCCAGTCCTGCCCCGACTGGCTGTAGCGTCTATTTTTACATCCCCACTTCCCGCTTCTTTTCCTGTTCTCAGGAAAAGCTGACGGAGCTCCACGGGGCCTAGGGTTTCTCCCTGGAGCCAGAGGCAGCTGGGCAGCACCTCTGCCCTGATCCAGATCCCTGAAGGGACTCTCCTCCTGCAGGTGGCCTTGGGGACACCTCTCCTGGCAAGGGCCTCGCAGGGTGGGGGACCCAGGGATGCTGTAGGAACTGGCCTCACGCCCAGAGCGGGTGGCACCTGAGAGGGTCTGGAGCAGCCATTGCCCACTTGTCTGCTCTGTCCACCCTCGCTGTCCTCTCACCCCCAGACTCATTCTCCCAGCTCCATCCTGCTGCGACCCCGGCCTAAGTGCAAATGGAGGAAGAACCAGGAAGGAAGGAAAGAGTGGGCAGGAGAAACTGGGAAGGAAGCTGCTTATCTTTCCTTGCAAAGAACAAGCTGCACATGAATTCTTGGGACCCGGCTCTGGACTCACAGCGGGGCCCCGGGCAAGGCAGCTGACTCTCCAGGCCTCAGTGTCCTAACCTGTGAAATGGGGTCCGGGGCTGCAGGGGTGATGAGTGACACTCAGGCTCGCTCGGAGGCACAGCCACGGCAGGAAGGCCGTGTTAGTTCTTAGGCCACCAGCACTCAGAATCCAGTTCTGGGCAACTCAGGCCGAAAGGAGACGGACAGGAAGGAGGTGAGGCGTCTCCCAGGTCAGAAAGCAGCGAGACCAGCGAGCCTGCAGCGCTGACCTTGGGGGGCCTCCAAGAGGCACAGCAGGCTCAGTGCCCCCCAAAATGTTTTTATTTCTTCTCAAATCGGAAGGAAAAAAAATGAACTTTTAGGTTGAAGAAAATGTTTCCACATATAATATGCATATACTCGTCTTTATGCCAACATGTTTGGAAAATGTCATTTTTAATATTTTTTTATGGATGAGGAAGGGGCCCTGCCGCCAGGTGTGGCCCTCAGGGCTCCTCTGTGGGCCAAGCAGAGCCAGATTTCCAGGAAGGAAATTCTGATTGGTCAGCTTGAGTCAGGGGCCCACACCGGGACCAGCAACTGAGGGCAGTGGGCAGAGTGACCAGGCCCAGACTTGGCCACTGGGCACCCCATGGAAGGGGACTTCCTGGAGAAGGGCAGTGGCTGGGAGCCCCACGGTGTGGGTCTACACTGATCATTGGTTCCCCTCTAGGGTCTGCTGTTAGATTCTCCCGTTTCAGGGCTGGGCACCGTCCTTTGTTCGGCCTCCGTGCACTCAGAGACGGACACGCACCAGGGATGCTGAGTGCAGGGGACTTGGGGCCGCAGGCAGGGCTGCAGGCGTCACCACCAGCTTTGGACCTGCTGCCCTCAGAGCATCCCAGCAGAGACCACTGTGGCCGTGACCACTTCCAAGGTCAGCATTGCCAGTCCTGACCTTGGCCAGGGGAAGCCTCAGGGACACTCCTGAGTACCTGTAGTTTGCGGGAGGGGCCACCAGGGTGGGCGTCCACCAGGCTCCCCTGATCGCTGGGGTGGAGAGGGACTCTGGGCCCTCTGGGAGTTTGGGATGCGGTGCAGTATGGGCCATCCTGGCTGGCCATGGTGGACTTCTCTGGTCCCCTCCGGTCCCAGTGATAAAACAGACTTGGATTTAAAGCCGATCTGGCCTTAGACCAACAGTGGGACTCGGAGAGCTCTTTCCTCTCTGAGCCTTGTTTTCCTCTTTTGTAAAGAAACTCAACTGCAGGAAGCAGACCTCGTAGCATTGCAGGGGCAGCAGGGACAGGAGAAGGGTCAGGAGAACTCCAGAGACAGGACAGATTCTCCGCTAACATTTTCCACCCCTCACTCTGTGCTCTTGCTGGGTCCTTTAGGGCAACTTGGGAATTTTAAATGGAAATGTTAGCCCAGGCCCCCAGCCAGCTGGTCTGCACTGTCCAGAGGCCCTGACAGGCAGCAGGGGGCAGGGAACGCCCAGGAGGAAAGTTCTGGTAGGCCTCCCCTCTCGGCCTTCGGCCAGGCCCTCCAGCTGGACCAGCCCTTCCCTGCCATCCTTTTGTTCAGCCCCTCCTCCCAGCCTCTGAGCATGCAGTCTTCCTGGGGCTTTGCAGTTTCCAGGCGTCCTATGCCCTCTGCCGGGGTACCCTTGTCCTCGTGGTCAGCCTGGCTCTTCCAGGGCAGACACAGGATGAGAAGCCTTCCCTCCCTACCCAAGGGAGCCCCTTGCCCCTCTGTACCTGGGCATGCACCCAGGCCTCATCCCATGCACTGACCACTTGCCAGGTGCCAGGATTATGTCACCTCCATCCTCCGAGCACCCTGAGGCAGTGCCCTGATTCTTGTCCCCGTTTTATAGATGAAGAGACTGAGGCTCTGGTAATCGAGGCGCTCGTAGGTCTGTCTACGTTGCCGCTACACGTGCATCATCCTTAGCACAGCAGCTCGTAAGAGCAGCTTCCCCGCTGGTCTCTTAAAGGCTCTGGGGCTGGGACGGGGCTGGTTCACCTCAGCCGTCTGGGGAGTGTCAGGTATGCAGCGAAGGGCTGACAGGGCCTCTGCCAGGCCTCCCCTCACAGGCTGCCCCCCTCGGCACTGAACTGGAGTGGGCTGCACGGGGCGCGTCATTTCCCTGCCCGGCGTGGAGCACCCAACTCTGGTCCTCACAGGCCTGCACGTGGGTGTCAGCAGGGCCCGAGGGCCCCACCCGGGCCAGCGGCCTCCCTGTGCTCCCTCCTGCCCCAGGGCCCAAGCGTTGCCATTGGCTGCACACCAAAGCATCCCACCAAGCTGGGCCTGGGCAGTGCGGGGAATGGGAGACGGCTCCCCAGACGTCTGGAAAACCACTGCTCCCTCTGCCACGCGGCGCTGGAGATAACAGCCTGTTTTTCTGGGGAGATGCAGGTCCCTGACCCTGCATGGGGCCCAGTGGACGGGGTGGCATTCTTGGCCTTTGTTTTCGCTGGATGCCTGGCCCAGGGAGCAGGCAGCCACGCCCCTCTCCGGGGCAAGGACACCGCTCCCCTCCTCGGGCGGGTCCACGCGCCTAGACTTTCTTCTAAACGTTTCTGACTTGTTGTTGTTTACATTCAGCGCTTTCATCCCTCTGGGACGTATCTGTGAAGTAAAGCTACTGAATAACCAACCAGCTTCCTGCAAACCCTGCCTACACAGGAGTCTGTCCCCCCGACCACACAATCCCTGCAGCCACCTCTTTGTGGGTCAAGTTCTTTAAGATTTCAAGTCTGTTGTTCCTAAAGCAACAGGGACTAGTAAACAACTCGAATCCACGGAGCCAGCCCAAGAGTGGACGGGGCCACAGCAAGGACGAAGCAGGACGACCGGCCGGGCGGCCGCTGCCCTGGTCCAGGGGGCAGGGCGGCAGCAGGGGTGCAAAGGAGCGGGCGGACGTGGAGGGGACTTGGAGGGTCTGCTCCCCGCGAGGCCCCAGCTGGCCTTCCCCGTGAGCACCAGCCCACTTCTGGGCAGCAGGGTCTGGCTGGCTTCCCCGGCAGAGCCAAGAACAGGGCCGGGAGTCCTGCAGCAAGACAGAGGCGGGGCCACTAGGCCCCTGGGGGGTCCTGCCTGAGTCCTTCTTAATTTCCTGGATTCCAGGAAGGCTCCCAGGGGGACAGTGGGCAAGCCCCTAACAGGGTGTGCCCATCCTGCCTTTCCAGGCAGCTCTTCCGGTGCCACGGGAGCCCCGCGCCCGGCCAGCCAGAGGCTCTGGGACTGTCTGGCCATCTGGAGCCAGGGCTGGCTGGCAGGAAGGCCCCGAAGCCCCACAGGGCGGTGGGGAGATGACGCCCAGGGACCAGGGTCACAGAGCAGAGCCCCACGGGGAGGCCCGTGGCTACTTGGGCAAAACAGGCAGTAGTGGGGACTGCCCTGGTGGTCCAGTGGTTAAGAATCCGCCTTCCAGTGCAGGGGACGCGGGTTCGATCCCTGGTCGGGAAGCTAAGATCCCACATGCCCCGGGGCAACTGAGCCTGCGCGCCACAACCACTGAGCCTGTGCGCCACAACTAGAGAGCCCACACACTGCGACTACTGAGCCCGCATGCTCTGAAGCCCGTGCGCCACAACTAGAGAGCCCACACACTGCAACTACTGAGACCGCATGCTCTGAAGCCCGTGCGCCACAACTAGAGAGAAGCCCATGCGCTGCAACAAAAGATCCCACGTTCTGAAATTAAGACCCGACGCAGCCAAAAATAAATAGATAAATATTAAAAAAAAAACAAAAAAAACAGGCAGTGGCTGTGGCATGGCTGTGTGCAGGCTCTGGCCTGCCCCTCAGTGTACCTGGCCCCTGTGGCCCTTCTGCGTCTGAGAACTTTTGACACACCGGCCTCCAAGTCCCTTCCAGTTGACAAGCTGGGAGTGTCCGAGGTCGTGCCCATCCGGGTGCTGACCATGCGGTCACCCGTGAGCAAACCCGCGCTGCCTGGCCCCCCGATACTGGCACTGCAGCAGGGGCAGGGGATGGGCCAGCCCGAGGGGAATTGCAGGGCAGGGGAAGGTGGGAGATTCTGAGGTTTCAGCCTCAGGTTTCTGGGGAGGAGTGGGGCAGGGCTCAGGGGGCAGAGATGCAGGAGGGCAGGAAGGCAGAGGGTCCCTTGAAGGAGACCAGGTCTGCCACCACCCTCCTCCCAAGCAGGCCTCTCTCAACCTGCCTCCCGCTCCAGCCAGCTGCTCTGGCAACGCCCCGAGCAGCAGAAACGCAGCGGGGGCTGCAGCGCACGTTGGGAGGCCCCGTGCCTCCCAGGGCCGCTCCCAGGAGAGGGCCGGGAGGCGGGTCTCAGTGGCAGTCAGGGGGGAGGGGGAGGAGGCGTGGCTTCGGTGCCTGTCGGTGACTCCCGAAAGCCGGCTCAGGTCGGGGGGAGCCCTGAGTGGGCGCCCCAGCTTGGAGTCCGCCCGGGATGGGGAGCTCACTCCCACACCAGGCAGCGGCTGCTCCTCCCAGGGGCGACGAGAGGCGGGCGCTGCTGCCTGGGCCCCAACCCGGGCTGGAAGGGTGAGGAGTTGTTGATCCCAGCGGCTTCTCGCTCGGGGAGGCCCGAGAGCCAACAGGGGCCTGGCTGCGGGGGGTCTGCCCTGAGCGGGCGCTGCTCCCGGCCACTCTGCCAGCCTCAGGACTGCCCGTGGGGGTGAGGCCACCGCGCAGCCGCAGGGCCAGACACGTTGAGAGCAAATGTTCTAGAACCTACTTCACGGCCCCCAAAAGGCAGGTCCCACGGTGGCCTTCCACGGAGGCCGAGAGGCCGAGAGGCCAGTGCGGTTAACGGACCCCTCTTTATTCCAGCTTTATCAGCTAATGGCGGCTAAGAGTGATTTTACACAAAATACTGTGTCAGAGGTAATTGCTCCTGGGCACAGCTCCCAAATTCCAACCTGAAATCAAAGGCCAAATGTGCCCGTTAATGATTAAACCTCTAGAATGGGCACTGAGGCGCTGAGCAACAGGGAGAGGCTGCTGGCGGCGGCCCAGGGGCTGGCACTGCCGCGCGGAGGAGGGGCAACGCTTCTCCTCCGAGGGAAAGCTAAATATTGTCTAATCTGGCACCCGGGGAGGCAAACAGGCCTCCCATTGTCTGTCAGGAAGCAGGTCAAGGTCACGGCCCAGGTTGCACCCACCTGAGGTCAGGATGAAGGCCCAGGGAGGCTGGAGCATCCTGGCACCAGGTGGGCGGCAAGGGGGCGTGGGGGAGAGGGGGCCCTTGCCTCTACTGCCTTCCTCTGCCCCGAAGGACATTCTCCAGATAGGTCTTGCATGGCGCAAAGGGCTTAAACCACGTAAAACGAATGGGTCTACGTGAGCACCAGCCTAAGAAAACCCATACTTGGAGACAGAAAGCAAATGTGGATGCTCTCCCAGGCGGCCAAGAGTTTTGGATTTACACTCCGGGCTCTGCTCCCAGCTCTGCCATGTTCTAGCAGTCATGTGATGCCTCTAAGCCTCAGTTTCCTCCTCTGTAAAATGGGGACACGGTGCCTGACCTCAAGTCATCCTGAGGCTTCATGAGATGATGCATGTAGAACACACAGCACCGTCACCTTGGCACAGGGTGGGTATTCAATACACAGCAATTGTTTTTTAAATCACAATTATGATCACAACAGGATCCTGATCCTTTGCAAGATCCTCTCCCAACCTCAGCCTCCCATCTGTCAGTGTGTGTTCGCAGATTGATGTTGGACAGTGTTCAGGTTCACTGTTTGGGGCTGACTGAGGAGGGATGGAGGAATGCGGGGGGAGACCAGTGACATTGCCTCCCCAAGGCCGGGTCAGAAGTGAATGTGAACGAATAGATATATATATATATATATATTTTTTTTTTTTTTTACTTATTTTATTGAAGTATAGTTGATTTACAATGTCATGTTAGTTTCTGCTCAAAGTGATTCAGTTATACATATATATACATTCTTTTTCATATTCTTTTCCATTATGGTTTATCACACCATATTGAATATAGTTCCCTGTGCTATACAGTAGGACCTTGTTGTTTATCCATTCTGTATGTAATAGTTTGCATCTGCTAATCCCAAACTCCCAGTCCGTCCCTCTCCCTTGGCAACCACAGATCTGTTATCTATGTCTGTGTGTCTGTTTCTGTTTCATAAGTTCATTTGTGTCATATTTTAGATTCCACATATAAGTGGTATCATAGGGTATTTGTCTTTCTCTGTCTGACTTACTTCACTTAGCAGGATAATCTCTAGGTCCATCCATGTTGCTGCAAATGGCATTATTTCATTCTTTTTAATGGCTGAGTAATATTCCACTGTATATGTGTACTACATCTTCTTTACCCAATGAATACATATTTTTACATATAACAGCTTTATTGATATATAAGTCACCTAGCATAAAACGCGCCCTTTTAAAGTGTGTGTTTCTGAGGGTTTTTGTACATTGGCAAGGTTGTGCAACCATCACTACTGTCTACTTGCATCATCGTCATCACCCCACAAAGAAATCCTATACTCATTAGCAGTCTATTTCTCCTGTTTCTCCCTCCCCACCAGCCCTAAGCATCCACAACTCTACTCTATGCATTTGCCTATTCTGGACATTCCACATAAATGGAATCATACAATATGTGTTTTCTTGTGTGTCTGGCTTCTTTCACTTAGCATAGTGTGTTCAGTGGTAAAGCCTGTCTCAGTACTTCATTCCTTTTTTTTTTTTTTTAATTTTATTTATTTATTTTTGGCTGCGTTGGGTCTTCGTTGCTGTGCACGGGCTTTCTCTAGTTGCGGTGAGTGGGGGCTACTCTTCGTTGTGGTGCGCAGGCTTCTCATTGCAGTGGCTTCTCTTGTTGTGGAACACGGGCTCTAGGCACACGGGCTTCAGTAGTTGTGGCTTGTGGGCTCTAGAGCGCAGGCTCAGTAGTTGTGGCACATGGGCTTAGTTGCTCTGTGGCATGTGGGATATTCCCGGACCAGGGCTCGAACCCATGTCCCCTGCACTGGCAGGCAGATTCTTAACCACTGCGCAACCAGGGAAGTCCCCGTTCCTTTATATAATTGAATAATATTCCATTGTAGGAACAGACTGCATATTGTTTAACCAACCATTCATCAGCTGCTGGATTTTTTTTTTTTTTAAACATCTTTATTGAAGTATAATTGCTTCACAATGGTGTGTTAGTTTCTGCTCCACAACAAAGTGAATCAGCTACAGATATACACACGCTCCCATATCTCCTCCCTCCCGCATCTCCCTCCCTCCCACCCTCCCCATCCCACCCCCCAGGCGGCCACAAGGCACAGTGCTGATCTCCCTGTGCCACGCGGCTGCTTCCTACCCAGCTGCTGGATATTTGAGCTGTTTTCCCCTTTTTGACTATTGTGAGTCATGCTGCTATGAACATTTATGTACAGGTTTTTGTATGAACATGTTTTCTTTTTTTTTGGCTGTGCTGCACAGCATGTGGGATTTTAGGTCCCCGACCAGGGATCGAACCCGTGTCCCCTGCAGTGGAAGCGAGGAGTCCTAACCACTGGACCACCAGGGAAGTCCCTTGGACACGTTATCATTTCTCTTAGGTATATACCTAGCAGCGGAATTGCTAGGCTATATGGTAGAATGGATGTCATTTAAAGTTACCAAAAAAGCAGTAGAAGAATAAAAGTAACTATGTAAATATGAAAAATAGGAGGGTCATGTACAGCGGACCCTTGAACAACATGGGTTTGAACTGCATGAGTCCACTTATACACGGGGTTTTTTTTTTTCTCACTCAATACATACTGTAGCACTACCCAACCCGAGGCTGGTTGAATCCTCGGATGTGGAACCCCAGATCAGAAGGCCCCCTGTAAAGTTATGCTGAGACTTCTGACTGCACAGGAGCTCGCACCCCTAACTCGCGCATTGTTCAAGGGTCAACTGTAATGTTCTTGAATTTCCACCTTTCATATTGAGGAGTCCATAGTGTCTGAAATTTGGCAAGTCAGAGATGAGAGGTAGATGTGGTGTGTACAGCTGCAGGGGCCGCTGTGAGCCTCACAAGCCCCGTGGGGTCAAGGAGCAGACCTGGGGAGGGTGGCTGGGTACAGTGTGGCTTTGCATCATAGCATCATACGCACCTCTGTGTCACTCATTTGTGACTGTCAGTGTGTTGCTTGCAACAAAAAGACACTTTGTTAATGAGAACATGTTTGGAGTCACAGACCATTTGGAACTGAAAATGTAAGTTAGCAAGAAAACCGGGTTCCGTCTACCATTTGTCAGGAGCACAGCAGGAGAGGAGGCGGGCTCCAGCAGTTGGCTTTGCCTCAAGACACCATCTGCCTCCCTCCCACTTCCCCCACTAGTCCTGGGTCCATCCCTAGAGCCATGGGGTTAGGAGGGGGTGTCCTTGCCTTCTCCCAGTGGAGAGCCCTCCAAACCCTCAAAGGCACCTCTTCTGCTCCCCTGAGGCTTGTCTTCTGCAGGCTGAACTTCACCCACCTCCTCAGCTGTTTTATGAACAGGCTCTGTGATCCTTTCCTGGCCACGAGCCTTGGGGCACTCAGGGTGTGCAGGGAGGCAGGGGGTCTGCTGGCTTCTGTTGGGAACATGGTACCTGCCCACCCACCCACCCATCCACCCATCCACCCACTCGCATATCCATCCACCCATCCACCCATCCATCCACCCATCCATCCACCCACCCATCCATCCACTCACATATCCATCCATCCATCTACCCAGTCACCCATCCACCCACTCACCCATCCATCCACCCATCTACCCAGTGTGGGCAGACCCCAAGCCAATTGTGAGGAAAGTGTGCCAGCAGATTCTGCCTGGTGGAGACATCCTTCTCACCCAGCTATGGTTCCAGAAACCTCCATTTACCCTTGAAAAACATCAGGACTACCCAGTTGTGGGGGGCTGGGGGTGAGTGAGACTTGGCCCTTCCTCTTGGAGACCCCACCCTGCTCTGGGAGAAAGGACCCTCCTCAGCTTCCTGGCCCCTCAGGACTGCAAGTCACAAGCCGTAGGAAGACTCCATCCTAGGTCTTGCAGCAAAAGATCCTTGTAGCCGAGTTGGGCCGTGCTGCTGGTGGCCATTGTGGAAGCCACCTAGCCATGGCACATCTGATTGGCCTCTGGATGCCTGGCCTTGGGGACATTGATGACACCGTTGCTGGGAGGTTGTAGGCTGTGTCTGGGAGGGGGTGACAGAGTATGATTCTCAGAGGTGAGAAGTTAAACTGGGTCCACTTCTGGGAGGGGGTACTTTTGAGGAGGGCCTGGAGGATGGGCAGGTTTAGAGAGCTGTGCCAGGGTGGGCAGCAGGGAGTGGGAGGGTCTGGGTAGGGGCTCTGGCCGGGCGGGATGTCTCCTGAGGACCGCCCCCCCAGGGCGGGGACCTGGGAAAGGCGGAAGCCAAAGCTCTTCTTCTTTTTTTTTTGAAAATAAATTTATTTATTTACTTTTTGACTGCGTTGGGTCTTCGTTGCTGCACGCGGGCTTTCTCTAGTTGCGGCGAGCGGGGGCTACTCTTCGTTGCGGTGCGCGGGCTTCTCATTGCAGTGGCTTCTCTTGTTGCGGAGCACGGGCTCTAGGCACGTGGGCTTCAGCAGTTGTGGCTCGCGGGCTCTAGAGCGCAGGCTCGGTAGTTGTGGCTTTCGGGCTCTACAGCGCAGGCTCAGTAGTTGTCGGGCACGGGCTTAGTTGCTCCGCGGCATGTGGGATCTTCCGGGACCAGGGCTCGAACCCGTATCCCCTGCATGGCAGGTAGATTCCTAACCACTGTGCCACCAGGGAAGTCCCCGAAGCTCTTCTTATCGTCCACGTTGTCATTGTCACCATGTCTAAGACATGGGATCGGAGGGGAGGGCCCAGCGCCGGGGGAAAGAGCTGCAGGACCACCAAGCAAGATGTAAGCCCCCAACCAGAAGGAAGCGTGGCGGGCGGGAGCGGCCCGCAGGTCTCGGAAAGCAGGCCCCGCCCCTCCCGTTGAAGCCACGCCCACTCTCGAGGCCACGCCCCCAGTCCGTGTCGGAGCATCCTCGGACCTCTGCAGACCCCAGGGCACACCCGCCGCGCTGGCCACCCTCCTCCCGTGCCCTCCGTGGCATTCCGCCCCCATCCCTTGCGTGCTCATCCTCACACGGGATCCGTACACTGTGGTGTGGGGATGTCAGGGTGTGGCCACCAGGACAACAGAAGGTCCAGGGATGAAGAGGGTCGTGGGCCTACCCTCCTGCCAGTCCCAGGGCAGGAGGACACAACCTGGGCAGGTGGGCTTCTTGGAGCCCTTCATCTGGACCCCCTCTTTGGAACAGGAAGCACTGTCCCCAGACACGAGACAAGGAAACCAACCATAGCCATCATAGAGGCTATCATGGAAGACCTGCACACACCTGGGGATTATTGCTCCAGTAACCGGGGGTGCTACTTGTTCAGAAGCCATGCCCAGGGAGGATGGTCCCGGGACCCAGCTAGCAGGTGACCAGAGTCAGCGACAGGCATGGGAAGGTGTCCTTGGTCCAGCTGGCAGCAAGACAACACAGAGCGCAGATCACAGGGCAGAGGGTAACCAGGGCATGGGACCCAGAACAAGGCCTGATGGACAGAAGACCCTTCCAGGTTGGGTGGGCTGTAGGAGGGTTCTGCCTCTGAGCTACAGAGCAGGGACTTACCTGGTCAGGCCCCGCCGGCCTCAAAGCTGGCTCGGCCCCTGGGGCTGGGTTAGAGCTGGAGGTGGAGGCAGGGGAAGAAGAGCCAGTCACGTGGCTCCAGCTATCTTCGGGCAGGAAGTTAAGCCTGACCTGAGACGCCACCCGCAGGGGTCAGAGGCCCAGTTCTGTGCCCCACGTGCCATTCTGACCAAAGCCACACTGTTTCCGCTGAGGTCGTCTGAGGCCCAGGCCTGGAAGGGGTTGAACGGTGGAGCCTCAGGAGCTCTGGTTGCTGAGCGACAGCTGGAGGGAAAGCTGGTCCCAGGATGTGGCCCCTGCAGCAAAACCTCCTGGGAGGGGCTTCCCTGGTGGCGCAGTGGTTAAGAATCTGCCTATGAATGCAAGGGACACGGGTTCGAGCCCTGGCCTGGGAAGATCCCACATGCCGCAGAGCAACTAAGCCCGTGCGCCACAACTGCGGAGCCCACGTGCCACAACTACTGAAGCCTGTGTGCCTAGAGCCCGTGCTCCGCAACAAGAGAAGCCACGACGATGAGAAGTCTGCGCACCGCAACAAAGAGTAGCCCCTGCTCGCCGCAACTAGAGAAAGCCCGCGTGCAGCAACGAACACCCAACACAGCCAAAAAAAACACCAAAAAACAAAAACCTCTTGGGAATATCCCACACTGGCCCAACATTATCACTGGACACACCATCTCACACCCAGCCACACTCACAGATGCCCTCACACTTGCACACCCAGGGCTAGGAAAGCCGTGTTCGGCCCAGCAGCTCAGTGCAGTATGGGTGGCCCGGCCACATCTGGACAAGGCTCAGAGCCACCACCTCCTGCCTGGGGGACACCACATTCCTCCCCTCTTAAGGGCATTCCAGACACTAGAGGCAGAGATGGAGGGCCTTGAACGCCAGGGACAGGAAGTCGGACTTTATCCTACAGGCAAGCGGGAGTGAGGGTGGCCTGGTCAGATCCGGGTTTCATCAGGCTGCTGTGTGGACACTCGGGAAGAACGTGGTTGGGGACGGGATGCCCAGCGAGTGGTACTGCTGTCTGTGAAGAGGTGCAGTAGGGGCTGGGCTGGGTGGGCCTGACGGGCTGCAGCAGTGGGGCTGGGGGCTGGCAAAGTCAAGGCCTCTGGCATTCTCCCCAGGATGCCTGGGGATGGCTCATACCTCCAGGGGTCTTTGGGGCCCCTGTCCTGTTCCCTGGAGACCCAGCAGAGCCGGTGCTGCTCAGCTTTCCAGAAGCCCTTCGTGGAGTGTGGCCTGCTCCACTCCCATCCCAGCTGCCCAGGCTGCCGTGGCCACCCAGACACCTGAGCTCCCGTCAGGGCAGGTGCAGAACGACACAGCAGTGTCCCCAGGATGCTCGTTGGCCTGAAACTGACCTGTAACTGCAGCTCCTGGAGCCTTCCGGAACCCAGATCTCTACCTGAGATCAAACCAAAGACTTAGTTTAAGGTCCCTCACTTGGCTTGCAGCCTCCCAACACTGACCCACTTCACTGTGTCCTTGGGCCTCCCCAGGACCTCCTTGGGCCTTGGCTTTCCCACCTGCAAAATGAGAGGGGGCTGAGATGTCTCACTCACCCTCACTCCCACCCCACGCACTTCTGGGTGCCAGGCCCCTGCAGAGTGATGGAGCCACGGAGGGGTGCAGACACACTGGAGGGACAGACAGGTGATACTCATGACACATGAAATGGAGAAGAGGGAGAGGGAGGAGTTCAGGGTGGGGTCATCAGAGTGCTCCCGAAGGCTGGAATGAGGAAGAGCTCCGCCCCTCCCTCCTCACCCCAGCACCCAGCACCAGCTCTTGCCCACAGGCCTGTCATGAACAGATAAGTTGTCATTAGTAGCAGCTACCAGTAACCACCAATAGGTGTGAAGCCTATTGAGTTACAGAGGCCTGAGTCATTGCAACTCAGTTTGCCTTCCAGCAGCGCACACCTGGGCCTTAAAGTAAGTCTAAGATATCTCTCATTCAGAAATGAGGAGACGGAGGGTCTGAGTGGTGCACGTCACTCACTGTCAGTGAGTGGCCATGTAGGGTGGCTCTGAGCCTCAACGGGGTAGGCGTGCAGCCCTGGGGGCCAGAGTGGGCAGGGTGCTGAGGACCCCTCCCTGTAGCCCTGGGCAGCCAGTCTGGAGAGCCTTTGGAGTGAAGCCCAGGTCCACCACCCCCAGGATCCGGGAGCCTAGGGCCCAGTCCACACCCTTCCCTCTGGCCTGCCCTGAGTTTTGGAACAGGAAGTGGGAACAAGGGTCACCCGCCTCCCCCCACACCCCCAGGCTGTGTCTGCTGGCTGTTAGGATTTCAAGAGATAAAGCCTACTAAGTGCTTAGCCCAATGCCTGTGGGAGACAAGGTGAGAAGGGAGTGGACCAGAGGAGGATTCTAACGAGAGAAGATGGAAGCCAGGGCCCCCTGGGGTCCAGTGACAGCAGCTGCAAAGGCGGTGGGAGGGGGCAGGTGAGGGAGTGACAAGGGGGATGCCGGAGGGGGGTGGGACCCGCCCCCAGAGGAGCTAGAATGGAGGGCCCAGGGGATCAGGAGCCAGGCCTCCTTCAACATGTGCCCGCCCCCCCCTCCCCCAGGTCAGCAGCAGATCACTTCTGTGCCAGGAGGGTGCAGGGCTTGGGGGACCGGGGGCCCCAACTGGCTGGTGGGAGAGATGAAAGTCCCGTTGAGATGAGAAATCTGGGTCCGACATGTAACCCGATGGATTCTTTTTTGGCCTAACAGGCCCGGAGCCAGTGCCTGCAGGCCCAGGCATGACTGCCACCCTCCAGCCCCACCTCCCTCGGAGCACTGCCTGGAGCCCCGTTCAGCCGGCGCCCCGTTCAGCTGGGCCCTGGGCAGAGGTGCTTTGCTGTTGGAACTGCAGGCACAGGCGCTGCTGCCCGCAGGTGTGGGAGCTCGTGGGCTCCAGGCCCTCTCCTGTGGGTGTGACCTTGAGTGGCAGGTTATCGATCCTCTCTGGCCTCAGTTTACTCATCCATCAAATGGGGATGTGGTAGCAGCACTCACTTACCAGGGGCGGGAAGTGGAAAGGATAAAAATGTGTGTAAAAGCGCCCTCAGGGAGCTGACGGAAGGCAGACTCATGCAGCCATGAAACCATGTCAGAGTTACCTGATGAGTCCCCTCAACCTCTGGGGAGGTCACGAGGCAGCAGGAGGTGCTGGGAAGCTTCCAACAGGCAGGGTTCTGGAACACAGGCCTTGGGAGCACTTTATGTCTCCTCCTGGTTCCTAGTTCCGCCTCCTCTACAGGGCAGGGTGGGTCCTGGCCCCTCCTCTGAGCCCTGCTGTGCTAATCTGGGCCTTTGGGACAGAATGGCTGGAGCTGCTCACTGTTAGGCGTGGCCTGTCACCCTCAGCGGAGAAGGGCACCTACACAGTCCCTATCCTGGGGCCCCTGCCGCTCGGGGGTATGTGGGGGGGCGAGTCCCTCTGCAGCCCCTCCCCAGTTTGGAAGCACCAGGAAGCGCCCCTGTCCTTTTCGAGGTACTGTCCCCAGGCTGCTTCCTCTCAGGAGGGAGGTGGGCATTGCCCTGCCCTGCCCCACCGAGGCTCTAGAAGCCCCAGGAAAGAGCTGCAAGCCCTGGTGACACTTGGCCTGTAGCTCAGCCGCCCCAGAGCCTAATCCCAGGAACAATACAGGCTGCCGGCAGGAGGCTTTGCCAGGGCTGGCGCACCCCACCCAACATCTCCAATCTGGACAAGCACCCAGCCGGGGGCATGTGAACTGTTAGAGCCAGAGGCTCAAGTTCAAGTCCCCGCCCAGACACTCAGCAGCTGTGCAGCCTCGGGGAAGTTGCTTGACCTCTCCTGCTCAGCTCACCAACCTACACAAAGTGGGAGTCACGGTGGTATGACTTTCTCTGAGAGTCATACTTTTACCAAGTTGGCAAGTACCTACAAAGGAGCCTGGCCCTTAGGGCTAAAAATCTGAATTTCAGAGGAGGGGCAGGGCTGAGAATGGCCAAGGGGCTGCTCAGACAGGCTGAGTGGGCAGTGGGTCACAGCTGCTGCTTTCCAGAATTCCACAGCACCGCGGGCCTGGCAACAAGCCCACAAGGGCAGCAGCAGGATGCTATACAGAGCCCAAGAGTCCAGCAGTGGTTTTGAAGGTGGAGAGCAGCGGGAGATGAGCTGGCAGGTCCGAGGAAGCTGCAGAGGGATGCCACAGGAAGAAAGCCCATTCATCCGCTCATTCATTCATTCATTCACTTATTCACTCACTTTTTTGTTCATTCAATATATTTATTGAGCACCTCTTATGTGCTGGGCGGTGTTCTAGGTGCTGGGGAGATTTCTTCCCCCCCTCCCCCCTCCCCGTGAAGCATCTGTTCCAGATGTGAGAGGCAGGCTTTAAACAGTATGTACAATGCCAGCTGGAGTGCAGGGAAAGGGTGTACCAGGCATGGGGGGAGGGGTCAGGGGTGGCCTCACTGATGAGACGGAGCAAGGAAAGCATGTCTAGGACCAGCTTTATGGACCAGCACAGGGTCCCAACCCAGGGCTTATGCTCTGCCCGCTGTCTTGAGAGTCTTGATAATTTTACCTTTGGATGTGTGTTTTGTAAGTGGAGTCCAATGCCCTGGGGGTTGGAGCTGGGCTCACTAACGCAGTCTTCCCTCCCACTGTTTCCCTGCCTCTAGACTGCCCACTCCTCTGCTGGCTGGCGGCCCGGACCCCATCACAGCCACGCACACAGACCAGCCCAGCAACTGCTGCCACCTTCTGCCCCCAGTGGGAACCTGGGCACAGGGAGGGTCAGGGGCTGTCACACACGCCCCACGGCATCTCAGGGTAGGACATGGAGGTGGCTGTCCCTGCCCCATGCTGGCCAGCTACACGGCATGTTCTGTAGGAGATTTGGCAGTTCTTGTACAGAGGTTGTAACCCCTTAGGGGGTCACCCATGGTAAGGGGAGATTGCTTTTCTAGTAGGGGTTACTCAGCAGCCTGTGATTTGTGCATGCACAAGTGTGGGACCCTGGGTACCCGTCAGGGTCTGCAACTTCATGGCAAGCATCCCTTTGCCCCAGGGAGTGCAACATTAAATAACAAATTAAAAAGACCTTGACAGGTCAAGAGAGAGCCTCTCTCTTGGAAGAAATGAAAACTTTTTATATTTTGGTACTTTTTTTTTTTTAAGATTGATTGATTGATTGATTGATTGATTGCTATGTTGGGTCTTTGTTTCTGTGCGAGGGCTTTCTCTAGTTGCGGCGAGCGGGGGCCACTCTTCATCGCGGTGCGTGGGCCTCTCACTATCGCGGCCTCTCTTGTTGCAGAGCACAGGCTCCAGACGCGCAGGCTCAGTAGTTGTGGCTCACGGGCCTAGTTGCTCCGCAGCATGTGGGATTTTCCCAGACCAGGGCTCGAACCCATGTCCCCTGCATTGGCAGGCAGATTCTCAACCACTGCGCCACCAGGGAAGCCCTATATTTTGGTACTTTTAATGATACTTTTTTTTCCCCTGCTCTTTGAATGAGGAGTCCCACATTGTCATTTCTGCACTGGACCCCACAAATTACAGAGTCAGCTTTGGTCATGTGGAATCTGGGAGGACTTCCCAAGCAGAGGGAAGAGCAGGTCCAAAGGCCCTGAGGCAGGAGTGTGGTTGGCACAATCGAGCAAGGCGGCCAGTGTGGCTGGATTAGAGTTAGCAAGGGGACAGTTGCTGGGCGTGAGGTGAGAGAGGGGACGGGAGGTGGCAGTTGTGTCACCCCCGTAGGCTGCGGAGGGGCTTTGGCTTTCGCTGGGTGAGATGAAGAGCCAGTGAGAGATTAGAGAGAGGAGGGAAACGATCTTATTCATTTTAAAAGGGTCGTGCTGGGTGCTAGGTTGAAAATGGGCTCAAGGGTGGGGGGTGGGGGGTAAGTGGGCAGCAAAAGCAGAAACTGGGGGACCATTCTGGAGGCTTTTGTAGTGACCCAAGTAAGGGATGATGTGCCGTTGGCCTGGAGTGGTTGCCGTGGAGATGGCGAGACCTGGTAAGGTTCTGAAGATGCTCTCAGCGTAGAACTGGAAGAATTTCCTGGTAGGCTGGATACGCGGTATGCGTCAAAGAGGACTCAAGGACCACGCCGAGGTTTTGGCCTGAGCGATTGGAAAGATGGGGGTGCCCTCGATTGACATGAGAAAGTCTGTGGGAGAAGTGAGGCGGGGAATGTATCCGTTTCCGATCACTGCTATAACACATTACTGCAAACTTGGTGGTTTAAAGCAGCACATTTTTTCTCTTACAGTTCTGGAGGCCAGAAGTTTGAAATCAGTTTCACTGGCCTAAAGGCAAGGTGTCAGCAGGGCCAGCTCCTTCTGAAAAGCTGTGTCCTTGTCTTTTCTAGCTTCTGGGGGCCACCTGCATTATTTGGCTCATGACCCCTTCCTCACGTCACTCCAGCCACTTGCTTCTGCTGTCACCTCTCCTACTTCCTCCTCTGACCATCTCCCCTCCCTCTTTTTTTTTTTTTTTTTTTTGGCCGCTCCTGGCGGCATGTGGAATCTTAGTTCCCCAACCAGGGATAGAACCTGTGCCCCCTGCACTGGAAGTGCAGAGTCTTAACCACTGGACCACCAGGGAAGTCCCTCCCCTTGCTTTTATAAGGACACATGTGATGGCATTTAGGACTCACTTAATACAGGATCATCTCCTCATCTCAAGAGCCTTAACTTAATCATACCTGCAAGTCCTTTTTGCCATATAAGGTAACATCCACAGGTTCCGGGGATTAGGAAGTATTTATATTTTGGGAGCCATTGTTCAGCCAAGCACAGGGAGTTAGAAACCAGACATTCAGTTTTGGATCTATTCAGCCAAGATGTTTATTAGATATGCAAGGAGAGATGCTGAGAAGCTGGTTAGATAGAGGAACATAGAATTTAGGGGAGAGGGCCAGGCTGGAGTCATGAGTGTGCAAATAGCATTTAAAGCCGTGAAACTGGATAAGATCATCTTGGGATCATCATTTCATCAAGTTGAAGAAATCTCCCAAAAGACAGAGATAGAAATGAGGAGAGAAATTTTAATAAGAAAATTAAAAGACTAAACCAGGGGGTCCAACATCTGAATGTCAGGAATTCCACAAAGGAAAAAAAAAAAAAAGAGAAAACAGAAGAAATGAAATTATCAAAGAAAAATGTTAAGAAAAACTCCCAGAATGGAAGGATATAAGTATCCAGATGAAAAAACATCCCACAAAGTTACCAGCATAATTAATAGATAAAAATTCACATCAGTGCACTTCATCTCGAAATTTCAAACCAATGGGGATAAAGATAAAACTTCCAAAGAGGGGAATTCCCTGGCAGTCCAGTGGTTAGGACTCTGGGCTTCCACTGCAGGGGGCCTGGGCTTGATCCCTGGTCAGGGAACTAAGATCCCACAAGCTGCGTGGCACGGCCAGAAAAAGGGGGAAAAGAAAGACTTTCAAAGAGAAAAAAGCAGGTCATTTTCAAAGGAAGAGGTAGCAGAATCTCTTCCACAGAAATACTAGAAGCAAGATGACAATGGAATTGACACCTTCAAAATTCTGATAGTGATGATTTCCAACCTGAAGTTCTATACCCAGCCAAACTATCAGTTAATTGTGAGAGCAGAATAAAGACACCTTCAGAATGCAAAGTCTTGGAAAATTCACCTCCTATGCACCCTATCTCAATAAGCTACTGGTAGATGTGCTTTGCCATGAGGAAGATGCAAACTCAAGAAAGAGGATGACAAAGGATACAGGAAGCAGATGGCCCATGCAGGAGAGAGGTCAAGGCGCAACAGCCACGTGGCAGACTTGAGAGCAACCCATCCATATAACTCCCAGAAGAACAAAAAATTATAGAGGAAAGGAGATGTAATCATAACTGAGAGATTTTTGCTATAATTAAATATAAACGTTCCTTTAAAATCTTGCCTTCTGTAAAGTCATTCACTAAAAAATAACAGGGCTTACAGAGAAAAGAGGGTTAGACACTTAAAACCTGTGGAACATCTTTAAGAGGTTGGGTTTATTGAGGTATAATTTTTTTTTAATTTTGTTTATTTTATTTTATTTATTTTTGGCTGCATTGGGTCTTCATTGCTGTGCGTGGGCTTTCTCCAGTTGCGGCGAGCGGGGGCTACTCTTCGTTGCAGTGTGCGGGCTTCTCATTGGGGTGGCTTCTCTTGTTGTGGAGCACAGGCTCTAGGCGTGCGGGCTTCAGTAGTTGTGGCACCTGGGCTCAGTAGTTGTGGCTCGCAGGCTCTAGAGCGCAGGCTCAGTAGCTGTGGCGCGCAGGCTTAGTTACTCCACGGCATGTGGGATCTTCCCGGACCAGGGCTCGAACCCATGTCCTCTGCATTGGCAGGCGGATTCTTAACCACTGCACCACCAGGGAAGTCCCTATTGAGGTATAATTTGTACAAAGTAAAATTTTTTCTTTTGAAGTGTATAATTTGATGAGGTTTTAAACATGTAAATAGTCATGTAACCACCACCACTACACAATCAAGATATAGAACATTTCCATCATCCCCAAAAGTTGCCTCAGACCCCACTGCAGTCATTTCCCCTTAATCTTTCAGGAACTACTGATCTAATTACTGTCCTTATGATATTTCTGTCCCTATGACTTTCCAGAATGTCATAGAATCATACAGTATGTAATCTTTTGTGTCTGAATCCATTCACTTAGCATAATGCTGTTTTAGATGCGTCCATTTTACTGTGTATATCACTTAGTTTGTCCCTTTTTATTGCTGGAGTCATATTCCATTGTATAGAGGTACCACATTAACCATTTGAATAGAGGTTGGGTTATTTCCAGTTTGGGGTTATTATGACTAAAGCTGCGTATATGCAGGTCTTTGTGTGAACTTCTATTTTCATTTCTCAAGGGTCAATGACTAGAAGTGGGACTGCTTCTCATTTTATAAATACACACACACACGAAAATACCAAACTGAGAGCCCAGAAATAAACTCACACACCTACGGTCAATTAATCTATGACAAAGGAGCCAAGAAAATACAATGGAGAAAAGACAGTCCCTTCAACAAGTGGTGCTGGGAAAGCTGGACAGCTACATGTAAATCAATGAAATTAGAACACTCCCTAACACCACATACAAAAATAAACTCCAAATGGTTTAAAGACCTAAATATAAGACTTGACACCATAAAACTCCTAGAACAGATCATAGGCAAAACATTCTTGGATATAAATTGTAGGAATATTTTGTTAGCTCATTTTCCCAAGGTAAAAGAAATAAAAGCAAAAATAAACAAATGGGACTTAATTAAACTTATTATCTTTTGCATGACAAAGGAGACCATCAACAAAACAAAAAGACAACCTATGGAATAGGAGAAAATATTTGTAAATGATGTGACTGACAAGGGGTTAATATCCAAAATATATAAACAGCTCATAAAACTCAATACCAGAAAAACAAACAACCCAATCAAAAAATGGGCAGAAGACCTAAATAAATGTTTCTCCAAAGAAGACATAGAGATGGCCAACAGGCATATGAAAAGATGCTCGATATCACTAATTATTAGAGAAATGCAAATCAAAACCACAATGAGGTATCACCTCACACCGGTCAGAATGGCTATCATCAAAAAGTCTACAAATAATAAATGCTGGGGCTTCCCTGGTGGCGCAGTGGTTGAGAATCTGCCTGCCATTGCAGGGGACACGGGTTCGAGCCCTGGTCTGGGAAGATCCCACATGCCACAGAGCAACTGGGCCCGTGAGCCACAATTACTGAGCCTGCGCGTCTGGAGCCTGTGCTCCACAACAAGAGAGAGGCCGCGATAATGAGAAGCCCATGCACCGCGATGAAGAGTGGCCCCCGCTTGCCGCAACTAGAGAAAGCCCTCGCATAGAAACGAAAACCCAACACAGCCATAAAATATAAATAAATTTAAAAAAAGAAATGAAAACAGAAATTTAAAAAAAAAGAAATGAAAACAGAAATTAAAATAATAATAATAATAATAATAATAATAATAATAATAAATGCTGGAAAAGGAAACTCTTCTACACTGTTGGTGGGAATGTAGATTGGTGTAGCCACTATGGAGAACAGTATGAAGGTTCCTTAAAAAACTAAAAATAGAGCTACCATATGATCCAGCAATCCCACTCCTGGGCATATACCTAGAAAAGATGAAAACTCTAATTCAAAAAGATACATGTACCCCAGTGTTCATAGCAGCATTATTTACAGTAGCTAAGACATGGAAGCAACCCAAGTGCCCATCAACAGATGAATGGATAAAGAAGATGTGGTATATATATACAATGGAATATTACTTAGCCACAAAAAAGAATGAAATAATGCCATTTGCAGCAACATAGATGGACCTAGAGATTATCATACTAAGTGAAGTAAGTCAGACAAAGACAAATATCATATGATATCACTTACATGTGGAATCTAAAAAATAATACAAATGAATCTATATACGAAACAGAAACAGACTCACAGACATAGAAAGAAAAAACTCATGGTTATCAAAAAGGAAAGGGAGAGGGGGAGGGATAAATTAGAAGTATGGGATTAACAGATACAAACTACTCTACATAAAATAGGTAAGCAATAAGGATTCACTGTATAGCACAGGGAACTATATTCAATATATTATAATAACCTACACTGGAAAATAACCTGAAATATATATATATATATATAAAAAACTGAATCACTTTGCTGTACAACCGAAATTCACACAATATTGTAAATCAACTATACTTCAATTTTAAAAAATAAAAGAAAATGTCAAACTTTTTCAAAGGGGCTGAACCGCTTTGCATTCCCAGCAGCCGTGTATGAGAGTTCCAGGTGTCCCACCTCCTCGTCAACACTAGATATTGTCAGTCTTATTCATTTTAGCCTTTATAGCAGGTGTGTGATGGTATCTCATTGATGACGACCAATGATGATCTTTTCATGTGCTTATATGTGCTGTATATTTCTGCCGAAGTGTCTCTTCAAAATCTTTTTTTTAAAAATAAATTTATTTATTTATTTATTTATTCTTTGGCTGCATTGGGTCATCGTTGCTGCATGCGGGCTTCCTCTAGTTGTGTTGAGCTGGGGCTACTCTTCATTGCGGTGTGCGGGCCTCTCATTGTGGTGGCTTCTTTTGGTGTGGAGCATGGGCTCTAGGCGCACGGGCTTCAGTAGTTGTGGCACACGGGCTCAGTTGTTGTGGCTCACAGTCTCTAGAGCGCAGGCTCAGTAGTTGTGGCGCACGGGCTTAGTTGCTCCACGGCATGTGGGATCTTCCTGGACCAGGGCTCGAACCCATGTTCCCTGCATTGGCAGGCAGATTCTTAACCACTGCACCATCAGGGAAGTCCCTCTTCAAAATCTTTTGCTCATTTTTTTATTGGGTTGTTTGTCTTATTATTGAGTCATAAGAATTCTTTATATATTCTGGATACACATCCTTTATTAAGTTTATATTTTTGCATAGCTCTATAAACAGAGCCCTAATAAAACCAACAATGATACTAATAAAGATACTAACACAGTCATTTCTCCACTGGCATTAGCACCTAAAATCACAGCTAGTCTCTCCTTTGCAGCCTTAGGCTTTAGGTTTCTGCTTCCTCCTTGGAAATGTTGACCCTTGAAGATGTTCACCTCTAAAAGAGACTAGTTTCATCAACAATAAAAAAACAATCTAGAGGTAGCTTTCTTTATCCATCAAAAACAAAATGTTTTAATATGAGAGCACACCTTTGCAGCTTCTTCATCTACACGCTCAGCTTCCCCAGACAGACTGAACACAGCTCAGCTTCCCCAGACAGACTGAACACAGAGGGGAGTGAAGTGGTCCTACACTACATTGTTCTTGCTCTAAAGGAAGACTTTTCTGTGGGATTTTTCAACTTACCTAATTTTTTAAGGCCTTCATATATTGCTAAGGCCCTCTTTTAATTGTTGTAATCCTTGTCCTTGCTGACTTCAAAACATTAATACACTGGGAAAAACTGCATAAGAACTACCCAACTTCCGGGTTGTACTGATGCCTTGCCCCTGCCTACCAATCACCTGTAAGCTAATATGCATAAATAAAACACGTGTCAGGGACTTCCCTGGTGGCACAGTGGTTAAGAATCCGCCTGCCAATGCAGGGGACACGGGTTCAATCCCTGGTCTGGGAAGATCCCACATGCTGTGGAGCAACTAAGCCCGTGAGCCACAACTACTGAGCCTGCGCTCTAGAGCCCTCGAGCCACAACTACTGAGCCTGCATGCCACAACTACTGAAGCCCTCATGCCTAGAGCCCATGCTTCACAGCAAGAGAAGCCACCGCAATGAGAGGCCCGCACACCACAACGAAGAGTAGCCCACTTGCCGCAACTAGAGAAAGACTGTGTGCAGCAACGAAGACCCAACACAGCCAAAAATAAAATAAATTAATTTAAAAACAAAAACAAAAACAACACCTGTCGAACCAAAACTGTCTGTACACAGCTTGGCTCAGCAGTGAACAGTATTTACAAGGGTACAATAATGGAATCCTGAATATTGTTTAAACCAGAAATATGATATAAGTGTGTTGTGTAAAGGGAAAAGGCATTTTGGGAGAGGGCAAGTAAGACTGCTAAATTCTCATCTGCCATAATAGGGAGCCAGCTGATAATATCTAGAATTGAAAACTCAAGAAATAACAGTATAAGCATAATATTTATAAATATGAAGGTCTCTCACACACACACATAAAAGAATTGAAAGAGGTTGCCCCTGGAGCTTGTGAGTCAGAGATGGGCCTGTGGGTTTTTCATCAGAAGCATTTGCATACTATTTGCCTCATTAAAAATCAAGTGGGCGGGACTTCCCTGGTGGCGCAGTGGCTAAAAATCTGCCTGCCAATGCAGGGGACACAGGTTTGAGCCCTGGTGCAGGAAGATCCCAAATGCCGCGGAGCAACTAAGCCTGTGCGCCACAACTACTGAGCCTGTGCTCTAGAGCCTGCAAGCCACAACTACTGAGCCCACATGCCACAACTACTGAAGCCCGAGCACCGAGAGCCCGTGCTCCGCAACAAGAGAAGCCACCGCGATGAGAAGGCCGCGCACCGCAACACAGAGTAGCCCCCGCTCGCCACAACTAGAGAAAGCCTGGGCGCAGGAAGGAAGACCCAACGCTGCCAAAAATAAATTAAAAATTAAATCTTAAAAAAAAAAAATCAAATCCGTGGATTATTTTGATAAGAATATGAATTAATTTTAAACACAAAGTGAGGTATTTTGTCCAAACAGAACTATTTTTGCACATTTGCGTTTTTGAATTGGAATTTGAATCAGATCTTTCTGACTCTAATCACTATATTACAAGTAGAAAGCATTAGAAGCCAATTGGGGAGGTGACAAGCAAGTGATGAGCTGTGACCTATACCTCTGCGTGTGTGTGTGTGTGTTGTGTAAATCCCCCTTCTGGCCCAGCGGGATCCATCTGTCAAGACCAATGTTCTCCAGCAAGGTTCCCACATGGCCTTGACGTGTTCTTCACACCTCATTCAGCTGAACCGCCCTCCTTGCTCAGCCAGGCAGGCTAAGGGGTTGGCAATTACCCTTCTGGCTCACTAGGAGGCAAGTCCAGTGTCCTCCTCATTCACTTGAAGGAGTTTCCGGAACTTGTCCAGAGTTGTCTCAGGCATCCCGGTACAAATGGCAGCAGTCAGTCACGTTCTCTCCACATACCAAGAGGGCCAACCCTGCCGCCAGATGCCTTCTTTGGGGTTGGCAAAAAGGACAGACCATCCTGTTCCGGATTGTGCTGTGTTGTGTCTGTGCAGAGGAGACTGCGAGGGGGGCGGGAGGGGGGAGTAGACACTGCTCTTTAGCTGGTGGGGGCTTTTTAAGGTCAGGCTGGCATACCCGGGCACCCAAGGCTGCAGATCAGTGGATGAGCACAGTGGTTCTGAGACCAGGGACCCTCCTGGTCTGGCAGCAGCATCTCACCCAGTTCAGGGTAACAGCGAATGCCTGTTTGGCATTCACTGTGTGCCACACTTATCATTTTATGTAATCCAGACAAAAATCCTTGAGGAAGGCACTGTTATTATCCCCATTTTACAGATGAGCAAACTGAGGCACAGAAAGTTTGCATAACTTACCCCAAATTACACAGCCAGACCTAAATAGCAGGTGGTCTAGCTCCACAGTCCAAAGGCGTAGCTCCTATGTGAAAGCTCATTTGGTTAACTTCTTGCTACAAAATAACGAAGTAGTTATTGTGAAATGGATTCTAAGCTCATAAAACAACGTAAAGTGTGTATAGAGTGCAGGATTTAGCATTAGAACTATGTTTGAATCTCCGCTACTCTCCAGGGGAGGCCCATCTCCAGGGTCTGCATCCACAGGTTCCTGGTACTCAGAACCCAGTGGGTTGGCCCAGTGAAGTGCCCTAGTGGGAGGTCAGGGGGCCTTGGACAGGCTGTCACTTGACCGAACGTCACTGCTTTCAAGGTCAGGCATCCCCTTGGTGACTCTCTTTTTTCATTTGCTGGTGACCTCCCCTCCTGCTTCCCTCCAGCCCTACGGGTGGTAACTGCCCCCCCTGTGCTGGTCCTGGAGGCTTACACTCTCCCTCTGGTTCCCTTACCCCCGCGGCCCTGCCCCTTCGGTAAGCAGTCCCCCTTTGTAAGTAACCCTCCTGGAATTTCCCTAATTTGCGGAAGCCATCTGTTTTCCCACAGGACCCTGACTGATGTGAGAGCATCATGAATAATGGGGGAAACTGGAAGCACCTGAAGTGTGGGGTGGGGGGAGAGGAGGGAGGGCTGATTAGGGGACCCTGCACAGCGGCTGGGCGGGAGGGGCTGCATCCCGCGGAAATGATGTTCCGGGAGTGGGGAAGGGAATGCCGAGGGTAGGAGCTTGGGGAAGAACAAAAGATTGGAGACTAAATTGCCCAAATTGCATTCTGTCATGACCTCTAACAAGCTGCCTGAGGGCAGGGAGATGCAACCTGGTAGCCTCAAGTCCAGCACGGAGGACACAGTCAAGGTCAGAAATGAATGAAGGAATGACTGTCTGGGCCCAGCACTGGCTTCTCTCCTTCCCACAGGGGCCCTAGGCGGATCCCAGGAGGAGAGCAGAATGCGGTTCAGGCCTCAGACCAGGACGAGGGGTCTGTGATGTGTGGTGTAGCGGGTGTGTGTGTGTGTGTGTGTGTGTGTGTGTGTGTGTGTGTGCGCCCCGCGGACCCTCTCCAGGCGAGGAGGCCCCGCCCACCTGGGCGGAGCCGGCGGCGCCGGGAGTCCCGGAGGCCGCGCCCGATTGGAAGAGCGCGCCTGGCCCCGCGGACGCGGGGCTGACTCCGGCTCTGCCAGGTTCGAGCCCAGCCACCGTAGGTCCCCGCCCCGTGGCCCTGCACAAGTGGCGAAACCTCTCTGGGCTTCAGAGAACACCTGCCTCACTAGCTCCCCGCGGGGATGAGCAGAGGCTTCTGTGTACCGAGCACTGGCCGCGTCCTGGCCATGTGGACCCCTCCCCCAGCGCTGAACCCCCGACCCCGGGGCGGTGACCCGGCACCTCGGCACCCGTGGCAGCAGCGGGGGCCTGTGTGGGAGTGAACGCAGCTCCCCAGCTGCCGAGCCCCCGCCCTGAGGTTCGTCTGCCTGGGGGTCTGCGGTGCGTTTCCCGAGGTGGAAGCGGCGGTGGGGTGCGCGTTAGGCGCCACTCGGTACTGGGCGCGGAGGACCCCGCGGCGGACACACCCCCTCACGGCCCGCCCAGCAGAGCAAAACACGGAAAGCAGATCGCTGTGTTCCTATCAAGTTCTCTTCTCACCTTGATCAAAAATATTACTATTTTAATGCCCCTGAGGACCGAACGGAACCACGATTGGTTCGCAGCCAGGGTTTGTGGAAACAGGCTTCCCTTGGAACCGTGGGGGCGGGACACGAGGCTCCGTCCCGACTGTCCCCACCCCTGCACGAGGGGAACACAGGGGTTGTGGGGTGGCGGGCTGCCTTCAGGCGGAGTGGGAGGGGTAGGAGTTGACCTGGGGCAGGTGGAGGTGGGAAATGAGCCTGGGGGTGAAACCATGCGCCCAGGACTCCAACGCAGCCAAAACCCGCAGTCTTCCAACCAAGATCACACACCTGGTCTCAGGACTTAATGAAGCTCAGGTTCTTGATGTCTCATTGCAGAAAGAATTCAGTGAGAGGCAAAGTGATAGATAAAAAGTGGGTTTATTTAGAGAGAAACACACTCCACAGACAGAGTGTGGGCCACCTCAGAAGGTGAGAAAGGCCCCAGGGTACGGGGTTGCCAGTTCTTATAGGGGTGGGTAATTTCATAGGCTAATGAGTGGGAGGAGTATTCCAGCTATTTTAGGAAGGGGCGGGGATTTCCAGGAATTGGGCCACCAATTGATCCTTATGGTCAGTTCAGTCTTGGAACCGTCATGGCCCCTGTGGATATGTCATTTAGCTTGCTGATGTGAGCATACACTGAGGCTCAAGGTCTAGTGGAAAAAGTCGACTTGTCCACCATCTTGGACCCATTTGGTTCTAATCAGTTTATGTCATGTCCTCGGGCTATGTCATTCTTTCAAAGGTTGTGCCCTGCCTCCTTCCCTCCTGTTTCAGGGAGAGAAGGCCCAAACCCTCAGGGGTTTAACAACCCCCCTGCCCCCTGAAGGGAGACACTGATGGGGTCCCACTGGGGCAGTGGGCAGGTATGATTTCCACATCAGAAACACCCCTTTGGCTGAAAAGAGTTTAATGGAGACTAGAGGTGAGGGTGGTTCCTGTTGCGGTGGGGCAGGGGGAGAAAAGGGATGGGGTAGGCAGCAGTCAGGGGTAGTGGGCAGAGAAGGGGAGAGGCTGGGCCATGCGTGAGGCCTGCCTGGAGTGCTGGATGAAGGGCTGGGTGGGGGACGGGCTCAGCCTGGTCAGAGGAAGGGGAGTCCTGAAATGTGGCCCTTCGGGGGCCACATGGCCAAGCAGGACGTCAGCACTGGACCCACTAGCTCCTGCTTGCTAAGTATGCCGGGGGCTCTGTGGGCACCAGACAGCCTCGTTTGAACCCCAGCCCCCAGCACTGGGCAGAAGCCTGGGGGCCGTCCCAGGTCCTTCCTTCTCAAGCCCCACCCCTTAAAGCACATTCCAAATGGGACCCCTTCCCTGCATCCACCACCTACACCTCAGTCCCCCTAAGGGGCCTCCTTCCCCCACTCTTGCCACACACCAGCCAGCCTCCCCATGGTGGCCACTGGGCATTGGAAAACACACATCTGGTCTCTCTACCCTCCCAGAATAAAATCCAGGCTCCTGGCCCACAAACTCAAACCTGACCTCACCTCCCTCCATTCTCCCCTGCTCTGCCTGCTGAGCCCCCAGGGCTGCCCCCAGAGCTGCCCTTAGCTCATTCCTTTCTCACCTGCTCTCCCTCCTCCTTCACATACCCCTCCTTGGGAGCCCCAGAAGGCGCCTCTTCAGTATTCAAGTCCCATCTCAAATGTCACCTTCTCCTGGCAAAAGCAGTTATCTCTGTCACATTAATCTGGTTTACTGCATTTTTTATATGCTTACCAGCATGTGAAGAGTTATTTTATTTGCTTGCGTTCTTGTTTATCATATTCTCCCTGACCAGAGTATAAGCTCCGTGAGAATAGGGACCATGTTTGTCTTACTCAAGGTTGTGTTGCCGGGGCCTGGACCAGTGCTGGGCACACTGGAGAAAGCCAGTGAACACTTATTACCTAAATGAGCCCACTGGCCCCTGGGGGAGATAGGTATGTCTCCAGACCTAAGGTAGCAGGATGTGACGAGTGAGCCAGGTCTAAGCAGTCTGGGAGAAGGTGGTAGAGGTGAGTTCTCCTGGGGGGAATCTGGAAAAACCTTGAAGAAGAGGAAGGATTTGAATTGTAACAGGAGCAGGTAGCACTTCTTGAGGAAATTGCAGAAGCATTTTTGTAGGCATAGGGTCCTGGACGAGGGGAGGGCCCAGCCTCTGGACGGCTGGGGTATAAGATCCAGGTGTGCAGGAATTCCCTGGCAGTCCAGTGGTTAGGACTCGGCGCTTTCACTGCTGGGGCCCAAGTCCGATCCCTGGTTGAGGAACTAAGATCCCACAAGCTGAGTGGCCAAAAAAAAAAAAAAAAAAAAAAATTCCAGGTGTGGGGTGCTGGGAGCATAGAAGATTAACCTGAAAAGGTAGAAGGTAGACTGGGGCCAAGCTATGAAGCGTCTTGTTAGGGACTGAATTGCGTCCCCCCAAGATTCATATGTTGAAGTCCTAACCCCTAACACACCTCTGAATGTGACTGTATTTGGAGATAGGGCCTTTAAAGAGGTAATCAAGATTCAATGGATGACTTCCCTGGTGGTGCAGTGGTTAAGAATCTGCCTGCCAACAATGCAGGGGACACGGGTTCGATCCCTGGTCCGGAAGATCCCACATGCCACAAAGCAACTGAGCCTGTGCTTTAAAGTCCGCGAGCCACAACTACTGAAGCCCGCGTGCCTAGAGCCTGTGCTCCGCAACAAGAGTAGCCACCGCAATGAGAAGCCCACGCACCACAATGAAATAAGTTTTTTTATTTTGAAATAAATAAATTTTTTTTTAAAGTAGTGAAAATTCTTACTCTGATTTCTGTCCCTAATCCACCCAGTTCCCATTCCCATCTGCAATCATTACTTTATTAGTGTTCTTGATCCTTCAAGAATTCCTTTATGCAAATATGAATCTATACTGATTCTCTCCCCAAATGGGTTTTTTATTTGCTTTAAAGAGTAATCATTTTTTAAAATATAAAATAGTTCAAACATACAAAGTAGAGAGAAAAGGACAATGTATCCCATGTACCCATCACCCAGATTCAACAGTTATCAAGAATTGGCCGAGTATGCATAAGCTATCCCAACTGCCTCGCTCTCTCTCCTTTGCTGAACTGTTTTGCTAGTATGCCTCTCTGAACAATCCAGACATCTTCTTAGACCACCCTAAAAACCATATCCCAGCATCAACAGTGACTCCTGAAGGGCATCTTGTGAACTTTAATCTGGGTGATGTGGAGACAAAGAGGTCTTTGCAGGGTCGGGGTGTTTGTGTGTGACCTAATTATGTCCATGTGTGGGATGGTTTGGGCGTGGAGGAGGTCAGAGAAGGGAAGCCAATTATGCACGACCTTGGTCTAGATACCAGGCTAAATCTCCCTAAATATGAGGCAGGTGTTATTATTCCTGTAATTTCCCATTATAGAGATGGGCAAATTGAGATACAGAGAGAAGATGTAGCTTGTCTAAGATCATACTGTGAGGGCGTGGCCAAGGCAGTGTCCGTCTAACTGGAAAGTCCTACACTCTCAACCACTAACCCCCTTGGCCTCTGAAGAAGAGGCCAAGAGGAGTATGGTGTTGCTCTCTGGCCTGCTCCCTCTTTGTCCCTCAGCCCCACCCAGCAGCCTCAGGCCCCTTAGAGGAGCAGACGGGCTAGGGATGGGCTCTGAGCACCACCTGCTGTCATCTCTAAGGAGCTGAGCCCTCCGTAAGGTGGGTTCGGGGCCATAAACAGACCCCTCTGCTCCGGATGCTCAAGGAAGTTTTAGAGCTGCCTGTGGAGTGCATCAGTTACCATCTCATCCCCGCCAGGGTTCCAGTGAATGGTACAGTGTGGAGGGCACAGAAAGGATGCCTGCCCATTGGCCGGCCTTCACTGAGAATCTGCTCAGCCCCTGCCCTGGCCTCTGTTACTCAGGCGCTCAGACCTGAGTGGGTGGCGTCACGGGAGAGAGGGCCGTAAGGAGAGAACCGGACCCTGGAGAGAAGAACTGGGCGCTGCCCGGGGACGTCTGAGCATCGAAGGATGCTGGTACAGGTGCGCACAGGCCTTCTAGGCCGGGGGTATCGCCTGTGTGAAGGGCCAAGGCTGAAGAGCGGTCACGTGCCCGGGAAGGTCGGCTGGCCGTAGGGAAAGGGCAGCGGGAGTCGCAGAACACGCGGGGAGGTAGTGGTGTCGGGGAACAGGTGCCCAGGGGCCGGGCGCCACGCCGTTTCGTGGGTTCATCTTGAGCAATGCGGAGCCGGGTCACTTGCATGGTTTGGGGCGCACCCACACCCTCCCGATCCGGCCCCTGGCCTGCAGCCCCACCGGGCGTCGGGAGCCGGGGGTCAGGACGCGGTCAAAGGCGGGCGCGCGCGCCGTCGCCACGGGATGCGCCCCGCCCCCTCCGGCCTCCCTGAGTTGGGGTTCGAGTCTCGGCCCTACCGTGACCCGCTGCGGTGCCCCCGCCGGACCCTTCCTTCTTTGGACCTCGGTTTTCCCATGCCCGACGTTTGCGAGGGTCCGGGATCTTGGCCCCGCACGGCCTGGAGCCCACAGGCCGTCACGCCGGGCGGGGCAGCAGTCCAGCTTCCGCAGCACTGCCGCCCCTCCCCCGCCCGCCCGCGGGAGCGCGGACGCGCTCGTACCTGGCCGCGGCCGGGAGCGAGGTTGGGCGGGCGGGGCTCGGATGCCCCACCCCCCCGGGCCCGCCCCCAGCACAGTCGGGCCAATCGGAGGGGGCGGCTGGCGCCGTGTGGGGCGACGCGCTGGGGGCAGGGCCTGCGGGGTCTGAGGAGAGTCCGCGGGCTGGCGGCGGGAGGCGGTCGGGCGGAGGTGGTGGCGACGACGACCGGTCCTGAGACAGCGACGTAGCGCGCCGGCGGCCACGACAGGGCCGGCCAGGCTCCGCTGCCCGCTGCAGCCGCCGCCTCGCCGTGAGGGCCCGAGAGCGCGGCGGCGGGCGCGCGGCCTGTGAAGGCGGCCGGAGCGGCGGGCGCGGCGCGGCGCGACGCCGAGCGTCCTGTCAGGCGGCGGAGGGCGCCGCGGACCCGCGCCGCGATGATGCCGGTGGGTGCGGGCGGCGGCGGTTTCCTCCGCGGGCGGCTGGCCAAGCCTCCTTCCTCCCGCGGCTCCCGGCCCTCGGGGCCCGCGCGAGCCCGGCGGGCCGGGCGGGCGGGGAAGGAAGTGGCCTGGCGGGCGCGCCCGGCCCCGGCGCCCCCCGGGCGGGCAGGTGGGGCGGCGCCGGCTGTCAGCGAGGGCTGGGCCGGGGTCCGGGGGTCCGTGGTCCGGGGGTCGCTTCGGGGTCCGGGTGCGGGGGCCGGCGTGGTCGGGGGTCCGGGGGCAGGTCCGGGCGGGGGTCCCCGGGCCGGCGCCCCCTCCCTCGGCCGCGGCGCGGCCCTTCCTGCCGAGCCTCCCCGGCCGCACTGCCCGGGAGGGGAAGCCGGAGGTGAAATTGGAGCCGGTCGGTTTTCCCCGTGCGTCCCGGCGGGGTTCGGACGGGGAGGCAGGGGTGTCGTTTGGCTCTCGCCCCGTTTCGGGGTCTCGAGGCGCCTCTGCCCCCCGCCTGAAATGGGCTGGTGTCGTATTTGGTGTCGGCAGTGTGGGCACCCCCGTGTGGTGTTCCCACGCTGGAAACCCACATTTCTCCGTAGCCCTTTCCTGATTCTGGAATCCTGTTGTATTATATTTAGGAATTTACTTTACATTCCTTACTTAGGAATGGATTTAGAGAGCCGTTTTAGGAATTCCCTTTCACCGTGCCTTCGAGATTTGTACATTTTGCGTTAACTGGCCTGTTGTCAGTGTGTTTTGAAGGTTGAACTAGGTTCGTTTGTGGTGGTGCCGCCTTTGTCCTGTCCTCAAGGATGCGTTGTACTAGGAAGAAGACAGTGCTCATTAAATTTGCCATTCTCCTACCTGACCTTTTCCTTTACCTCTAATCTAAATAGCAGTGGGTGCTGAATTATAATTTTTCTCATCTGGCTTTTTGTGAAGTAAATGTCATGACTTGTGAAAAAATGAAGGGCTGGTGGTACCCCAGTTGGATGTATTGGTTTTCTGAGTGCCTGTATATTAAGTAAAATTCTCAAACACATTTATAGTAAAGTAACAACAAAATCGTTCTTTTAGCCTACAATTTCTACATTGAAAATCACATTTCAGAAGGAAAGTACCGTTTCTCTGCATTTTCTGCTTGAATACTATTATTCTGCTATGCCTGCACCCAAGGACATTTAGATTAGAATTTTTTTTCCCTGATCTTTCAAGTCATTTCCTGTTTCTTGATAATCTCTTCTCCCCTTTTTGAACTGATTCCAACACATCGTGTTTGCAGAGTACTTAGAGTTTGACCTAGTTGATCCTTAGATCCTTCTTTGGCATCAGAGCTTGTATTTCTAAACGTTTGGTTTTAAATGAGTGATTGTCTTGTAATGGAAGGAGAACTGGATGAGCCTCAGAAGAACCAGAATCAAGTACTGGTTCTGCTACTTTTTAGCAATGTGACCTTGAACAAGTCAAGGTCTCCAAGCCTGGAATTACCTCTAAAGCAGGGATAAAAACATACCAATATCTGAGGGCTGTCCTGAGGATCAAAAAGGATGATGTGTCCAATAGTGCTTGTCAAACGGAATGCCCTGCAAATATTTATTATGGCTAATATGTCTCTGAATTGTCAATTTCTAATTTTAACCTCTGCAAGATAAGGCATTTGGAAACAGTTCTCTCCCTAATTCTCACTGGCTAGATTAGGAAAAGGCATTATGGTGTTTTGGAATTTTGAAACCACTTTTATTTAGTTAAATCCTCTAACAGTTGATACCATAGTAATATTGAAGGATATCTATAAAATTTTGACTGGTTTCATCATTGTATGTTTCATTTTAAATACCCTGTTAAGAAATTTGGCTTACATTTTCCATATGGTACATTCGGACATTTTACTTCTATTCCTCACATAGTTAGAATTTCTAGTCTCAGCCTTACCAGGTTTCCTTTTTACGACGTTTGCTTAGCTGGCAATTGGGAAATTTCTTTATGATACTCATAATAATCAAATGTTTTTAACAAACAAGCCTACTAATTATTTAAAACACACTGCTTTTATTTTAAAATGCCTTCTAGAAACAGATGGTATTTCTCTTAGTCCCTCTTTTGTGGTCTTTACTTTGTATTTCCTTCTTGTTGCCTAAAAGTACTACTTTTAGGATTGAGTCCTTCCTCTATAAATGTAGTTGGCGTTGGTTGTAAATTTAATAGAAGTTTTAAGAACACGCCATTCTTACTTGATACTATCTTAAACTATGTATCCAAGATATAAATGAGATTTTTTCTTTATTATATATTTGGTGTTCATCATCATCGTCATGAATCATCACAGGAGGGTTAGATCGGATTTTGCATAGTTTGTATAGAGTAGCACTACCCAATAGGAATGTAATGAGCGACACAAATGGGACTTAAATTTTTCTAGTAATTGGTATTATTTTTAATAGTATCTTTTATTAACTCAGTATATCAAAAATATTATCATTTTAACATGTAATCAGTATGAAAAATTTACTAATGTGATATTTTATTTTTTTTTGGTACTAAGTCATTGAAAGCCAGTGTGAATCCAGTAAAGTTTTACATATATAGCACACCTCCTTTCAGACTAGGACATTTCAAGTGCTCAGTAGCTACATGTAGCTAGTGGCTACTCTAGTGAACAACACAGGTTTAGAGTATATTCTACTTATTTGAGAGTCTGTAATAATTTTTAATTGATCAGATGGCTTACTGCAGCACCCAGTCTCTCAGCTGTTGGAAATTAGTATCTGGCCGTGTTCTCACCTGACACAATAATGTCTTTGTAGAAGTGTTCAATTTGCCTGTTACACAGTTTCATGATTGTCTACTTTTAAATAAAGTTATATTTTGGAATTTTCCCTCATTAAAATATTATGGCATTCTAGTATTTGTGGTCATTCACCTTTTTTCAGTGGGTGACATTTTAAAACTTTTCCCAAGGAAAAAAGAGGGCTATACTTTAAAGATTACTCGTTGGCTGGTCCCTAGGGTCTAGACCTGAAATCGTTTAGGCCATACCTAAACAGATTTGATAGAAATAAGAATTTTTTTGAAAAATAAATTTATTTATTTATTTATTTATTTTTGGCTGTGTTGGGTCTTTGTTGCCGCGTGCGGGCTTTCTCTAGTTGTGGCGAGCGGGGGCTAGTCTTTACTGCGGTGCGCGGGCTTCTCATCGCGGTGGCTTCTCTTGCTGCGGAGCATGGGCTCCAGGCACGCCGGCTTCAGTAGTTGTGGCGCACGGGCTTAGTTGCTCCGCGACATGTGGGATCTTCCCGGACCAGGGTTCAAACCTGTGTCCCCTGCATTGGCAGGTGGATTCTTAACCACTGCGCCACCAGGGAAGTCCCAAAATAAGAATTTTAATAAAAGTAGCCTGGTTCAGAGCATGAAAAGGCTGAAAAACCGCCTTGATCGTTAGCATCATTCTTTTCAACAGAGAATGAACATTTTGCAGCTGTAAAACTTTGTGCACAGGTGAAATATATCTGGGGCGTGGCACTGAGGAGACTTCTTTCTCTTCCAAAGGACTGCTGACTTGAGTAAAGGAAGCTCTGCGGCTCTGAAGTGTGTTTTACCTGTAAGAAGGGCACTCTGGCGGTGCCTCTGGTAATGTTAGCAGTGGGACTCCTTACCTCCAGTAGACACCACACAGTGTGACTAGTTGATTCCACTCATTTCTGTCTTAGGAGCCCTTCAGTATATTCACTGTGGGCTATGGGTTACATTAGTTTGTGCTTAATATTTAGCTCTCATTAAACAAACATTCACTTATTTCAGGTATTCACTTTCTTCCCAACGATGTAGAAAACATTTTGAGGTTCTGGAATAGGTCTTTCTCTTTTTAAACCGTCAGCTGTCATGTAATTGACAAAACAACGAACTGGAAGCAGAGAGGCTTAGGTTCCAGTCCCCACCTGTAAGTAACTGTGTGACCTGTGGACTTAATCTCTTTGGGTCTCAGTTCCTCACCTGTAAAATGAGTTGGTCCTAGTGGTTTCCAAGTGTTTGTGGTTGGTCCGGTAGTTGATATATAGCAGATACTTTCATGGGGGGTCAGTAATATTTGCATTGGCTGCAGCAAAGGTTGACACAACTTGACACTTGTTTTGGCAGCCTTTTAGTAAACTCATTCACTGCCCAAGTATATTTGTATGATAGAGCTGATAGAAGGAGCTCAGTGGATGTTCACTATTATTGTTTTTTAAAAATTAATTAGTTAATTAATTTATTTATTTTTGGCTGCGTTGGGTCTTTGTTGCTGCACGCCGGCTTTCTCTAGTTGCAGCGAGCGGGAGCTACTCTTCATTATGGTGTGCAGGCTTCTCATTGCGGTGGCTTCTCTTGTTGTGGAGCATGGGCTCTAGGCGCTCAGGCTTCAGTAGTTGTGGCATGTGGGCTCAGTAGTTGTGGCTTGCGGGCTCTAGAGCACAGGCTCAGTAGTTATGGCACACGGGCTTAGTTGCTCCGCGGCATGTGGGATCTTCCCGGACCAGGGCTCGAACCCGTGTCCCCTGCGTTGGCAGGCAGATTCTTAACCACTGTGCCACCAGGGAAGTCCCACTTAATCATTAAGTCATTTGATAGGCTTGAATTTACAAGCTAACTCAGTAAACAGAACACCGAGGACTGGAGAAGATTTTTTTTTTTAAACTGGTTTCTTTAAGACAAAAGTTACAAACATAATATTACCATTTAAAACAATAAAACTATTTCTAGCCTTTGGAGTGCCCAAAAAATTCACAAAAGGAAAAGCAAAGCTTCGCTCATACAAAGATGTGTATGTAAAAGATTTTATTATTACAGTTTTATTGAACTAAAAACTAGTCTAGGACTTCCCTGGTGGCACAGTGGTTAAGAATCTGCCTGCGAATGCAGGGGCCACAAGTTCGAGCCCTGGTCCGGGAAGATCTCACATGCTGTGGAGCAGCTAAGACCATGTGCCACAACTATTGAGCCTGCACTCTAGAGCCCATGAGCCACAACTACTGAGCCCACATGCCACAACTACTGAAGCCCGCACGCCTAGAGCCCATGCTCCTCAACGAGAAGCCACCGCAATGAGAAACCCACGCACCTCAACAAAGAGTAGCCCCCGCTCGCCCCAACTAGAGAAAGCCCATGCACAGCAACCAAGACTCAACGCAGCCATAAATAAATTAATTAATTAATTAATTTAAAAAAAAACAACTAGTCTATAGGGATAACTCTTCTAAAGGCTACAGTATTAAGTACAGCAACAAAGTTTTGCAGCTATTTAACTTCCTACAATTCAGTTTAGTTATAGTGAGCACTCAGTGTATGGTGTTTGTCATTATGCGCTAAAGCACTGCATCCTATAGGCTTTGTGGTGGTGTCTCTATTTTTATGGAGGACTGAGGCTCAGGAAGTAAAACTTGGCTAAGGTCCCCCAGATAGTAAGTGGTAAAACAAGGTTTGAAAACAAACTGTCTGACTGAAAAGCCTTTGCTCCTAGCCGTTGTACCAGTCACTTACTTGCTATAGTCAACGCATTTTGCTAGAGGTCCTGGCAAGTTGAATTGGGCTAAATATTTTCCCCTGATGCTTAGCTCAAATGGAGCTTAATATTTAAAAGATTCTCACGGTGAATCTTTTTGATAAAAGATGATAGTATTCGCCATCTTGAGTTTGGGGACAACGCTGTTTTAAATGTAAATGTGTTAAATGTATCTTTTCTTTCTCAGCGTCCTACTTTGAAAAGTTTATGCCAGCATATGTGCCTAAGAGTTACTTAGAATTCTTAGCATGATAGAAACTTAAAATATCACCAGGTTACTGTATTGAAGTTACGTAACTGGTTGTCAACATGCATTTTTGTGTGTTTGTACAGATGGGCAATAGCTTCCCAGCAAAAGTTCGGTGGGATTTTGATGCCTTGAAGTGCTGTTGCCATAGTTATTTCACAAACTATGGTTCTAGGGCTGAACAGAGGAATGGTGGTAATCAGGTTCTATTGTGACACTTTCTTGGCTTGATTGCTTTGTTTTATTTCACTGCAAAGATAGCCGTATGACTGTTGTTCGCACTAATTGGTAAGCAAAAGCTGCTGTTACTAGATTTTGTAAAATAAAAATCTTTGCATGGTGACATCATACAGAACAATAAAAGACTGGAAAATGAGGTAGTTTTGATTAAAATTAATAAGTGACATTCGAAATGTTAGTGTCCAATTCAGAACAGGGTCTTGCTAGCAGTATTGTTAGTGTGTCTAGAGAAAGTGTTAACTGAAGTTTTGACAGAATCATGATTTATAACATATGTTGTGATTGCAATCATTGTAGGTCAAGCAAATGCAAAGGCCCTGTGGTAGGAGCGTGCCCAGCATTCTGGAGAAACAAAAGGAGGCCTGTGTGGCTGGAGCAGAGTATGTTGGGGGGGGGAGGGGGAGAGTGGAGGAGATGAAGTCAGGAAGGTGATGGTGGTGAGCGGATGGGTTAGGATCTTAAAGGGTCTTTTAAGGGCCTTATAGAGGACGTGGAGAGAAATTTCTTCTGGAAGAAATGAAGCACAGTGGTTTACTTATTGTATCATAAGTAGCTCTGAATAGCAGGCATTGCCCAGGTGACTTCACTGTAGCAGAGTATGGGCCCTGGTGTCGGTTGGCTTAAGTGTGGATTCTGGCATCACCATTTATTGGCTCTCTGACCCTGGGTAAAGTTACTTGATCCCTCAGTTCTTTGTCTTTAAACTGAGGATAATAATAATAGTAACCTTAGGGTTGTTAGGATCAGATGGATTATTACAGCAAAAGGTGCCTGTTGTGTAGTAAATGCTCAGCAAATGTTAGTTATATGTAATAAGTTTCATTTCCTCTGGAAAGCTTTCCCATCTTTGCCTTGGCCAAATACACCAGTAGAGGCCTTCAACCTGGTGTGCCTTTTTTTTTTTTTTTTAAAGATGTAATTCACATACCATAAAATTTACCTTTTAAGGTGTACAATTTAGTGGTTTTCAGTGTATTTACAAGATTGTACAACCTTTGCCACTATTTGATTTCAGAACATTTTGCCTGGTCTACCTTTGCAATACTTGTAGTGCAGTCTTAAACGTTTGTTTGTATGACTGGTAAATGTCTTTCTTGTCCTAGACTGTAATTTTCATGGCGGCAGGAGCTGTCTCTTTTTATTGCTATTTACCACCAGTGCCTGTCCCAATGACTGGCCACATAGTTGGTGTTCAGTGACGATTTTTTGAATGAAAGAAGGTTATGATGTGGAAAGTAGTGTCAGACCCCATTGTGAAGAGGTGTGTGTGTGTTCTGATGGGGTTCGCACTTGATCCCATGGGTGATCAGAAACCACCAAACGTTTTTAAAAAGTAGAATGATGCAGTCAGATTTGTATGGTAGAGGGAGAATTCTGGAGCCAAGGCCGGGGGATGGACTGCGGAGGAAGGGAAATTAAAAAGAAACAGGAAGAACAGTTAGGAGACCAGCTGGTGCAGGTCAGACTTGACATGAAGGTCAAGGGAAAGAGCCAGTCAATAGGAGGTAAAATAGATCTGATGGAGTGAGAGGGTGTGTGAGAGTGTGCGTACATGTGAGTGTGTGTACTGACGTGTAAGTGTGTGTGATTAACAGGAAGGAAGTACAGTGGCTGGAGTTGAGGATAATAGGTTTATTGCTTCAGCAGCCGGGCTTGTCTTTCCTGTAACCAAGATAGAGAACACGTGAGAAGGAATAGGTTTAGAGGGCTGTAAGGGGATGAATGAGGTTTATTTTGGGTGTGTTGAGCTTGAGATGCCTGCTATATCCTGCCTGAAAGACGTTACTCTTAAATCTTAAGGTAAAATAAATCTATTGAGTTAAAAAAATCATTTGCCCTATATTAAGTGATTTTTAACGTTGTGTTTTTGATGTTCTAGATTACTGCCTGGGCATTTGTGGCATGCCACACACATGTGTCACCCCTTGTACTTGTCATTTTGCCTGATCAGCCCCACCCAGAGCCCCCACTAGACCCAGCTTCATGGGGCAGTGGCTGGCCTGGGCCTCCTCCTTCTTTGTGGAGTATATATGCACACTTTTTATAGCAGTGTAATCTGTGTCTCTATTGATAGTTTGTATTTTGCTTTTTGCTCTATTGCATGCTTGTAGTTCTATCTCATGGCAGTCTTGAAAATAACATCAGTGAATAATAATTAAATTCACAAATGATCAAAATATAGACAGATTTTTGTGTTAGAATAGAAATGAGAAGTGAGATTTTGTCAAAATGTGAAGAACGGTGAAGTAAAGTTTGACAATTTTAGGATTAACAGAAAAAAAAAACCCCAACAATAGGAACAGAGTATTTGTGATAGAAACACAGATGTAAAACAGGGGGCATAGTGATTATCAGCTCAGACTCTGAAGCCAAGACTGTCTGGTTTCAAAGTCTAGCTTTGCCACTTAACAGCTCTGTGACCTTGGACAAATTATTTAACCTCTTTGTGCCTTATTTTCCTCTTTAAAAATGGGGTTTTTAAAAAAAATTTATTTTATTTATTTTTATTTTTGGCTGTGTTGGGTCTTCGTTTCTGTGCGAGGGCTTTCTCTAGTTGTGGCGAGCGGGGGCCACTCTTCATCGCGGTGCGCGGGCCTCTCACTGTCGTGGCCTCTCTTGTTGCAGAGCACAGGCTCCAGATGCGCAGGCTCAGTAGTTGTGGCTCACGGGCCTAGCTGCTCCGCGGCATGTGGGATCTTCCCAGACCAGGGCTCGAACCCGTATCCCCTGCATTGGCAGGCAGATTCTCAACCACTGCGCCACCAGGGAAGCCCAAAAATGGGTTTTAATAGCAGTGTATTTCAAAAGGTGGTTGTGAGGATTGTCAAGTGCTTAGTGCATTCTGTTAATAACATCTGCTCCTCTTAGTTTTCTCTAGCAACCATAAGGCCTCATGGCAGAGAGGATTCAGTCAGCAAAGGAGCATAAGTGAACTTTATGCCACCTTGGTAGAATGCCTGTGTTCTTTCTGCCAGGAGAACTAGGTAGTAATTGCAAAATCTGTCAAGTTGATAGGACAGAGCGGGATGGTTTGTGTTTCTTAGAAATGAAAGTTTACCTTCTCTTTCCAGTACCCTTTGTTATCCAGACCACAGCTCAAAACCAGCTCAGATTCACTTCACTCAGTGTTCTGTCAGCAGAAAAGCTCACCCCCTGTTCTCTGGTCTCTACCTAATTGGCACGTTCCAGGCCACCCTGTATAAAATGTCCCTCCCTGATTGCACTTCATTTTTCTTTATAGTACTTATGTCCACCTAGCAGGTATTTGTGGAGGCTCCATGAAAGTGGGGCTTCATTTTCTTTTCCCACTGCAGGATCCCCAGTGCTTAGGATACTGCCTGCCTCTGGTCGGCATTCAGTACTTGTTTACTGAATGGCCTCAGCAGGCACTTAGGGCACATCCCTTATATGCTGGGTCTGTGTCAGGGCTGGCACAGTCCCTGCTCTCAGTGAGCTCACGGTGGGGAACAATCATGTAAATAAAAAGTGCCATTCTGAAAGATAAAGACTGTACGCCTGGCAGAGTACAAGCTACGTACGGCAGGGCACAGTGGTGAGAGGAGTCTTCTCAACCTTGGGATGTCAGGGGAGTTTTCACAGAGGAGGTGACATTTGAATGGAGTTGAGAAGGATGAGGAAGAAGGAATTTTAGGTAGAGGCCTTAATGTTTGCAGGGCATTGAGATCTGAATTGGTGTGGTATGTTGAGGGAAGTTGCTTGGAGCTTAAGGCCAAATGAAGCAAGGGGGCTAGAAAGGTCGGTAGAGGTCAGATTCTGAGGGCCGTGTGTGACCTGCATGAAAGTTTGAACTTGATCTTGAGAAGGATATGAAACTGTTGAAGTTGGTTGTTTTTTTTAATTGTGATAAAATATACGTAACAAAATTTACCATTTTAACCATTTTTAAGTGTACAGTTCTGCAGAATTAAGCACATTCACGTTGTTCAGCAGCCATCGCCACCATTCATCTTCAGAACTTTTTCATCTCAAACTGAAACTACCGTTGCAGGATTTTAAGGAGAGTTGTAAATGCTCTAATTTATGTTAAAGTTGGCATTAAGTGTCTGGAATCAATGAGAAGAGTCTATCAGGATAATCAAGGCAGAAAAGGGTCTCCGAGCAGTCAAAATAGTTGTCAAAGAATCATGCATTGAAGCTAACTTGGAGGTGATCCTCCTCAGCCGTCACTTATCCTTGATTCTTAGGTGTTGCACAGTTCTAATTTACCTGGCTTCTAAATCTTTAGAAGCTGCATCCAAGGTTGCTGGAGGGGTGTAGCTGTGGGCAGACATGCTGCTGGAAACCATAGAAAGAAACAGCTTTAAGAAAACCTGAGGTTGTGGTCTGAGGGTGGGCATCCTGACCTCAGTCAACACCAAAGATAGCACAATGACAGATTACAGACTACACACAGGGTGGTGGTTAAAGGTCCTCATGATGACTGAGTCATCAAGAAAAGACTAAATAATATCAGTAATGTAGACAGCAGCTGGACACATTTTAGATGAGCTCTGTCCAGTAGGAACATAATGTGAGCCACAAATGCAATTTTAAGTTTTCTGGTAGCCACATAAAAAAGTGAAATTAATTTTAATAATATATTTTATTTAACTCACTATATCCAAAAATTATTTAAACATGCAGTTAATATTAAAACATGATTGGTGAGGTGTTTTACATTCATTTTTTTCATACTAAGCCTGTCAAATTCCAGGACACATTGTATGCATACAGCACACCTTATTTTGGACTAGCCACATTTCAAGTTCTCAGTAGCCATGTGTGCCTAGTGGCCATATCAAATGGACAGCACAGTTTCAGATTTTGGCTCAGACAAAGGGGTTAGATGCTCAGCTATTCAGAGAATGCTATCAGTCATAAGGATTAATTCCTCAAGGATTATACATGGCTGGTGTTTTATTTTTATTTTTTTAAAATAATTATTTATTTTTGGCTGCGTTGGGTCTTCGTTGCTGCGCGTGGGCTTCCTCTAGTTGCAGCAAGCGGGGGGCTACTCTTCGTTGCGGTGGCTTCTCTTGTTGTGAAGCACGGGCTCTAGGCGTGCGGGCTTCAGTAGTTGTGGCACGGGGGCTCAGTAGTTGTGGCTCGCGGGCTCCAGAGTGCAGGCTCAGTAGTTGTGGTGCATGGGCCCAGCCGCTCCGCGGCATGTGGGATCTTCCCAGACCACTGCTCAAACCTGTGTCTCCTGCATTGGCAGGCAGATTCTTAACCACTGTGCCACCAGGGAGGTCCCTGGTGTTTTATTATAGTAGTTTTCAGTTACTAACTTTTGCTTTTATATTCGAAAAACTATTGAGGGACAGTGTAATGCAGTAGTTAAAGAGCACGGATTTGGGGGTGGACTGTCTGGGTTTGAATCTCAACTATTTAATTTCCTACCTATGGGACCTTGGGTGAGATAATCTCTCTGTGTCTTAGTGTCCTCATCTGTAAAATGGAGGTCATAGTAGTACCTACCTCACTGGTTTTGTAAGTATTAAATGAGTTATATATAAAGAACCTATAACAGTGCCTGGTCTGTAATAAGCACTATAGATGTGTGCTTTTATCCTCCAGATGTTTAGTATCTCCAAAATGTTAAATGATCTTGATTCAGTACATTTAAAAAACATTTTTGCTTTGGAGACTGCTTAATTTAGATAGGTATTTAACAAGTTTTCACAGGTGAAAAATGTTAAATTGTAATTTTGTGAGGATATGTTCTAATTGATGTCTTTGGGTAACTAATTTTATTGTTTGCTGCGTCATTAAGGGTGCTTAACAACCACAGAAATAGTGTAATTAATAATTAAAGGATTTAGGATTCTAATTAAAATTAGGAAAAATTTGAAAGGATGATTTTATCAACATTTAACTACTAGTACTGTTACAATTAAACTACTCTCTCAGAAATACTTTATCAGCCCTAGTATGTCTGGGAAGACTACCTAGTTCTGTTTTCCTTCAGTATATTTTAACACTAAATTATCTTGAGAGTTTCACCTTCTACTCTCACTTGTAAATAGAGTAGAAAAGAATAGCAAAAGTAAAACCAAAATATAAAAAGAACACTGTGGAAGACATTTAAGAGGAGCTCCTTTATCACCTTCTAGAGTGAAGCATGGCTGGAAACATAACCAAATTAGGGTATGGTCATTTAAATGTCAAGTTTTTGGCACAGGAGAAAGCAGTGCCTAATGGGGTTTATTTAATCATGGCTGTTTTCATCTGTCATTGATTGGTGGTCTATGGAACAGTTAAGCAGACTCTCTACGTAGAACATAATCTCCATATACAAAAATAAACTCAAAATGGATTAAAGACCTAAATGTAAGACCAGATACTATAAAACTCTTACAGGAAAACATAGGCAGAACACCCTCTGACATAAGTCGCAGAAAAATCTTTTTTGGTCCACCTCCTAGAGTAATGAAAATAAAAACAGAAATAAACAAATGGGGCTTAATTAAACTTAGAAGCTTTTGCACAGTAAAGGAAACCATCAGCACAATGAAAAGAAAACCCACATAATGGGAGAAAATATTTGCAAACGAAGCGACTGACAAGGGATTAATCTCCAAAATATACAAACAGCTCATGTTTAATATCAAAGAACAACCCAGGGCTTCCCTGGTGGCGCAGTGGTTGAGAATCTGCCTGCCAATGCAGGGGACACGGGTTTTGAGCCCTGGTCTGGGAAGATCCCACATGCCGCGGAGCAACTGGGCCCGTGAGCCACAACTACTGAGCCTGCGCGTCTGGAGCCTGTGCTCCGCAACAACAGAGGCCGCGATAGTGAGAGGCCCGTGCACCACGATGAAGAGTGGCCCCCGCTTGCCGCAACTAGAGAAAGCCCTCGCACAGAAACGAAGACCCAACACAGCCAAAAATAAAAATAAATAAATAAATAAATTTAAAGTGCTTAAAAAAAAACAAAAAGCAACCCAATCAAAAAATGGGCAGGGCCTTCCCTGGTGGCGCAGTGGTCCATCTAAATGTCCATCGACAGAGGAATGGATAAAGAAGATGTGGTACAGATATACAATGGAGTATTTACTCAGCCATAAAAAAAGAATGAAATAATGCCATTTGCAGCAACATGGATGGACCTAGAGATTGTAATAGTGAGTGAGGTAAGACAGAGAAAGACAAATATCATATGATAGCGCTTATATGTGGAATTTAAAGAAATGGTACAGGACTTCCCTGGTGGCGCAGTGGCCAAGAAGCTGCCTGCCAATGCAGGGGACATGGGTTCGGGCCCTGGTCTGGGAAGATCCCACATGCCGCGGAGCAACTAAGCCCGTGCCCCACGACTACTGAGCCTGTGTGCCGCAACTACTGAAGTACACGCGCCTAGAGCTCTGCAACAAGAGAAGCCACCGCAAAGAGAAGCACGCACACCGCAACGAAGAGTAAGTATCCCCTGCTCGCCACAGCTAGAGAAAGCCCACGCGCGGCATTGAAGACCCAACACAACCAAAAAATAAATAAATAAATTTGTAATTTAAAAAAAAGAAACACATTTAAAAAAAAAGAAATATGGTACAAATGAACCTGTTTACAAAACAGCAGTTGAGTCACAGATGTAGAAAACAAACTTGTGGTTACTAGGGGGGAAAGGAAGGAGGAGGGATAAATTGGGAGATTGGGATTGACATATACACACTACTATATATAGAACAGATAATTAATAAGAACCTACTGAATAGCATGGGGAACTCTATTCAATACTCTGTAATGACCTATATGGGAATAGAATCTAAAAAAAGTGGATATATGTTTATGTATAACTGACTCACTTTGCTGTACAGCAGAAACTAACACAACATTGTAAATCAACTATACTCCAATAAAAAATGAATAAAAATAAAAATTAAAAAAAAAAAGAACATAATCTGCTTACCCCCTGGCTCCCACACGCATTCTCCACTCCCCTTCAAGGCTAACTCCTTTAGTCTCAGCCTACATGTTGCTTCCTTTGGGAAGTCTTCCCTGGTGCTGGCATCTGGATCAGGCTGTCCTTCTGTGGGGTCTCATGGCACTCTGCAGTTTCCCACTGTAGTTTCCTGGTATCTCTTCTCTGTCTTAGCTCAAGGTTCAGTGACTGAGGCGATGTTGACAGTCTGTGTCCCAAGCCTGGCCCAGGGCCATGTTGGGCTCAGTAAAATTTTCCTAAGTGAATGAATGAGTGATCCTGTAAGTGTGTCCAGTTTATGTTATATACATTGTAATACTTTGCTTTACATTATGGGTTTTGGTTTTTTGTGTCTATTGTACTGCAGTGTCTTGTCATAAAACAAACCCAGGAGTCTAATTTTAATCTTCTTATATGGTTATTTGCCTCTAGAATCGAACAAATCCTCAAATATCATTGTTAACAGAGAATACCTCATGGTCCAATTGGTTTCTGGTGGGAGTCCTTTAGAAGAGTTGCTCATAATCAGATACTAAGGCTCATATGGGGTAACTGGGAGGGAAAATGGGATATTTTTATAGAAGCACTAGCAGCTGCTTATGCTTTTTTTTTTTTTTTTCCGATGTGGACCATTTTTAAAGTCTTTATTGAATTTGTTACAATATTGCTTCTGTTTTATGTTTTGTTTTGTTGTTTTTTGTTTGTTTTTTGGCCCTGAGGCATGTGGGATCTTAGCTCCCCAACCAGAGATCGACCTCACCCCCTGCATCAGAAGGCAAAGTCTTAACCACTGGACCATTAGGGAAGTCCCCTGCTTATACTTTTGATAGTCAAGTCAAAGTCGCTAAGTTCCATGACTAAATTTAGTGGAAAATTATCTTTTGTGTTTGTTTTGCCAGTTTTTTTTGTTATGCAAAACTGTTATTAAAATCTCTTAATCTGAAGCTTTATGGTTAATCATACAATAGAAGAGCCCATTTCTGTCAGTTGATGAGGTTTTGGCTAGTATTCAGAGAAGTCTGGTGCTAGAGGTTACCAAGGTCAAAATTCTGCACCACCATGGAGTCAGGCAGGACAGGACTATAAACTTAGGGTTAGTAGTCTTTTGGAGGCTCAAATAGACATTTAGATTTTTGCGAAATTTCACTGCCTTCGTATCTTGCCATCCCCCTCCCCAAGTAGTACCTAGCAAAATCTACTTTAAGTGCCTTACACTTTGGTTTTGAAATTTTTAATTTCTTGTGGGTTGAAGCCTTATTAGTTTGTCATAAAACCATGGATTACGATCTCTATTACTACAGAGTGAGGAGGGGTACAGGATGAATAACTGCTAAGATCGTTTCTAGTGCTAACTTTTTATGATGTTGTATTAGAGCTGAATAGAGGGGTCTCCATGCGAAAGCCCTCTGTTAGGGAAGCTCCTGGAGAAGCAGGTGGGTCTGAGCTGGCATTGCAGGTGAATTCTGAGATGGAGAGAGGCCAAGTGACCCAGACCGAGAGTGGCGTTAGAGCTATACTTACTTTCAACAGATATGTTTGTGCCTCCATGATATGCCAGGGCACTGTGAAAGATATGAATGGCATAGGAGGGAAGGTAAACGAGGTACAAAAAAAGTGACATTCATCAGATATTTACACAACAAATATTTATTAACTCTTCTTATATGCCAACACAATGCTAGGCATTGGAGACTTAAAGACACTAATTCCTTGTCTTCAAGGGGTTTGTAGTCTAGTTGACAGAAACATTCAAAACAAGTACCTTGTGGGACCGAGTGTTTGAGAACACAGACTTTGGAATCAGGTAGGTCTGGGTCCAGCCTTGGCCCTGCCACTTACTCTGTGACCTTAAACAAGTCACATACCTGTTGGAGCTTATCTCCTCATCTGAAAGTAACAGTGTCTCTCAATAAATAATGGTGTGGCCATAGGGAGAAATATAGTCTAAAAAAAAAGGAGTAGAACTGTGTGAATTCTTGTGGAAAAATGCCCCAAATGTAGTGTTGGCTGAAAAACCCATTTTCTACTTAATGTGATTTCACTGTAAAAAAGAAGAAAAGAGTTTTGTGGTGGAGAGAAAGGTCTAAAAGGATATATACCAGCTGTTTAAAAGTGTGAGTCGTTAGGGGGACTGTCTGTTTTTTATTACATCTGTTGTTAGACTCTAGAAAAAAATTACGTGGGTGTTAATTTGCCACCTAAAAAATAATAAGGATAATAGAAAAAAAAGAAAAAAGCCCCAAAGAAAAACAAAAACCTCTTCCCAGGATTTCTGGCAGGATTGAACAATATTATGCCTGGAGAATGCTCAGCGTGAGGTCTAGCACATAGTGTCAATCAGTAAACAGGTGCTGTTACTTTTATTGCTGTTCACAACAGCTGAGGAGGAAGATGGGTGCTGGACTGCAGAACCCTTGAATGTTGAAGTTAGGTTCTGTGGTTTGAATTTCCAAGGTCAGTTGATTCCTTGGATGTAGGATCTTGGTTGTCCTGTGGGGGGGGGGGGGTCCTTGGTTGTCCCACGGGGCCCAGATCTGGTGACTAGGGTCGTCGTGGTCCGTGAGCTTTTTGTGGCCTTGGCTGAAAGAGAGAGACCCACAGCTGGGTGAGGTGTGCCAAGCCGACATGCCAAGCCCATCCCCTCCCCTCATTCTCTTTTGAGGATAGAAACACTGTCTGCCTCATCTTGAAGGGAGGGAGAGAGGTGGCCTGCCAAGCTGTGATATCTGTCCTGAAAGAGACCTGGGACTCTCATGGGCCTTGTGGCTTTTGGAGTCATCCTGGGTTTAGATTCGGACCTTGAGTGACGTATCAAGACTCTCTTGACCCTGCTTCTTCATCTGTAAAATGGGGATAATGCTCCTACCTCTTTCACTTGCATGTCATGAATGGTTCTTTTCCGTGTTTCTGTCGGATTAAGGGTGGAAAAGAATTGTTTTGAGGTAGGATTTATGAGTCATTTTATAAGGCTTACTTGTTTCAAAATATAAATTTATTTATTTATTTATTTATTGCTGCATTGAGGTGGCTTCTCTTGTTGCGGAGCACGGGCTCTAGCCGCACGGGCTTCAGTAGTTGTGGTGCGCAGGCTTACTAGCTCCACGGCATCCCGGACCAGGGCTCAAACCCATGTCCCCTGCATTGGCGGGTGGATTCTTAACCACTGCGCCACCAGGGAAGTCAGGGCTTACTTTTCATCTGCCGCTGAAGGAGATAGTTGAAACGAATCTTCATGGAAAAAAAAAAAAAAAAAAAAAAAATCTATCCTGTAGTTTTCGCTTTCTCTTTAGTCCCGATTTTTAAAATATTTGTTGCTTTGTGGTACTCTTCTCTTGGGAGTGTTTTGTTGCAGGTGAAACAATGTAGTTTTCCTTAGGTGTGATTCATACTGGGTGCCCATACATCCAGGTGTGCAAGAGAACATCTTGGTTTTTGCCTGTTGTCCTGGCATTCTGTTTTGTTAGCTTTTTTTTCGCCACTCAGAGTGGCCATGTTTGGTTCTTAATTATATGGTCACCTAGTTATATCCCAATTGAATGCCTTTTAAACAAATAGTGTCACTTAGCTTACATTTTTCAGGATCCCATTGACAGTCATGGAGTCATTTTCAAAATTTATTATAGGTCTGTTTTCTGATCAGCTACCCTTTATAATTTGCACTTGATAATGTGTTCCTGTGTCAATTTTGTTTCATGGTTCTCTTTTGTAATTTAATTTCAATTCATTTCTATAATTTTTAAAGTTCTGAGGTTTTTCTAACTTTTGCAGTGCCTAAAGTTGATGCCAGGTATTTAAATAAACAAGAAAGGGAGGAAATTAGATTTGAGAGAATATTGTATGTCAGCCTTCTTGCTGGACATTTCACAGACCTTCTCATTCAATATTAAGTAAACAGTGTAACTAAATAAACTGCTGAAAGGGAGGCAGCCTGCTGGGCTGAGAATTGAGAGACCTGATTTCAGTCTTGGTTTTGTTACTAATAAGATTTATTAACCTTGACAAATTATTTCCTTCTCTGGGCTTCTGCTTCCTCATCTGTAAAATGGGGAAAGAGTGGTGGTTAGGTAAGGCTCCTTTCTGGCTCTAAGATTTGATGACTGATCTTTATGATAGCGTAAATTTGAAACTCTCAGCATATCCCTTTCAATTGCATTGAATGCTTTCACGAATGGATTAAGAAGCAAGTGGTTATTTACTCTAAAATAACTCAAATTACCAAAAAAGTTTTTTATTTTTTCTTTTTCCCCAAACAACTTTACTGACTATTGAGAAAAAATTGAGGCACCTGTGTACTGTCCTCTCAAATTTGCAGCTTAAAATGTATGCCTTTTATAGGACTGGTATGACTGTTACCTCAGGGAACACAACATTTTATTTTTGTGTTAAAATATGGATCCTTGTGAGATCGCTCTTGAGTGCTGAGCCAACAATAATACGTTTTAACTGTTTTTGTGACCAGAGGTGGAAGAAAACTATTTCGTGGCAGTGTAGGGAGATGATAAGACCAAAGGAAAGGTGATCTGTCAACCTGAGCCCCATTTCCTCTCTTCTTCTGGATGGAGACAGTTGGGGCTTTCAACTTGGTACAGAGCTGGGACTTCCATGTGTTTGCGGAACAGAGTTGCTGAGGCCCTTGACCCTGTGGGGTGGAGGGAAAGGGAGGTAGGTCTCTGTAACAGGATAATCCTGCTTCTCACGTCTTGTGAAATGCTGGCCCTGAAGCGGGTTTTCTTGCTGACCTTTTCTGCCTACTTCCCTCCCACTTTTGCTTTTGGTTTTGTTTTGCTTTTATGCTCTCTGTGCCTGTTTGCAGGTAGAGGGCTAGTCAGGGCCTGGGAGGCAGTGTGGTGCAGGCTTTCGGGAGCCAGGCAGACTTGTGTGTTCACCTCTGAACTCAGCTACCCAGGAACTGCTGTGCCTTGGATGAGTGCTGAACCTTTTTTATACCTCAGGTTTCTCATTTGTAAAATGATAGTAACTTTAGTAGTTGAGTTGATTTTGGTTGCAAGTACTTTCTAAAATCTTAGAAAAGGGACTTCCCTGGCGGTCCAGTGGTTAAGACTCTGCGCTTCCAATGCAGGGGGTGTGGGTTCGATCCCTGGTCAGGGAACTAAGATCCCACGTGCCATGAGGTGTTGCCAAAAAATTTAAAAAAAAAAAATCTTAGAGAAGAGGGGGTTTATTGGAAGGATGCTGGAGGGAGAGCTGAGCAACGGAATCTTCAGGTGGTGCAGGAACTGGGACGAGTCTGGGCACCTTGGCATCAAGGGTGGTGGGCCCCCTGTCTACGGCACAGCCTCTTTCTCTGGTAGTCAGCATCCACTCCATCAGCAGATCCATCAGAGCTACCTTCACAGTCTAGCCAGCTTCTATTCTGCACTACCTCCGGGATTCTCTCTCTGTCCTGGATTCCTGGGTTCGCCTTCTAAGGGCCTTCCTGTTTCTGTGCTTCTTCACCCTCAGTCTGTTCTCAACAAAGCAGCCGAGTGAGGCTGTAAATCATGATGGTAAAACTTGCCACTTCTTAGCTGAACTCTAAGGACTTCCAAGCTCCCTCTGAGCTGAAGCCTAATTAGTAGTTTACCTCTCATCACCTACTCTTCTCCCCTTGATTTCTCTGCTGCAGCCAACCTGACTCCTTGTTGATTCTGAATCGTAGGAGGCATTCCTTCTGCCTCAGGGCCTTTGCACTTGTTCCCTCTGTCTGAATGCCCTTCTGTCAGGCTGTCTGCAGGCTCGTTCTCTCACCTTCTTCCCGGAGGCCTTTTCTAACCACCTTACGTAAAATTTAAATTGCCTTGTTCCCAGTCTCCTTTGCCTGCTTTGCTTTTCTCCGTAGTATACATCACCACCCACCATACGATACATGTTCTACCTACTTATTTTGTCTCTTTCCTCAAACTATAATGAAAACTCCACAAGGGCAGGAACCCTGTCTGCTTTGTCAGTGCTGAATCTCCAGCGCCTGGCACACAGTAGGCACTCAGTGGATACCTGTGGGACGAGGAACATTTTTCATCATGTATCTTCCTTAGTTTGAGTCAGCAATGCAAGAGGGATGGGCATGTAAAATAAGCCTGACCCCTGAAAACTTCACAAGTGTGAGTCCCAGAGAAGAGGGGAGAGAATTGTCATCTGAAAGCCATCCCAGTTGGGGTCTCTGAGGTTGCCATGAGGACTAAATTGGTGTATGATTGCCTAGTAGGGGCTAAGAAAATGTTCATTCTTTTCTCTTTCTGAAAACACATAACTTCCTGACAATATTAATACTCAGAAATTCAGTCAGATCTCCATAATAGAGCTTTTTGTTTGGAAAGGTAAAAATTTGGATATGTGATAATAAGAAAACTTATATGCAGCCTCATGTTGTAATGAGTGATGGAATACATAATTCTCTCTTCAAAAGGAATGGTTTTGAAATTTTGCAAATTGTACACAGGTTTTTATAAAGGTTCTTCTGGTATCTGAGCAGATCCAAATCTCAGGACCCAGGTCAGGTCAAGAAAGAGGTGAAGACATGGAGTGGGAAGGCATCAGTTTTCTGTTTAGTCTTTGTTAGTAGGAATTTTTTCCCAGAGGCAGTCTAGGCTGTGGAGTACATTCATCTTTGGATTTTATAATGAGTCTCTACTAATTTACTCTTTTGTATTCATACTTACAATGTTTTGCTTTTCAAAGGAATGTGTACATTATATATTTGAAGTGAGTTCTTCCATTATAAAGAAATAGTTTACGTTTCTGTCTGATAACTTTTGAATAGAGATTGTTTCTTGCAGTTTCATAGGGATGAAGAACTTGAATAGTTGTGTTGTTTTTTTGTTTTTGTTGTTTTTTAAAGGTGTTCACTGCTTTGTTCCTGAGCTATTCAAGTAGAAACTTAAGCTTTGGAGTCAGACACTCTTGGGTCAGACACTCTGGCACTTCTTAGTCGCGTGACCTTGGGCAGCCCTTCAGTCTGTATGCAGTGACACGATCATCCTAGCACCTAGCTCCGTAGACCTGTTGGGAGAGTTCAGAGATATAATATGGGTAAACAGAAGGCCTGTCTTCCAACATAGTAAGCACTGAAATAATAGCTATTTTTATTATTAATAAATTGTAAAAGTCCTTTGAAGTTAAGTATCTTGTTATAAACTTCACTCTAATTTTAAGCACCTAAGATATGTCAGAACTAGCATAATTTGAAAAAAAAAAAATTGTAGTTCTGTATGTGTCCTACTTCCAACAAGCAATTTTCCTAAGCGTAACATACGGACAAGGCATTTATTATGAAAACTTATTTTAAAACCTTGAGGTTTCTCTTTTTAAAGTTGATGACGAAACTTAGGCAAGTCTTTTTTTTTAATAGTGGGTTTTATATGGAGATTAGTAAATTAATGTTTAGTTTTCCTTTTCATAGTGATTTCTAGATCCTGGTTACAGTTGTTATTGAACAGTGCTAACACCAAACTTTTTCTTCCATGGAACTCACCTAATTAGGTGAAACTTTATCCACCATATCACTCTGCTGTAACAACAGTGGTCTGTCTTGTTTCATTAGGACATCTTATCATGGTTCATGTCATTAGTGCCTGAATTTAGATTCCATGAGGCCTAAGGGACATCTGTTGAAGTATTTTTCCTTTGTAAATGGCATAGATAATCTCCAGGCACTGGGACTTTTGTTTTCTACACTTGAGTTTTGCTTAGTTTTCTAAAGATGAGAAATATTTTGAGAATGGTAACTCAGAGCATTATAGGCAAATTCAAAGTAGCATCATGGTTTTTAAGAGCTGTCTCAAACCTGAAAGACAAAATGGACGGAGTCATTTGTAAAAAGATAGGAGGGCTTTTGGACTTACTTTTCCTTGAAAAATTGTATTCTGATTTTGTACAGATGATAGTATTTGCTATGGTGTCTGTACACGTGATTATATTAAAGTGTTCTTCAGAGACATTACTAATTATCCTTGTTTTGAGTTTTGTTTTCTGCTGGCAAAAGGATTAGTACTCAACTTTTGGTATTAGCAGACATGAAAAAACAGGATTTGTACAGTTATAAATCTTTATTACTAGAGAAAAGAAAAATATATAAAAGGAAATGATATAATATTTATTTATTTATTTATTTATTTATTTATTTATGGTTGCATTGGGTCTTTGTTGATGCACACGGGCTTTCTCTAGTTGCGGCGAGCGGGGGCCACTCTTCGTTGTGGTGCGCCAGCTTCTCATTGCGGTGGCTTCTCTTGTTGCGGAGCACGGGCTCTAGGCATGCGGGCTTCAGTAGTTGTGGCACGTGAGCTCAGTAGTTGTGGCTTGCGGCTCTAGAGCACAAGCCCAGTGGTTGTGGCTCACGGGCTTAGTTGCTCCGCGGCATGTGGGATCTTCCTGGACCAGGGCTCGAACCTGTGTCCCCTGCATTGGCAGGCGGATTCTTATCCACTGCGCCACCAGGGAAGTCCCATAATATTTATTTAAAGTTGTTTCCATTGGGAAAAATATTTTACTGATTGTATAGGTTGAATAATTGGTATAGCTAGATATTTTTTAAATACAGCTTTATTGATATGTATTTCACGTAACATTCACTCCTTTGAAGTATGCAGTTTAGTGGTTTTAACATATTCACAGACTTGTGTAACTGTCACCACTATCTAATTTCAGGACCCATTAGCAGTCCCTTCCTATTCCTCCTTCCCCTCATTCCCTGGCAACCACTAATCTACTTCCTGTCTCTATGGATTTGCCTATTCTGGACATCTCATGTAAATGGAATTACACAACGTGTGACCTTTTGTATCTGGCTTCTTTCACTTGGCAATGTTTCTAAGGTTGATCCATGTTTGTAGCATTCACGTCATTCCTTTTTATGATCAAGTAATATTCCATTGTATAGATAGATATACGACATTTGTTTATCCATTCATCAGTTTGGGCTGTTTCCACTTTTTGGCTGTTATGAGTAATGGTGCTATAAACTTTTTTGTTCAAGCTTTTGTGTAGACATATGTTTTTAATTCTCTTGGGTATATACCTAGGAGTAGATAGATGTTTTTAAAAAATACATACAGGAATATATTTTCTTGAATTTTACAAAGAAATATGTAGAAAGAGGAAGACTTACTCTGAAAATTGTTAGTACACCTAATTTAAAATTTTGGAAGGTCAAGAAAATTTAATTAGAACATCTGTTAGTGAGATCATCTTTATAGTTGAATAATTAGAAAAAAATGCATGATTCTTTGTTCTGGTTCCCTTGTATGATTAACTTTGCATTTTGGAGAGTTTCAGCTGTAGACACTAGATAAAATTTGATTAATTGAGAAGTTATTTAATAAAGGGAAGTATATTGTAAGTATGAAGGTATTTATTAAAATTCTGCTGTTTTTCTTTTTTTCTTTTGAAGTGGTTTAGAGTAGTGGTTCAGACCATGGCTTTGGAGTCAGTCAGACCAGGGTTAAATCCAATCCTACTCTGGCACTTATTATTAGCTCAGTGACCTTGGACAAGTTATTTAACCTGTCCAAGCCTCCTTTCCCTAATCTGTAAAATGAAGGTTGGTATTTATCTCACAAAGTTGGTGTGTGAATTGAGAATGTGTGAAGTGTGTGTCACAGTGCCTAGTAATAAAAACTGATAAATGTTGATGGGAGTGCTTTTCCCCCAGTGTAGTGATTTTTCATTTAATCCTGGGGGGTTTCATGAGGCCCTGAGAGCAGTTTCTTCCAAACTTCTTGGACCATGACGCACACCAAGAAACACCTTTTACAACGTGACCCAGTCTTACACACAATCCTGTATCTCTCTATATGGATATATGTAGTCAGAATTTCAGGAGACAGCACTTAACCTTTACCATGTGTAGTGTATTGTTTTATTTTTTATTTTAAATTAATGGACTCTGTTTTTTAGAGCAGTTTTAGGTTTACAGAAAGATTGAACCCCAACAGTTTTCCCTATTATTAACATCTTGCTTTAATGGGATACCTTTGTTATAATCAATGAACTAATGTTCATACATTATTATTAACTAAAGTGCATAGTTTACATGAGGGTTCACTCTTTCTGATGTACAGTTCTGTGAGTTTTGACAAATGTGGAGTGTCATTTATCTACCAATATGGTATCATACAGAGTAGTTTCACTGCCCTAAAAAATTCTTTTCCTTCCTCTTACTCATTCTTCCTTCCACCCTCAACTCCTGGCAACCACTGATCATTTTACTGTCTCCACAGTTTTTTCTTTTCCAGAATGTCATATAGTTGGAATCATACAGTATGTAGCCTTTTCAGACTGGTTTCTTTCACTTAGCCATGTGCATTTATGTTTCCTCCATGTCTTTTTGTGACTTGTTAGCTCATTTCTTTTTATCACTGCATGATATTCCATTTTCTGGATGCACCACAGTTTATTTATCCATTCACCTACCGAAGGATGTCTTGGTGACTTCCAAGTTTTGGCAGTTATGAATAAAAAGCTACTATAAACATTTGTGTGTAGGTTTTTGTGTAGATATAAATTTTCAATTCATTTGGGTAAATACCAAGAATCTTAATTGCTGGATCTCATGGTAAGAATATGTTTAGTTTTGTAAGAAACTGCCAGACTGTCTTCCAAAGTGGATGTACCATTTCACATTTCCACCAGCAGGTTCCTATTGCTCCACATCTTTGTCAGCATTTGGAATTGTCAGTGTTCTGGATTTTGGACATTTTATTAGGTGTGTAGTGGTTTCTCATTGTTGTTTTAATTTGCAATTCCCTAATGACCTCTGATGAACATCTCTTCACATGCTTATTTGCCATTTGTGTATCTTCTTTGATGAGGTGTCTGGATCTTTTGTTCATTTTTTGATTGAGTTCTTTGTTTTCTTATTGAGTTTTAAGAGAGTTCTGTGTATATTTAGGATACAGATTCTTTATCAGACATGTGTTTTATGAATATTTTCTCCCAGGCTGGTCTTTTCGTTCTCTTTTTAAAAATAAATAAATAAATAAATAAATTTATTTATTTATTTATGGCTGCACGGGCTTTCTCTAGTTGCGGTGAGCAGGGGCTACTCTTCGTTGCGGTGCACGGGCTTCTCATTGCAGTGGCTTATCTTGTTGCGGAACACGGGCTCTAGGTATGAGGCCTTCAGTAGTTGTGGCTCGCGGGCTCTAGAGCGCCGGCTCAGTAGTGTGGCGCACGGGCTTAGTCGCTCCACAGCATGTGGGATCTTCCCGGACCAGAGATCAAACCTGTGTCCCCTGCATAGGCAGGCAAATTCTTAACCACTGAGCCACCAGGGAAGTCCCTTTTCATTCTCTTAATACTGGTTTTTTTTTTTAATGTGTGTTTTTTGGTTTTTTTAAAATTTTTATTTTATATTAGAGTATAGTTGATTTACAGTGTTGTGTTAGAATACTGTTTTATGTTGTTCTTCTCCATTAAAAAATAAAACTGGCCCTGAGGGCACTAATTGATTATACAGCACATTAGTAGGTCACAACCTGTGGTTTGAAAATCAGTTCTGCTTCCGTAACGTTCACATGGACAATGTCAGTAAAGCAACCATCATTCTGAGCAGTAATTCTCAACATTGATGAACAAGGGTGTCAGAGTTGATACTGCCCTGTTCCTATTTTAAAGGATTCTTTAAGTTTTAGTGAATAGATTAAATTTGGTCAGCTGCATCACCTCCACACATGGTATGGAGTAATGGCATATCTAGACATTACAAGAAGCTTCATGAGTTTTGTATTTCTACAAGGTTTTAGACAGGTTCCCTCAAAATGCATATGCTTTTAAATACTGGAGGGATTAAGTAAGTAAGGTGAAGGGAAGCTAAGATGTATATTTTGTATTCCCAGGAATAGTGTGTGACCAGATTTCACCAATTCAAGCTGGTGAGAGGAAATTTTTATATGATGGAATATATACTTTTAAAATATTATTAAAGCAAAGGGACTTCCCTGGTGGTGCAGTGGTTAAGAATCCGCCTGCCAATGCAGGGGACACGGGTTCGACCCCGGTCCAGGAAGATCCCACGTGCCACGGAGCAACTCAGCCCGTGCGCCACAACTGCTAAGCCTGCTCTCTAGAGCCCGCGAGCCACAACTACTGAGCCCTCGTGCCACAACTACTGAAGCCCATGCGCCTAGAACCCATGCACTGCAACGAGAAGCCACCACAATGAGAAGCCCGCGCACCACAACGAAGAGTAGCCCCTGCTCACCACAGCTAGAGAAAGCCCGCGTGCAGCAATGATGACCCAACACAGCCAAAAATAAATAAATAAATAAATAAAATAAATAAATAAAATAAAAAAGGCAAAAACAGTGACTTGAACTAATTGATATGGTTATTGAGGATCTAATTTAATGGTCATTTAACTGTATTAGTCTCTTATGAGTAGATGCTACTTAAATATTTAAATGTGTCTGTCCTCTCAAGAGTGTTAAATATTTACTTCTTGCTTATTTAGAAAAAAATTCTTCATTGATCTTGAAAGGCTAGTTCTAGTTCTTTGCCAAAATAATACGAATTCCAATTACAGAAATTGAATGTAATATGATCTTACCAAACTATTCGTTCATTTTCTTTGGAGTTAATTCATTTCCCCAAAATTTGCAGGAGTGGGGGTGGGATTCCCCCCCACCCCCAATACCCTGCAGTGCCACCTTGTGGAAAGAGGGAAAACTTTAACAAGGGATTTCTGTGATGTCTAGTTTTGAGTAAAATCTGCCAAATATCATATGCATGTGTACAGGCTTCTGACTTTTACACTAACATTTAAAAAATTTTTTTTAATTTATTTTTTGGCTGCCTTCGGTCTCATTGCTGCATGCAGGCTTTCTCTAGTTGGGGCGAGCGGGGGCTACTCTTCGTTGCGGTGCACAGGCTTCTCATCGCGGTGGCTTCTCTTGTTGTGGAGCACAGTCTCTAGGCGCGTGGGCTTCAGTAGTTGTGACACGTGGGCTCAGTAGCTGTGGCTCGCAGGCTCTAGAGAGCAGGCTCAGTAGTTGTGGCGCATGGGCTTAGTTGCCCCGCAGCATGTGGGATCTTGCTCGGACACAGGGCTCAAACCCGTGTCCCCTGCATTGGCAGGCGGATTCTTAACCACTGTGCCACCAGGGAAGTCCCAAACACTAACATTTTTAAAAGGTTTTTATCCTTCTTCTCTCTGATGTGGAGTAACTCAGTGATTAGGGGGGGAATATATTGGTCTTTTTTTTTTTCCTATGGAGACCTTGAAGATAAGAAGGCAGACACCTACCCTTTGTGACTCAACCTATTTTAAAAAGAAATTTTTTATATACTTGGGGGAGTTTATTGAGTGCCTACTATGTGCCAGGCTTTACTCCAGGCACTAGTGATAGAGCAGTGAACTAACTAAAATCCCTGCTCTCAGGGAGCTTATGTTCTAGTGGGAGGAGACAGAGGATAAACAAATAAATAAATATACAGCACAGATCAGGTGGTGATGAAAACGAAGAAGAAAAAAAGCAGAGTGAGATAGAGGAGTGCTGTTTTAGATAGGTTGGTTAGGTGAGCAAATGTTTTAAAGGCTCTACTATGTAAATGACTTACATTAGTGGTAGATTCCCAGTGATTTTCTTTATGTAGCTCAAATGTTCTTGAGAGTGAGGAGAAGTTGACCTCTTAATCTGATATGGTTATGCAGTTAGCTGCCTGCTAGGCTGCCTCCATCTTTTATTTACTGAGCACACATATTTTACTCAGGCACTGAGTTAGAGAACACAGGTCCTGCCCTCAGTGGCCTTATGGCCATTCTGGGTTTTTTTTTTTAACAACTTCTAAAAAAAATAAAAATATGTGCAGCTTGAGACACACTTAGATGATTTCAAGAGCAGGTGATGGGTCACAACTCACTCCTGTGAGTCACAAACACTGTTCCAGTAGAGGATGTAATCATGAAAACCATTGATAATTTAGTGTAAGAATGTTATGCCAGAAATAGCCACAGTCTGTTATAGGAGAGCAAAAGAGGAGGCCCTGACTCACACTGGGTCAGGATGGGTAGACAGTGGCGTCAGGAAATACTTCCAAGAGGAGGTGGACGTTTGCAGGCGGGCAGGGTCTGATAGCATGACTTGTCTGGGCAGAGGGAACAGTTTGAAGAAAGGCATATAAGGCATCTTATCATCACGTGCTATGCTGGTTACAGCACATAGTATAAATCTTTGTGTGTTTTTCTAACTGTAGTTAACCAAACATTTTATTTTCAACATATTAATCTTTTAGGAAGAATAAACATTAACTTTTTTTTTTCTTTGTTTTCTTTGCCTTCTTAGCCTTCTTAATCCTTAACCCTGTTGGGTTTCATCTCTATACATACTATTAAGAAAGAAAAAATAACACTACCCATTAGATTGTGACATGCTATCAGTTGTAAGATATATTGCGATTTCAAAGGTATTAAAAAAAAGTGCATCTAGGATTAATACTTATGATATTTGTGTTGGAGATTCTTCAGTTTCTTTTAATCTAAGAAATACTTGCTAGAATAATGGTAGCAGTCCCATGCCTTTTCAGCTCCAATTTTAGGGGTTGCTCTAGGGAAGTATGTACCATCCAGGTCAATGCCAGCTTAATTTATCTCGAGAGCTTTTAAATCTGTCATGATTATAATGAAATTAGCTTTGATTGAGTAGTAGAGATTAGGGGAAATGGATTTTGCTAAGATTAGAAAAGATAGGGTTTACTAAAGACTATAAAATAGAATTAAAAACTGAAGTAATGTGTAGTGACTTTTGGCTAATTTATCTGGGAGCTCTTAGCTTTCAAAAATAAATGTTCAGACTCACAACTCTGCCATTCTGCCCCTCCTCCCCTTCCCCCATCATGTTGAACTTATTCACGAGCTGAAAAGTCTTGGTAATTCAAAAGTGTCCCCGAAGAGTGTCACGCCATGGTTCATTCTGACAGCAGGTTCCTAAAGAATTCTGCTTTCCGAGCAGAGAAGCACAAGCCATGCCTTTACGGGTGCCACTGTGTGCCCATGGTGGGTGATGAGCATGCGAGACTGGCTCTGGCCAGAGGCCCGGCTTCCAGAAGCAGATGGTTGTGTACACCTTCAGTAGCTCACAGTGTGGAGAACAAATCATGGATCCTGTAGTAGACACAAGGGGTACAGGATGAGGAATGAAAATGCTGAAGAGCTGCGGAAAACAGGACCCACTCCTGGTTATTAGTGAAATGTAGTTACAGCACTTAAAGAGAAGATAATTTTTAAAAATATTCTCACTGATTTGAAATTTTGATTTATAAACTGTGGTTTGGGAAAACATATTATTAGATCTTAAAAAGCATAGGCTATGAGGGGGCTTCCCTGGTGGTCCAGTGGCTAAGACTCTGCGCTCCCAATGCAGGGGGCTCGGATTTGATCCCTGGTCAGGGAACTAGATCCCACATGCCACAATGCAGATCCCGCGTGCTGTAACTAAGACCTGGCGCAGCCAAACAAACAAACAAATAAATAAATAAATAAATTTAAAGCATAGGCTGTGAAATCACATGGGAAAATATTTACCATTAGAAGTATAAAATAAATATGAGTAAACAAGAATAAAAATATATTCCAAGGGCTTCCCTGGTGGTGCAGTGGTTGAGAATCCGCCTGCCAATGCAGGGGACACGGGTTCGAGCCCTGGTCCGGGAAGATCCCACATGCCATGGAGCAACTAAGCCCGTGGGCCACAGCTCCTGAGCCTGTGCTCTAGCGCCCACAAGCCACAACTACTGAAGCCCGCGTGCCTAGAGCCCGTGCTCCGCAACAAGAGAAGCCACCGCAATGAGAAGCCCGCACACTGCAACAGAGTAACCCCTGCTCGCTGCAACTAGAGAAAGTCTGTGTGCAGCAACAAAGACCCAATGCAGCCAAAAATAAATAAATAAATAAATAAATATATTAAAAAAAAAAAAATTACACTTGTTCTGATGAAACTGGTATAGCATTAAGGCCCTTCAGTTCTGGACTTGTTTGCACTGGATCCAGGAATTACCTATTTTATTCCAAATTCTGTAGATTCCAGGCCATTTATGTTAGTATTTAAAAGACCCCCAACTTTTAAAGATAAATTTCCTCTGTGGGTTAGTGAGCAGAAATAACTGTTTTATTTCTTACAAAAGAGAAATGTGTTTATAATATCCTAGAAGAACTGAAGGAAAAGTGCTTGTTTGTTGAACAGACTGGATGTATCTTACTTAGATCATGAGTAGTGTTTCCTCAGTTCTGTGGTATGGTGAAGGTTTTATATTTTGTCTGTCATTCGTGGAGTCAACCAGATTTCACAGTGCCTCCCATACATCAGATACTGATCAGGCAACGGGAACAAAAGATTCAAAAGTGAATTGCTTGGAGGCGCGTAGAGCCTAGCGTGATGTAATAAAGATGTGTGTGAAGAGCTACTGGATCACAAAGGAAGGAACATGTAGCCTCCCTGGTGAGAGGAGGTGGTGAAGGGAGGTTTTGCAAAGGTGGACGCATATGAGCTGAGTTTTGAAGGGTGAGTAGGAGTTTACAGGCAAACAGGAAGGGCACTGGGGCAGAGGGACAGCGGCCTGGAGAACTTGGACTTGAGGGAGCAAGGTTCATGGTGGGAAGGCACTAGGACTGGAAGGCTAGGAAGGTTGTGGGGAATCTTTTACCCGTGATAGGAGTTTGCAGTTTATCCTGTGGTCTAGGCTTTCTCGGAGGGCATTCTGTGGAAATCCAAGCCCCATAAGGGTCTCTGGGGGAGAAAAGTTAGAGATTCACATGAACATTACAATGTTAGACTCTTGAATGCTCAGTAAAGAAACCAGTTTCCTGTTTATAAACCCGAAGAAATGTTTTGGGAAGGATTGCTATTAGGCAGTGCAGGGTTCCTGAATATTTTAAGCAAGGGAATGACTTCAACTGATTTAGGAAATTAACTGACGACAGTGAAGGGGTAGGTTGGAGTAAGGGGAGATTGGTGGCAAGAGAACAGTTCATAACTATTACTAGTTTTGGTAATAAAATCTGGCTGTCAGTATAGAGATGTTTAATCTCAAAATTTAGGAATTTAGGGCACTTCTAAGAAAAAAAATATTTTAACAATGAACTAAAATACTTAGTTGACAGCCAAGATTTTGAGAGGAGAATTTTGGGACAAATGCAAATTTTGTTTTTGACTTTGATCAAAGATTAAACAAATACTTTATAATACTGTCTGATCAAAGAAAATCTTGGGTTTAAATTTTACTTTAGGGGTAATGTTTTTTAAAAATCCCTTATGATACAATCTCTTGAGTTCTTAGATCAAAGTGGTAGGGTTTTTAAAAGATTTTTTTAAAATAATGCTGGACAATTTTTATTTTTTAATTTTTTGAATACATTATAATGTATCTTCATTTAAGGACCATTTTCATTTCTTTTACTGTGATATATTATTTCTTCAGTCAATTTTTAAAAATAAATTGGATTTTTGGTCTTTCTGGTACCAGTTTTTAGGAGCCCTTTATATATTGAGGAGATTGGCTTTTTATATGTAATATGAGTTGCAAATATTTTCCCCCAGTTTGTCTTTCTTGCTTTGTAAAAGATCCCTGTTGTTTTATTACTTGAATATATCTTTTTCTGTGGTGTCTGGTTTTTGAGTCATAGGTAGAAAGGGCTCTGTACTCCAAGATTATAAAAACAAATTTACCCAGTTTTAGTCTAAAATCTTTACAATTTTGTGATTTATATTTAAATATTTGATCTATTAGGAACTTATGCTTGTGTATGATGTGCAATATGAATTCATTTTTTTCCAGTTGGGTATTTTAATTGCTCAGGCATCATTCATTATATAGTCTTTTCCCTCCTCAGTTTTGAGATAACCTGCTTCATCATTTACCATTTTCTGTTTCTGGACTTTATAATTTGTCCCATTGATCTATTTATGTGCTGGTGCCATACTGTTTTGAGGCTTTATAATATCTAGTAGTGCTAGTTTCCTTCTAATACTCCTCTTTTGGCATTTTCCTGACTTGTCTTACATTTTAATTTTTCTACATGAACTTTAGGATCAGCTTAACCTGTCCTGTAAGCATTCTGGCAGGGCAGAGTGGCAGTGGCGGAGTGGGGAGGTGGGGGGATCACTTTTAATTTACAGATTAATCTCTTTATTGATTGATGACTCTTAAGTTGTAGCTTTAATTTATATTTCTCTTACAGATGATATTAACCGTGTTCTTGAGCAACAATGAACAGATTTTAACAGAAGTTCCTATAACACCAGAAACAACGTGTCGGGATGTTGTAGAATTTTGCAAGGAACCTGGAGAAGGCAGTTGCCATTTAGCTGAAGTGTGGCGGGGAAATGGTATGTATTAGGTTCTATAAAGATGACTAAGTACATGAAATCCAGTGTTTATTGAATACAGAATGTTGTTCCTGGTTCTTTGTTATCTGAGGTAATAAGGAATTGAGTAAAGTAAAAACTATTCTATCGCATGAGGATAGGATGTTATAAATGCTGTTTGCAAAAAAGTGTGTTTTGTGATTTGACCCTCACTGTAGCCATGTGGAAGAAGCTGGGAAAGCGGATCCGGTTCTCTTGTGAAGGCTTTCTGACATCACTACTGACCAAACGAGAGTTCTCTGTCCACTGAGACCTTAACAGTGTTTTGTTTGTTGCATGTCATGTTGTTCATCTGCTTTTCTTTTCCCTATGATAACTTCACGAAGACAAAAACATTATCGTGTTCCCCTGTGTACAAAGCCTTTTCAATAGTAAGTGCTTCATAAATATTTGTTTATTAAGTTGAGAAGAGTTAATACTGGCTCTTATATTTAAGGATTTGTCAGCTAGCTGGGCAGAGATGATCAGTGTAGGTAATATAATTACCGAATACAGAAAATTCTGCAAAATAATGTGGACTCTCACGGAGGGGTGGAATTGAACTAGGATAGGATACACTGGGCGAGGGGAGCAATGTGAGGGAAGGACAAGAGAAGAGCATGGACAAGGCGTGCTCCTCAGACAGCACTGAGAGGAGGGGGCCCGGGAGGGTGGGAACTAGACTGGCAAGGCCACCTGCTCCGGCAGCGTGTGGAAGGAGGTAGCTGTGTGCATGGATGGGTCTGAGTCAGGAAGCAAGAGAGTGGTCAGTTGGAACATGCTGTGTATGAGGTGGGCGTCCAGATGGATGTGTTTAAAGGACACTTAGGGATAATCAGTGAATTCTTACACTTCTTAAAAATAATTTTTTAATTGAGGTATAATTGACATACAACATCTTATTAGTTTGAAATGTACTACATGATTATTTGGTATTTGTATATGTTGTGAAACGATCACCACAGTAAGTCTAGTTAGCATCCGTTACTGTGCACAGTTACAGCATATTTTTTCTTGTGATGAGCACTTTTAAGGTCTACTCTCTTAGCAACTTCACATATGCAGTATTTTTTTTTTTTTAATTAATTTATTTTTGGCGGCATTGGGTCTTCGTTGCTGTGCACAGGCTTTCTCTAGTTGCAGCGAGTGGGGGCTACTCTTCATTGTAGTGCGTGGGCTTCTCATTGCGGTGGCTTTTCATTGCAGAACATGGGCTGTAGGCGCACGGGCTTCAGTAGTTGTGGCTCACAGGTTCTAGAGCACAGGCTCAGTAGTTGTTGCTCCGCAGCATGTAGGATCTTCCCGGACCAGGAATCGAACCCATGTCCCCCTGCATTGGCAGGCAGATTCTTAACCACTGCGCCACCAGGGAAGTCCCTGCAGTATGTATTATTAACTTTGGTCACCATGCTGTACATTACACCCCCAGTAAGAGTTCTTTATATATTGTAGATACAAGTCCCTTATTAGGTATATGATTTGTGAATATTTTCTTCCAAAGTCTTGTGCTTTTAATGTTATCCTTCAAATTCAGAGTAAAAACTTTAAGGACACATTGAGAGAAACTTGACTTTGATAAATGGTGGACTATTTACTAAAGTAGAAGTAAGAGGCCAGGTCCTCAGTTATCAGTCTGATACCAGCTACAGGAAGAGGGGTGTTAAGTAATTGCAGTTTTTAGAGGACTAATGTTAGAGCCTGGTCATTCCATCATTGTTTGCTCTTCTCTAGCCTCTTAGCGCTCTTGCTTTTTGTGGCTTGCTATCACTTCTTATTCCTTATCTGCCTCTTATATTAGTCTGGGAGAGCCCCAGTGGTCCCTGGCCGCTTGAGTCACTCAGTTGGTGCAGTCCTTGGCTCCAGGGCCATCTGAAATCATAACCTGTGGTCTAGGCTCATCAGGAGTGAGGCCTGCCTCCTCGGAGCACAGAGGGCCACAGCCACTGCTCCCACTGTCTAGAGCAGTCCCTAGCACCCACGCACCTTTGCCTCTCATCTCTTCCTTGAATCTCAGAGTGCGTTAAGGGTCCCTCCCCTTTGCTCCAGTACTGTCATTGTATTTATCAAAACATAATATAGTAGCTTTCATCTCTCTATCTCTTATTGGACTAAAATTCCTGAAGGCAGGAACTTGTTTGTTCACCATCATACCCCCAGTGCCCAGCCTGTTTCTCATAATAGGCCCTGAGTAAACACTTAAATCATTGAGTAAATTGGAGCAGCAAAGCGAGATCTTGAAGAGATGGGGGTGGATGAGATTCAAAGGAAGGGGAAAAAGCACAGCCTTTCTCAGTCTTTTTTACCCCAGAGGAACCCTTAAGGTAATTTTCAGATTTTGGAGAACACTTTGCATAAAAATTACTGCATCCATAACACATGGTATACTCATGTCATCAGTATTCAGAAATATGATACTCCAATATAATTGTCAGTGCTTTTGAGAAGAGAGTATTTCTCTGTGGATCTGTGTATTAGTTTGCTCAGGCCGCCATAACAAAGTAACACAAACTGGGTGGCTTAAATAAGAGAAATTTATCTTTTCACAATTCTGGAGGCTAGAGGTCTGACTGAGATCAAGGTGTCAGCAAGGTTGGTTTCTCCTGAGGCCTCTCTCCTTGGCTTGTAGACAGCAGTCTTCTCCCTGTGTCCTTACATGGCCTTTTGTCTGTGTGTGTCTGTGTCCTAATCTCTTCTTAAAGGGACACCAGTCATTTGGATTAGGGCCCACCCTAATGACCTCATTTTAACTTATTACCTCTTTAAAGATCCTGTCTTCAAATAAGGTCACATTCTGAGGTACTAGGGGTTAAGACTTCAGCATATGAATTTGTGTGTGAAGGGACACAACCCAACCCATAACAATCTGTTAACTTGGCCAGCGTATTATCCTGATCTTTTTGTGGTTCCCTTCCTCACAGAGGATGTCAGCTCTAATGCAAATCAGGAGTGTAGGTAGAACCTTCAGTTTTTCTTTTTGTGAAATTTCCTACTTGATTTTCTTTTTGCCTTATCCAAGAATGGCTGAAAGTCTTATAGATTTCTCCATTACATAAGATGCTAATGAGGTATAGTATGCTATTAATTCTACATGATATGTGTGGGGTAGTTTTGTTTTCACTTTAAAACAGAAATAACATTTTAGTTAACCCTTCTTATTTAAAAAAGGTAATGAAGCTTAGCTTGCTTTTCTTGAAGTTAGTCTTTAAAATTTTTTTATTTATAAAGGGAAACAAATTTTTTTCAATAACTGGCTTTAAGACAAAATTGGAGTTTTAACTTTATAAAGTTATGTTCAGACTTGGTAGATTTAAGTGAAGACTGTAAATTGATTTTAATTAATGTGAAAAAAATTTGTAAGCCAAAGCAATATGAATAAAAATATGGCCTAAGACACAATTTTATGTAAAACCAAGGGACATGATTAGGCTTAAACATGGGCCTCACAGCTATAAAACTACAATATACAAGTTCTTAAAAATCTTTTTTATAGGACTATATCCATAAAAAGTGTTACTTTCAAAACTAAAAATATGGAATGATGTTACTTCTTTAGTGTTCAATTTGTGCTTGCTTTTCGCTGTACAAATACTCAGTTCAGAGTTGAACTAAGCACACACAGATTTCATTTTCAACTGAGATGAGATGATTTATGTCCTTGCCCTTGATGTTGGTTGAATTGACAAAGCTTGCCTGCACATGTAGGAAGATGAAACGGCAGCAGCACAATGTGCGCTGCATTTCTATGAATGGTGGGGTTTTCTTCCTTACGGAAATCTGGCACTTATCTAGGACTGAACAATAAATCACACCTTGAATGTATGATGAGGCTGCAGCTTGCACAGCTCTTTCTCTTGACTCAGTGTCAGGTTCTCAGGCTGAGCAGGAGGAGTCTCTCACCCAGCCACACTCTTGTGTTGAAAGGAGCCAAAATACTGTTCAATCTTGTCCTGCTCCTCTCCCACGTCAGGCGGTTTTCTGTGAGCCTTGGAACTTGCCGACATCCTTTCTCGCTTTCAAGCACAAGCGGCAGTGGGAACGTTTCAAGATTTCCTTTTTTTTTCCTTTTAATTGAGATAAAATTCACATAGCATAAAAATCCCCATTTTAGTGTACAACTTCGTGGTTTTTAGGACATTCTCAGTGTTATGCAACTATCTCCAAACTCTGTACCTCCCCATTCCTTCCTCCCCCAGCCCCTGGCAACCACTGTATTACTTTCTGGCTCTATGTATTTGACTATTTTAGGCATCTCATATAAATTGTATCATATAATATGTGACTTTTTAAAAAAACTATTTATTTTTAGTGCGTGATTTTTTGATCTATCTTTTTTCTCTTAGCATGTTTTCAGGATTCATCCATGTTGTAACATGTATCAATACTTAATTTCTTTTTTTGGCTGCAAATATCCATTGTATGATATACAACAGTTTATTTATCCTTTCATCAGTTAATGGACATTTGGGTTGTTTCCACTTTTTGGCTACTATGAATATTGCTGCTGTGAACATTCGCATACAAGTGTTTGTGTGGGCTAGCTGTATTGCCAGCATGTCGTTGTCAAGCCTTTATACGTCTGATTGCCACCTGTAACATTTTAATGGATAACAGGATTCAGCCAGTTTGTTAATGTGTTTCTTTGAAAGAGTGGGAGGCATACTGCTTCATGATAAATATACTAAAGGACATTTTTTTCACTGTTCCCCATTTAATGTTGCAAAATTGCTTTTATGTTTACTTCTTTGTGTTTATATGTTACCTAAATTATTTCCCGTTCATGGTCTTGCTTTCATTTCATTAAAGTTAAAATTCAGTGCTTGTAATATCCTTGAATTCTAATATATATGTGTACATTTATTTTAAATTATTTTTATTCATTTTTTACTTTTGGTAGGAGTCATTTTGTTTGTTTCTGGGAAAAGTAAGATATTTTGTTTGTTTGTTTTTTTCCTAGAGCGTCCCATACCCTTTGATTATATGATGTATGAACATCTTCAGAAGTGGGGGCCACGAAGGGAAGAAGTGAAATTCTTTCTTCGACATGAAGATTCCCCAACCGAGAGCAGTGAACAAGGTAGATAAGTGCTTTTTCCCCCATTTGCTAATTTCTGCCATAAAAGTTAATTTAAACATTAAATTAATTAAAATTAATTTAAGAATTAACAGGAATAAACATTAAATTATTCACATGATTTTCCCCCCTTCACTTACAAGTGGTGAGAGGGAGAGTTGGTATCTCACGGGGGTTTTTTGACTTCTGTTATTGCAGTTTATGATTATTTCACACTTTCAGCCTCCTCCTCAGGATCCTAAGTCAGTCACGTAATGCACTGAAACATGTAAGGGGACCTGCTGTTGAAAGGGATTGCTTTTGATAAATATCATATGGATGAAATCTCTAGATTTTAAGAATAAATGAAACCATGAAAGGATCATAAAAATTCTGGGAAATATATATATATTTATATAGTATATATATGTGTATATATACACATATATGTATATGGAGAGAGAGAGAAAAACAAGAACAAGACCTAAGTGGGGAGTTCTCTGGTGGCCTAGTGGTTAGGATTGCGGGCTTTCACTGCCACAGCCTGGGTTCAGTCCCCGGTTGGGGAACTGAGATCCTGCAAGCTGCGCGGTGCGGCCAAAAAAAAAAAAAAAAACAAGGCCTAAGTGTAACTAACTCTAAACCATAATAGAAAAGACGAACCAAATTATTAAAATAAAAAAACAAAACAAACCTCTTTGCATGGCAATAGCCACATTAAAGCAAGGTCAAAAGACAATATAAACTGGGAAACAGCATTTATAGCTCATATTGCAAAGGGCTAATTTCCTTTACATAAAATGATAAAAAAAAAACAGTAAAAAAAAAAAAAAAATGGGCAAAATATACAAACCTGAAGTTCACAGAAAAGGAAATATTCATGACCCAGAAATATATGAAAAGAAGTTCAGCCTTACTCCTAATAAAAGAAATGTAGGAAAAACACTGAGATACTGTATTTCACGTGTCACGTGGCCAAGATTAGAACATTTAATAACACAACGTTGGCAAGAATGCTGAGAAACAGGCAGCCTTCCACACTGTTGGCAGCTTCTGTAGAGGGCAGTTTGGTGGTATCTATTAAGCTTACAAAAGCATGAAACCTTTCACCCAGCAATCTCACTTTTGAGAATTTATCCTAAAGCTGTGTCTGCACACATACAAAATGACATCTACATAGTGTAGCTCATGGGCACTGCTGGTAGGAGCAGCCTTCAATGCCTCCAGGGGCGTTGGCTGAAGAAACCGGAGTACATCTGCTCTGTGCCCTGTCCGAAACCACTTCCTGCACTTGTCACTTGAATAAGCACAGTGTACACACGTGCTGCCTCCTGTGTAACAGAGATGAAAGAGTAATGACGTATTCTGTGTTGGCTTGTGTGTATGAAATATCTTTGGAACGATAAGTAAGAAACTGGTAACATGGCTAACCTGGGGGGAAGACTGCTGGGTAGGGGAAGGAGGGAGGGAAAATTGGTCATTTATATCTTTTGGTTCATTTTGAATTTTTTAAAAAAATTTATTTATTTTATTTATTTATTTTTGGCTGCGTGGGTCTTCGTTGCGGTGCGCGGGCTTGTCACTGAGGTGGCTTCTCTTGTTGCAGAGCACGGGCTCTAGGCACACGAGCTTCAGTAGTTGTGGTGTGCAGGCTCAGTAGTTGTGGCTCGTGGGCTGTAGAGCGCAGGCTTAGTAGTCGTGGTGCATGGGCCTAGTTGCTCCGCGGCATGTGGGATCTTCCTGGACCAGGGCTCGAACCCATGTCCCCTGCATTGGTAGGTGGATTCTGAACCACTGCGGTGCAGTGAAGCCTGTTTCCTTTTGAATTTTGAACCATAGGAATATACTACTTTTTTAAAAAAATTTTTATTGGAGTATAGTACATTTACAATGTTGTGTTAGTTTCAGGTATACAGCAAAATGAATCTATTATACATATACATATATCCACTCTTTTTTAGATTCTTTTCTCAAATAGGCCATGACAGAGTATTGAGTAGAGTTCCCTGTGCTGTACAGTAGATCCTGATTAGTTATCTGTTTTATATATAGCAGTGTGTATATGTCAGTCCCAGTTTCCCATAAACTACTTATTTTTGAATTAAAATTTAAAATAAGGGAATCTTTTTTTTTGGAAAGCATATACACTGTGCAGTTAAGAAAGAAACCTTTGTTATTTAACAGTGATTATGGATTACTTCTGGTATTTAAAAAAAAATAAACAATGAAAGGACATCCTTTTGTAAAAAGAAGATTCTTTTATTACAAGTTATCCCTCTTTATTTATTTTTTGCCGAACCACATGGCTTGTGGGATCTGAGTTCCCCGACCAGGGATTGAACCCGTGTCTTCTGCATTGGAAGCACAGAGTCTTAAGCACTGGACTGCCAGGGAAGTCCCTAGTTGTATTTTTTTATAATACCTATTTATTTATTTGGCTGCTTCAGGTCTTCGTTGCAGCGCGCGGGTTCCTCGTTGTAGCGCGCGGGCTTCTCTCTAGTGGTATGCAGGTTTTTCTGTCTCTAGTTGTGGTGCACGGGCTCCAGGGCGCATGGGCTCTATAGTTTGTGGCATGCGGGCTCTCTCGTTGAGGCGCACAAGCTCAGTAGTTGTGGCATGCGGGCTTAGTTGCCCCATGGCGTGTGGGATCTTAGTTCCTTGACCAGGGATCAAACCTGCGTCCCCTGCATTAGAAGGCGGATTCTTTACCCCTGGACCACCAAGGAAATCCCTGTATTTTTAATTAAAGGATATTTTGCCACTAGGATGAGCTACCGTCTGCTTTAAAATCATCTTCCCGTAGCTGTAAATATCATGCTGTTTTTCACAGTGCATCATTACTTCTGGTTTTTATTCCACTGGGTGTTGGTCATCTGGAGTCAGGAGACCAAGGCTCCAGGCCTAGCTCTTCATCCATTTCTACCTTAGAAAAGGGCCCTGCCTCTCTGGACGGACTCCTGAGGAGGATTAGACTAGCTGGCAGTTAAAGTGCTGTTCTAGTGCTAAGAACTTACTTTAACTCTCTACCTGAGTGCTCCAAATATTTATACCCTATACTCAAATTAGAAGTTTTATATTTTACTTTAATCATTATAATGTATGTACATAACCCTTACTGTCCCAGGATGGTGGAGTGGGGGGAAGGTCTTATATTGTTCTCACTCTATAAAGTCTGGAAGCGTTAGGGATACTTGAGAGAACTGTCTAGAGTCACAAGGAAGGGGACAGCACTGACCTTCCAGTTGACGTTCGTCGTCACACCGGATGCTGCTCAGTCTTGTTGTGCTCACGAGGCAAGTACACCTGAGACAGTGGAAGAGCCGGGTGCTGGGCTGTGTGAGGTTAAGGAGACAATGCGTCCCGGGGGGATGGGGCTCGAGACGAGGGCCTTGAAGAGGGAGTCGGACCTGGAGGGGAGAGTACAGAGCTGCTGCATTGAAGGCAGGGGACCAGGATGAAGGAGGCTCCGAGGGGAGTGGTGCCAGGGAGTACACCTTTCTCGACCCAGGCTGGTACAGAGGGTTGGTCAGGATTGGAAGAACCAAATTCATCACACGACTCTCATCACTTTTCACAACTTTCAGCAAAGTCCCTGCTTCCCTATTTAATACTCCTCAGCTTAGCTTTGATGGCATTTGTAACGGGACCCTGCCCATATCCTCAACCGGTTTCTTCTTTCTCTCTTCCACCATATTCTTTGTTGCATATGCATTCGCTGTCGTGCCCTGACTCACAGTTCCGTCTTCCTCCAGCTGTGATGCTCCACCCTCCGCCCTTTTCCCTCTGCCTGTGCTTCTGCACGTTCTGCCTCTCTCTCAGAGCTCGAGAAGAAAGGTGGCAGGTAGAACAGCTCTCATTGGGTGCTGTGTTCCATTTTATTTCTGTTCACTGAACTTCTCCTCCTGCTTATATTCTAATCAGCCAGAGGTGAAGATCCAAGATGCATGTTCCCTCTCTGCTCCCCACAGAGCTGAGGACAAGCCAGTTGTCACCGATATATATTGTTTAAAAGGAGTTACATTTGAGTATTTATTGCCTATAGAACTATAAGATATAACAAGAAGTAAAGGACAACCCTGACTTAAAAGAGTAGGAATTCTCTATATGGAAGCTAGAGGAGAGTGTGGAGGACATTTCCTTCAATCACCTTGTATACCTGGGGGAACAGAAGCTTAATGTGTAAAGTAACTCGGTGCAGGTCATGTGCAGAGTGTAAGCTAGAATCCGGGGGCTGCTGTGATGGAGTTCGGAGTGAGGCCTCCTGGGTTCAGACCGGCCCTGCTGCTTACTCAGTTTGGACCTTGGGCAACTGACTTCACATCCCTGTGCCTCCGTTTCCTTATGTGCGGCGTACATTGGGTTGTGGTGGCAGTTAATGAGGTGTCCTGGCGAAGTGCTCACTAAATGTCAGCTCTTATTATTATTTTCTGTCTCCAGAATGCAGGATCATCAAGTTTCTTCTTTACCATCAAAGATTAAGTGGCACTTGATATAATTTCAATGTTATGTGTTTTATAGTATTCTAATTTGATGGTTTGCTGTTTGCAAGAGGCAGCAATGATAGAATATTAAATTAACCCAAGTACCTTATTTCTTAAAAATTCTAATAACTAAGAATTTAATTTACTCTGTAAACTGATAGATGCTATAGTCTAGGATGTGTGTATGCGTAATTTCTGCTAATAGGAAATATAATAGCTGTGATGAAATGGCTATTGTATATTATGCGACTGTGTTCGGTTGCATACTCTGTCATTCCCATTTGTTTAATCGCATTTTTCATTATCACCTCCCTAAGGGCCCTTTACTGGATATTGTATTCTTACTTGCCCCTGTCTTCCCCCTATCAGATGTACCGTATGTCTGTTTATGTACCCAGTAGCTTTGCTTTACACATAAAAAGAGTAAGTTTTTTTTTAAATAAATTTATTTATTTATTTTTGGCTGCGTTGGGTCTTCGTTGCTGTGCGCGGGCTTTCTCTAGTTGCGGCGAGCGGGGGCCACTCTTCGTTGCAGTGCATAGGCTTCTCATTGCAGCGGCTTCTCTTGTTGCGAAGCACGGGCTCTAGGCACACGGGCTTCAGTAGTTGTGGCACGCGGGCTCAGTAGTTGGGGCTCGCGGGCTCTAGAGCGCAAGCTCAGTAGCTGTGGCGCATGGGCTTAGTTGCTCCGCCGCATGTGGGATCTTCCCGGAGCAGGGCTCGAACCCGTGTCCCCTGCATTGGCAGCCGGATTTGTAACCACTGCGCCACCAGGGAAGTCCAAGCTTTAATTTTTAATAAAAATTAATTGTGATAAAATATACGTAACGGAGAAGAAACTCTGAAGTCTAGCTGTGGGCAAAGAGGCACCACTGGAAGGTGTGCTTCTTCTTGGACCCTCCCTGCGGTCAGGGACGCTGCAGCTCCCACCCAGCCTCCAGTCTGGGGCGCAGAGTCACTCTCTGCACGGGGTGCAGCTGGTCGGAGGCTCAGAGCTGACTGGGAGGTAGCCTGTTCCAGCCAGCATTTCATCCAGGACCCAAGAGGGCTCCAGGAACCGGGAGGCGAAGGCCCAGGTCTGAGGACCACGTCCTCAGGTCACAGAGCAGAGGAGGCCCAGGCAGTGCCAGGAGTCAAGGTGAGGTTGGCAGGGGACATGCCGCCCAGGAGGAGCGCCCCTGTGAGGCCCGAGAGCACCCCTCAGAAGAAGACCTGCCCATGGTCCCCATCTGTCACCCCTGCCCACACTCCTGTCGGCGGCCCGACCCCAGTCATCAGACCCCTGGTCCAGATGAGTGAGCTCCGCAAGCCTGAGGCAGACCTTCAGGACCCAGTCCAGGCCCAGGGCCCGGTGGAGGCGCGGCTGTTCAGGGCTGAGGGGGAGGAGGCTGCATCCCCCTCGTCTCCCTCCTCCCCAGTCCGCGCCCCCCCACCTCCAACCCAGGCCGAGTCCTTGTCCCAGGAGGCACTTCATGTGATGATGGCTGACCTGGTGGGGTTCCTGCTCCTCAAGTATCGCACCAAGGAGCCGACCACCGAGGCGGAAATGCTGAATATGGTCCTCAAAGACCATCGGGACCACTTCCCCGTGGTCTTCAGCCAAGCCTGCGAGTGCATGCAGCTGGTCTTTGGCATGGATGTGAAGGAGGTGGACCCCAGCGAGCACACCTATGTCCTGGTCCCCACCCTGGGCCTCACCTGGGGTGCCATGCTGACCGATGGGCAGAGCGTGCCCAAGGCTGGCCTCCTGGTGATGCTTCTGGCTGTGATCCTCCTGGAAGGATCCTGCCTCTGAGGAGGAGGTCTGGGAAGCACTGAGCGTCATGCGGGTGTATGCAGGGAAGCAGCACTGCATCTATGGGGAGCCCAGGGAGGGAGCTGCTCACCAAAGTGTGGGTGCAGGAGGGCTACCTGGAGTACTGGCAGGTGCCCCACAGCGACCCCGCCCACTACGAGTTCCTGTGGGGTCCCCGGGCCTACGCGGAGACCAGCAAGTGGCAGGTCCTGGAGCATCTGCTCAGGGTCAATAGCTTGGATCCCAGGTCCTTCCCATCCCTGTGTGCAGAGGGTGTGAGCGATGAGGAAGAGGGGGCCTGAGCCAGAGCAGCAGCCAGGCTCCTTCCAGGCCCACGTCCAGCAGCTTCTCCTGTGGGGCAGGAAGGGAGGCTGATCCTCCACTGTGAGTTTGAAGAGGGAGCGGTCAGCCTTCTAAGCAGTGAGGGTCCGGGAGAGCTGGGGGAACCCGGTGTGCAGCATCTTTGGGTTCGTGTTGTGTATGAGGACATGGAATTTCATCTCTGTTTTCTTTAGGAATTCTTCAAATATTGTTCCTTTTAAAAGAAGGCTTAATAAGCTTCGGTATCTAAGTTTGTGAATGACATTGATCACACATGTATTTGCGCTAATTCAGTTCAATGACAAGAGTTTTGCTATTTTGTAAAACAAATTGTAAGATTCCCATATTACTTTGTGATCCTGAACAAGATAACATGGCATTGGAATATGAATCTCTTGGAAATGAGAAAGAACTTTAGAATAAAATTGATGGGGTCAAGAAAAGGAGAAATAAAAGTAAAAGTTAATTCTAAAAAAAAAAATATACACACACACACACATAACGTAAAATTTACCATCTTGACCATTTTCTAAGTGTTAGCAACTTTTTGATATAAAGCAATTTCAAAATTCTGAAATAGAATATTAGAAAAAATTTTCATTTAAACAACTTTATGTAAACAGGTTGATTATAAGACATTTTTTCAACTGTACTAATTTTTGAGTTGTCCAGCCTGGTATTTTATACTTGTGTTCAATAAATATTCGAATAAGTGAAGAAATGATAAAATACCGTTTTTCTAGTATGTCTTTTAGTAAGTTTGGCCTTCATTTCTCTAGGTGGCCGTCAGACCCAAGAGCAAAGAACTCAGAGAAATGTAATAAATGTACCTGGAGAAAAACGCACTGAAAATGGGGTAAGTAATAGTGAATTAAATTGAAAAATTTTAATTGCTTTTTATAGGTACTAATGAATTGGGGTTATAATTTATTTTTAAAGAATTAATTTTGGGGTAGTGCTAACCGAAAACAATAAAACAGCCAGTTATTTTACCAGCAAAACAAGTCGATTTGGGAACAGTGAAGAATTGCAATTCAGGACCCGCAGCTCTGGACAACCACATCCCAGTCCTCTAAAGCAAGAGGATACTCTTTTTTAGAGGAGAAGGGGAAGTTGGGAGGGGCTGCTGTCAACAAAAGGTCTGTTGGAGGAACCTGGGAGTTTGAAATATGGTGGCTTTACATTGGCTGAATTGTTGTCAGGCAAGGAGGAGATCGTTATTCCTGCTGCTGGTGGCAGTAGAGTGGTGTTACTTCCTCCGGGGATGCACAGTACGTCTCTTCCTGTTGGGATCTGCACCGGTGTCTAGTGGTACGTGTGTGAGAGCTCCCCGTTATGGCTTCCCAACTCCATTTTCCTGAGGTTGCCCTTTATTTTCACAGAAGTTGTCATTTCTGTTGAACATTTCGAACATTTTTATGAAGTTAACAAAGCGGCAGTCACTTGAGTGGTAATGGTTTTATCAATCCACACCATGGCCCATGCACTGGATGGTCTCAAGCAGAGCAGTGCCCTCCATGCCCATTACATGTTGCTGCCCACGGCATGTCCTGGAGCAGCAGCTGCGTGCCTCTGTGCTCATGACAGTGGCCTGTCCCCAGGAAGCAGAGCAGATGGTCTAGTCTCTAGACTAAAAGATGGGCAGGCAGACTTGCTTTGTATCTTCAGTGTTGATGTCTTGATCCTTGTGTCAGGTCTTAAAAGACAAAGCGGCTGGTGGGTTGAAGTCTTCATAGGTGCCTCCAGGAAAGAGAACTTCCTTTATCATATGGTGTAGAGTTGGAGAATAGGCCTAACATTGATTATAGGTGAGGAAGCTTATCTAAGTAGAAGGGTTCTTTTTTCTTTTTCTTTTTTTAGTATTTATTTATTTTGTTTGGTTGCACCGGGTCTTTGTTGCAGCAGGTGGGCTCCTTAGTTGTGGCACATGGGCTCCTTAGCGGTGGCATGCCTGTGGGATCTAGTTCCCTGACCAGGGATTGAACCTGGCCCCCTGCATTGGGAGCACTGAGTCTTAATCCACTGCACCACCAGGGAAGTCCTAAAGGGTTCTTTTTAAGAAATAACATGTTAAAAGAATGAGCAGAAATGAATGAATGAGAGTGAATGAATGAGAGAAGAAGGAAGAATGAGAAACTTTCACCATGGTCTTTTCTGGAAGTTTTAGTAATAAGTTTTCCAAATCATTTTCAGGCTGGAGAATTAGTTTCTTTTTCTGGCTCTGCCACTAACTAGGTGTATAGCCTGGGGCGGGTCACCCCGTGGCATGTGCTTGGCACAGCTATATACTGGAAAAAGCACAGGCCTGGAGTGTGGAGGGCCCGTGCTCAGACACGGCTTCAGAACTTTCTAACAAGCTAAGTCTGAGCAAGTTACTTTGCCTCTGTACTTTCCAACTCGCTATTATTGACTTCCGATTTTATTTCTTTTATTGGCTACCATTGTGACTTTAAATGATATACTTAAGTCTCTATTTCTTTGTATGATCAACTTTAAACCATGCCTCTGGACCTCCCTTCTTGTAAGATGAGGGTATTAGCACCCCCTCCCTTTTCTCTGTCTCCCTTTCCCTCCTGTCCTACCTTCCAGCTTTTTCAGCTGTACTTTTTTTTTTTTTTTTAATTTATTTATTTTTGGCTGTGTTGGGTCTTCGTTGCTGTGCATGGGCTTTCTCTAGTTGCAGCAAGTGGGGGCTACTCTTCGTTGCAGTGCGCGGGCTTCTCATTGTGGTGGCTTCTCTTGTTGCGGAGCATGGGCTCTAGGTGTGCAGGCTTCAGTAGTTGTGGCACGTGGGCTCAGTAGTTGTGGCTCGCGGGCTCTAGAGCACAGGCTCAGTAGTTGTGGCACACGGGCTTAGTTGCTCCGCGGCATGTGGGATCTTTCCGGACCAGGCATCGAACCCGTGTCCCCTGCGTTGGCAGGCGGATTCTTAACCACTGCGCCACCAGGGAAGCCCTCAGCTGTACTTTTATGTTGTCAGTGTTGATAATATTTGTGTGCTTTTGTCTAAGTATAGTTAAGACTTTATACCTTGTATATATATTGGTTATGAAGCTGAAAACCATTTAATGGTGTTTATTATTTTAGATTTTTCAGATATTATCCACTGCAGAGCCAAGTGGTATACTAGATTATATTTTCTTCGTTTTGGTTCCAATGTCTTAATCCTTGTGCCACTCAAGGAGAACTATTCCTAATGTCAAGATTAAGGATTCTCCTTCCTTACCCTTCAATTTCTAAAGATCATTCCACAAATCCTCCTCTTACTCCTGCCTTCTGATATACTTGTCCACTCCAAATCTAGAGCCTTTGTGGGGTTCCGTCAGGCATATATGCTTCAGAAAGTCGTAAGAAATAAAGGCCCAGGCCCCACTGGCAGAACTTTTGATTCAGTAAGTTTGGAATGGGCCTGGAAAACTCCCCATATGACTCTGTTGCCCTGCCAGGTTTGGGAACCTCCAGGTTACATGTACCCACTGTCGGAAGCATTCAGAACTTACCTGTACAACAGAATTTTGAAGATCCTTTTGAGTTCTAAGATTTCCTGGCCTGAACTTTAGGGAAGGGGAAGTAAATACGTTGAGTAGGCTGTGTGTATCGAGGCGGGGTATGTGCGCATATGATAAAGGGAAGGGACTCCGGAGGAAAGGATTCCCTTCCAATAATGTAAGAAGGTGAGTTTCGATGTTTTGATGTGATAGGTCTGTGATCTTTTCCAGGATGAAGTTGTTTCTTGTTAACATGGAAATGAAGTTTACATTTCAAGAGCAACAAAACTGAAACCTGAAACCAAAATTAAAAATGTGTTTGTAGCCTTTACATGAGCTTATAGTTAGAGGAAGGTAGAGAGCTAGCGAGGAGGTATAACTCTGTGCTAGAAGCATGACATCTAAGATGTTACTGTGTTTTATGGCACACACACCTGCCTTTTAAGCCTAATAATATATTACCTTTGTGAAGTACTTTATTGTCTACAAAGCACTTTTACATGCATTTTTTAAAGTTAATAAGATGTTAAAAATGTCCTTCTTCAAAAATGTTTTTGTGTATATCTTGGATATAGAATGGTGGCACACTGAACCTTCTGTCTGTGGGCTGCAGCAACCAGGAACAGATCCAGCAGCCTGTGGGTTGGAAGAGAAGGACAGGCTGCTGATTTGGTGTGATGCATGCCCATTAGCAGCTGCTGAGGCAGGAGGCTGGGAAAGTTCTGTTCTCCCAAAATTGCAGGTCATGAAGTCAGGTTGTCTAAGAAATAAAGGCCCACGGGCTTCCCTGGTGGCACAGTGGTTAAGAGTCTGCCTGCCTATGCAGGAGACATGGGTTCGAGCCCTGGTCCATGAAGATCCCACATGCCACGGAGCAACTAGGCCCATGCGCCACAACTACTGAGCCCACGTGCCACAACTGCTGAAGCCCGCGCGCCTAGAGCCCGTGCTCCGCAACAAGAGAAGCCACCGCAATAAGAAGGCCGTGCACCGCAACGAAGAGTAGCCCCCGCTCACTGCAACTAGAAAAGCCCGCGCGCGGCAGCAAAAACCCAACACAGCCAGAAGTAGATAAATAAATAAATTTATGTATTAAAAAATATATATATAAAGGCCCAGATCCCATTGGCAGAACTTTTGATTCAGTAAGTGTGAGGTGGGCCTGGAAGACTCCCCATATGACTCTGTTGCCCTGCCAGTTTGGGAACCTCCAGGTTATATGTACACACTGTCGTAAGCATTCGGAACTTACTTGTCCAACAGAATTTTCAAGATCTTGTTTAACTTTATGGTATAAAGGCAAATTGATTTATTCTCATTGTGTATGCCTGTATCAGGGGTCCCAAGACCACCCCCGGTGTTGGTGATTTGCTTGGCGGACCCACAGGACTCAGCATTATGGTTGTGCTCACGGCTGCAACCTCCTCCAGTCAGGGAACACAAAGCAAGAGCATCAAAGGGAAGAGGCACACGGGGTGACGTCTGAGGAGACCAGGCTCCCAAGAGTCCGCTCCCAGTGGAGTCACACAGGATGCACCTAATTCTTCCAGCAGCTGATCGTGACATGAGTGAAATGTCTGCCAGGGAAGCTCATCAGAGCCCCAAGGCCCGGGGTTTTATTGGGAGCTGCTCATGTGGGCAGCCTCTGTCTAGCAACCACCAAAACTCCAGACTCCCAGAAGGAAAGCAAGCATTTTACTTAGGTGTCCTGAAAGCATCTATACTTCTTTTCTGTTTTCTCAGCCAATCAGGCTAAATCTGAGTCCCTTTCTGCTTTATTCCTGTACATCCACTAAGTTGCCAAGGCCAATTGATCCTACCCCCACCCCCCATATTTTCTTCTAAGAGCTTTATAGTTTTAGCTCTTATATTTAGGTCTGTGGTCCATTTTGAGTTAATATTTGTGTATGGTATGAAGTAGGGGGGCCAGATTTATTCTTTTGCAGGTAAATATCCTATTATCCCAGCACCATTTGGTGCAAAGACTATCCTTTCCCCATTGAATTGTCTTGGCACCTTTGTCAGATCAATTGACTGTATATGTGAGTGTTTGTTTCTGGAAGCATTTATTATTAATATGGTCACTTAGTCTCCTTGTTTTCCATATGGTACCCAGGACTCAGCTGGGACTGTCATCTCCCAGGCCAGATAACGTTTCAGTTGTCTAGAGAATAAACTTGTAGACTTCTGCCAGGGTAGGAGAGAGGTGGTCACCTAGATCATAGAGCTGGGGAGGAGATCTAGGGATTTTACTGCTTCTTAAATATCTTTCACTCAGTTTGCTTTATTTTAGGTGCCTTACATTTCATCCCCCTTTCCAGAGATACATAGTTTTGCCAATTCCCGAGCCCTTTGAAGATTCTGTGATGTAACTGGTTTCTTCATCCAATTTCACCTCTTCTCTCTTGAGGTCTGTCTCAGATCTACTAGGTCAGTTACTTCTCATCCATTCTCCAGCTTCCAGACATTCCTGTTGTCTCCATTCCTGTTATCCTGCTTTTGTGGCTTTATATTATTTGATGTCAAAAATCCCTTTACTATCATACAGTGGTTTTGAGATTTAATGAAATTAGGATTAAATAATTCTCTGTTTTGAGTAGAAGAACTAAGTCTGCATTTCTGTTAATTTCTCCTGTTGGGATTTGTTGAACTTACTGATTCTGGGGATTGGCATCTATCAACCTAGCTGGAAAGTTCTCTACTGTTATCTCTACAGGTATTTCTTCTTCCACATTCTTTCTTTTTTCTTCTCTGGAACTTTGATTAGACATGTTATATCTTTCATTTTATCCCTAATTACTCTTATATTTTCACTTTCTTTGTCTCTTTGTACTGTGTTCTGGATAACTTCTTAAGATACAATTTTTCAGTTAATGAATTCTGTCTTTCACTGTGTTTATTTGGATGTTAGTACATATAATATGCTTTTAGTGTTACTTGTTATGAAAAGACAAGGCACAGTGTGGGAGAAAATACTTGCAAATACTATACCTGATAAGGAACTATATTCAGAATATAAAAAGAAATCTCAAATCTCATTAATAAAATAAATAACACAGTTTTAGAAGAAGCAGGCAGAATATTTGAATAGATGCTTCACTAAAGAAGGTATGTGAATGTCAAGTAAGCATGTGTAAACATGTTCCACATCATTAGTTTTTAGGAAAATACAAATTAAAACCACAGTGAGATACTACCACGCATCCATCAGAATGTCTAAAACTAAAAAGACTGGTGATAGCAAGTGCTGGCAGAGTTGTGGAGAGCCTGCGAGAAACACACACGGCTGCTGAGAATGTAAGTGGTGTGGTCTGGAACACAGTTGGACAGTCTCTTTAAAACTTGAACATAAATCTGTTATACGATCCAGCAATTCTACTTCTAAGTATTTACACGAGAAAGGAGAGCAGAGGTCCATATAAACTTGTACATGAATGTTATAGCAGTTTGATTTGTGGTAGCCAAAAATCTAGAAAAACCCTAATGTATGTTAACAGGTGAATGGACAAAAAAACTGTTATATCCATACAATGAAATATTCCTGAGCAATAAAAAAGAATGAACCGGGCTTCCCTGGTGGCGCAGTGGTTAAGAATCCGCCTGCCAATGCAGCGGACACGGGTTCGAGCCCTGGTCCGGGAAGATCCCACATGCCGCGAAGCAACTAAGCCCGTGTGCCACAACTACTGAGCCTGCAAGCCACAACTACTGAGCCCACGTGCCACAGTTACTGAAGCCCGTGCACCTAGAGCCCGTGCTCTGCAGCAGGAGAAACCACCTCAATGAGAAGCCCACGCACTGTAACAAAAGAGTAGCCCCCGCTTGCTGCAACTAGAGAAAGCCCGCGCACAGCAACGAAGACCCAATGCAGCCAAAAATAAATAAATTAATTAATTAAAAAGAAAAAGAAAAGAATGAACCACTGCTGCATGCTACACCATGGATGGATCTCAAATCATTACGCTGTAAGAAAGAAGCCAGACAAAAGAGTACACACTGTATAGTTCCATTTATATAAAATTAGAGAAAACGTAAACTAATTTCTAGTAACAGAAAGTAGATCAGCAGTTGCCTGTGGACCTGGGACCTGGGAAGGGTGGCGGGAGGTGGGAGGGAGGGATTACAAAGGAGCACGAGGAGGTTTTAAGGGTGATGGGTTTGTCCATTTTCTGCATTGTGGTGATAGTTTCATGGTGTGCATGTTTGTCAAAATGTGTCAACTTGTGCACTTCCGATATGTACAGTTTATTATATGTCAACTACAGTGAAGTGGATTTAAGCAGTCATTAAAAATTTTTCAGTTTAGAGGTTTTAGTTGGTTCTTTTCCACCTCTTCTTGGTTACTCTTTGGTCATATTTTAAGCTTCTCTTATTTCTTTAAACACACTAAACATAGTTATTTCATATTCTGCAACTAATAATTTCAGTTTCTGCATATGTCGCTTCTACTGGCTTTAAGTCATGGTGTTATGATCTTTGTGTGCTTTGATTTTTTTTTTTTTTTTTAAAGAAATTCACGTTCTTTTATTTATTTATTTATGACTGTGTTGAGTCTTCGTTTCTGTGCGAGGGCTTTCTCTAGTTGCGGCAAGTGGGGACCACTCTTCATCGCGGTGCGCGGGCCTCTCACCATCGCGGCCTCTCTTGTTGCGGAGCACAGGCTCCAGACGCGCAGGCTCAGTAATTGTGGCTCACGGGCCCAGTTGCTCCGTGGCATGTGGGATCTTCCCAGACCAGGGCTCGAACCTGTGTCCCCTGCATTGGCAGGCAGACTCTAAACCACTGCGCCACCAGGGAAGCCCTGGTGTGCTTTGATTTTTGACAATGAGCTTCTCATTTTCCTTGGAACTTGACCTGTGAGTATTTTTAAGGTCTGGATGAAGGTGGGATTTTCCCAAGTGGTTTGCATTTGCTTTGGTCAGTAACTGGGCGTGCAGGTAGACTCACTCTGTGGTCCCCTTGTGGGTCTTGAAGCTTACATGAGGGCTGTCTCGTGTTTACGGATTCTTAGCGGGGTCGTCCCCCTCCACTCAGACTGTGATGGAGAGAGGGCAGATTTCTCCTGCTCCCATCTGTGGGTTTGAGGGTGTTTCTCATTCACTCTCACGCTGAATCGGGGTCCTGGATGTGTATGGCGTCTTCTATTGGACTCTCCACCCTGGGTTGGTCTCGTCTTTCTCTTTTTTTTTTTTAAATCCGAAATGTGTTTATTGGGATGGTTTCCTGTTCTTCTTGATTCAGGGTGCTTTTAGTGCCGCTTCTGTCTGAAGGAGCATCCTTCTGTAAGCCTTGCTTTTCCTCTTGTAGGCTGGCAGAGGACAGTAGAGCAGCCGCCACACAAAACTACTGTTTGTGCATGGCTAGAGACGGTGGTGATTTTATAGCATCCTGGGCATTTCACATCCATGAAGTAGGAATTGGGGCTCTGCACCAGGCGCTTCTTGCTGCGTTCCTCTTCTCTCCTGGAGAGGGATGAAGGAGGTCCATTCCAAGAGGCGGTTTTTAAGGGGAGGTCGTCACTACCGGAAAACCGGCTTTCTCTCTTAGTGCCAGGCTTCAGCAGCTCCAGAGGGCAAGTCTCCAGGTGGGCATAAGCTGGCTTTGATATTTCCTCAATGCCCAGAGCTTCTGCTGTCTCTTTATTTCAGCCCCTGTAGCTTCCTTCCTGCTGTGTCAACTCGGTGGTGCTTTTAAAAATAGGTTTTTATGTTTTATCTTTTAGTTGTTGCTATCAGGAGTGTAGCTCAGCGTGTTTTGTGGGCCACATTCTGAGAGATAGAGAAGTCACCATAATGCTCAGCTTGTAGCACTCGTGTGGGGTGTAGTTGGTTTCTCTTACTGGTGTTCATGCTCCTTGGTAGCCCTGTTCTCCTGTTGATCTTTCTCGCCCCAGCTGCGCCCAGCCACTTGCCTTGGGTATAAATGTGGTTAAACCAAACTGAACTGGTATCAGTGAATTTTAATCGTATGAGTGATTCACATATAGGATAAAATAGCATATTGTAGTAGTATTGCAGGGGGTGGGAGCCAGTATATGCTTTAGATATCTAATTGACTCTTATTAATTTGTGAGACTTAGTAATTTTTGGAATATGAAATACACCATTTCCAGAGCACAATGAGATGTTAGAGAGGTTCAATTTTACTGAATATTTTATGTGATAAAAATAAACCTACATGTTTATAATGTACCTTGATATCATTATCACCTACTTTTTTGTTTGCTAAATAAGCAAGTAAAAATACTCTCCAAACCTGAAAGTTTATAACCTTGCAGAGGTAGGAAAAAAGAGGAATGATTTAATGTTCTAGAATATCATGTGATTATAAACAGATTTTATCCTAATTATTTTGTCAGTTTTGTTTTAGGGATGTTTGTCATCTTTGAAGTGGCATTGTACTTGAGAATCCAGTTATACTTTAAAAAACTAGTTATAAGTTTAAACCAATATCTTGTGATGATTAAATCACAAGATGGGATACTGGCTGCTAGGTCTAATTCTTCTTTATTTCTTACTTTTTAAATTGAAAAATAAATGTACAGAAGAATGTGTAAAACATGTATGGTTTAAAGAATTACTAAGCAGACACTCAGGTAACTACCACCCAGGCTTGGAAGTCCTCTTTTATTGTTTTTAAAGCAATTCTATCCAATTTATTTGTTTATTTATTTATTATTGCAGTAAGTTGATTTACAATGCTGTGTTAGTTTCAGGTGTTCAGCAAAGTAATTCAGTTATACACACACATATATATTCTTTTTCATATTCTTTTCCATCATAGGTTATTATAAGATATTGGGACTTCCCTGGTGGTCCATTGGTTAAGACTCGGTTCTTTCACTGCCTAAGGCCCAGGTTCAATCCCTGGTCGGGGAACCAAGATCCCACAAGCTGCGCGGCACGGCCAAAAAAAAAAAGATGTTGAATGTAGTTCCCTGTATCCAATTTATTTGTATTTTAGATAGACCAAAGACATTATCAATGCAAGGTGTTTGGTGGTGGCTACTTGAAGTCTGCCTCAGATTTCACAGAGAAAGAATGGGTGTTTTTTGGAGAGAGCTGTGAAAACAGATAAACTATAACACAGTGTGAAGAGTGTGATGAGAGTAGGACAAGGCACCACAGTAACAGGGAGGATCAGATTAGCCTTATTGAGGTGGCGACCAGAGACTTCTGCAAAGATAGGGAGGAAGACGTGGGGCTGTGTGGCGGCAGAGAACGTAACAGCAGAGCCAGGGGACAGGAAGGTGGGGCGATGCTGAAGAGGGAAGAGAACTGGAGAACCTGCCTAGGGGTCTCAGAGCCTGGACGTATCTTGTAGGAGGTTAAGTAAGAGGAAGACAGGGTCAGCTGTATCTCAGAAGGATCCCTGGGTGCCAGCGTGTGTGCTTGTGTGTCTGGGTGGAGGGTGGAATGGGACCGGAGGCAGAGAGTTTCGTGAGGCTTTGCCAGCTCTACTTTACAGCAGAGTCACAGCTACTTGAATCTCAGAGAGACTTACTTCCAAAGAAAGTATTTGAAAGTAAAAATGTCAAGGTTATGGAGATATAAACTCAAAAGGCATCCTGTTATCTGTAAACTACAACTTAAAGAAAATGTCACTTGAGATGCTAATGTAAACAAGAGGAGTCATTATTAGCTAACAGAATGATCTTTCTTTAAAGAAATCTTAAAAGAAACATTTGTAGGAGGACAATATTACCCTCCAAGAAAAGAAATTCCTTGAAAATCATCTTTCAAGAAAAATGATCAGACACGAGGTTTTAAAATTAGTTCTTCCGGGACTTCCCTGGTAGCACAGCGGTTAAGAATCCACCTGCCAATGCAGGGGACACAGGTTCATGCCCTGGTCCGGGAAAATCCCACATGCCGCGGAGCAGCTAAGCCCGTGCGCCACAACTACTGAGCCTGTGCTCTAGAGCCCGTGAGTCACAACTACTGAGCCCGCATGCCACAACTACTGAAGCCCTCATGCCTAGAGCCCGTGCTCCACAACAAGAGAAGCCACCGCAATGAGAAGCCCGCACACCACAACGAAGAGTAGCCCCCGCTCGCCACAACTAGAGAAAGCCCGCGTGCAGCAACGAAGACCAAACACAGCCAAAATTAAATAAATAAATTTATTTAAAAAAAAAATTAGTTCTTCCCCTTTTATAATTCATTTATGTCTGCTTACATGAAATTGTCCCAAGAAAGCCACAGATGACTTCCTCTGGAATAATAGCAGCAGCAATAGGCAGGCCTCCTCACCATCCTGCCTTCCTCCAGAAAGCCCTTCAGTGTCACTAGGCAGGTGTCATTAGTCTGTTTTGTCATTTCTCATAGTCTTCCAAAAATAGTTAGCTAGAGTTCATTCTTCTCTGTATTTTTTTTATTATTCTATGCTAGAATCAAGTTATCTTTAGCTTTTACATTTTTCCTGGGGGGGGGGAATTAATCCCTTCCTGTTAGATTGAACCATATGAAATTATTGATTTTGACCATTTTTTGATCTACAAAAATAGCATTTTCATATGATTCAAACTAATAATAAATCAATAAGTGGTGTCTAATGGAGTGTCTACCCTTTGATACAATAAATGATTGTTGGTTAGGAGCAATGGTAAGAAATGTAGCCTGGTAAGAAAAAAACATGAGGGCAATACCACCTGTGCGATGGAAAGAGCGTCTGGCTTGCTGTCAGGGGACTCAGGTTAAGATCCTGACACGGATACTGACCCAACCACAGGAACTTAGGAGAGCCGTCCAGCAGCTGCACAGAGACTCAGCTTCCTCATCCTAAACTAAGCTTATTTTCCCTCACAGAGTTTTCGTACACATCAACTAAGATAACTGTAAACCCAAGTACATATAAATGTCTGAGCAAGTGCTCCTTACATGTTGTTGAATCTCTAGAATTTCGAATCCATTAAAAAATACTGAGTTCTGTCCCATGTCTGGAAGTGATGTCAGATCCTGAGCGTCAGAACAGCTGTGTAAGAAATCCCTTAGATGATCAGGAAGAACTTCAGGAAGCAGATGGCATTGCCACTAGATCTTCAAGGATAAGGAAGGGTTTAGGAAGTAGGAGAAAGGCATTGTGGACAGAAGGAAGAATGTGAGCAAAAATATGGGGGTGGGAAAGGGTTGCTTGTGGAAGGGGGCGGCAGGCACAGCTGTGAGAGAGATCAGGAGCTGAGCCGCAGCTTCCAGTGGGCGAGGTGGGCTCAGGGTAGACACGGTGCGAGAGCCATTGATGAAAGTCCGGAGTTTAGGGAGGAAGCCCGAGTTGGAAGGAAAGGAAGGGGTTTGGTTTCAGACATGTGGAAGTTGAAGTGCTGGCAGGGCATACAAACAAAAATGTGAGTTTGGCCATGGGAACTCTGGATCTAGAGCTCCTTTGGAGAGAGGCCAGGGGTGGATGGCTAGGCTCACCAGTGGGTTAACTGTGTTCTCCATATAGACTAAATACAAAAAGGAACTTGGAAGCTTAGGGAACTTACTTTTTTCCCAAATAATATTACAGTTATATTCTTGTCTGTTTTGTAACCAAAGATGAAGTTATTTGGTTGAGTATTAAAATCAGCATATCAGGATTAAAGCTGACATCTAAAGTGGCCCATTAGCTGATAGGTGTTTAACTACTGACAAAATCCACTACCAAGCAGTATACGTTGGGCATTGAGGGGAAAAGCAGCATTTATATTTAAAACCTCTGTTGATTGCCCTGTTATCTCACTCTCTTAAACATATGCTCATAAACGTTCTCTTCTTTGGATTGTGACAGTGCTGTTGGGAACAACCAAACTCTTCTAAGTAGTGCATGATAGAATGATAGAAGTCTATAGAGTCTTCACGAGGTTTCACAGTCAGTGGATGTGGTGGTCGTTAAATATGTCTGCAAATTCTTTAACATGCCTCCCTTCAAAGGTGGAGCCTAATTCCCCTCCTCGCCGAGACTTAGTGACTTGCTCCGAACAAACAGAACATGGGGAAGGTGAGGTCGTGTGACTTCGAGGCTAGTTCATAAGGAGACAGCTGCTCCAGCTCTCTCTTGGATTGCTTGCGCTGAGGGAAACCAGCCACTGTGTCACGAGGACACTGGAGCAGGCAGCTCTGAGAAGGGGCCCACTTGGAGGAGAACTGAGGCCCCCCACCAGCAGCCAGCAGCAGCTTGGTAGCCATGCGTGTGAGCCATCTTGGAACCAGATCCTGCGGCCTTAAAACGGCCACAGCCCTGCCTGACATTTGACTCCATCTCAGGAGGAATCTCTAGCCAGAACCGACCAGTCATGCTGCTCGGGAATCCTTCACCCACAGAAGCTGTGAGCCATGATGAATGTGTACTGTTTTAAGCTCATACCAAGGTTAGGCGTGATCTGTTACTCAGCAGTAGAGAGCAGACACACGGCCTGTGAAATAAAGAAAGGGGGACTGTTGATTCCCAAACTGTTTTCACAGATATAAAATATATGAGTTGAACGCTGAAGTCATGATGATAGAAGCAATAACACATGAATTCAGCTGGGACATGAAATGTCATGCAATGACAGTGTGTCGTATTTGCGAAAGGAGGAGGAGAAGGCTTCACAGTAGGCGTGGTTGGTGGAGAGGGATGCAAGAGAATTTTTCTTTGGAATGACTTTGAAATGTAAATTCTTCCTTTTATATAATTTTCTTCACCAATTTTTCAACTTTTGGGGATAATGCACTCAAACTGAACTTAAAGTTATAGGACAGGAGAGCATCTTTAGGGTAACAAAAGCTAAACGAGAGAGCACTTGAAAACAGGTGGGGGAGGCCCTGTGCACAGTAGAGCAGAGGGGGTTGAAGAAGACGCCCCTCGGCCTCTTCACCAGGCGCGTGTGCTCAGAGCGCACGTGGGGACTCACCAGCCGTGACACTTGCTCTAGGGTTGGGCCACGTCCTATTCTCTGATGCGGAGCAGTTGGGGTGAGTAAATTGGTGACTGTTTATTTGCTTGAAACTAATGTCACAATACCACTTCTTATAGAGCACTTAATGTGTTTTTGGATGTCATTATACCAAAAAAAAGTTGTCTGGAAAATAGTGTCATCTTTTTAGGAACTGTGAGAGTGAAGAGTCATTAACTGAACACATACTGTGCGAGGTGAGGAACCTTTTGTTTCCATAGACAGAAGTGCAGTCTTCGATGGTTTTGGCACGTATTGGAAAAACACATTTGGTGCATGTTGGCAGAACGTTTTCAATAGTACCTCAGATGAGACATAAAGCTAAGTCTTCTTACTAATATTTGGGAAGACTAAAAATCTACAGATCATATCATTAGAGGCTTAGGATGGAAGATGAGTGTATTGCATAATTGTCTACAATGGTTTGAGAAACTTTATTATATATTTTTAATAACTGAATTATTGTAACACCAGTTTCAAAATATATATGAAACACATTACCCGAGGAGACAAAAATACATTTGACTAAAGCCATGTTATCAACTGACTTGTGATCTAAAGCTTTTAACCACAATTATCAAGTGAGTTGTAGTTGTCTAATATCTAAAAAATCTAGTTCTGATAGCCTGTTTGTCAAACATACTTTATTTTGATAGCTTTCTGAGTCATGATTCATATACATAATTAGTACAAATGAGACATTAGCCTGGGAAATAAGCCCCCCTTTATATCTAAATTTCAGCAAATCTAGCTAGCTTATTTGTTTGTTTGTTTGTTTATTTATTGGCTGCATTGGGTCTTCATTGCTGTGTGCGGGCTTTCTCTAGTTGCGGCGAGCGGGAGCTACTCTTTGTTGCGGTGCGCGGGCTTCTCATTGCAGTGGCTTCTCTTTGTTGCAGAGCACAAGCTCTAGGCACGTGGACTGCAGTAGTTGTGGCACGCGGGGCTCAGTAGTTGTGGCTTGCGGGCTCTACAGTGCAGGCTCAGTAGTTGTGGTGCATGGGCTTAGTTGCTCCATGGCATGTGGGATCTTCCCGGACCAGGGCTCGAACCCGTGTCCCCTGCATTGGCAGGCAGATCCTTAACCACTGCGCCACGCGGCAAGTCCCTAGCTAGCTTATTTATTGAAAATCTGATTATAGTGCGTTTGGGGTTGATAGCTTCATTAAGGACATTTTTATGCTTCTTTTCATTATTTATCAAAATACCATTTATGTGGAATTCTTTCTTCACCAGGAGGTTAGCATTTTATTTCAAAAGGGGATCATTAAAATTTAAACCCTGACAACACCAAATGTTGACAAGGATGTGGAGAAGCTAGAGCTCTCATATATTGCTGGGGGGAGTGTAAAACAGTGCTTCACTTTGGAAAACAGTTCGGCAGTTTGTATCAGTTAAACCAGCCCTTAACCACACAAACCACCCCCTCAACCCGTTCCCCTTCAGTTACCCAAGAGAAGCCAGAACGTTTGTCCACATAAATACTGGTACATGAATGTTCAAGATGGCTTTATTCCTCATAGCTAAAAAGTAGAAATAACCGAAATGCTCATCAGCAGACGAACAGGATAACAAAAACTGTTATATCCGTACGACTGAATACTACTCGTCAGCAGGAAGGAACGAGTTCCTGATACAGGTAACAACGTGGATGAATCTCTAAAACGTTGTGGTGAATGAAAGAAGCCAAACACAAGGAAGTGACCCCGTCTGTGAGAACTTTTCCAGGACACAGGACTCGGTGATGATCGTGGCACAACCAGCACCACCCCTGCAGATGGCTGGTTTGGGGCGGGGGGAGTGGAGTTGACTGGGAAGCACAGCGGGGAGCTTTCTGGGATGATGGAAATATTCTGTCTTGACTGGGCTGGTGGTTACACTGTGACGTGCAGTGGTCAGAACTCATGCGGCAGTAGACTTTAAATGGCACGTTTATGGTCTGTAAATTATGCCTCAATTAAAGTAAACGTGATAAACTTCACTGGGCATTTCTTAAACTAGCCTGTTGTCACTTCATTTTGTTAACTTATTACCACTATGGATGTTTTTGAAATTTTGTATCTGAAATGGATTAGAATATATGCTTATCAATTTTTTTAAAGTGGCTAATCTTAAATTTAGGAGCATAAAAATTAGAAAATCATGTGTTTTTTTATTATAAGTGTTGTGAAATTATATATATGTGCGTGTATATATATATATATTTAAACAGTAAGTTTTATTATCTTACATAGTTTCTAGGGGTCAGGAAACCAGGGCTTGGGTGCGTGGTTCAGGGTCTCTCATGACGTTGTAATCAAGATGTTGGCCAGGATCACAGTCATCCAGGGCTTGACTGGGCTGGATGATCTGTTTCCAAGCCCATGAAATAATATTTTTATGAGGAATTTATGTAAAGTCAGGAACAATAATGTAAAGAGGGTTTAGCTTCTCATTTGGATTCATTGTTTTGGGGTAGGAGGTTTTTTTTTTGTTTTTTTTAATTCAGACAGAAAGTCACAAAAATTATACTCATCCTCATCAGTTCACTCAGTCCCATGTAATTAATTTTTTTTTTCATCTTGATCTTTTGTTAGCACTTTTATGAGTTCATCAGTTTTTCATTAGAGTTCTGAAAATCTTATTCATTCGGTTCAGCAGTACAGTCAGTTACCAGAAACCTGTACTTGTCAGAGTCTTTTCCATGAATTTCCTGAAGATGAAACCCTTTTATAGGAACATATTTGCAAAATCATCAGAGTACACCCAGAACTGTCTGTAAATGACAAAAGACTTAAAAATGACCACGGTTAAAGATTTGATGAAAGTTCATAATAATGCAGTTGACAAGAAAATTAGTTATTTCTGAGATATACATTTTAAAGTAATAACTGGGATTATTACTTATAACATTATACCAGAACATATAAGATTTTTAGAAATTTCATGTAATGTCTGAAACATTTATATTAACATATTTCCATGCAAATAACCCAATGAAAGTTTAGTATTAGTTGTTTTGTTTGTTTTTTTATACTGCAGGTTCTTATTAGGCATCAATTTTATACACATCAGTGTATACATGTCAATCCCAATCGCCCAATTCAGCACACCACCATCCCCACCCCACCGCAGTTTTCCCCCCTTGGTGTCCATATGTCCATTCTCTACATCTGTGTCTCAACTTCTGCCCTGCAAACTGGCTCATCTCTACCATTTTTCTAGGTTCCACATACATGCATTAATATACGATATTTGTTTTTCTCTTTCTGACTTACTTCACTCTGTATGACAGTCTCTAGATCCATCCACTTCTCAACAAATGACTCAATTTCGTTCCTTTTTATGGCTGAGTAATATTCCATTGTATATATGTACCACAACTTCTTTATCCATTCGTCTGTTGATGGGCATTGAGGTTGCTTCCATGACCTGGCTATTGTAAATAGTGCTGCAATTAACATTCGGGTGCATGTCTTTTTGAATTACGGTTTTCTCTGGGTATATGCCCAGTAGTGGGATTGCTGGGTCATATGGTAATTCTATTTTTAGTTTTTTAAGGAACCTCCATGTTGTTCTCCATGTGGCTGTATCAATTTACATTCCCACCAACAGTGCAAGAGGGTTCCCTTTTCTCCACACCCTCTCCAGCATTTGTTGTTTGTTGATTTTCTGATGATGCCCATTCTAACAGGAGTGAGGTGATACCTCATTGTAGTTTTGATTTGCATTTCTCTAATAATTAGTGATGTTGAGCATCTTTTCATGTGCTTCGTGGCCGTCTGTATGTCTTCTTTGGAGAAATGTCTATTTAGGTCTTCTGCCCATTTTTGGATTGGGGTGTTTGTTTCTTTAATATTGAGCTGAATGAGCTGTTTATATATTTTGGAGATTAATCCTTTGTCCGTTGATTCATTTGCAAATCTTTTCTCCCATTCTGGGGGTTGTCTTTTCGTCTTGTTTATGGTTTCCTTTGCTGTGCAAAAGCTTTGAAGTTTCATTAGGTCCCATGTGTTTATTTTTGTTTTTATTTCCATTACTCTAGGAGGTGGATCAAAAAAGATCTTGCTGTGATTTATGTCAAAGAGTGTTCTTCCTATGTTTTCCTCTAAGAGTTTTATAGTGTCCAGTCTTATATTTAGGTCTCTAATCCATTTTGAGTTTATTTTTGTGTATGGTGTTAGGGAGTATTCTAATTTCATTCTTTTACATGTAGCTGTCCAGTTTTCCCAGCACCACTTATTGAAGAGACTGTCTTTTCTCCATTGTATATCTTTGCCTCCTTTGTCATAGATTAGTTGACCATAGGTGCGTGGGTTAATCTCTGGGCTTTCTATCTTGTTCCATTGATCTATGTTTCTCTTTTTGTGCCAGTACCATATTGTCTTGATTACTGTAGCTTTGTAGTATAGTCTGAAGTCAGGGAGTCTGATTCCTCCAGCTCCATTTTTTTGCCTCAAGACTGCTTTGGCTATTCGGGGTCTTTTGTGTCTCCATACAAATATTAAGATGATTTGTTCTAGCTCCGTAAAAAATGCCATTGGTAATTTGATAGGGATTGCATTGAATCTGTAGATTGCTTTGGGTAGTATACTCATTTTCACAATGTTGATTCTTCCAATCCAAGAACATGGTATATCTCTCCATCTGTTGGTATCATCTTTAATTTCTTTCATCAGTGTCTTATAGTTTTCTGCATACAGGTCTTTTGTCTCCCTAGGTAGGTTTATTCCTAGGTATTTTTATTCTTTTTGTTGCAATGGTAAATGGGAGTGTTTCCATAATTTCTCTTTCAGATTTTTCATCATTAGTGTATAGGAATGCAAGAGATTTCTGTGCATTAATTTTGTATCCTGCAACTTTACCATATTCATTAATTAGCTCTAGCAGTTTTCTGGTGGCAGTTTTAGGATTCTCTATGTATAGTATCATGTCATCCGCAAACAGTGACAGTTTTACTTCCTCTTTTCCAATTTGTATTCCTTTTATTTCTTTTTCTTCTCTGATTGCCGTGGCTAGGACTTACAGAACTATGTTGAATAATAGTGGTGAGAGTGGACATCCTTGTCTCGTTCCTGATCTTAGAGGAAATGCTTTCAGTTTTTCACCATTGAGAATGATGTTTGCTGTGGGTTTGTCATATATGGCCTTTATTATGTTGAGGTAGGTCCCCTCTATGCCCACTTTCTGGAGAGTTTTTATCAGAAATGGGTGTTGAATTTTGTCAAAAGCTTTTTCTGCATCTATTGAGATGATCATATGGTTTTTATTCTTCAATTTGTTAATATGGTGTATCACATTGATTGATTTGCGTATATTGAAGAATCCTTGCATCCCTGGGATAAATCCCACTTTGATCGTGGTGTATGATCCTTTTAATGTGTTGTTGGATTCTGTTTGCTAGTATTCTGTTGAGGATTTTTGCATCTATATTCATCAGTGATATTGGTCTGTAATTTTCTTTTTTTGTAGTGTCTTTGTCTGGTTTTGGTATCAGGGTGATGGTGGCCTCATAGAATGAGTTTGGGAGTGTTCCTTCCTCTGCAATCTTTTGGAAGAGTTTGAGAAGGATGGGTGTTAGCTCTTCTCTAAATGTTTGATAGAATTCACCTGTGAAGCCATCTGGTCCTGGACTTTTGTTTGTTGGAAGATTTTTAATCACAGTTTCAATTTCATTACTTGTGATTGGTCTGTTCATATTTTCTGTTTCTTCCTGGTTCAGTCTTGGAAGGTTATACCTTTCTAAGAATTTGTCCATTTCTTCCAGGTTGTCCATTTTATTGGCATAAAGTTGCTTGTAGTAGTCTCTTAGGATGCTTTGTATTTCTGCAGTGTCTGTTGTAACTTCTCCTTTTTCATTTCTGATTTTATTGATTTGAGTCCTCTCCCTCTTTTTCTTGATGAGTCTGGCTAATGGCTTATCAATTTTGTTTATCTTCTCAAAGAACCAACTTTTAGTTTTATTGATCTTTGCTATTGTTTTCTTTGTTTCTATTTCATTTATTTCTGCTCTGATCTTTATGATTTCTTTCCTTCTGCTAACTTTGGGTTTTGTTTGTTCTTCTTTCTCTAGTTTCTTTACGTTTCTTTAGGTAAGGTTAGATTGTTTACTTGAGATTTTTCTTGTTTCTTGAGGTAGGCTTGTATAGCTATAAACTTCCCTCTTAGAACTGCTTTTGCTGCATCCCATAGGTTTTGGGTCGTCGTGTTTTCATTGTCATTTGTCTCTAGGTATTTTTTTATTTCCTCTTTGATTTTTTCAGTGATCTCTTGGTTATTTAGTAACGTATTGTTTAGCCTCCATGTGTTTGTCTTTTTTACGTTTTTTCCCTGTAATTCATTTCTAATCTCATAGCGTTGTGGTCAGAAAAGATGCTTGATATGATTTCAATTTTCTTAAATTTACTGAGGCTTGATTTGTGACCCAAGATGTGATCTATCCTGGAGAATGTTCCGTGCGCACTTGAGAAGAACGTGTAATCTGCTGTTTTTGGATGGAATGTCCTATATATATCAATTAAATCTATCTGGTCTATTGTGTCATTTAAAGCTTCTGTTTCCTTATTTATATTTTCATTTTGGATGATCTGTCCATTGGTGTAAGTGAGGTGTTAAAGTCCCCCACTATTATTGTGTTACTGTCGATTTCCTCTTTTATGGCTGTTAGCAGTTGCCTTATGTATTGAGGTGCTCCTATGTTGGGTGCATATATATTTATAATTGTTATATCTTCTTCTTGGATTGATCCCTTGATCATTATGTAGTGTCCTTCCTTGTCTCTTGTAACATTCTTTATTTTAAAGTCTATTTTATCTGATATGAGTATAGCTACTCCAGCTTTCTTTTGATTTCCATTTGCATGGAATATCTTTTTCCATCCCCTCACTTTCAGTCTGTATGTGTCCCTAGGTCTAAAGTGGGTCTCTTGTAGACAGCATATATATGGGTCTTGTTTTTGTATCCATTCAGCCAGTCTATGTCTTTTGGTTGGGGCATTTAATCCATTCACGTTTAAGGTAATTATCGATATGTATGTTCCTATGACCATTTTCTTAATTGTTTTGGGTTTGTTTTTGTAGGTCCTTTTCTTCTCTTGTGTTTCCCACTTAGAGAAGTTCCTTTAGCATTTGTTGTAGAGCTGGTTTGGTGGTGCTGAATTCTCTTAGCTTTTGCTTGTCTGTAAAGCTTTTGATTTCTCCATCAAATCTAAATGAGATCCTTGCCGGGTAGAGTAATCTTGGTTGTAGGTTCTTCCCTTTCATCACTTTAAGTATATCATGCCACTCCCTTCTGGCTTGCAGAGTTTCTGCTGAGAAATCAGCTGTTAATAACCTTATGGGAGTTCCCTTGTATGTTATTTGTCGTTTTTCCCTTGCTGCTTTCAATAATTTTTCTTTGTCTTTAATTTTTGCCACTTTGATTACTATGTGTCTCGGCGTGTTTCTCCTTGGGTTTATTCTGTATGGGACTCTCTGCGCTTCCTGGACTTGGGTGGCTATTTCCTTTCCCATGTTAGGGAAGTTTTCGACTATAATCTCTTCAAATATTTTCTCTGGTCCTTTCTCTCTCTCTTCTCCTTCTGGGACCCCTATAATGCGAATGTTGTTGCGTTTAATGTTGTCCCAGAGGTCTCTTAGGCTGTCTTCATTTCTTTTCATTCTTTTTTCTTTAGTCTGTTCCGCAGCAGTGAATTCCACCATTCTGTCTTCCAGGTCACTTATCCGTTCTTCTGCCTCAGTTATTCTGCTATTGATTCCTTCTAGTGTAGTTTTCATTTCAGTTATTGTATCGGTCATCTCTGTTTGTTTGTTCTTTAATTCTTCTAGGTCTTTGTTAATCATTTCTTGCATTTTCTCAATCTTTGCCTCCATTCTTATTCCGAGGTCCTGGATCATCTTCACTATCATTATTCTGAATTCTTTTTCTGGAAGGTTGCCTATCTCCACTTCATTTAGTTGTTTTTCTGGGGTTTTTTCTTGTTCCTTCATCTGGTACATAGCCCTCTGCCTTTTCATCTTCTCTATCTTTCTGTAACTGTGGTTTTTTTTTTTTCGGGTAGGAGGTTTTAAGAGACACTTTTTATTTTCAGACCTACAGTTCTCATGACGAGTGGACCCAGGGTAGCTGAGTGTGGTGCTGTGAAATGTTCTGCTTTTCTGAGCTTATCACAGGCTTTCCAGGATGGGTGCCAGGCTGAACAGCACAGTTTTACAGGAGTGCATGGATGCTTCAAGCCCTTGCTGCTACGCTGGAAAAATGCTCTTTGTATTTCACATGAGACTCTTAAGTATGGAAAGCTGAGCTCAGGCTCTGTTCCTCATAGTTGAATTTGATGGGTAACTTAATTGCTTCCCATGTGAGATTCTTACCCCATTCAGCAGAATCGAGGCTCATTGAAAACAGGGAGAAACTGCATTTTACTTTTCTATTACAGTATCTGGGATTATATCTGGCATATCGAGGGTAAACGAATTACCATGGTATCAAACATGTATAGTACTCAAAAAAAAAAAAAAGCCCCAGTTCTCCTGACCCCTTCACAGTCACCCTGTCATGTAAATAGAGAATACCTGGTGCTGGTCCCCCTCTGTCTCTGACTCCTGCTGGGGTCCCGAGCACATGGCTTAGTTTCTTCTTTTACAAAGCTCCTTTACTACTGCTGCTTATAGCCTTTCCAGGCAGACAGGAGTTAGGGGACATCGTCAGAAGGGAGGTGATAGGGGCCCAAGGAAATGTGGGTTCACGAGGTGTGGGGGAAGATCTGGGGAGGGAGATAAAATGGCGAGGAGGATGTCGGCTCTCTATAGGAAGACAGAATGAAAAGAAGTCTGGACTTTAAGTTTGAGAAGACGCTGTCTCTGTAGGTATGTGATCAGGGTGTGGTGGAAGGATGAGGAAATATTGATTAACTTATAAATCCATTCAAGAAATGTTAATCATTGATCGGAGCCTGTGGCCATGCACTGGGCCTGGCGCTGTGGGTGCTGGATGCACTGGGACCTGTGGAGAGTTTCTCATTAGCCAGGGCGCGCCAGCACAAGTTTTCTGTCAGGTGAGAGTTTTGTATATATTGCAATACAAGTATTGTAAGTTAGAGGAATAATGTCTCTTAATTCATCGTTCCCGCAAGTAGATTTGTAGACGCTTGGAGAAAGAAGGGGATGATATGCCCAGATAAGTGAAGGCTGGGGGCAAGAGGTTTCCGGTTTTCTCTGAGCTTGTTGGGGGTAGGGGTGGGTGGGGAGTCCATTATACCTGGGCTTGGGTGGGCTCTGTTTGTTATGGGAGGTGGGTGACATCAGTGTCAGGCTGGAGAGCGAACCGCGTTCGTTGGGAACATAAATACCAGCCCTGGAATTCAGAGTCCAGGTAGAATGTTGGAGGGAGAGGGGACCCTGAGCCCTGGGGCCCCAGGCAGCAGTCCAGCTGGGAGGATGGTGCAGCAGGTGGAAGGCTGGGGAGCTGTTTCCTTTCTCTGGGCCTGTATTTTAGAAGCCTGTTGGGCTGTTACCGAGAGAACTTTTCCACTAGTTTTACTAGTCGTGGAAGTGACTTGTCCTCCCTGTGACCTGGAGTTGAACTCATCAGATAACTACCATAATGAGGGACCTCCATGTGCCCATGGGAACAGGATTTGATTTCTTCTTATTAGATGCAATGAGAAGAAATAAGCAAGGAATTAGGTCATTAGTTTGTCTGAATAAATTGAGTTCATATGGAGAATTTTAACTTGTTCCTATGGGGTTTAGTTTACAAGGAGAGAATGCATACTGATAGGCCTGTCATAAGAGGATAGACTTTACATCAAAGGTTTTTGTTTTCTTAAAACACTCTGGGGCTTCCCTGGTGGCGCAGTGGTTAAGAATCTGCCTGCCAATGCAGGGGACACGGGTTCGAGCCCTGGTCTGGGAAGATCCCACATGCCACGGAGCAACTAAGCCCGTGAGCCACAACTACTGAGCCTGCGCATCTGGAGCCTGTGCTCCGCAACGGGAGAGGCCGCGACAGTGAGAGGCCCGCGCACCACGATGGAGAGTGGCCCCCGCTCGCCACAGCTGGAGAAAGCCCTCGCACAGAAACGAAGACCCAACACAGCCAAAAATAAATTAATTAATTAATTAAAAAAAAAAAAAACTCTGAAAAGGTGCTTTCTTCTAAATTTTCACATTGAACAAATTAGGGAACATGTACTAAAGTGTAAAATGTTGCATATCCGTTGACTTACAAATTTATGGTAGCTTGTGTTTTTATAACCTGTTTAAAATACAATTAAATTACACAGGTGTGTTCACTTTGAAATAATTCACTGAGCTGAACACTATGATTTATACAGTTTTCCGTTTGTGATATCTGTCAATAAACTTTTATTAAATTACAATATATATGAGTATATACATAAGATACAATACCTGATTTACTTATGACAGTAGAGTATATCTTAGTCTTATAGTTAGAAATACACATATGACACAACACATACAAAGAGCTCTCTCTTGTTCATGGGTATGAATATCAGAATATCAAACAGTTAAATTTCTCCTCTGTCCTCTTTTCATTGTTATTCTAAGCCATTGGTGTGGAGGGGAGACCAAAGAGACAGGTTTTTGTTTTTTCTTCAAGTTATAAAATTATGAAATTAATGTGAATTGAAAGATTTGTTGCATGAACTTCATTTTTCTCTAGTGAAAAATATGTTTAAGGAGTAAAGTTCTGAAAGTTTTAAAAATACCTTTTGTTGTGGTGATTGGAAAATCTCAATAGGTGGAAATTAGAATCCTTTATTAGTATTAATGCAGAAATTTGGTGCATTGTGACAGTCCTGCCAGGCATTTCTGGAGAATGAACAAATCTCTTTTCAAATGAAGTTTCTGTAACTTGGCAGTTTACAATATCTAGTTTTGAAAAGGGGCTTGCTCCACATTTCTTTCTCGGGATGTTAGATAAACGTGGTCCAGTTAAGACCGGTGAACAGATCCTGATTCCATTTTCCAAGAGTCCAGAATGGGCTTGAACACCACATGATTTGGGGAGGACTGGAGCCGGAGGAACAGGGGTGGGTACCCCTGTGAAGAATTACAAGAGGGCGCAAGGGAGGTAGGAGGGACCCTGAGAGTGCGGTTGAGCCTAGAGGTAGAAAGTGGAGCTCTGAGGAGGGGCCGTGCACCTGTGTGGTTAGCTCAGCCGGGGCTGGAGGAGGTGGGAGGGAGACAGGCGTGGCTAGGATTGCAGCTCTGTCCCTTTGTCAGCTCTGTGCCCTTAGCCACGCCCCTTCACCTTTCTCCTGGGATTCCTGCCCAGTGTGGGGCTCATCTGCCTGACGCAGAGGCTTGTTATGAAGATTGTGTGATACAGTGCATGTGTCACGTCTAGCGTAGTAGTGCATGCTTAGTAAAGACTGCTGTATGAGATGGTCAACAGTAAGCCTCTGCCTCCTGCTCTGTCCGTGCAAACTGCCGGACCTGTGGCACAGTTTGAACTCCTCTCTGCTTCATTTTCTCATCTGTAGAATGGGGAATATAATGATACCTACCTGAGAGTGTCATTTTGAGGCTTAAATGAGTTCATAAATGGAAAGTAATTACTTCAGTGCAAGGTTCATGATGAACACAATAAAAATGCTTGATGTAATTATTTATCATTAACAGAGAATGGGGACATGCTTTCCAGTTCCATTGGTTGCCACTCCTCCAGATGTGTTACCTTTTTGTATTTATTTCACACAGATAATTCTCTGTCAATAATGGGTCAATCTTTGGTTTAGGCCATACCTATGGTGTTTTTAATGAGATATTTGTATATTAGAATCTTTTATGTATTTCAGCTTCTTGAGACCAGGTGGCAGTGAAATGACATTTGTCCTTAAGGTGTCACCTACACATTTATTTTTTACGTTGTTTATCCTTAAACATTTGACATCCCCTTTTACTCAAATAAATTTAATAGAAGCAGTCAACAATTAGGAGGAAAAGTTCTTATGAGAAAGTACACTTATTTATCTTCTCTTAGCTTCTAGGGAACCTATTTAAAAATCTTGATGTGTGTGCATTTTGACACTAGAGAAAATGATTATGCAGATAAACATACATTCCAGTCTGAGTTTGTTTTGTTGCCTGCAGATTGGGAATCCACGTGTCGAACTTACCCTCTCAGAACTCCAAGATATGGCAGCTAGGCAACAACAGCAAATTGAAAACCAGCAGCAAATGTTGGTTGCCAAGGTAAGTTATTAAAGCAGCGGTGGGGAAGTGTTCAACAAGTGTGTTCTTCGGCATTACTTTAGATTACCTGGCTAACCCCTGCAAGTAGGGCCATGCCGCCACAGTGTTAAACACAATGTCTTTCTTAATTATCTCTTATGTAATCATAAATGCATACTGTAGCTTCTTGAAGTTGGGAAAGTATCAGAACAAAAGCATCTGACCCTTGACTTGCACACACAACCCCCCGGACAGGAAACAGTTGGCCTTATCCAATTGTAGATAAAATTTGGAAAGAAAGGATACTTTCTGTTGTCCCCTCCTTTTTCCTCTGGGTGTGTTCTCGGCTGATGTAGTTGGCATTAGTGTTCTAGAGGAAGCCAGTGACCTGTGATAAGACACTGGTCATGGGCCCCCAAGACAGTGGCTTCCCTTTATCCCACCCTACAAGGAATTTGTTTGGTTTATTTTGGTGCACGGCATTGTCAGCACTCATTATTTACACTGAGTACTAGATTTGTTGTTGAAACTCTGTCGTAGTGTTTGAAACTGTTGCCGACCTGCAGTGAGGCCAAACAGAGCAAAACAGAAACGTTGGAGTTTGGAGCAGAGAAAGGTTTATTGCAGGGCCAAGTGAGGAGAACGGGTGGCTCATGCTCAAAAAATTCGAATTCCCCGGTGGTTCTCGGGGAAGCATTTTTATAGGCAAAATTTAGGGGAGGGCTGCAGGGTGTGTGGCTTTCTTCTGATTGGTTGGTGGTGAGGGAACAGGCTGGTGATCCAGAGTCTGTGCTCAGCGTGGAGTTACCGTCCTCCACCTGGGGGGCGGGGGGGCTTAGTTCCTGCAGAAGAGCTCAAGGGTGTATTGTTCTGTGTGTCCCTGGAGGAGGAGCCAGGACCCTGTTGCTTCCTGCCTGCTCCTCCTTTGTTCCTGCATTCTCTTACTTCCCTGGTTAGTAACTGAATCTGCCTTTTGGAGCTCAGGGAAGGTGTAGGAGTCTGAAGCCTTTTCCCTACAAACCAGAAATGGGGGCGCAGAAAGGGTTTTGGATCCCAGAGTGCCCCACAGGATCCTGCTTGCTTTCAAAACTTTTCTAAATAATGGTTTAGTCTTGGACTAAAAAATTAGACCTATCACCCATGCCTGCTGAAAATGATTTCATGTTTAATGATCTTAAATGTTCTGAAACTGCTGTAGAGAGAACACATATGTTAACGCCACTGCCTAGGTTCTTCATGCTTGCTCTGTAGAGAGATTTTCTTAAGAACCAAATGTCCAGTTCAACTTTTTTTCATTTATTTAATGACCACGTGATTCTATCCACTTTTATGTAAATAATAGTATAAGTTGGACTTGTTTTTAAAAGTTGTCTTACAAAGTTTATTGGATTTACAAGAATAAAGAACAATTAAAAGTAATTGGAAAGTATTTTCATCCCATTTCTAAGATGAAATGTATGTGGTATTATGTCATTATAAAATTTTCTAATTCTATTTTTTATTTTCTTTCCAAATATTAATCCAAGAGTATTGCTATTTTAAAAAATCTTAGATATTTTCAGCAGTGTAATTCACAAGTTAATCTTTCCATATTGAAGCACATATACCCTTCCCTTAGTGTGCAGTGTGTAACGCCTGCACAGTCACACTTAAGCCTCTTAAGTATGTTTTATGCATACAGATGGGACCATGAATAATGTTGACTGTTACCCTTAAGGTATGCTTTCACATGAGTAGGGAAAAAAACTACTGAAGAGTATCGCATATATTTTTACTGTAGGACTGTCCTGTTCTTGTTTGACTATAAAATGTTTGATTACTTTTGAGGGAACTAATCCTAAAGAAAACAAACCCTTCCTCGAAGGTTCCTGTCACTTAGCAGATTAGAGGTTCATCTCTTTACTGCTCACCTTATCTCTTTTCAATATAAAATCCTCTGCTAGTCAGTGCTCATTTCCTTTAGGAGGTTAATATAAGGGACCCTTGAAAGCCGCTTTGTAGCAGCAGGAAACCTGGTACTGGTGGCAGGAAGCTTAGGCTGCTGGGGCTTCACACACAGGATGGAGGTGAAAGCGTGGCTAGCATTTCTGTAACATTCATTAAGATAGGAGATACTGAGGGATCCACTTAAACTTTTTTTAGTGTACATAAGTTACTGTACGTTTCAATTTTCAAAGTTAGCTATTTTCCTCTCTCAATAGGAACAGCGTTTACATTTTCTAAAGCAACAGGAGCGCCGTCAGCAGCAGTCTATTTCTGAAAATGAAAAGCTTCAGAAATTGAAAGAAAGAGTTGAAGCCCAGGAAAATAAACTGAAGAAGATCCGTGCCATGAGAGGACAAGTAGACTACAGCAAAATCATGAATGGCAATCTGTGTATGTGCCGCGGCCCACTGGCGCCCACACTCAGCAGGCGTAGATAACGTGAGACAGAGGCCAGCTTCCAGATGCTCTCAGTCACAAACTGATGTCCGATCTTGCTGTAGAAAAGCACTAAAGCTTTGCTCTGTCATCTGCATCTAACTGGATGGGTTGGTTAGATTAAGAGATCTTAGAAGATCTTTTGCAGCCTTAGCAATGTAGTAGAGAGGTCCTTTTGTTACGTTGGTTGCAGCCGCCCTTTGGACGGGGGCTAGGGTACTCTTAAGACTCAACTCATCGTGAGGGTCTGTTTTAATTGAACAGCATACATTTTATCTGTGTATTAAGATAAAGCATACAAATGCTCACTTTTTATTTCTGTGTGCGTGGATTGTTAGTACCTACTTTATGTTACAGAATAAGCAAGATAGATTTGGATGGTCCTGCCCTCACAGAGCCTTTGGTCTCTTTGGTGCCTTGAGATTCCTAAGTGGCTTGACCAAGATAGCTTTTGGACAGATTGCCCTAATTTAAAAATATTCAATAATTAGTGCAAATTAATTGTTTGTCATATGAGCGGTCACATTATGTGTTCCAAAGGCTTGTTGAAGTGTGTTTTGGATTATGGATATTACAACTTTTTCTCTCCAAGGTCTGGCACTAGATGATGCTAAAGTTGAGTTAAATGGATAGAAATGAAGAAATCACAAAATAAAAATAGCAAAATACTATGAAAAAAAGAATATCAACTAAATTATGTTTTTTTTTTCTTTATTGGTGGGAAATTATAGCTGCTGAAATAGAAAGGTTCAGTGCCATGTTCCAGGAAAAGAAGCAAGAAGTACAGACTGCGATTTTAAGAGTTGATCAGCTCAGTCAGCAATTGGAAGATTTAAAGAAGGGAAAACTGAATGGGTTCCAGTCTTACAATGGCAAGCTGACAGGACCAGCAGCAGTGGAGCTGAAAAGACTGTACCAAGAGCTACAGGTAACTCATCTGGGTCTGAGGAATGATTCTATTAAAACTTCCTTATCTTTTGGGTTTTCTTTCAGCGTGGAAACCTCAGGAACTGGAAGCAAATTAATGGATTCTAATTTAATAGTAGGCACAAAATGTATTCAGTACAAAAGAATTTTTTAAACAGCTTTGAGACATAATTCACATAGCATACGATTCACCCATTTAAAGCATACAATTAAGTGGTTTTCAGTATCTTCACAGAGTTCTGTATATGCCACCACAATTGATTTTATAATATCTTCATCACCCCCAAAAGAAACCCGACACCTTTTAGCCATCACCCCACAACCCCCTATCCCTCTAGCCCTAAGCAGCCACGACTCTACTTTCCACCTCTATGGATTTGCCTATTCCGGAAATTTCATATGAATGGAATCATGCAGTTGTAGTTCTTTGTGTCTTGCTTCTTTCACTTAGCATATTTTCGGTACAGAAATTTCAGTATGAATTTAATTGGCAATATGATGAACTGGTAAAGAATTAAGCTTTAGATAATACTTAAGGCCTCTGTGTAAACTGTGTTCTGACAAGATAGATGCCTATTTGTTAAATCCTTGTCTTAGTCAGCTTGGGCTGCCTTAAAGCAACAGACATTTATGTCTCACAGCTCTGGAGGCTGGAAGTCCAAGAGCAGTTCATGGTGAGGGTCCACTTCCTGGCTGCCTTCTTGTTGTGTCCACACATGCTCTGATCTCTCTTCCTCCTCTTATAAGGACACTAACCCCATCATGAAGGCCCCACCCTCATGACCTCATCTAAGCCTACCTAATTACCTCCCAAGGGCCCCATCTCCAGTTACTATCACATTGGGTATTAGGGCTTCCACATATGAATTTCAGGAGGACACAATCATAACAACCCTCAAGATTCCCATTTCTCAGAAATTGTCATTCAGCAGGTGATTTTTTAAAATTATTTATTTATTTATTTAGGCTGAGCCAGGTCTTAGTTGCGGCACTCAGGATCTTTAGTTGCAGCATGCAGACTCTTGGTTATGGCATACGGGACTTAGTTCCCTGACCAGGGATTGAACCTGGGCCCCCTGCACTGGGAGTGCGGAGTCGTACCCACTGGACCACCAGGGAAGTCCCCAGCCGGTGATTTTTCAAGCCAGATACAAGTTTTGCAGTTCTATTAGCACTTGCTAGAAAAAGTATTATATCATTTTACGAAATGCAAATTTTTAATTACAGAGAGTAAACTCACTTGTTGCCGTTAAGTTCTGTAATGTAAATGCATAGAAACAAAGTGTTATAAGAATTTATTACTTTTTATATTTTTAAGCAATTGTTAAAAGCGCAGGGTTTTTCTTTTTTTTTTAACATCTTTATTGGAGTATAATTGCTTTACATTGTTGGGTTTCTGCTATATAACAAAGTGAATAAGCTATACGTATACCATATATCCCCATATCCCCTACCTCATGCAAGTGCAGGGTTTTTTAAGGATTTTTTTTTTGGTAAAGTTTGATGACTGTAGTATATTTATTTATATATATTTCCAATTTTTTGACTGCAATCTAGGTTATAAAGTACATGTTACCTCCTGTCTATACACATATGCCAGTATGTATGTGCTAGTACATGTGTGCACCTGAAAGAGTTTAGCAAGACAAGACTTAACCTTCTGTGTGCAGTGCACTCGGATGTTTTCTATTCTCTATTTCATTTTTTAAACGTGCTTGTTATAACCCATTAAAATGATATAAGAACATTCTGTTTGGTGATTTGGCCATCCTTGGGTTTCCTGCTGCCACATTCACTGGACTGTGTGGGGCAGAACAGATGCCCCTCCTTAGGTCACTGAACCCCACCCGGCCCCGTTCCCTAGGACCACAGGCATGGTGTCCCACAGTCATTACTGGTACTAGTCATTCCGTACACTTTGAAGAAGACACATTTGCAGATATTTGCTCTTTTTTTGGTCCATAAGAAATATGTTCCGGATTCATCTGTGCTGTACCTGTAAAATATTTAGCATACAGGGGACGATGCCTGTATGTAAATACACATAAGAACTAAATGTTGCTTTTTCCTTCTTTTTTTAATCCCCCTAACAATGAGAATTTGACTATTTAGTTAATACAAATCATGAATGTTATGTTTTCTATTTTGCAGATTCGTAATCAGCTCAACCAGGAACAGAATTCAAAGCTCCAGCAGCAGAAGGAGCTCTTGAATAAGCGCAACATGGAGGTGGCCATGATGGACAAGCGGATCAGCGAACTGCGTGAACGTCTTTATGGGAAAAAAATTCAGGCATGTGAAAAAGAAAATATTTCTGTGAGATAAACTACTGAAAATGGTTCATCCCCAAAGTGTACATCTTCACTGTAATGCCATTCTGCTCCCCCCATTTGCCATAGCTGATAAACATAAATTGGCCATAAACCATAAAAAGTGACAGTAGAAGAAAGTTCATGTTCCCAAAGACACAGTTGTTTCCTGGTGCATGGAATCAAAACCGCCCGGTCCGCAGCGCCTCACCGTCCATTCTCCCCAGGCAGCTCTGTCTCCCTTCCACTGGGGGAAGAGGCTTTGGCCCTGGAGTTGCAGCACCCATTTTAAGCTGTGCCATGTGCATAAATTCCTTGACCTTGTGTAGCCTCGTGTCCTTGCTGTGAGCTGAGAATTGCTATAAGGATTCTGAGAAATAACCCATGTGGAAAGACTTTGTAAACTCTTGAGAAAAGTGCTATATAAGGGGTTAGTGCTTTTTAAAAATCTTTATTTGGTATTTTGAATTTCAAAGGTAGTAAATACTCATTGGAAGAAAGTTAAAACAGTGCAGAAATATTTAAAGGAAAATGTGAAAGTCCCTTCCATCCTTCTCATTCTTCAGGGATGATAGTTATTAATGGTTCCAGTCTTTTGCTTAATATAGACAGAAAGGTATTCAATTTTTAATTGAAAATGGAATTGTAGGAATTATATCATCCACACTATTCTGTACCTAATCTTTTTTTTTTTTAACTGCAATATGGGTATCTTTCCAGGTCATTATTACCTCATTCCTTTTGTAACTTCTGTGTAATATTCCATGTCCCAGGGCCTGTGGTCACATTACCCAGCCCTGTTGTTAGGCAGGGTGTCCCTGAGTCTTGCCGTTGCTGTCAGTGCTTCATGAGCGTATGCATCGCTGGGAGCTCATGGGAGGATAAGGGACTGCTGTGTGTGGTGTCTCTGGCTGGATGTAGCACTTGACCTTTTGTTCCACCAGTGGTGCTCAGTGTTTGGGGGGAGCAGTGCCTGAGTGGAGAGCTGATTGGCACTTTGCCCTCAGGAGTGGAAATGGAGCAGGCAGCCAGGTAGCTGGGACAGTGCTCCCAGAGTTCCTCTATCCACACTCCAAAACTGGTGCTTTCACGCTTGACAGGTGTCCTCTTGTCAGCTCCTGCTGCTCTGAAGGTAGCTCTCAGGAGGCGAGGTGCAGGCTTCAGTAGCTTCGCCTGGTGGGATGGGTTAGGAGGACGCTAGAGGCAGAAGGGTACTGCCACTTCTGTGGGCATCGTGATCAGTGGTCTCAGGTGAAAAGTCTCTTATTTACAAATCCACACTTTTTTTTTTAACCAGAGTGCTTAAAGGTCAATGGTTAATCTGTATGATGCCATGATTTCCTTATTCTCTCAATTAACAACACACAGACCATGGGAGAGGACGTGTGCCTGTGCTCCATGCTTGCTTACGTTACGGTCTTAGTAGTGGTGGGTCGGGGGTCTCTGGAGAACAGAATCAGTTCTGTGTGTACATGTGTGTAGAGACTGATCAGTCGACTGATTGTAAGGAACTGCCTCATGCGGTTGTGGAGGCAGGCACACCCCAAATCTGCAGGGCTGGCCGGCAGCCTGAAACCCAGGGAGTTGTGGATGTTGCAGCCTGAGTCTGAAGGCAGTCTACAGGCAGAATTCCCTCTTCCTCTGAGGACCTCAGTCTCTCTCTGTAAGCCCTTCAACTGATTGGATGCAGCCCACCCACATTATGGAGGGCAATCTGCTTTACTCAAAGTCTGTTGATTTAAATGTTAAAAATACCGTTACAGCAACATCTAGACATGTTTGACCAAAGATCTGGGTATCACAGCCTAGCCAAGTTGATGGGTAAAATTAACCGTCACAAATGGCTACATAAATATCACTTCTTATTCCATCTGATACTTCAAGGGATCTCCCTGAAGAAGTTGGTGCTTCTGCAGAGATGTGTCTCCAACCCAAAGGTTTTAGGCACCTTTGAACAACTGTCAAGATCATGGATGCTTTCTTCAAAATGACACATGCTCATGCATGCAGAATTTTGCAAACAATTGTTGGATGGGTATGGCTCTCTCAGAGCCTGTCTGGGGAACTCTAAGGGTCAGTGTTTCTCTAGTCAGATCCCTGTTTTGCAGGCTTTTGTTGTTGGGCAGTGTCACGTGACCAGTATCATTGGCTGTGGCCTGGTGTCCTTGCTGAGAACAGCAGAGCTGCCTTCGGGGAACTGGTCAGAGTCTCACCTGGTTCCAGACCCTATTACTTTGTCCTGCATGGCTCATTCAGTCCTTACAACAACGCTTATCCCGAATTTTCGGACATGGGCACAGAGGCTCAGAGATGTTGCATCACTTGCCCAAGGCAGCCCAGCGAGTAAGTGGCAGAGCAGGATTTGAAGCCAGGCTCAGAGCCCAGGCTTGACAATGCCTCGGTGCCCACCCAGGGGAGGGAGTGCATCCCCAGGTGAGAGGGTTACGTACACAGAGGGGTCCTGAGGGGTTCTCTGTTACACACTCGGCTCCTGGTTTTATAACTCACGAACAGGTAGGTGTTATCACAGAGCATCACTCATACGGGACTGTGGGTTCAGGCCCTTTTTTGAAGTCTTGCCCTTTCTAGATACTGATCTTCCAGGGTGATGGAGCTTCCTACGTATGAACTGTTGAGTGATTGGCTCAAATCTGAGCGGTCGGTCATACTAGGCTTATAATTTCTTTTAACTGAGTAGAATTTTGACTCTCATTTCATCCCATTTTATAGCTGAGCCGTGTGAATGGCACGTCTTCGCCACAGTCACCCCTGAGCACGCCTGGCAGGGTCGCTGCGGTGGGGCCTTACATCCAGGTTCCCAGCACCGGCAGCTATCCTGCCCCTGGAGACCCCATAAAGCCCCAGTCTCTCACTATCGCCTCAAGTGCTGCCCACGGAAGATCCAAATCCGGTGAGTGGCCTGGGTCCTCTTTCAGGGGGAGAGTGAGCAGGAAGGGGGACTGTGGGGGGGACAGTGGCCTCAGAGAAGACCCCCATGTTGCACCCAGCCTCTGCGATGTGTCCTCCAAGGCACTCTGTCCTCTAGGGCAGCATTTGGGGAGCTGTGTGCCACCACAGTAACGATGATCCTAAAACAAGAACAGGTTCTCTTTTTTGGACTCAGTGTCCTTACTGTGTGGCTTCTCAAAACACAAATTAGTTAAGACCTGAGCCTCCCCTGCCACAGGTTTTGTTTGCCTGTGAGGGTGCTTGTCCTCACACTACGGCCCAGGCGGAGGGCTGCCTCCCCATCAGCAGAGCCTGCAGCTGCTCTGCCTGCCCGACCCAGCGTGGTCTCTGTCCACCAGAAAGTCCACAGGCCCCCCCTTTGGCTCTCGGCCACCCTGAATCGTGCGGTGTGACCGGACTCGGGCCCCCAGCGCCGAGCCGGTGCGTAGCCGTCCCGAGGACATGGAGCCCCTGCGGCGCCCCCGGCTTCCTAGCCGAGCGCAGGCCCAGGTCTCCACGGAGACGCCGCACTGTGTCTTCAGAGGAAGACGGCTGTGCTTTAAACTGATGCATGAGATGCCAGGGCTCCTTGGCAGTGAGACTTTATGACAGGGCTGCCACGCTGGCCCATCACACATGGAGTCACAGAGCACAGGTGACATTCCTGACAGCAGTAGTGCTGACTGGGTCAGGACTACATTTTGAGGACTTTTTTAGGTTTGGTGGTAGATTTGTGCTGGTCTTTCGTTTGTTCGCTCTGAGTTCTCTTGCCTGGCACCTGGTCTGAGCAGCAACACCACTGCTGCCCCCGCTGGAGGACCCGGGGCTTGCTCCGACCCAGGTGGGAGGAGGTGTCCCCAGTCCTCGTGGGCCACGTGCCCGGCTCAGATCTCTTCGTGGCTGTGTCTTAGAAGCCACGTGGAGCGCGTGGTCGGCATGAAACTCTAATTGCAGCTTTCTTTGATAAGCTGTTATTTATAGTTTGAACCACCCGATGGTGGGAGTATATATTCAGCTGTTGCCGATGGCAGATAATTAGCACAGCCGGCTCCTTCTCTGCTTAAATAACTCAAAACCTGCCCCGAGCTGAGGATGGCTCGAGTTTCCCCTCTTCTCTGTGGGTGGATGCTAGGTCGCCTCACAAGAGGCTGCCGGGAGAAGACCCCTCGCAGGGCCGGGAGACCGTGTCCTCCGGAGGTTCGGCAGTAGCCTCGCTCCTTCTCTGTGCTGTGGGGTGAGTGAGCGCAGGAGACCTGTGTCACCCCCACGTTGGGGGGCAGTATCTCGGCCCAGACGTAGAGCCGGGGTGAGAACATCTTCCAGGGGAGACTAACTGTGCTGTCGGCTGTCCTTCTGGTTCCCGTGTCACACAGATGGCCACGGTAAACCCAGAGTGACCAGCTCGTGGACAGTGTCAGACCTCGACGTCGGGCCTGACTGTGGCTCGTCACAGCGCCCCACAAGCCCGTTTGCAAACCGTATGTTGGCTGGCAGGTCCGGTGGGAAGCTCTGGTGACGGTGCCAAATCAGCCGTGGCTGTTCTTCCAAACTGACAAAGGCCTGCGCCTCGCATGCAGACTTGAGACAGAAAGCACATATACATAATTGGTCCCCGCCTTCAACAGGTGTGAAATTTGGGCTGGGTCGAAACACCAGATCATCCTCAGGAAGGGTTTGACAGGTGCTGGCCCAGCAAGGGTTTTTTGGTTTTGTTTTTACAAAATTAAGATGATTTTCTGAGTTCATTATGAGGCTTTTAGTTTTATCTTCAGTACACGAATCTCCCATCATACTTACAGATGACTGTCCCTTTATAATAGGAACGAATGGTCTTCCTTCTGCACCTCCTGCCGCATCCTGAAGAAGGCACGTCCCTAGTCCCTGTCCAGTCCCTGTGTGCCTGACTTCTGCCAACTCTCCCGTGGCTGTGGGATTTGAGGAGCAGCCGGTGGCCACATTTTCTGTGATCCTGAGAGAGGCCAGGGACTCTAGCCCCCGCGGCCAGCCCCATCCTCCCTCCTGAGTCAGCAGCAGGCTCTGTCCATTTTCCCCTCAGCCCGGAGTTTGCACTCGGTGCATCCTTGGTGAACCTGTGCATCTCTGGCCCACACCTCCCCACCACCCCCCCCCGGTCTGATACAACCAAGGGGGCGTGAAAGCACACACACTTCTGTCCCGGAAGAGGCTGATGGGCCACACAGAGCAAAGCGATGGTTTGGACTAAGGCCTGGGAATGCCTCACCAGGGCCCTAGCAGCGGCCTGGAGCCTGCAGTGGTTTCCAGCCATGGAGGAACTGAGCCGGAGTAGCAGTGGACACAATGGGCTGGCCGTGCTGCTGCCAGAGATAGATTTGGCTTAGGAGCCGCCGCTGCCCGGGCGCTCAGAGGCCCTCTCATCCTCACTGTGCTGACGCTGCTTGTATGGCTGCGTGCAGAGCAGATTTGAGAGTTTGCTCTTCCTGTTTTGTGAGTCGCAGGTTTGGGCTCAGGCACAGTTGCTGTAAGGGAGGGTGATTTTCCGCTGCTCTGCCATTGCCCCACCTGCCCGTGCTGGCAGATGGGAGGAGGGGCGAGGATGTGCTGCTCTTACAGGAGGGCCCAGAACAGTGCCCTTGGCTGCTTTCCCTCCCATACGGCTGATGGCTGGGAGGGTTCGCACTCTAGTCCAGCCCTGTACTGCTGCGGAGAGAAGCAGGGGCCTGAGGCGGGCTGAGATCTGACCCTGTGGGCTCACTGTGAGTGGGCCTGTGTTACCAGGGAATGGTTCTGCACCCTTTCTCAGTTTGGAAGATGCTATGTTAAAAAGCATACCTTTTCAGTGGCTGTCCTGAAAATGCTGGGTTGACTGGCTTTCTAATCACTGCAACAGAATGATAGCCTGCTACTCCAATCACTGGGAACTTGTACTGTCCTCCTGTGACCATGAATTGTTTTAAGAGGGTGGAAATTTCTAACAGATTAAAGTCAAATTTTTCTTTTAATACTAGAAGCAGTACAGGTCAAACCTGTTAAGAAGTCAAAAGATAAGTCTTTTTTATTGCTGTCTGTATTTGTAAATAGTGTTTGAAAACCAAGTGCCGACGCTTATGTTATTCATTGGTGTCGATGTAATGGCTTTGACCTGTATTGCAGTGGGGGCTGAGACTGTTTCTGCAACCCTCTGGCCCCTCGCCCGGGCTGGAGCAGCCCTGTGCTTGGCCATGGAGTCTCTGCACACGTGACCGCACGTGGGCACTGGTGAGGCGGTGCCGGCAGAGGCCGACCTTGGTCGTCCTGCCGCGCAGCAGCCGGTGTGTGGGTGAGGGGGCGCCTCCTGGTCATGGAGCTCCATCAGAGCGTGACATCCCAGAAGGTGATTTTTGCTTCTGGCAGGGGGTTATTCTTACGTTGGTTCAACTAATTTCAAGAATAATTTTACTTAAATTCTGTGTTCTTTTCAAGCCAATGATGGAAACTGGCCAACATTAAAACACAATTCTAGCTCTTTGGTGAAAGTGACGCAGATCGCCAGCGTGGAGTGGAAGGACTCGAACGTGGAGGGGCCTCTCAGGCAGGGGCCCGTCTCGAGCCAGCCTGTGCCCGTGCCGGCCTTGGGAGCCCCGGAGAAGCAGGTGGGCCGCTTGTCTTCGTCACAAAACACAGACAGGCTCCTAACTGACTGCATCCTTATTTAGCCTTCGTCTTTATCTAAGTGGTAGGAGGTGTCACGAGGCAAATTAATCCTGTTGGTGTCCAAATCATAACCCAAGTCTGAAGGAGTTCATGGACCCTGAGCACGAGAGCTGGGTGCAGGGGTGAGGCCTTTGGTCAGGGTCGTTCACCCTGCTGTTCACCCCCACGGCGTGCCCCGTGCCTGGTCACAAGCCTATTTGAAGGATTACAAGTCCTACTTTGTGCTCTTGGGACCGTGGATGGAAACGTGCTTGACTTTTCAAAGGATGACTTTGTCTTTCTTTTTAACACCTAAATTTAGGGCATCGAGATTGGTAAAGTGCCACCTCCCATCCCTGGTGTCGGCAAGCAGCTGCCTCCAAGCTATGGGACGTACCCAAGCCCTGCGCCCGTGGGCCCAGGCTCGACAAACTCCCTGGAGAGGAGGAAGGAGGGCAGCTTGCCCAGGCCCGGCGCAGGCCTGCCCAGTCGGCAGAAACCTGCACCGCTGCCCCCTGCGGGTGGCCCCCACCAGCCAGGGTCCTCGCAGCAGATTCAGCAGAGGATTTCTGTGCCACCAAGTCCCACGTACCCGCCGGCGGGGCTGCCTGCCTTTCCAGCTGGAGACGGCAAACCTGAACTCCCACTAACTGTGGCCATTAGGCCCTTCCTGGCTGATAAAGGGTCAAGGCCACAGTCCCCCAGGAAAGGCCCACAGACGGTGAATTCAAGTTCCATATACTCCATGTACCTCCAGCAAGCCACGCCACCTAAGAAGTACCAGCCAGCGGCGCACAGCACCTTAAATAAGTCGGTTAAAGCAGGTATGGTGGGTTTGCACTCTCTATCTCTCGGGGCTAGGAAATCATACTTGAGAAAATGCCAATCCATATCCTTACTTCGGGGCCACGTGCTATTTAGGATTAAACTTGATTCTTACATAACGTGTGGCCTTGGGTATCTGTGTGAGATGGGGGTAAAAGATGACATGCACAGAGCAGTTCTGCAGGTGGACCACAGCTCTCTGATTTCTGTCTGAGTGCCCGCCTACCCACATTTCTCAGGAAATTCAGGTCTCGGAAGGCTGGCACTTTGGAATTTCTTCTTTTCCTCCTGCTTCGTAGTAACTTGTACAGGACCTATCTGGGGAGCTGGCGTAGTAGGAGCTCTGCCTGGATCTGATCCCCCTGGCCTCCTAGTAGTAGCCGAGCCAGGCCCCTAGGGGGTGATGCGAGGGGAGGATTTTGCTGCTTTGGGATCCTTTCCCAGAGCCCACAGGGGAGAAGAGCCCTGGTTTGGGTGCAGGAACATCAGCCCCGGGCCTCCTGGGGAGGCAGGTGTGAGCACAGAGCCCAGTTCCCCACATAGGGAGGCTGACGGTGATTCCTCCCTGTGCGGCAGGATCCTGGGCATCTGGGCTGGGCTGGGGCCTCTTCAGATGTTCTTGGGTGTGGGCTGCAGATTCCAGAATCTAGTTTGGGAATCCCTAGGCAGGCCAGGCCACTCTGTGCCCAGGGATCTCCCGGGTGGCTGTACCAGCACTGGCCTGCGGCAGGCCCTGGCCCACGGGGGAGAGGCTTGCCAGGGCCACCGGACCAGCCTTCCTTTCTGAGGTGGCCTGCGTGCTTGGTCCCAGGTCACGTGGGTTCTCCTTGGCCAGGAAACAGTGAACACCTGTTTAGGGCAGGAAGGCAGGTTTGCAACCTTTTGTTCTTTTTCATTTGAGAAAGCCCCAGTTCTGTAAACACTGATAAATTAGAGACACTCCACCTTCCAGAAGGAGTTGGTGGGGTTCTGTGAGCAGCAGGTTCCTTTGGGATTTGATATGGGGACTTAGCATCCTCAGTGGCAGAATACAGTCTCTGTAGGAGCCCATCTCTGTGTCGTCAAAGGTGCTTGGTGAGGCAGGCCCCAGGCGCCACAGGCTGCTGAGGTCGGTGTCCTCTGTGTCTCCCCAGTGTATGGTAAACCTGTTCTGCCGTCCGGCTCCACGTCCCCGTCGCCGCTACCGTTTCTTCACGGGTCGCTGGCCACAAGCGCCTCGCAGCCCCTGCCCCCTTCAGAAAGTGCTGAGAAGGAGCCAGAGCAGGACAGCCCTGCCCCCGCCGGAGACGGGGCCGCCGTGGAGAGCCTGCCGCGGCCGCTCAGCCCCACCAAGCTCACGCCCATTGTGCACTCGCCGTTGCGCTACCAGAGCGACGCTGACCTGGAGGCCCTGCGCAGGAAGCTGGCCAACGCGCCCCGGCCCCTGAAGAAGCGCAGCTCCATCACGGAGCCCGAGGGCCCCGGCGGGCCCAACATCCAGAAGCTGCTGTACCAGCGCTTCAACACCCTGGCTGGGGGCATGGAGGGCACCCCCTTCTACCAGCCCAGCCCCTCACAGGACTTCCTGGGCTCCTTAGCCGACGTGGACAATGGGAACACCGCTGCCAACGGGAACCTGGGCGAGGCCGGCCCCGCCCTGCCCACGGCCCCACTCCCGGCCGAGCCTGCCCCCGCCTCGGACGCCAATGACAACCGGCTCCCGTCCCCCGAACCAGAGGGGCTCATCTGTCCCCCGAACACCCACCAGACAGCCGAGCCCGCCGAGGACGACAACAACAACGTGGCCACGGCCCCGCCCGCTGAGCCGGTGCCCCCGTCCCTGGGGGAGGAGCGCCTGCCCGCATCGCTCCCCCCCGCCGCGCCCCTCCCGGCAGCCCCTACGGTGGGTGCTGCCCTAGACCAGGGCCCCGGCTCCCGAGTCAGCCAGCCAGCGCCTGTGGAGGGCGTGCCTGTGTTGGGGGTGCTGGGAGCAGTGGGGCTCGTCCAGGGCACGAGGGGCGGTGGCCTCTCACCAGAGGGCCAGCCTGGGGGCCCGAGGTGTCCCTGAGGAAGGGCAGGCAGCAAGGGGAAGGAGAACCTTCTAGACAGAGCCCTAGAGGGAGGGCAGTGCTGCAGGAGCAGAGGCAGGCAGGAGCTCCTCACGGCTGGCAGGGCGGAAGCAGTTGGGCTTGGCTGTGACCCGCCTTGCTCCCTCTCTCAGGTGCCCGCGGCGCAGCCCGGCCCCCGAGGCAGAGACGCCCTTCGGAGCCAGGCCGGGCTGGCCTGAGAGCGGGCTGGTCCGCGGTGCCCGGCACCACTCGGGGCTGCGCGGGAAGCTCTGCCTTGGGCTTTAGGCCCTCCCCTCTTGCCCGCTTCCCCCCGGGCCTGCTTCCATGGGTCACCTTGAAATCCAAAGCTTCCTCCCGATAGAGCAAACGGACCAACCTGAAGAAGCCCAACTCGGAGAGGACGGGGCACGGGCTGAGGGTCCGCTTCAACCCGCTGGCGCTGCTCCTTGACGCCTCCCTGGAGGGGGAGTTCGACCTGGTGCAGAGGATCATCTACGAGGTGAGCAGGCGGGCGGCCGCAGCCCTGGTGGCCCCGGGCAGGGGCGGGGCTCACGCACCCTGTGTCCTAGGTGGAGGACCCCAGCAAGCCCAACGACGAGGGCATCACCCCGCTGCACAACGCCGTCTGCGCCGGCCACCACCAGATTGTGAAGTTCCTGCTGGACTTCGGGGTCAACGTGAACGCCGCCGACAGCGACGGCTGGTGAGGGCCCCGGGGCGCGGGGGTGGTGGGGAGAAGGGAGGAGGCAAGGGTGCAGCTTGGTCCCAGGCCTGCGTATCTTCCGGGGGTTTTGTTAAAGGCTCGGCTGTGTTCACGCTCTTCACGTGGCTGACCGCTGACTGTAGTCTGAGCCTCTGCTGAGCCGTATGTTTTTAAGTGGCCAGAAAGCCTGTGTGGAGGGGAGCCTCGCGGGCCGGCCGCTGCGGTGCCGGCCCTGCGCCCCGTGGGCCTCATCGTGAGCTTCAGGCAGCGGTCTGCGCTGCCGCGTTTGAACAGCCATTTTTGTATATTGTGGTAAAACACAGCCGTCACTGTCGCAGCCATTGTAAGGGACGCGTCACTGGTGTGAGGGACACTCGTGCTGTTGCACCGTGAACACCCAGCTTACAGGCCGGTGTTCAGTCCACTCCCGGCCCGCCCTTTTCAGAAACGTGTGTGTGGCCCAAAACTGTTAGTAGAAGTGAGGCCACTACACAGGCAGCAGCACAGCAGCTCGCGGGGCACTGAGCACACAGCCCTGGGGGCCACCTGGGACCTGGCCGGGCGTGAGCGCCTCCTCTGTCCCTCCAGGACGCCGCTGCACTGCGCCGCTTCCTGCAACAGCGTCCACCTCTGCAAGCAGCTGGTGGAGAGCGGCGCCGCCATCTTCGCCTCCACCATCAGCGACGTTGAGACGGCTGCGGACAAGTGCGAAGAGGCGGAGGAAGGCTACTCTCAGTGCTCCCAGTTCTTACACGGTGCGGGGCGGGCGGCCGGGGTGCCCCAGGGGAGAGGGCTGTGAGGGCTGAGGTGTCCCAGGGTGGGTCTCCCGTCCCGTCCCGTCCCGTCCCATCCTGTGCGGGAGGGAAGCTCCCTTCTCCATTAGGCAGGGCTGGGTTTTCCAAGGGCTAAACAGTCACAGGCCATCGACGCTATACCCAATGGGAGAACCTGTGGGCCCAGCCTACCTTAGACCCTGGGGACAAAGTGACACATGAAACGGGCAATGCCCTCCAGGCCCAGCTCCCAGGACAGAGGCCGTGTGGCGGGGCTGGGGCGGCCGGCCTTCCTGGGGACCCGCAGGCGAGTCCTGGGTGTGAGCTCACTGGGTTGCGGTGGCTCCGTCGCTTGGTGGCGAGTGCTTCCCACTGTCCAAGAGCAAGTCACGCGGCTTTTTTAGACTTTTGGAAGTTTGTTCTACGTGTGGGTTGTAAGTTTCACCTTAAGAAACGCCTTTTAGAACAACACTGTTTTGCTTCTGGACACAAAGGTTCCGCCACGGTCCTCTTGCTCGGACGTGGAAGGGGCTGTTGGTGTTAAGCGGAGGGCGGCAGCTGGCCTGGCTTCTGACCACTCCACCGCGGCCCCCGCCGGGCTGCCCAAAGGACAGCAGCGTGTCCCTCCCGATCCTGCTGCGGGGCTCCCTCTGCAGCCCGCCCTCCACGGAGACCTGACCGTTTGCTCTTCCGTCCCAGGGGTGCAGGAGAAGTTGGGCGTGATGAACAAAGGCGTGGTGTACGCTCTGTGGGCTTACGAGGCCCAGAACAGCGACGAGCTGTCCGTCCACGAAGGGGACGCCCTCACCGTCCTGAGGCGCAAGGACGAGAGCGAGACCGACTGGTGGTGGGCTCGCTTGGGGGACCGGGAGGGCTACGTGCCCAAAACCCTGCTGGGGGTAAGCACTCCGCGCTGCCCCTGGGGCCCCGTGCGGAGCCAGCTGTCCCCTCCTCCTGCCATGGGCGTAGCCTGGGCTCCAGTCCTGCGGGCTGGAGACTGCCTTTCTCCAAGCCTCGTGGGAGCCGTGGGGGGGGCATCTGCTCTCCAGGAGGCCCATGGGGAGGCCGGAGCCCCCCGACAGGGGCTGCTCACAGCATGCTCTGCTCGTGGGGCCTGTAACGGGGTGGGGGGCAGGGCGGCTGCAGGCTGCTGCTCTGCGTTGCACTGATGCTTCCTCAGACCCTTGGCAGGGCCGTGCCTTTGCTCTCGTGCTCCGTGCCCGGTGGGGCTGGCACATGCTTTCGTGACACAGTCGCTGGACACCGTGGGCCTGCCAGGCACCTTTAGGGGCCTTGCAGACAGCGTCAGTGTCGAGTGCCCTGAGAGGAAGAGGAAGGGGGTATCCTGGGAGTTGGGAAGTTCTCCGTACGAGGGTGAGAAGCCGAACTTCGGCCTGAAGGAGCTGGTGTGCGGCCTTCTGAGGGCAGCCTGGCCTCTGGACGGGGTTCCTGTCCAGTGGGTCGTCCCCTTGTCCTAACTCCTGTCCCTTGCTTCCCAGTTGTACCCACGGATCAAACCCCGACAGCGAACACTGGCCTGAACTTCCCTTTGGAGCACCGCACGGGCTCTCCAGCGACGAGGAGCCACTGAAGAGGTGATTCTGCCATTTCCCCGGGGAGCTGAAGCTAGACATGGCTTTACTGGTGCTCCCTTCAGCAGACAGCGTCCACAATGTGAAACCCCGGCAGGTTCTAGGTGAGGCCCTTTCTCCGGTCTGCCCGCAGCTGGGAGAGAGACCTTCACCTCCAAGAAGACCGACTTTTGCCAGTTACTGTAAATCCGAATAAATACCCAGCTTTCTAAACAACCGCCCCTGTTGCCAGTAAGAAGCCCTGTAATTAAACCCTGGTCGGTTGCCAAGGAAGACGAATGCTGTCACAGACTTGGGCCCCAAGGCCGTCGTCCCTCATTCCCGGTGTCACCCCAGCCCCAACAATGAAAACTTGCAGCTGCTGTGAGGTGCGTCCCCTCGCTAGAGCCCTGCCCTCCTGTTGACTGGAAATCACAGAAACCCGGGCACCTTTCTCATCCTCACCACATGCGTTTTTTCATCACCAGAGGAGCCCCGTGTGGAGACTTCTGTCCAGCGGTGGTGCCTGGTGTGTGGGCTCCGCTTCCTGTTCCGGGCCTCGGTCTAGGTCACCGACAGGCCATGGACACGAGGGACCTTAAGAGCGAGTGACACGTGGTCAGGAGTCTCAGCACAGCACTGCCTTCTCTGCAGCCTCTTGCTGCCCCGGTGTGGTCCTCGCCCCTCCCGGTGTGGACGTGCTCTGCCGAGGGCTGTGCAACCCGCGGGCCAGGAGGCGGTGGACACGGGGACGCCTGCAAAGTCACGGGGTGGCTATAGGGGCGGGAGGGCAGGGCCCCGGCTCCCCGGCTCCCCGGTCCCGGCCATGACACCATAACCTCTGCCTGGTTCCAGACTTGAAGCAAGTAAGGCGCTTCCCTGAAGCGTCAACTGTACGTACAGGCTTTTATATACCAAAACTATTTTTTGACTAAACCACTCGAAACTGTCAGAACCATGTTGGAAATGTTTTTTTCTCTCATTAAAATCCAGGCCCTGAGCTTATTTTCCATGTACGAGTCTTGTGTGTAATTTACGTATAGACATGTGTAGATTCTTGTTGTAGTCGCCTACCTTTAAGCACTGATTGATTGATTGTGTACACAGTGTGCTGATGAGAAGCGAACACCCTGCAGGGCAGTCTCTCTCCGCTGATGCCGTGTAAACGTGCACACAATAAACCGCTGTCTCTCGCCGGAGGCTGTGAGTCTTGTGTTCTGGAGCCAGAACTGAGCTGAGCACGAAGCTCAGGTTGTCTGGACACAGCGAGGTGAGGCCTGATCCGTATTTTCAAAATAGGTTTTAATCATAAGCTTTATATACAAATTGTTGTACAATTATTTTAATAAAGGGAAATAGTGAAAAGTACAAAACACAAATCTTGTTCCTTCCCCTGTGAAGTAGCAAAGGTTTGTTCATAGCCCCAGATGAGTGACACACGAACAGGCAGTCTGTGAGATGTGCTCCAGTACAAATCAGGCCGAGTTACCACTGCCCAGATCACTTCCGTGGAAGAATTAATGGAACGAACATCAAGGGACCAGAACCATCTAGTAAACTTGGGCACTCATAAAAACATGGTATAGATTATGCTAAAAAGAGTTTAGCAGTAGTGTAGCTCAGTCTCTCCCACCCCAATTAGGCATCGATAAGAGACAAATTCTAAAGCACGAGGTGTTCTGAGCATTAATCAACTGTGTACATATTGCACTAAGTAAGCTCCGAGTACTTGAGTTGCGTTGCGAGCACGTGTAGGGTTAGTTGCGCCTGTGCGTGCTCGGCGAGCAGGTGCTGCTGCCCCTAGCAGACTGTCCAGCCCGCGTGGCGTTACTGGTCCCGAGATTCGTAGAGAAGCTTGGCAGCCTGCAAGGTGACCAGAGATAAATGCGTGTGCCTGGCTGAAGCCAGTGGGGGCGCCCCGGCTAGGCAGGCGGCGGGCCTCCCTCTGGGAAAGGTGGGCAGTGCTCTGAGCAGAAGGGCCGGGCCCACGGTACCTTGTGCATGGCCACCAGCCATGCTGTCGCCTGCCTTCTGCTGCCGTTTGCGTCCTCCCCGGCCGTCAGCTTCAGCTGCGTCACGCCCTCCACCCCTGGCGCCGTGTACTGCAGGGTCATGCCTGTGGCCCGCGCGTTGCCTCCTGGAGCGGGGAGACAAGGTAAGGATGCCCGAGGGGACGCTGAGCGCCCAGGGTGCCGCCGGCCCTGATGTGCTGGCTGGGGCACCTCCTCCCCAGCCCTGGTGCTGGCCTCGGACGGAGGCGGCCTGGTAGCAGGGCCTGGGCTAGGGGCTGCCCAGCGGATGAGCCCGAGCTCACAGGGCGGGACAAACACTCGGCACCACGTGGCCGAGAACCCAGGGAGAAGGCGCGGTGCCGTCGGGAGGGCTGCCCAGGCTGCACCCTGCCTGTCATGCTGGCCTCACCCCCACCCTACTCTGGAGAGCCAGGGTCAAAGCGGAGGGCACAAGTGCCACCAACACCCCATTCTAGTACACGAGCTCCCGAAAAGATGCCGTGTGGGGTCGGCCTGCTGGAACAACTGCCCGCCTTTGGGCTGTGACGCCATGGACGACGACGGGACCCCAGCACCTGCTCTGAGAACCAACGGCTGGAGGAACAGACGGCCCTTCTGTCACGACTGCAGCCAGAAAAGTGGCAAGGAGACCAAGCCTCACAGTGGAGTTTGCCTACAGCTGTTCTACTTTGTGACTTGGGAGGAAAACTCCGTTGTGAGCAGTTACCCAGCTCAGAAGATCCCTTCCATCAGACGCAGGCCGGCAGGGGAGCAGGTGCTGGGTGGGAGAGGCCCGGCCCACCGGGAGGTCGATCCGGCTGGAAGTGCCCCGCCACCCAAGGCCTGGGACGCCCTCCATGACCTTTCATAAGCCACGGTTTGACCCTGGGTGTCAAGTGGCTTGTCCCCGCCTGGGCTCCTTGCAGGAGTGCCCCCCGCCCCGGGCTCTGGGGCAGGCAGGCTGTGCTCTGCCCACCCCCCGCTCCCGTAAGTAGACTTTTACTGGCCCAGGCCACGTTTCCGTGGCTCCTATGACTGCTGTCGCATTTTGAGTCTGTGTGTCCGGCAGAGCTGCATGCAAGTACCTGGGCCTCGACAGAAAGTGCGCGACGCTGCTGTGGCCGCCGCCCCCGCCCCCTCGGGAACACATTTTTCTGGGCATTTAACGGTTCCGGAAGCCTGGGCAGAGCAGGACTCACTGTCCTCCCAGCACCGCCACAAGGGGGCGCGTGGCGCCACCAGCCCTCGGCCCCGCCCACACGCGGGAAGGACACGGAGGGATGCCCCGGCCTGGGTGGGGGGTGGCCCCCCGCTTCTCCGGACCATGACTTCCGCACCTTCGACTCACGGCGCGGCACAGGTGCCGCCACGCACAAGCCTGTGCTCGGGCATGGGGGGCAAACGCGGCGCCGGCCCGCTTCCCTCACCACCTGCAGGCCCAGGAGCGCAGAGAGGCTCCTACGAGAGAACACGGGAGCGAGCGCGCTGCGGAGGGACGGGAGCGCGCTGGGGAGGGCCGCCGCCCGCGCCCCCCTCGCGTGGCCCGCTCAGGCCCAGCGGATGCCCAGGGGACGTTAGGAAACAATGCGTAGGGCTCCCCTTGGGAGCGCAGAACTGAGCAGATGAGATAGATTGCTTCATTTATGCTTTGTCTGCCCGTCTTAGACCCAACTGTCCTTCAAATCAACCAAAAGAAGGGAATGTGTGTTTCCCAGAGAGCCTCGGCGTGGACCCCAGCACACAGCAGGGTCTGGAGGAGGCGCGGCCCGGCGCGGGGGCAGGGAGAGCGGCGGAGAGCGGGGAGCTGACCTTCAGAGACGGGCTGGCTCCCCGGGAGGCTGGTGTAAGTGTGCATGTCTTTTTCTACGTCAAGAAGGTAGGCAGGCAGGAGAGAAGAACAAGCAAGAGCCGATCAGAAAACAGAAAGCAAGACGGACTAAGTCACGTGGGTTTCTTCAGCACACTGCACCCAACACGGAACACCAACTCCACTTCCGTGGAAGGACAGCTGCTGAAGTGCGGAAGTTTAGGTGGAAAGATCCAGAATAGGCTAAGCGCTCCGCAAGCTCCAGGAGGAGGGTTGTCCCCGCAGACCCTGGGGGCCGTGGTGCTGGGCGGGCAACGCTCCAGGCATCGGGGAATCGGGCCGATGCCAGCTGCCGCCGGAGCCTTACCCCTGACCCGAGCCCGACAGTAACTGAAACGTACAGAAGAGCAGAGTCCCCGCTTGTTTTACACGTTAAGCCCCATTCGCCTGGTGAGCTCCTACAGCCACTCACTAAACACAAGCCCCTGCCGCGGCTGAGCAGGGCGGCCCACAGACCCCGAGAGTCACCCAGGCCGGTGCCACACGGCACTCACCTCCAGGAGGGAAGCCTTCTGTGAGCATCTGCACGGCGGCAATGCGCGTGACCTCGACCTCGTGGCGACTGTCCCCGTCCAGAAGCAGGTACCTGCAGCAAACAAAGGGTGTCCACACCGCGTCACTTCAGGCTCGGAGCGACAGAGCGAGCGTCAGTGCCGAGCAGCACCCGCTCTTACCTCTGGTTGCTGGAAAGACGACAGACCATCGTGTCTGACTTCTCCGAGTTTCCAAAAGTTACGAGGAAGGTGGCTCCTGGGGATGAAAACCAGACATGAGGCCCCGGCAGCTCCCTTCTCGCCTCCCCTTCCAGGCCAGCCCACCAGGGGACATGCACAGAGGACAAAAGGAAAGCAAGACAGGTGGCAGCTCTGTTCTGCGGTGCCCTCGGCTGAGGCGGAAAGGCCGTGACAGGGTTGGGGTTCAACAGTGGAAATAAAAGGCGCTGCCTGGGGCTCCCAGGGGCCTTACCTCCCAAGGGCCTGGATCACAGGGCGCCGACCCTCCCCCAGCGCTCGGGGGCCACTGGGCAGCACCACCCGCCCTGCTGCCAGGAGGGGGAGGGGGAGGGGGCCCGCAGGCCAGGGGGGCTAGGCTGCCAAGGCCCGGGGAAGGGGCAGCAGGCCCGGGGAAGGGGCAGCAGGCCCGGGGAGGGGGCAGCAGGCCCGGGGAAGGGGCAGCAGGCCCGGGGAAGGGGCAGCAGGCCCGGGGAGGGGGCAGCAGGCCCGGGGAAGGGGCAGCCGGCCCGGGGAGGGGGCAGCCGGCCCGGGGAGGGGGCAGCAGGCCCGGGGAGGGAGCTGCCCTCTCGCCACCACCATGTCCCAGGACGGCCGGGGCCGCACCTGGAGTCCCAACCAGCGGTCCCAAGCCTGCAGCAGGCGCCCCGCAGAGACAGAGGCCAGGCAGGGCGTCACAGCATCGCAGCCACCACACGACAGACACGAGGCCCCAGGTGCTCACCGCTCAGGAGTAGCTTGAGCTGCTTGTCGTAGAACTCGGCCTCCCGGTGGGACACCAGGGCGCACTCGGCGCACTGCCGCACGGGGTCCACGAAGCACATGCGCCGCAGCGCCACCTTCTGGCTGCAGCACTTGTCGCAGAAGCACTTCCCACAACGGCGACAGTGGTGCTGGAGACGCGGGGCAGGCAGTGAGTACCCCCGGAGACCCGCGCCACCGGCATCCACTACCAGATGCCTCGAGGGTCCCCATGGTTTCCCAGCGGCCGGACCCCCGCCTGCCGACCAGGCCGCCACTGCCCCCGAGGCTCCGCGACAGACAGCACCCACTCCCACCCCCCACTCCCCCTACCGCCCCACCGCAGCTCACCTTCCTGGTGAGAAAGTCAAACTTGGTGTCGCACTGCATGCACCTCGGGCACTAGGAGAGAAGGTGACAGGGCGTCAGGACCCGGCTGCCGAGGCCACGCGGTCAGCTCCTCGGGGAGCCCCGTCCTGTCGCCAGAACCCAGGATCGGCCGTGAGATGATGCGATGCCGCAGCAGAAAGTGATCTACACCGGGTCCCCGCGCGGAGAAGCGCAGCGGGTCTGCTGAGCTGGGGCAGCGTCCAGCCAGCAAGGGTGCTACGAGGGCCCAAACGCCCGGGGCTCAGCGGGGAGGCCGGGGACAGTGCTCCAAGGACAGGCCGAGGCCCAGGGCCGGAAACAGCCACATTATCACCAAACCAACCAACCACGCGGAGGCCCTCAGACCTGTCATCTGACACAGGACACAGGGTTTCTTCCCATCCTGGCACCAAGTGCGGAGAGACTGTCCCCGCGCCGCCAAGGCTCAGCATCCACGGTGGGAAAGCTGCTCCTGGACACATGTGCCACCTCACCCCAATGACACAGTGACAGTAAAGTGCCACCGTCAGGGAGCCAGACACCCTGACCACCACGCGACCCTAACCTGGCCAGTCCCCAGTCAGTCCTGGCCAACACGGCCTGACCCCAGTGTCCTGCCCTTCGTCCTCACTGCCTGGCTTCAATCTGGGCAGCCAGAACCCACTCGCCGCCCGGGCTTCATTCCCCATCCTCCCTGTTCTGCCAGCGCAGTGCTTGACCTTGACCCCTACTCTGCACCCCTCCCGCCCCCAGGCCTGCGCCTTCAGCCGTGTCTGTCGCTCTGAGGAAATACACAGCAGGTGCCAGGGCCCACCATGGGGCCGGGACCCTGAGGAAGCTCCTGGAAGGAGCCTGGCATCCACACGCAGTGTGCCCTTCTCCGTGGGAGGGCAGGCGTCCAGGCCGGCCCCCAGCCCCACCCAGCTCTACACGGCCACGGCCCCACCCTGGGCTGGTGTCTAAGCATTCTGAGATCCCGTAACGTTTCCTTATTTTCTCTTTGCTCTTACGCTGCATTCTGGGCTGGGACACAGGGCCTGGCCCACCTTGGCCCTCCAGAACCATCCACAGGGTCCCTGCCGGCGTCAGGCACGAACTGGCTAATCACAGCGCAGCTGCTTCCACCAGCCCCTGCCATTGCCTCTTGCTGTCAGTTCTGGAACGTTGCGTGTGTTTGGCCCTCGGGCCTCCACCCATGGCAGGGCATCTGTGTGCCACGCTCTCCTGTGACCTCACACATCTGCCAGCCACAGAATCCACTGGATGCAGGGAAAGCCGGCGGGACCACCAGCATCAGGCCAGGCTCCAGTGCGAGAGCTGCCTCCCGGGTCTATGCGTGTCCTGCACCCACGGCGGGGACGTGGAGCCCAGGGCTGCCCCACCCTCGCCGGGAGGCTCGCATCTAGGCAACTGAGAGACCAATTTCTAAACTAAGACCACAGCAGAATTTAAAATTTGCTCCCGGGGCTTCCCTGGTGGCGCAGTGGTTAAGAATCTGCCTGCCAATGCAGGGGACGCGGGTTCAATCCCTGGTCTGGGAAGATCCCACAGGCTGCGGAGCAACTAAGCCCGTGAGCCACAACTACTGAGCCTGCGTTCTAGAGCCCGTGAGCCACAACTACTGAGCCCACATGCCACAACTACTGAGCCTGCACTCTAGAGCCCCCGAGCCACAACTACTGAGCTCACGTGCCACAACCACTGAGCCCATGTGCCACAACTACTGAGTCTGAGCTCTAGAGCCCGTGAGCCACAACTACTGAGCCCACACGCCACAACTACTGAGCTTGTGAGCCACAACTACTGAGCCTGTGCTCTAGAGCCCACGAGCCACAACTACTGAGGCTGCATGCCACAACTACTGAAGCCTGTGCGCCTAGAGCCCATGCTCTGCAACAAGAGAAGCCACCATAATGAGAAGCCTGCGCACCGCAACGAAGAGCAGCCCCTGCTCACCACAGCTAGAGAAAGCCCGTGTGCAGCAACGAAGACCCAATGCAGCCAAAAATAAATAAATTTTTTAAATAAATAAATAAATAAAATTTGCTCCCTTAAAAACATTAGTGATCTAGAAGTTTTGTATTAATCTAAATAACCAACGAGGTTATTCAGAAAATGTACAGGCTTTTAAATAAGGTAAGTTTCCTGTGGATTATATAAAAGAAGCTTTTAAAGTTATCAAGAGAACAATTTGATATGAAAAGAAAATTAAATAAGGAAATAAAGCAACTGGTGAAGATATGAGAGTAAAATTACCACCAAAGAACTCACACCTTGTCTGATAAACCAGCTGCATCGAAAGGAAACAAAAAGCCCAGGCCGAGGCCCAGCACCAGGCCCCGTGCACCTGACCTGGACCCAGAGGCTCTGGGGTTCCGGGAAACCGCTGTTTGGGGAGACGGAGTCCAGAAACCAGGTGTGAGCAACCCACCTGCACCATGTGTGACAAAAGGTGCCTGGGTTCCAGCCTCTCAGACTACATCGCACCCAGGCCTGTGTGTCACCGCGGCGCCGCTAGGGTGGGCTGGGGCTGGCGTCACAGACAGGCACACTTGCAAGGGAGAACCGGGACCCGCAGGAGCTCAGTGAGGGCCCTGCGTGCGAGGTGCAGGTTAAGGCACAGACACACACAGCACACGCACACAGGCACAGAGACACAGACACACACGCAGATGCTGCCTGATCCCCCCCAGGCTGCCCCAGGCCGCTCCCCACCTGCCAGGACGGGCGGTAGGACCAGCAGGGCCGTCCTCGTCCTCGAGTGAAACAGTGTCAACGGTGGAGCCTCCAGCCCACCTCCGGGGCCCCTGCGCTCACCCCCAGGACCCCCGCCCCACAGTTGGGAGGAAGCCGGTGGTAAGGGTGGCCTCCACAGGGTCCCCTGGGCGCCCACGAGAGGACGGGGGAGCTGGGGGGCGTCACAGACAGCCACTAGTGCAACACCCGACCCCGAGCGTGCTCCTGGCTGCAGCCCCAGGGTCAGAGCCCAGCGGCCTCAACCCCTCGCTGAGCCAGGAGAGCAACAGCTGACTCGTGCCCACCCTGCCGACGCAGGAGAGTTCAGATGAGGCTGGGGGTGTGCTTTCTGGTGGGAAAGTGAGGAGATTACGAGCAATCAAAGGAGAAACCAGAAAGGGCCACAGGAAGCCGGGCCCAGATGGCAGACTTCAGGGCAGAAGGGGCCTTCGGGGATCGTGGGGTCCACCCCAGCACGCGGCCGAGGGCAGAGGCTGGGCCACAGGGCTGCTTGGAGACCTGCGGTCTCTGCCGACCTGCTGTCCGACTCCAGCACAGGGAGCCCTGGGGGTGCCCAGGGCAGCGCATCAGGACGGCCAACAGGGCATCTCCCCTCAAAGTAGAAGAGTCGGAAGAGAGAGTTTGGAGAGTTTAAAGGAGTGTTTAAAAAGAAGTTACTATAAAAAGGACAGAATCTGGGGACAGATGCCCACCCTCCCTCTGAGGCTGGAGCGGCAAAGGGCAGTCACGCCTCCTCCCACGCTGTCCTTGGCGGCGCTGGGAGAGACACCTGCCCAGCTGCGCCTGGCTCGCACGCTAGACCGTTTCTCAGGCTACTAGGGGACTTCCCTGGTGGTCCAGTGGGTAAGATCCTGGGCTCCCAGCGCAGGCGGCCCAGGTTCGATCCCTGGTCGGGGAACTAGATCCCACGTGCATGCCGCAACTCAGACCCGGCACAGCCGAAACAAACAAGCGAATAAATAAATAAATATTTTTTTTAAAAAAGCTTCCTCCTCCTAGAGCCCGTGCTCCGCAACAAGAGAAGCCACCGCAATGAGAAGCCTGCACACAGCAACGAAGACCCAACACAGCCAAAAATAAATTAATTAATTAGATAAATTAAAAAGAAAAAGGCATCCTCAAAAATATATCATAAAAATAAGTTACAAAAAAATAAAATAAGTTACAAATTACATGTATTACTGTATCTTTGTTGAAAAACAACCGTTTTTAAAGAGTAAAAGCATAACTCCTACAAATATAAAATGAACCCATGTCAAAGATTTAACTCATGGACTCCCCTGGTGGCGCAGTGGTTAAGAATCCGCCTGCCAATGCAGGGGACACAGGTTCGAGCCCTGGTCCAGGAAGATCCCACATGCCACGGAGCAACTGGGCCCGTGCGCCACAAGTACTGAGCCCTCGTGCCACAAGTACTGAAGCCCGTGCGCCTAGAGCCCGCACACTGCAACAAGAGAAGCCGCTGCAATGAGAAGCCCGCGCACCGCAACAAAGAGTAGCCCCCGCTCACCGCGACTAGAGAAAGCCCGCGTGCAGCAATGAAGACCCAACGCAAACAAAAATAAATTAATTAATTAAAATAAATTTTAAAAAAAAGATTTAACTCATTAACTAATGAGGGAACCAATAAAATGTTAGAAACCAGCTCACGGGATGAAGAGCAGACACACAGCAGCCCGGGGACTGAGATGAATTTGACAACAGATGCTTTCACGGGGGTGGGTGGGGCGCCTGAGGGAAGGAGGGGAGGGACAGAACACCTCCGAGGACAAAGCCCAGAGCCATCAAACAGGGAACAGCAGGTGCAGACACCACATCCCAGGAAGGAGAGGCGGCCACTGCCCGTGTCCTGCAGGACGGCCAGGAACCCGCCTTCTCCCGACACTGGCAGCAGCGCCCCGCCGGCCCGAGGGGCCGTGGGCAGCTCTCCTGGCTCCTCACCACGGGGGACCCCCGCCTGGGATCCCGGAGGCCAGGAGACCAGAGACCGGGGACGCCGCCCACAATGCTCTGGGAACACGTCCTGCAAAGGGCCCCTCCCCACCTGCCCTAGAGAAGACTAACAGACACCCCTGTCCACCCACCACAAGCCACACGCGGACTGCTGATGGGACGGGCTGACTCGTCCATCGGAACAAAGTGCCCACGAGCTTGACTTGATAAAACCTTCATTAATCTCTCCTTCCTTCAGGGACTTGAACTCTAACCCACCCCGCAGCCTGAGACAGGCTGTCCTGGGGTGGTGCAGCCCCTGATCCACTGTCAGATCACACCACCTGCCCCTCCCCACCCCGTTCCCTTCTAGCCTGGGCTGCCCCTCCCATGGAGCAACCCCTGCCACCTGCCCTTGGAGAGCTCGCAGGGCCCTGGGCCAGACCTCCCCCCACAGTGACCCTGTGGGACACAAATCTCTCCTCACCTTGTTTTTGTTTGACACACTTGTGCTCTCTCCTCCCCGGTTCTGCACCTGCAGAGCACCTGACATCAGTGACAGTGCAGAGCCATCGTCATCACCGGCTGTACCCAGCGCCCAGGACAGGAAGAAAGGGGCTACAAAACTGCCCGGATTCCAACGATAAAATGCAGTATTTGGGGCTACTTGTAGCAAGTCCTTACGGCTGTGTGCCCAGACGGCCCACCCCTAAGCCCACTCTCCTGGTCATGGAACACTCGGACGGCAGTCACACGAGGCCCAAGCTGTTCCCAGGCCTCCTCCCCGCCCCGCCACTGCCTCCCCACCTCACAAGCTCCCAGGGAGCATAGAGACACCAGGAAAGTGAGTCTCAGTTATTTCTGGGGCAGGAACCCCTCTGAGAAGCTGAGAGCTACAGACGTACCCACATCCCCATGTTTTCCAACATCTGTAAGGGATGCCCCTGTGGGCCCCAGCTACCAAGCTGGCACAGGGTCAGGCACTGAGTAAACAGTTGATGGGGCTTCCCTGGTGGTGCAGTGGTTAAGAATCTGCCTGCCAATGCAGGGGACACGGGTTCGAGCCCTGGTCTGGGAAGATCCCACATGCTGTGGAGCAGCTAAGCCCGTGCGCCACAACTACTGAGCCTGTGCTCTAGAGCCTGCGAGCCACAACTACTGAGCCCGCGAGCCACAACTACTGAGCCCGCGAGCCACAATGACTGAGCCTGCGTGCCACAACTACTGAGCCCACGCGCCTAGGGTCCGCGCACAGCAACGAAGACCCAATGCAGCCAAAAATTAATTAATTAATCAATTAAAAAGAAAAAGAATCCCACTTTGATAATGGCAACACAACGAGAAGACCACATGTAAATAAACTTAAAAAAAAAAAAAAAAAAAAAGGTGATAGATGGGCAACAGGCTGGCCGCTGATGGACCCAGAAGAAGACAGCTGGGACGAAGAACGCAGGACGGCTGCACACAACCGTGACGCTCATCCACCCACAGCTGAGTGCGGGGGCAGGCGAAGCTGAGGACGGCATGGCGCCCCCTGCCATGCTCCACCTATGCCCCGCCACCGCCCGTCCCAAACTACAAGTAAACCTACTTCTCAGCACTGGTATCTCCACGCTTGAGTCCCCTCCCCACACACCAGGGTCGTGGGTCCCAGAAGCACTGGACAGGCCGAGTGCCGCCAAGCCGAGCGAGCAGCAGGGCAAGCCCCCGGCCCCCCACGCCCGCGCCAAGAGCCACCGCAACCAAGGCCAGACTTCATCCCGACTCTCCCAGCCCGAACTGCCCCACTCCAAGTTTCTTTTCCTCCGGACACTTCCTTTGGTCACTTCTGGACTCTAGGACGTTCCCCAGTACATTTCAACACGCACTTCCTCAAACTCAGAGGAGAAACTGTCCACGGTCACTTGGAGACTTCCTCCCCACTCTGAGCTCCCTCCGCCTCTAGGGCCTTCTTTGGCTGCTCAGATGGCAAACTGGGGGCGTGTTTCTGGAAGGCACCCTGCCATCCTTCCAACATGAGAACAAAACTTCTGTTACAGGAGGGAGTGCCACGCTGATCCAAGCACGCCCACCCAACCTGATCACTTTCCCGAGAGCCCCCAGACAGGCGGGCAGGGCTCCAGACACACCTCAACACCAGACCCGCAAAGAAGGACAACACATGCAGTACAACCTGCAAAACAATCATTTCAGGAAAGAGCAAAGGGCCCTGAAGAGGGCTGGCAGAGGGGACCCAGAGGTTAACTGAAGAGCAGCTTGCGGGCTGCAGGGGAAAACTGCACATCGTCCAGAGGGGTGTTCTCCCGCACATATGGTCCCTAAGTGGACATATCCACTGCTGTGACATTTCATGGGGGATCAATCAGGGGAAAAAATGTCTAAAGAGGGTCCTCGGCGGACAACAGTGGAAAAAGACTGACACTCTGACCTGGCCTCGAGGACACGCTTGGTGCCCACTCAGTGAAGTGGAGATGTTGCAGACACAGTATGTCCCTGTCCCAGCTCCCCTCCCCCGCCATGGAATAGACCAACTCGCCTCTAGCTCCTGCCCTCACCTGCCTCCTTCCAGGTCAGGCTGTGCGGTTCTGACTTCTCTTCGAACCTTGATAACACCTGTCCGGCTCCCTCACTGATGCAGTTAAAAGAGCTCCGGAACATACATTCACTTAGGAGAACGAGAGTCGTGATATTACCTTTTTTCTCTTTAATCATTTTTTAACAGCACTAACCAAGGAGACCACGCGAGAAAAGGTATGTTCTGTGATTTCAAAGACTGCAAACGCCAGGAGGAAAAATGCAAAAGAGAAAGAGCACAGACAGGGCGAGCAGAAAGCCAAGAGGAAGAGAGGACGTGGCCTGGGCCAGCTCAGTGACCCGCCTGCGCACCAACATCTCACCCTCTCTGTGCACTGGCCTGCAGGAACTCGGTGACCAGGAGACCAGAGAAAAGGGCAGCCCTGGCAGGACGGCGCTGAGACCTCCCCACGGCTGGCCCAACCGCCCCTCCGAGCTCTGGGCGCTTCACTGCCAGTGCCCTGAAAACACCTGATCGCATCCCCCCCTTCGCCCCCCTGCAGAAAACGTGCCGCCTGCCAACCGTGATTCTAGGGGGAGGAAGGAAAAGTGGTCAATCGGAATGCTGGAAAGAGATGCAACTTAAAGCATTTTCAAAAATCGTGCTACTTTTATGTCTCTGGGACGTCTGTGATTTACAGGAATGCGAGAAGTTTTTCCGCCTGGTTTAGCATAGCTGAGAATAACCGGCTTATGGGATCCAGTCCAAACCCTGTGGCACAGCACAAAAGGGCCTTCAGAGGTTCCGCCCTCACCCCGCCCACGGGAGAGCTCACGCCCCGCCGCGCCCCTCACCTCTGGGAGCAGGTGCAGCTCCCCAGGCAGGACGCCCTCCAGATGCCCCACCTGGACGCGCGTACTCACTCCCAAGACTCCCTCAGACACCACCGCCGGGCAGTCCACACAGCGAGAGTCCCCTACACAGAGCGCTGATTATAAATAAACAAACACGGGCCTCCTCTCCTCCCTCGCGGGAGGGGGTCGCAACTGTCTCAAAGGTTCCAGCCCAGCAGCTCGACCAATGGATGTGGCGGAATCCACAGATGACCTCGCAGCTGGGCAAAGCCCGGGTCGTATCAGGAAGGGAGATCTGTGAAGGGTCACAGAAACCTCGGGGGGCAGTTTCTGAAGAGCGGGGGAGACTGGGCGCCCCGCGAAAAGAAACCAGGCCAGGCAGAGTACCCGTGGCCCGGGAGGGGTGGAGCCCGGGAGCTCCGCTAGGGCGCGGGGCAGGGGTCCCGAGGGCAGCCGGGTTTGGGGGTGGGGAGGACAGAAGGGCCGCCCGGAGGAGGCAGTTCCGAGGCCGGGGTGCGCGGGGAGCGGAGGGCGGGTCGGGCTGCGGAGGGGCGTCGGGGAGGCAGGGCGGGTTCGGGGAGCCGACGCGGGGCGCGGACGCGGGGAGGGTTGGGGGCACGGGGAGGGGACAGGGGGCGCGGACCCAGTCCCGGGGCTGACGGGCGTCCGCGACCTACCTCCTTGTCCGGGACCCACTGCGGCTCCTCCAGGCCGAACGGGCTGCCGAAGGCGCGGTGCTCGGGCACCATGCGCAGGCCGCTGGGGGAGCGAACCAGCTTCTTGGCGTCGTGGCGCGCGGTCACCTCGGAGGACATGACGCCGCCCCAGCGCTCGCCCGCCGCCCGCAACCGGGCCCTAGCCCCCCGGGAGCCCTGCCCCGCCCCGCCCCGCCCCACCAACGCGACTGACAGCGCCCGCGCCCAATCCCCACGCCAAGCACGGAGCTCGAACCAATCGCCGCCAGGTGTCCGCCCCGTCGCTGCGCTCTCCGATTGGCGCAAGGGTACCTCCCCTGCCACCCTGCGGTCGGCCACCAATAGGCATTGAGGGCCGGCCCGAGCACGTTCCGCCCCCTCGGGGCTATTGAGACTTTGGATTGGCCAGTTATTCGGCGACGTGGGCGCCGCTTCATCTGTGATTGGCGTATCCGGCGCGGGGCGCCCGGCGCTCATTGGAAGAGTAGGCTGCGAGAGGTAGGACGGCGCGAAGAAGCGTGTGGAGCGCGGTCTAGGTGAGTGCGAGGAGTGGCCGCCGTGGTCCGGGGCGGGATGGAGGCAGGGGTGGCCTTGGGCACCGAGAGCGCAGCTCGGCTCCCGCGCGACCCTCCTCCTGGGGCTTTGCGGGGACGGGGTCGCGCGTCATCGATGCCCCAAGCCGCGGTTCGCACCCGCGGGCGGGCGGGCAGAAGGCACAGCCGAGCGAGGGGACGAGTGAGGGTCCGAGCGAGTCTCGGCGGCGGGAGGGAGCCCGGGGCCGGTGCCGCGCGGGCTGGCGAGCGGGGCTGGGGCAGGAGGGGCCCGGTCCTGGGGCCGTCAGCCCGCAGAGCTGCAGGGCCACTTTGGGCTGTGGCAGCAGTCCAGGGGCCGTGGGGTGGGGCGGGAGAGGGTGGGGGGTGGACAACCTCGGAGATGCAGCGCCCGGTGGGAAGAGCAGATGCGCGTGGGTGGCAGGGTGCGTCTGCAGGGCGCCCTGGTTCATCGGACGGCCAAGGCGGGGTCTACTGGACACCCAGGTCTGGGGGAGTGGGGAGTGCTCAAAGCCTCAGGGGCTGAAGAGAGAAGAGGTTCCCAGAGACAGAAGGGGATCCTGAGAAGCGAGGGGGGCCAGAAGTCCAGGCTGGCCAGTTCTGGAGAAACCACAGAGGTGGCCCAGGCGTGGGAGGACCCGTGTGGCCACCCAAGGTCCCAGGTGAAAGCTTCCTCCCAGCAGCCCCAGGATGAAGGAGTGCTCGTTGGCCCCTTTGTGGGAGGGGGAGCTGGAAAAGATGCCCAGCCTTGAGGGTGGGCTGCTCCCAACAGGGCTGGACACCCCCGGGCAGGTCAGCCTCTGGATAACCGAGTTCTGCAGAGTATGGAGACCAAACGATTCCCTTTGGATTTGTTAACAGGTGGGCCGTGTAAACTCAGGGTCGGGCTAATTTGGGTCAGGGGCTTAGAACACACAGCCTGGACCTGCGTCGCAGGCCAGCCGCTTGCTGGCTGCATGACTTTAAGCTTGTCGTGTAACCACTTTGTGCTTCTGTTTTCTCACCAGCAAAACAGGGTTATAATATTGCTGGTGTGAAGTTTGAGTTCATACCTGTCACGCGCTTGGAAGAGACTAAGTGTTTGATAAATGTCAGCCCTCGACCTTTCATTACCTTCAGTGATTTTAGGGCAACATTAGTGGAGCTGTATGTAGTTTGCCTGAATTTAGCTCCGAACTTGGCCAGAGAAAGAATGAACAGTTTCAGTGTGTGGGGATTGGTTCCTTCCACCCCGACCAACCCTCCGGTTCCTTTGCATGGCTGTCTGGTTGAGCGGGAGAGGCCCTGAACACATTTATTTTAGTGCATTAGTTTTGAAAGGAGATCTTCCCTCATTCTCTAACCCTTGAGTCCTTAGTTTGAGTCAACGAAAGCTGCCGGAAACCTGAGTGTTGCCCCCAGGGTGGAGGTGGGCCCATCTGCCGCGGCCCCGCCTTCCTGTCCCAGCGTGTGTTGGCGGCATGGGGTCCTCAGGCCCCCTGAGAGCCCCAGAGTCCCAGAGATACAGGAAAGTGATTCCACCTGGGAAGGCTTGGGGACCTAACTGGAGTTTCCTCGAAGTCTCGAGCTGGGCCCTAAGAGTTGATGCGCCTTCACACTCACCAAGCGGCACCCGCCGTTAGCTGTGCCCCTGAAACGGTACCTGCACTCAGATGCCCCTGGAAGCTGCTGCGCTCTGTCCAGGCTGCCCCATGCCTGCTCCTGGGTGCTGCCTGGGCACATGCTTGTCCCCGGTTGGAGAAGCACAGACCTGGAGGGTGGCTGGCTCACCCGGGCCCCTGCCTGAGGCTCTTGGTCCAGCTCCTGGGCCGGTGTCGGGTACCCAGCGGGTGCTCCGTCAGTGGGCACTCTGCTTCTGGGGGCCCTACCCCCCCATCACGGAAGCTTGAGGCCCTTCGGTTGGTGGTCACCCGCTGGTTTTCCTGCCCCGTGTCCAGCTGCTCGTCAGAATCCGAGCTTTATATACAGGCACCTCCCGGCTGTGTCCCCACGCAGGCTCCCTCCCCCCGTCAGACCCCAGCCCACTCGCTGCTCCCCGCTTCAGAGCCTGCTCCCCGCTTCAGAGCTGGGGGCTTCCCACAAGTCCAGGGGAAGAACACACGCACTTCCTCTAGAATTTACAAACCCAGGTTGGTGTTCTGTCCGGATGTCTGATGCCCGGGCGTCTCCCACACGGCCTCAGGGTGCACTCCTAGCTACTCAACATCCCCCAGCCGCCTTGCAGTTGGTACCGGGGCCCTGCACTCAGGCCGCCCTTCTGCCCTGATGTGCAGTCCTGAGGGCCTCAGCAGTATTTACTGTCAGCCCTGCCCCAAGCAGCTGGCCTGGGAGCCCCCCGCCCCCTGCGCCAGCAGAACGTGGGAGCAGCCTGCTGGCCCGGAGACCCCCTGCCCGGGCTGTGGGCCCCAGAGCCTCGCGCTGCCCCCTCCCAGCAGCTGCCTCCAGGGGCTCCCTGAGCAGACCGCAGATGAGGGGGTGTACACGGCCCGGTTCTTTAAGCTTCTGGAGCGACCTGACACCGTCCAGAGGCCTGGGCCTCGCTGCTGCTGCTGGACGCTGAGCCTGGCCTCTGCTGAGTGGCTGCAGCCTTAGTGTCGCTGCCCTGCTGCATCCCCGGCTGTGCCGTCTTGGGTGGACATGCCGCCGGCTGCCCCTCCTGCCAGCGGGGAGGGCAGGCTGCAGGCCGGGCCGGACTCGGTGTCCGCTGTTCTCTGCTGGGGCAGCGGTTCCGACCTCCTGGGCGTCCTCTGAGATCCACCACACATGGCCTTTTCTGCTCTTTCCAGATCGCCATGGAGACACACTTAAGGGAACTCACGCCGGAGAATGCAAAGCAGGCTCCACTCAGGTGAGCCCAGCGCACACGGGCCTCTGACCGTATCCGGCGCCGTCACCCCAGAGAGGTGGGTCAGGGCAGGGCGCCCCTGGCCTGGAGGGCGTGGGGCTGGGACACAAGCCGGCTTCTCCCACTTTCTGCGGGGGATGAAGCGGGCTGACCTTCAGAATGCAAGGTCTCTTCAGATGCATCTGTGTGTGGATTGAGTCCTAGGTTCTGAGTTACCGAACAGTTGCCCGGACAGAAGCGCCACCTTAGGCGGCTCTCAGTGCTGTTCCTGGCGCAGTGAAGCCTCCCCAGGCTCAGGGCTGACGGTGTGGCCCTGTCACAAAGGGAACCGCGCACCCGGGCTCAGTCACTCTGCCGCACTCGGCTCCCGGGCCGCTCGAGGGGACGACAAGAGCGTCAGAATTCGTGTCCCTGGGCGTTCGTCCATCTCCATGGTCACCCCATTGAAAAAATGGATTTGGATCAGTTGGACCTGAATCCTAGAATTATTGCTGCAGTTAAGAAAGGTGTGTTTGCTGATGTTTATATAAAGTGATTGTGTAAAAGTATGAACGTACATATATACACATCTTATGTAGAACAGGTTTACAAGGTTGCCTGTCTGAGCCTTGGGGACCCTCTGGTTACTGACCCAGGACAGCCGGTGCTGATCAACGCCCTGATGCTGGAATGTGCCGCAGGTTTTTCAGTTGTGTGTGTGTGTTTAACTGAAAGGACTTCTTTTAAGTTAATTTCATTTTCATCAAAGCAGTACACACGTGGTGTCTGAAAAGTGAAACGGAACTACTTACCGCTTAGGAGCCTTTTAGCAACTTTGTTGTATTTATATCTGGGTTGCTGACGAGTGAGCTTATGTTGCTGTGTGTGATTTGTCTGTGTTACGAGTCCTCACAGGCCTCCTGTTTTGGGGGTGAGGGCTGGCTGGTGCCCGTGTGCCCCTACTTCCTCCACACCTCCCGCCACAGTTGGAACACAGTTTGGGTCCCATTAGCCATCAGAGTTGTGACTGGGGACATAATGGCTGCCACTGAACCCGGGGTTATGACTGTTTCCTTTCTTGTACCATCTCTGGTTTTTCCCCCCAAAGTTAGTGGTTGCCTCCTTTTTTCATGCGCCGCATTTCCTCTGTACTTCTGATTATTCCCACGTCGCAGTAGGTCTGTCAGGCAGCGGTGGCTCTTTTCTAAATGCTTAAAGGGTTGGCCAGCCCACCGAGTCTGCTGGCATCTGGGCGCGTCCATCCCCACGCTGCACTGGCTCCTCCGCAGCCCGGCTGGCGCCCTGCACCCCCCTCCGTTCTCGCTGTCTCCCGGGGTGTCTGTGAGGGATGCTTCGACATCAGGTGCTTGTTAGCAGGTGACAGGGGCCCTGAGTGCACGCAGGGCTCGGCAGCAGCGTGCCGTCCTGCTCCTCCATCCTAAGGGCACATCAGTAGTTCTGTTTTCCCCTTTCATTCAGTCTTTTTTTTTAACTGAAGCATTCAGTGCATACGTATTTAAGGTAATTCCTGATAAATTTAGGTTTAACTCTCCCTTATTAAGCTGTGCTGTTCGTCCTATTTTTTTTGTGTTGTTTTTCTTTTATGCTTTCTTCTGGATTGGTTGGATATATTTTTAGCGTATTTTTTTTCTTTCTACTCGTTTGAAAGTAATATGTTTATCTAAGCTCAAAATTATTCATTTTCCTCATGAAACACCAGCTCCCTCGGGCTGTTCACCCTGTAACCCAGCCCTCCGCGATACTGCCGCCAGCATGCTGCCTCTTCTTTTGTCTGTTCACCCCACTGGCCATCCCGTGGCCTGGTTCAGTGGATGTTCGTTTGGATCCCTTCCTGCGGCCTCTCCCTCGTGCATGGTTCCCCCGACTCGGCCCGGGCCCCTCCCAGGCTGTGCACACACAGACCTGTCTTGGGAGACGTGTCCAGGCGGGCGTGGGACCAGGCGGAGGCCGCTGCTCCCGGCACCAGGGAGAGGCCCAAGCATCCGGCTTCTGCAGCCAAGATGCGGGCCTCCCCAGGCCCCTTCCCTCCCGTCCCGTCATGGTCACCCTCCGTCTGGGGGTCCCTGCAACTTCAGGGAGAGGTGGACTGGCCCCTGCCCGCCAGGTCCCCAGAACTGGAGGACACCTGCTGTCCCTGCTGTGTCGCCGTGTGTTACCGTGTCTGACCTTGTCCTGTAATTGATTCTATACCTTCAGCCAAACTGAGGTCAGTAAAGGAGGTTCTGCATCTTTCTGGACCAGACCTGCAGAGGCTGACCCGCCTCTCCGGCCCCGACGTGCAGCGCTTGCTGAGGGCGGCCTCCTCACACCTGCGGGGAAGCAGCGTCTGCACAGGTGCCCGGTGCCCTGGGGTTTGGCTGGAGGAGCGGGGCACGGGGGCACCTGTGCGGGGCTTCCTGCGGGGCTGGGCTCACCTGTCGTTTCCCCGCACCCAGCGCTCCAGCTGCTGCGGCAGAAGGAGCAGTTCCCCGAGCAGCACCAGCGCCTGAGCCTGGGCTGCCCCGTGCTGGACGGGCTCCTCCGCGGCGGGCTGCCCCTGGACGGCATCACCGAGCTGGCCGGACGCAGCTCCGCCGGGAAGACCCAGCTGGCGCTGCAGCTCTGCTTGGCCGTGCAGCTCCCGCGGCGACACGGAGGCCTGGGGGCCGGTGAGTGCGGCCACTTCGGGGGGCGGGCAGGGGTCCTGACCTGTCACCTCGCGGGCACCTGCCATCGAGGCCAGAGGCTGCCCCTGGGGGCCGTTTTCCACGTTCCAGTCTCTGTCTTCACAACCGCTCTGCGATTCCTGCCTCAGGAGTGGGAGGGGGGCCACGGGCCCCTCGGTGGGAGGGAAAGTGCAGAGCCCCGGGGCCTGGCCAAGGCGGGACAGAGCCGGCCTGGGGTGCCTCCGTAAAGCGGCGTGTCCCCTGCAGAGGGCTGGCCCACGGCCACTGTGACCACATTAAATGTGGGGCCTGAGGCACATTTTCCTGAGAAAGTGACTTCCCAAAGCAGGTCTGAAAGCCCCAATTTTGAAAAGAATGGCCAAGCAGCTCCGGAGTTATTTTGGATCCTGCGCTTCAGAAAATGTGGAGCTCCTCCCCGCCGACCCTCAAATGCTGGGCCACCTTCCCGCCAGCTTCTCGAAGCCCCTCTGTGGGCGGGCACCCCGCTCACCTGTCCCAGTGAGACGCCCGACGGGGTGTGGGGCGAGGAGCTTCGAGGGCCGTGCGATTGGGTTTGGCTGTGAACCTTCTGTCCAGGCCTCTCCCAAGATGTGGAGGACACGGGCGCCGCGGCGTTGTGACGAGGGTCTCGGCCACGTCGGGGGCTCCCCAGGCAGCCCTGCCCCCGGGAATGGGCTGGAACGTGCCAGGGAAGGTTAGGGAGGCCCCAAGGGTCGGGAGCTCACCACTGACACGGTCAGACGGTGCTTCTCCTTCCATCTTGCATCTCTTTTCCAAGTTTGAAAGTCTGTTGAAACAGAATCGGGTCAAAATGAAAGTTACACACTCACAAATAGGGCGTGCGGACGTGGTGTCGGTGCTTCTGCCTCTTCTCTGGGTCCCCTCCCCGGGGCGGTGCCATGACCGGTACAGCGAGAGGAGTGGTAGGTTTCACCGTGGCCCTGAGAGTCCTGATGGGGCTCAGCCAGCGCACCGCCAGATCACAGGCCTTTCTTATTTATTTATTTATTTTTTTATTTTTGGCTGCATTGGGTCTTCTTGGCTGCACGCGGGCTTTCTGCAGTTGTGGCGAGCGGGGGCTACTCTTTGTTGCGGTGCGCGGGCTTCTCATTGCGGTGGCTTCTCTTGTTGCGGAGCACGGGCTCTAGGTACACGGGCTTCAGTAGTTGTGGCTCACGGGCTCGGTAGTCATTCGCGGGCTCTAGAGCTCAGGCTCAGTAGTTGTGGCGCACGGGCTTAGTTGCTCCGCAGCATGTGGGATCTTCCCGGACCAGGGCTCAAATCTGTGTCCCCTGCATCGGCAGGCGGATTCTTAACCACTGTGCCACCAGGGAAGTCCTGAGGCCTTTCTTCTTTATTTAACTCAGTGGTTTTTAGCATTTTCACAAAGTTGTGTACCCACCGCTACTATCTAGTTCCAGAACATTTCATCACCCCAAAAAGAAGCCCCATCCCTATGAGCAGTCACTCCCCACTCTCCCCTCCCCCAGCCCCTGGCAACCACCCATCTGCTTCCTGTCTCTATGGATTTGCCTGTTCTGCACACTTCAAATAAATGGGATCATGCAAATGTGCCCTTTCACCCAGCATAATGTCTTCAGGGTTCACCCACGTTGGAGCATGTGTCAGTTCTTCATTCCTTTGTAGGGCTGAATAATGTTCCATCACGTGTACAGACCACAACTTAGCTACCCGTTCATCCGTTGACAGTCATGTGGGTTGTTCACACCTTTTGTTCGTGCGTGGCTTTGGGTGGACACCTAGGAGTGGGATTGCTGGGTCGTATGGTAGCTGCGTGTTTCGCTCTTTGAGGAACTGCCAGACTGTTCTCAGCGGCGGCTACACCGTTTTCCTTCCCATCAACGATGTAGGAGGTTCCGGTCCCTCCGCGTCTGAGCCGACACTTGTCCTTCTGATGCCCGTGTGGGTGGTTTGTCACTGTGGCGCTGACTGCATTCCCCTCGTGACTAGTGACGTTGACCATCTCTTCACGTGCTGCTGCTCACTCGTGTGTTTTTGGAGAAAGGTCTATTCCAATCTCTTGCCCATTTAAAAGCTTGGGTTATTTGTCTGTGGAGTTGCAGGAGATCTTTATATAATCTGGATACTAAACTCATCAGATAAACAATTTGCAGTATCTTCTCTATTGTCTTCTCTCTCTCTTGTTGGTGTCCTATAAAGCACAGTTTTTCACTTTGACGATGTCCAGTTTGTTTCTTGCTTGTGCTTTTGGTGTCACATCTAAGGATCCACTGCCTAATCCAAGGTCATAAGATTTACCCCTGTGTTTTCTTCTGAGAGTTTTATGGTTTGGGCTCTCATATTTGATCCACTGTGATTTAGTTTTCCTATATGGTATGAGGTAAGGGTCTTAATTTCATCCTTTTGCATGTGGGTGTCTCTGTCCCAGCGCCCCGTTTGTTAAAAAGACTACTCTTTCCCCACTGAATTGTCCTGGGGCCTTTGTTGAGAATTGGTGGACCCTGGTTCTTTTCAGCGCAGGACACCGGGGGTACCTTCTGGTGGGGATTCCAGGCCCCTGGTGATGCATCGCCTGTGTTTTGTTTACTGGCTTTTCCAGGCGCAGCAAAGACAGTTACCACCAGGTAGCCCAGAACCGTAGGAGGAGCCTTGACAGTGCAATTGAGGCAACATCCGCCCAGCAGGGCCTGGGAGGGGCATCTCCCTGTGTCTGCAGGAGGGGGGGGCGTTTCCGAAAGCCGGGAGCCCCTACAGTTCCCCTTGCTCCCACTCGGACAGCCCAGGGCGGGCAGACCCACAGGGTGCAGTTCCGGCGGTGAGGGGCCCGTGGTGAGAGGTGGGCGCCGGCCCCCGTGCCGGGTCAGAGGGGCAGACCCACGAGAGGCAGTGCAGGAAGGAGGGCCTTTTGGGCGGGGGGGGGGGGGGGGGGGCCGCCTCGGGCCCCCCGCTGCTCACCGCCCCGCGGCTTCCCAGGGGCCGTGTTCGTGTGCACAGAGGACGCCTTCCCCAGCCGGCGTCTGCAGCAGCTCATCGCTCAGCAGCAGCGCCTGCGGACAGACGTCCCAGGGGACGTGGTCAGGAAAATCCAGTTTGGCCACCAGATCTTCATTGAGCACGCAGCCGACGTGGTAAGCTTCTGAGGGGAAGTCAGCCACGCGGGCGGGCCACGCACACGACCCGCAAGGCCAGGCCCCGGTGCCCGCCTGCGGCGTGTCGTGTGCGGGGGGCCGTGTGCTCCGCTCAGGCCGGCGCTACTCGTTACCTGGACGCAGGCTGAACTGGGCGTCCAGTGTGTTTCTGGCAGCCTTACCCCCAAGGGAAGAGCGGGTAAGGGAGGGGCGCCTGACACGCCACCTCCTGCCCCCTAGAGGAGGCCCCAGCCGGGCAAGGGCCTCCTGCGGCTGTTCACCCGGCTGCAGAGGGGACCACGGCCCAGAGGACGGGACCTGCCGTCCAGGCCACTGGCCCGGCAGCAGCCGTGGTGTGGGGTTGTACCTCTGCCTCTGAAGGAGGGGAAAGTCCCCTTGTCAAGGCCCCCCCCCAGATTGCTGAGCGCACCTGGCTGGGCCGCTGGGGCGACACCACACCTGGAAGCCGTCCCCGGGTCATGCGCCCTCCCTGTGGGCAGACAGCGGTGGAAACACAGAGGGCAGTGGCCCCTGGGGAGGGGGCAGGGGGCAGGCAGGCGGCGGGGGAGCAGCCAGCTGAGGTCATTGTTTGGGGCTGAATAAGGAAGCAAAGGCTGCAGGAGCGAGATGGGAGACGGAGTACAGACCAGTGCACCGAACACAAGTGCGCAGAGCCACCCACCCGGGTCCTTCCCCCATTTAAGAACTGCTACAAAAAGAATTTCCGGTAAAGGATGAACTGTATAAACTTTTAATTTTTAAAAATTTTACAGTAAAATACATGATCACACATAGCGCAGGGAAGTAACACGATGAGCGGTGGCATGCGAGCCCGGGCTGGTTCAGGGCACGGGCGGCCCGGGGTGGACCGGCGGCAGGTGGCCGTCCCCTAGGGGCCCAGCGCGGCCGTGGCTTTGCGGGTGATTAGCGTGATGGGGCTCAGGGCGTGGACGCAGGAGAAGGCGAGGTCAGTGCTACAGGCTCCCGCTCCAGGCCCTCCAGCCTCGCGAGCGTCCCCTGGCTGTCACAGGGCCCTCCGGACGCACCCAGGCAGCACATCCGCATCCTCGCGGCGCATCCTCACTGCGAAACGCGGCAGCGGGTCAGGGCCAGGCCGGCCGAGACCCGGGGGCGGCATTCCTAAGTTCCGTTTTGGGAGCAGCTCTGGTTGGAGGAGGCCCCCCGGCCCTCGCTGGTGTCTGCCCAGCGACTGGGGGGCCCTGCCCGGGGGGAGGCCGGAGGTGCGGACCGGGGCCTGATGCCGCTGCACAAACAGCCTCAGGGCCCCAGGCTTCCTCCCGGGGGGCGGGGTCTCCAAGCTAGGCCCCTCTTGGGAGTCCCGACCCTGCAGCAGGCGGGCGCAGCCCTGCCCCCGCCCCGGCCCCCCCATGCCCCAGCGCTGCCTGCGGTGGCGGGAAGGGGTGCAGGACTCACATTAAGGCTGGCGTCCTCCAGGCCGCCGCCGCCGCTGCTGCTGTCATTTTCCACAGAGAGAGGCTCTGCTGGAGACACCCTGGAGAGTTAACAAGCACAGAGTCGAATTTCATCCCAGACACCCGACAGCTCTCAGGAGTGCCTGACGGGATGGCAGGCTTGTGGCCACCGGACACCGGGGCCGAGTCCAGGCGGGCAGCCAGGCGGCCCCAAGGGACAGGGCTGCCCCGAGCACAGCGCGCAGGGCCTTGGGGGGCAGGTGGGCCGGGCCTGGCCTGGGGGCACCTGAGGCCCCACACCGGCCCGGTCCGCGTCCTAGCGCACAGCCTGGGTGCGGCCCGGGGGGTCTTCACGTGGGAGGCGACGCTGGTTGCAGGACAGACTCAGGTCCCTGGCACACCTGCTTCCTCCCTCCGCTGGGTGGGGCTGGGCAGTCCTGGTGACCGTGGTGGCCCGGGCGGTCGGTGCCCAGCACGGGGCCACTGAAGGGGAGGGGCCCGGCCACTGTGATGGCCCAGGGCGGGGCGTGGTGAGGGGTCCCCCGCACGGGTGGTGACGGCCACCTCCCCTCGGCTTCCAGGACACCCTGCTGGAGTGTGTGCGTGAGAAGGTGCCTGTGCTGCTGTCGCGGGGCATGGTCCGCCTGGTGGTCATCGACTCCGTGGCAGCCCCGTTCCGTTGTGAGTTCGACCAGGCGGCCTCGGCCCTCAGGGCCCGGCGTCTGCAGGCGCTGGGGGCCGAGCTGCGCCGGCTGAGCTGCACCTTCCGGAGCCCCGTGCTGTGCGTCAACCAGGTGGGCCCCCCTCCGCCCCCGGGGAGGGCGAGGCCAGGGGGGCTGGGCGGGGGCTGGGTCCTCACCGCCGCTGACCCCGATCTGGACCCTCCAGGTGACGGAATCCGCGGAGGAGCGGGGTGCGGCAGCCGGGCTGCCAGGGTGAGTGGGGCGCCCGAAGGCAGGGGTGGCGGGACCCGCGGTTCCACACACAGCACAGGACAGTCGGCTGTTTTCTGTCTCAGTGTCGGGGGAGAGCGGGTGTCTCCGGCCCTGGGAATAACCTGGTCCAACCAGCTCCTGGTGAGGCTGATGGCCGACCGGCAGCGCCCCGAGGAAGCCGCCTCCGCCCTGCCCCGCCGCACCCTGAGGGTGGTCTCCGCCCCCCACCTGCCGCCCTCGTCCTGTTCCTACACGGTCACCGCTGAGGGTGTGCGGGGGACGCCTGGGACCGAGTCCTGCTGACGTGTCGCCCTCCCCCTGGTTAGGGTCCCCTCAGGTACCAGGGTCTGCAGGAAGCGCCCAGCATCCATAGCACCCCCCCCCCCCCCCGCCGGCTGCTGCAGCAGCTTCCTCCACCCCGGGCCCACGTTAGCTCCTGCCCGGATGCAGGCCCCCGGGCCCCGGCCCGACCCCGCAAGGCTGCGCATCCCCTTCCCAAAGCTCCCAACGCCCACGCCTCGGGCCACGGCGGGCCGAGGTCAGACGAGCGCCCACTGGCCCTCCTCACCCCGTGGTCGGGCTGTCGGCTCCTGGCCGCCAGCACAGCCCCCGGCCAGGCCGCAGGGTCCCGGAGAGGCATCGGAGCGGGGAGATGTGCCTTGTGCGCTGCCCCGGCCACCAGCCCCAGCGGGCGCAAGCAGCCGCGGCGCCGGCTTGGCCCATCGGCCGGGAAACCCGTTCTGGGCAGACAAGAACTATTCTAAAAGCAGAGCACATCCCACTGTGCCCTCAGTGCCTCCTCCAAGGCTGGCCACGGTGGCCGGCACGTCAGCCCTGGCCTGGGGGGGGCGTCCACTCTGGCAGGGCGCTCCCGCACCGTGTGCATAGAACTCGGGACCTCCCATAGGCCAGGGTCCTGCTGCATCTGGCCACAGATGCCGGAATCTGAGCATCTGTTCGTGGTGGCACAAGGCCCCACGGTCACCGAGGGACGTGACTGCCCAGTTCCGGCAGGGCTGTGCCGCCTTCACCCCCATCATCACCCTGCCTCTGCCCCTTCCCCGCTGCTGCCCGGCACAGAGCAGCCCCGGCCGGACAGACGTGCCGGTGAAGGCACCTGCGGCCCCTGGACCCTCACCAGCACTTGCTCTTTGCCAGGCACTGTCCTGAGGACTCACACACGTGACATCTGTCCTCACAGCCCTGGGGTGGCCCTGTCACTCCACTTTCAGTGCTGTGGCCAGCCTCCCACAGCTCCAGGAGCTAGACACTGGTCCCAGGCTCCCACGGGCTCACTGGGGCGGGCCGGTAAGTCCCTGTCACGGGGCACACGCTCTGTGCACGTCGTTCTAGGACGGGCTGATCCATTTACCGTTTCCACCATGTTTTCAACGTAGAGTCCGTGACCCGAAAAAGATTGGGTGCCTCATGTCAAGCAGGAAAAGGCTCTGAAGTTTAGGGTTGGAGTTCTACAAAAGAGCCTTTCCGCAAACGTACAGGGACTTTACAACAGGAAATAAAACTTTATTTCTGTAAGGAAATATAAACGGTTCCACGCGATTTCCTAGGCAAGTCACACCAACAGTGAGAAAAGAAAACTGTTGCTCCAAGACAGAAGGTATGTTTCATGGCCGCCCCCCCGCAGAGGTGCAGGCCGGCACAAGCGCACCCACCTTCGGCCTCTGGGCGGCCGCACCTGCCCACCAGGCACCCAGGCCGTCCTGGGGGTGCTCACCCACCAAGGGCCATGGGACTTGGCAGTGGGGTTTTCTCTGTCTCAGAAACACCAAGTCCCAAAGGAGTGTCCACCCTACCTCTCCCCTGGCCTCCCTGGCCTCAGCCAGTCCCATCCCCCAGAGCACGCCCCACGGACAATCGGACGGTCCTCACAGGCCTGTGACCCCCGAGGGGTAGTGCCACACCACTGTATAAACCACCTGAGTCCTCCTGTCGTGCTGGAGAACTAAGCAGAAACTGTGCACATGTCTTTATGCATCAGCCTGATTACACGAGGAGGCATCTGCAGGGCGATGCTCGCTCAGCTCATCTGAACTTCACCTTTGGTTGGTGCTATCCGGTGCTGCTTTAGTTTCCAGATATCCCATGATTACACAACGGAGCGTTCAAACATATCAAAAGTTGGCCTCGTACAGATGTAACATGCCTTCCCCAGAACATTCTATGAAGTTATAACAATGAGTGCTACAAACTAAACTCTGAATCCTTAGCAATACTTATACTTTACTGTAAAGACAAGAACTAATTACATGATATCCCTAGCAGCCTTCTGACCAAACAAATAATAGGAACTTTTTTTAAGTTTCAGAAAATAACTCTGAAGCCCTGCAGCATGGGCATGGCCTCTCCCCCTGGGGAGGAGCAGGAGGGTCAGGAGGCCGAGCTCTCCATGACCTCTGCCCTCAGACACTCACGGCGACCCTCAGCCCCTCCACTGCCCGTCCATCCTCTGGCTAGGAGAGTCTAACTTGATAGAAACAGTGTAGAAATGGGGGCTGGCCCCCTAGGGTCCCCTCACCAGGAAAGGAAGAGGGAGGGCTGGACTGCCCCCCCCCCCCACAACTGCTCTCTCCGAGAATGTTAAAATCCTGACTACCAGACTGGAAGTAGGTTACAACCTGGCTTCTCTCTATTTTGATACAAGTTCAAAAATCAGAAACTGCTGACTCCCCGGTAGCATTCCCCCTGAGACACGAAGGCCTTTACAACCCAGCTTCAAGAAGGCCCTCGAGCCTCATCTTACACCAAATGCTGTCTCCATGTGGCCTTACAAAGGCCACCACAACCCTCGGGGAACCAGGGCCAGAGGGCTCAAAGCCAGACAAGGTTCAACTAAGGCCCCTGCAAAGAAGGTCTCTTTTCACCAACTGGAAGCTTAAAATTAAATTCTATTCTCAGCCCCATGTTTATTCTTTCTAAACGCCCTTTGTTTTTCCAGAGACAACTGTCACTAAGGGAAACCGAGTGGGTTTCAGGTGTCCTGTATCAGCTCTGTGGCTGGGAGAAAACTTCAATGTAGTGGAAGGAAGAGCCAGGACAGCTTGGTCCCCCCTCCTGATTCTGATGTGACACAGACACATCACCCCCACTGCACCTAAACGTGAACCTGAAAGGGCCACAGTGCCCACATGGGGGGGACGCAGCTCTGCTCTTTTTTCCAGTGGTTTCTTACAACCCATCAAACTTGTTTAAACACCTCTAGAGAGCATTTTGAAAGTTCCTGATCCATTGGAAGCTGCAAAACCTAAGTGGAGTCAGGAGCTGAGGAAAGGAGCGTGGCCAGAGGAAACAGGCTGCAGGAGACTGGTCAGCCTCAAGGGCCCCCAACACCGGGCTGGGGTGCCTGCCTCTCAGGGGACACAGCAGCTCTCACCAACACAAGCACCGGTGCCCTGAGGTGATCCACTACTGAATTATAGGAACTTTTAAACAAAGCTTAAAGTCTAGCCTTGCTGTACTGAAACCCCAGGACGCTGCTGCCTCTAGCCCTCAGCCCGAGGTCCACACTGGGGGTGAAGGACACGTGCAGTCCAAGGGCACCCCACGGTGAGCCCCCCCCCCCAGTCCCCACAGGGAGCACGTAGCACCCCAGCCCAGTGCAACTGTTGAGGAAAAGGTGGCTGCAAGCGCCTTTGCTCAGTGACACCACCCACATAACATTAAGGTAAACTAGAAACTAACCCTGACAACATTTCACAAGGATGCTCACAGCTTTCCAGATCCTCTTTCAAACCTCATCAGCAGGGATGTCCCCTTGTACAGCTGGCGTCATCTGGAATTACACCTTCTTAACCTACCAGCTCGTCTCATGGATTCCCTTAAGGAATAACATCTCAGGGTTGGTTTGAAAATGTATCTGTCAGGACTTCCCTGGTGGCGCAGTGGTTAAGAATCCACCTGCCAGTGCAAGGGACACGGGTTCGAGCCCTGGTCTGGGAAGATCCCACATGCCACGGAGCAGCTAAGCCCGTGTGCCACAACTACTGAGCCTGTGCTCTGGAGCCCGCGAGCCACAACTACTGAGCCCGTGAGCCACAGCTACTGAAGCCTGCACACTTAGGGCCCGTGCTCTGCAACAAGAGAAGCCACCGCAATAAGAAGTCCGTGCACCGCAACGAAGAGTAGCCCCCGCTCGCCACAACTAGAGAAAAGCCCGTGCGCGGCAATGAAGACCCAACGCAGCCAAAATAAATACATTTCCAAAAAAGAAAAGAAAATGTATCTGTCAGAACCCACCCTGTGTTACTTAACGCTACAAAGAAAAGCTTTTTAAAAGGAAAACATGCATCTCCGTGTGCTTAGTGTACAGAGGCCAGGAGGGGGGGGGAAAGGGCTCCAAAGGGGCTGAGGTGCAGACCAGGAGGGGTGCAGGCCTCCCTGCAGCTACCCCGTCTCCCCCGCTCCCTAATCCCAGCATCGCTGCCACAGGTCACTGGATTCCTATTCTCAAAGGATGTAGTTTTAAGGTTCCAGTCTTAATGAACAGCCTTAACACAGTATTACAATTGAAAGCAGATTTCGGTGCTGGGGCCGCTGTCCACGAGCAGCGGCCCATCCCGAGCACGCTGAGCCGGCTCCACACCTGGCCGGGTCCCACCGTCGGGCTTTGGCGGCTCTTGGGCGCTAGGGCTGCAGACCGCTTAACAGAATTCGGGGCAAACCTCCAGCAGGTGGTGGAGGTCATCATCCAGGAAAGGAGGCGACCCCAGGGCCGCCCTGCAGGGGGGAGGGGCCTGGCCAAGCTTTGAGAGTCTCAGCGCTCGTTAGCCTTGGGGGTTAATCTAGCTCTGCCTCGACCCGTGGGGGCCAGGTCGGCGTGGCTGGCACTCAGAGCTCTGGAGTCTGCCAGACAATTATTTCGTTCCTGCGTGAAAAAACAAATGGAAGAATTATTCTTCACCAGTACCTCGCATGACGCCAGCTTGCAGTGGTCTCGGCACTAACAACAGCTGCACGACTCACATCAACACACCAGAGTCCTGATGCTCAGATGTGCGTGTGCCAAACACAAGAAAGGGGAGCAAAGGACTATTAACATAGGTTAGCTCCAGACCCTTTAAAAACAAAAGTAGTTTCTTCCACTGTCATCAGCAGCAGCGCATCCTCCGAGCACGTGCAGCTTTTACACTAGAGGCCCGAGGACAGCATCCTGGGAGCAGCCGCCCCCGCAGCGTGCTGGGGGTGAGGAGGAAGCTCAGCACACCTGCCGGCCTGTCACCGTCCCTGTACGTCACACAGTTTGCCGGTGGGACTGAGGTGACTGGGAAAGCTGCTGCATCAACAGGTGTGGTGACCAGGACACCTCGTGCCGGTGGACAGCAGCTAGGTCACAGAAGGGGCCAGAGGCCTGGGCGCACCCAACAGTCACACATGGAAAATAAAAAGGCCATTTGTAATGGAGAACAGGATGCCAACAGTTTTAAATGCAAAGGTGACCGGTCTGTGCGAGACTTGGACAGGTGACAAAGTGCTAAAGATTGTTGTGTCAAAGTGACTGTACTTAGTGAAGTTTTGAATAGTTTTAAAACACTGAACAGCTTAGCTAGACATTATATTAGTTATAAACTACTAGAAGCTAAAATCATACAAATTAATAATACAAATTAACAACTGGTCAAGTTTTGATATTACTTTATCAGAATATTTAATTTTTAATTGTCAATCAAAATATTTGTAAAAGATCATTAATTCACATACTGAGAATGTTCACAACATTCCCATAATTCAGATGGTTAAGTTCATGCCGACTATGAAAGTTATCATTTATGATGTCTATTTGTCTTGAATCAGAAATACTAAAATGTTCACAGGCTCTGCTGAAATGGCAGCAGTGATGAGGAAAGGTCCAGCCAACATGTAAAGGATGTTAAGTGGGGCAGGGCTCCTTACTTGGAAATGGTCTTCGGCCACCGTGCCACCCACGTTAAGAACATTCAGAGAACTGGCGCGCTTCATGCTGCACCCAGGACGGCGGACATGCAAGGACAAACCGTCAGCACATCAGTCAACCAGGAGCAGGGAGCACAGCAAAGCCACCCCTCCAAAGCCTGTCACCATGGGGGCCTGGGACTGTCCCTAACGGAGAGGAGGCCTTTATCTCACCCAGACTGGGATACCCACCCAACTCTTTACACGGACATCCCAGATCTACTCTATTGCACCCAGCACAAAAAAAGCGCAGTTTCTCTGCGTCTTTCTCAGCAAAAAGTTTATCTTCGAGCCCCATACAGAAAGCCAGTGTCGCTGCAGTTTCACTTGTTAAAACCTGGCTCCTATAGGAGCCGAGAGGCTCTGCCAATGCCACCCGCTGACTTCGGCGTGGGAGCCCGAAGAGCCTCCTGAGATGAGTTTCAGGAAGGGAACCTCAACGACTCCCGTAAACCTCGCCCCTAAGTGACCGTGTCAGAGAGAGACCCTCAAGGGACTTTCCTGGTGGCACAGTGGTTGAGAATCTGCCTGCCAATGCAGGGGACACGGGTTCGAGCCCTGGTCTGGGAAGATCCCACATGCCGCGGAGCGACTGGGCCCGTGAGCCACAACTACTGCGCCTGCGCGTCTGGAGCCTGTGCTCCGCAACAAGAGAGGCCGCGATAGTGAGAGGCCCGCGCACCGCGATGAAGAGTGGTCCCCACTTGCCGCAGCTTGAGAAAGCCCTCGCACAGAAACGAAGACTCAACACAGTCATAAATAAATAAATAAATGAATGAATGAATGAATGACCGTGAATTTCTAAAAAAAAAAAAAAAGTTACAAATTACCTATAATCTAAACTTAAAATTATAGATAGTCGTAAAATTACTGTAATTTCTTACTGCCACCACGAATGACCTCAAACAGAAAGCCACCTTCTCTTTTAAAGCTAAAAGAACCAATATGAAGGGTTATTTTTAAATGTTTATAATAGGATCAGTAATTCTGAATTTGAACTACTATGACATCAACAGTGACCACTATTATTTACAAGCTGAGTGCATGGCTGCAAGGGTGAAGCACAGGTGTGAAGGCCGAGCACAACCAGACAGAGACACACACACGCACACCAGCTGCAGGGACCAAAGGCCCAGGTGATGGACGCACGGCCGCCAGCACCACAGGCACAGTGCCAGGCAAACAGCAGGCACTTACTGAGTTCTCACTAAACAAACTACACCAAGAGCAAAATCTTAACTGACTTATCCCCAAGTATTATAAAACTCACTCCCCAAGCTTCCCACCTAGGACAAGACAAAAACATCCCAATGAACCCCTACACAAGTGTTGCTAGAGCTCTGGACAGGTTTTCCTCTATCCAGAACCACTAAGGAACAAAGGATAAAATCCAACCAAATCACCAGTGAATTATATTCTGCCATATTTAATTATTCTATTACTTAATTGGCCAGCTACCTTTTCCTAAGAAAGGTACACAAACTTTGTCCTCAAACTTCCTTTTCTTTACAAGGTGAAGTGAAAGAACAACTTGCCCCATCAGTGACTCTTCGGAATCGCACCCTCACTCTTACTGAAGCCCGCGGCGCCCAGACCATCAAGCAGTCCAGTGCTTCCCTGGAGCTGTGCCCACTGCAGGCTGCAGACCCTGATCCCGGGGCACCCACTTCAGTGATTCTCACAACGTGGCCCACCCAGCAGCGCTGGCGCTACCCGGGAACTTGCTAGAAAGGCAAATTTGCCCCTCCTCCCCCCCCGCCCCACTGCATCAGAAACGCAGGGGTGGGCCTTGCGGTCTGTTTCAGGAACCCTCCAGGAGACGCTGCAGCATGCTCCAGTTTGAGAGCCACTGGTCTAAAGATTGCTGCTCTTACCTGGAAAGATTACTTTGTTTCATGCATTTGATGGGATAAACTTTCTAAATTATTTAGTTTTTCAAAAAGTTTAGTAAGATATCAACCCAGATAACATCACAGAGGAAAACTGTTAAGATATGCAAAAGTGTGTGGGTCTACTTTTCATCAGGTCAGACTGGCAAAGCGCTCTTAGCGCCATGAACATCCGTACTGGGAAGCGTCCACACACGCGGCGTCACGGGAAAGACAGAAAGACGTGAAGGAGAAACTGTGAGCTCTGCCGCGTCCAGGACTTGGTGCCAGAGTTGGACGCTGCCCTGAAGAGCTCCGAGACATCCAGAACCCCAGGCCACAGTGCGTCTGCCCTGGCGGAACCGGCCGATGGCCTGTACGGCACAGAGCGCGTGACAGGCCCTCACTTCACGCGTCAGACCCGCCGAAGGATCAGGACCGGGGCTCAGCAGGGCCCAGCAATCTGCTCAGCCCCTCACCACGCTGTGAGAGGGGCAGACAGCACCCTATCACTTTAGCTCTGGAAACCAAACAAGAGCACTTTAGGACCCACTTCCCTAAGGCAGCGGCGCACATGCCTCCTCCCAGGCAGGACCGACGCCCTGCGCGCCCGCAGAAGCCCCCACTGGCTTCCAACACCGCAGCTTCCGGCGGTTTCACACCAGGCATCGGCGGAGCGCAGGAAACTCCCTCTGCAGATTCTAGACATTTCTGAGAAGAGGGCAATGGCAGCATATAAACACCCAACTGCTCCTCCTGCCTCCAAAGCCATCGGAAGGCAAGTCCCTCCACCAGCAGAGATGCGGGGGCAGAGCTAAGGGCAAGCCCAGCCCCTCTCCCCACAGGTGCGGGTGAGGCGCGGACCAGAGAGCCAGGCTGGGCGACCCCAGCGGTCTCGGGAGTCAGGCCCCAACTGATGACAAGAGGAATGAGACGGGACATGTCTTACAGACAGCGAAGCGCACAACTGTAAAAGCACCTACCTTTATATTCCCAGACGTTACCAAAAGGAACTCGGTCTCAGTTCTGAGACATCAGAATTCTTACAGAACTTAAAGTGAAACGCATCCAAAAACAGGAAGCTGTTTACACCAGAAATAACCCAGAAACCAGGACAATTTGTTAACACTAACAGAGAAGGACAAAGAACCCTTCCTCTGACGAACCTTATAAAAAGCAAGGAATATCTTAGAATCAAATTCCTTTGATAACTTAAAAGTTATTGTTCAAAAGACCCTAAAAGACTCATGACTGAAGAGACCCTTTTCTAAACACATGCAAAACCTAAGGTTTTTTAAATCTCCTAAAGAAACTCATATAACAAAACTCTTGAAATTGTGATCCTTCTATTTAAACCATTTTTCTTCCTATAGTAATACCTGTATGATGAGATTTAATATAGTCATAGCTGGCATTTGATTTTAAAAGATTAAAACTAACTTTAAAGGATTTAAGCTAATGCTGGTTTTAAAAATGAATAATGCATACTTAGAGAAAACAATATGCTCAATATTTTAATATTAAATTCTTACTTTTCACTGCTAAAGCTTTCTTTGAACATGTAACAAAATCAAAGAATTCCATAAATTTCTTTCAAAGGCTTCAGCTCTTTTAGCCTCTAAACAGGAAATTTCACAATTTTTTCTCAACCTATCCTGGGAAAAAGTCGGATTGCAGCTACTAACCCTCTCCACTGCGACCGTGTGGGAAGCAGGCGGGAATGCAGCTCTGAGGTCTGCGGGCGAGAAGGGCGGGCGGGGGCCGGCGATAGTTACCCAGGGTCCTTTGGCTCACTGTCTCGTGAACCTCCTCCCTTCAGCTTCCTAACCAGCTTCTCGCTGCTGCGTCTAATTGAAGCCCGGAGTTTGCTAAAGGAACCACTGCGTTTTAAAGATCCAGTGCCATCCTGAAAAAAACGTGAACAAATGTGAAGCGCCACATGGTTCTCCCTCCCAACCCGCAAGAGACAAAGCTAAATGAAAACAAGAATTCACATCGTGGTTGACCTGCCGGTCTGTGACTTGCTGCTAATGTGACTCCTACAGAAATTATCAATTTGCCATGTATGTAAATACACTTTAAATAGAAATCTCTCCATTTTAAATTTCATGCAAGATAATCCAATGAATATGAAAACCTTTGAACATGAAAAAGCTCATTCAAACAAAAGTAACAAAATCCCCAAAGGAAAATTAATTATGTTACTGTTTTGAAACAAAAGATACACAGAAAGACTCAAGGAAATTAAGGCAGCTTCTAGGAAGATCACCAAAATCAAACTCCATGTTTAATAAATACGGAAGCATCTGGTCCATGAAACAGTACAGGACCTAAAACATTTAGGTTTGACATAGGCAACTTCCTTTTAACAATTTCATCTACATGCAATAGATATACTGTTTCTTCATTAAGTTATATAGGACAGTTTTATTAAATGTTGATTACAAATGTAGTGGGAAAATTAAACAATACGTTCATTCTATACAAATAACTAAAAATCCTTAGATGCCTTGTAGGAAGCAAGTATGAGTGCCCAGCTTTCGTATAACTGATTCAGACATTAATAAGTGAAACACTTGGCAGTATCTGGATATGAAAATCAAATACACAGAGTGAAAAAAATGTGTATAGAACAACTTTTATTCTCAGAATGAATCATTTAGTAAGATTAACAGTAGCCCCACCCCTTCTAGAAGCTACGGCAATGCTGCATTCCATGGAAAGAGTGAGAAGGTCTACCAAGCAGACAGACACCAAGACACAGGTCAGTTGGAGTGGGTTTATTAGAAGTTAGAAAGACACAAATACACAAATCACTGAACACTTAAAAGATTAGTAGAGAAAAGCAGAATTGCCAAAATTTCACACAAAGACTACACAGCAAATTCTACTTGAGCACGATCCTAAGGGGAGCGCCCAGAGCCCAGGGTGGTCCCAGCAGGTCTCCGTACGCGACAGGAGCAGCACATGCCCTACTCTGACAGCCTAGGTAGTGTCACAGTCACCATCATGCCATTGCAGTAACACCTGGAGGATACTACTAACTACCTCTTATCAAAGTGAACAGCTAATTGCTCTTAGTTTTTAAACTCATGTATTACACAGTAAATGGTTTTATTAACACAGTTTATATTACTAAGTACATATCTGGCAAAGCTACATGTATACAGAGATAAGGAACCCCCCAAAAGGACAGCAGCACCGAAAGGAATGGCGGTGTAGCTCTGACAAGAATCCTAGGGGATTGCTAAACACAGCCGTCAGCACTGGAGAGAGAAGAAAAGCCGGAGGAGATGCCACCCATCATGCAGGAGACAGTGTGAGTGTCACACAGGGCAGCTAGGCCTGTTAGACAGAAACGGAGAGAGAAAGCCCGGGTGAAACTCATGAGAAAAGAGCCAGTTTCCACGCAGCACAGCTTGGCTTACAGTATTTCTAGGTCACAAAATCTAAGCAGCATTTTTACCGCTTTAGTATTTGGAATTACCTTCTGCCTGCTCCTGTCAGCCCCGTATGAAACAGGTACTGGACCTTATGTTACATTTTACATAATCTAGACTAATCACTCCTAATCCTCAATAAAATAAAATTCAACATTTTTAGAGCACGGGCTGGCACCGTGCTAGACATCTCCTTGATACTCACAATAAAAAGGTTTTCAAGTTACTGTACATAAGGAGATTCCGAAACAAAAAACATTGACAGTGACCAAAAGAAAGACTGCTATGCACAGGAAGAGTGCATTCATTAAAGCTTTAACTTTATCAGAAATCCTCTCGCATAGAACTAAACTATAAAGTTCTCTCTGAAATCAGAAAGGACTTTCTCTGAAAAACACTAACATTTTAGACATTTCAGAAATGTTAAGAAACACTGACTTTTAAAGTTTATAGCACATTTTAAACATGCAGTTGATAATCCAAAATAAAATTAACTAGAAAAAGGATTTCCGAAGCAGCAACGCATCCTGGGTCCTGGCAGATTGGAAGCCCCAGACCACGGGGACCTGAGCCCCGCCCGCGCTGACTCACCATGCGACGCTGAGCAAGTCATTTAACCAGCCCGAGCTTCATCTTTCTCATCTTTAAAATGGAAAAATAAAACTTGTTACCAACTCCCCACCAATGCTGGGAGGACAAGAAAACATAAGTTCTTGCTGCTCTTTAGAAATAGAATGTTAAAACGTTAATATAATTCTATAAATAGTACAACTCCTTGTGTTCCTTTCAAAATTCAGTGCTACTCTATAGTAGTACTATTTGTAATATTCCTGTACTAGACACTCAGCAGAATACGGAAGAGTAATTTCAGTCCGATTCCAAGAGCATTTCATACACTTATCCACACACACTCACTCTCTCCCCCCCCCGCTGCCCCCCCCCCCCCCGGCAAGGCAGGCTGGGCTTGGGGAGCAGCACCTGGAGGGGAGGTGGGGCGGTGGAGCAGGTAGGTCTGCCTGCCCTCCTTGCTCTCACCAGCTGGGAACCTCTCCCCTGAGAACCACCAGGAAGGACAGCACAAACCCACCCAAACAAGGTGGATTTCTACTCAAAACAGACTAGAGGGTTGGGAGGTTTCATTGTATTCCAACACTTTCAGAATAGTCTAGATCGTTATACTGCCATGAAAGAATATCTGCATCAAAAAACTGGGTTTCTGAACAAAAATTAACAGTATAATGTATTGGTGAAGAATTATATGGCAGTAATTATTATCTATGGATTTCAGGTGATTTGGTGTTTTTAAATTCTTCTTTGGTTTATTCTAGTTGTCTTCCTAGTTTAATTTTTATTTTTAAAAAATTACATTATTTCTAATTAACAGTTACCTCATTCCCAGTAATCCTGGGAAAGAGTTTAGTGTATTAAAAGCTTTTAGAAATATTAACATGGGGAGCAGTATGAAAAGAATGGGTACATGGGGGTGGGGCTACTTCAGAAGGACCCCAGTAGAGAACTGGCACTCTGAAAACAGAAAGGCCAGCACAGGTGAAGCTCAGGTCCCACTCAGAATGTAAGACGTGTGATGTTTCCTGGCGGCCTAGTGGGACCACCGCAAGGGCAATTCCTTAATTACAGTGCAGCCCCGAGGCTCCTGCGTGGCCCAGTGGGGACCTGGGTCCCGGTGACTGACACACGTGCGTCTCACAGTTAACGTGAAGTCAGTTTTCCCCAGAAAGGGTCACTATGCACAGAGCATCTGCATCTTTAGAAGCAGGACCATAAGAGACTTATCTTGACAGTGACTCTTAGATCTGAACAGTTTACACAAAAATAACATTTGATGAAGTTACATTTTCAAGTACTTCAATTATGATCTCTGCGGTACACAGAAAAAGAACAGAATTGTACTTCCCTAAACAAATTATCTACCATATCAAGAATCTCATCCAGAAACTTCACGTGAATTAGAATATGTCCAGGAGCCTTACGTTTCTTATATCTTAATAGCACACAATTCAGTTCTCTGCTGACCCAGACTTGCAGTATCTGCAGGGAGTAACTATTATAACCCAGCTTGTCTTGTCTTTGACCACGCCGCCCTCTGTGGTCCATGTTACTTCTGAACTCTGAGAAAGCCTGCGCCAAGTGTCCTGTGAGAACCCAAGGGAGGGCTGTGTGCGTCCCCCCAACAGAGCAGCTCAGCACTTTCCCTACAGCAGCGGTTTCCAAACTTTTTAAGGAGCGCTGAAATCCTTTTTTAAAAAATTAAAATCTAATGTAGAACCCCAATATAAAATAAAACCTAAACAGCATTTTCTCATTATAAACATGTAACAAGTTCTTATGATAATAAAGTAAACAAGTAAGAACAATGAGGCTGCCTCAGAGAACCTGTGATCTGAACGTGAAGTTACAGACAGGTCCAGCCTCAGCGCCCACCTCAACTCCCAATTTATTTTTATCTTTTTTCTTGACTTGATGCACACAGGAAAGTGGCTGCAAATAGCAACAATGCTTAGTCTGCTTGCCCTGTAATCCCAGGGAAATCTGCACTCATGCAGAGACAGCATGAAACATTTTATCCTCACACCTGGACAGAGATGATGCGGGGACAGCAGTGTGTGAGCCTCTAAACCAAGGTGAGCTTCAAATGCGCTCCTCTGGTTGCACGCAATTACACCTCAATAAAGCTGAATCTAAAGAGCACTTAAGGGTAGACGAATGGAGAAAGACGGTGTGGCCCATATATACAATGGAATATTACTCACAGCCAGAAAAAGAAATGAAACTGAGGTAACTGTAGTGAGGTGGATGGACCCAGAGTCTGTCATACAGAGTGAAGTAAGTCAGAAAGAGAAAAAACAAATACCGTACGCTAACACATATATATGGAATCTAAAAAAAAATGGTTCTAATGAACCTAGGGGTAGGACAGGAATAAAGATGCAGACACAGAGAATGGACTTGAGGACATGGGGAGGGGGAAGGGTAAGCTGGGACGAAGTGAGGGAGTGGCATGGACATATACAGACTACCAAATGTAAAATAGCTAGTGGGAAGCAGCCGCATAGCACAGGGAGATCAGGGAGATCAGCTCGGTGCTTTGTGACCACCTAGAGGGGTGGGATAGGGGGGGGTGGGAGGGAGATGCAAGAGGGAGGAGATATGGGATACGTGTATATGTATAGCTGATTCACTTTGTTACACAGCAAAAACTAACACAACATAGTAAAGCAATTATACTCCAAAAAAGACGTTAAAAAAAACCAAACACCACCTAAGGGTGCATACTGCCTTTCCTGCCTCTTTTTAAAACGTAAATGTATGCTCTGAAAATAAAACTCAAGTCAAATGTTGGGAGAGCAGCACTAACTTCTCAGAACCTCAGAGCTTCCAAAGGAAACCAGTCTGAGAGCCAAGGCCTCCTGTTTGGGGGCGGTGCTGGTCTGAGCGGTGGCCTCAGGCGCCAGCTCTCGACTGTCCCTCCCTGGTTAACCCAAGCAGTTCTCTATTTACACACTGCTTCACATAAGACCCCATCTGAGGGGAGGGTTCCTTCTGCTGCTCAAAGTGAGTTTAGGAACCGCTGCACTGGATGACCGGCAATCTAGATTCTTTCAGTCAACTGGATCCAGCCCAGGCGAAGCGCCCTGGGGTGGATTCTGTCAAAGATGCAGAGTCGCTAGTGTCTAAAAGTCAAGTAAAAAGGTATCCAGCACCCAGCGTGTGTGCGTCCTGAGTGACAGCATGTCCACAGTGAGAGAGGAAAGGTGAGGTGAAGGGCAGAGAGCAGGAACTGGGCGGGGGTGGGGTCCCACCTCTGCCCACCGCACCGTGACGCCCGCCCGCCCGCCCTCCACGGAGGAATGAAAGCAGCTCTCCCTCACCCCCAAGTCTCAGTCTTGAAGACAGTAATAGAACTCTGAGATGTCAATAATTTTATTTTCACGTGATTTCATAGAAAGATTGACCTAGAAATACTGTCTCAAGAGAAAGCTCCTCCAGAACTTCATTCTAAAGGATCAAACCCTGCCCCCTGGCTCCTGAAGACCAGTGAAAAGAGGGGCCCTCTACACAAAGCACGCAGACAACAGCCACCACGGGGAGAGTACAGTACACAGTGCGGGCTGGACACGGACACGAGTAGGGCAGCGCCACCCTCATTTCCCTTTGGGCGACTGCCCAACGGGGTGAGTGGTCAAAGCAGATGCTGATTGGTTGTCTTGGCACAGGGAAACCAAAGCAAGGGAGCTGCCAGGTAAAGACAGTCGAAAGAGATGCTCTCCCTTAAAGCTTGGCCAACAACGTTCTGCACAAAATGTCAACTAGAGTGCTGACCCTTACCAAATTGCTACAGCTGTAGAAAATCCCAAAGAATAAATAGATTCAATAAGATAGACTATAAGAAAGTCCCAAACTACCATTTGGCAAAACGTCTGCACAATTACCTAATCAAACTGCATTACGTGACTTCAAAAAATCAAACTGCATTACATGACTTCAATCAAACTGCATTACGTGACTTCAAAAAAATCAACACTGCACCTGAATGCATTAAAGCTAATCCTGCATTCAACCCTCCCCCATAAAAGCAGAATTCCAAAGACACCAGCTCAATGTACAAAAAAATTACCCACGTGTTACAAAAATTCACTAGAAAGAAAATGTCCAGAAGGCAATACTGGAGAAACAGCAGTGGTAAGAATTTCCACAGAGGCAGAGTCAGAGCCTGGCCACAGAGGTGACATGTTTCTAATAGAGGCACATGCTCGGGACCCAAAAGCCTCCGGCAGGTAACCGTGGAGACCGGTGAGCCGCTGGGCCCTCCGTGGACTGAGCTGGGGCGTGAAGAGCAGCCACCCTAACATTCTCACTCCTGACCTGTTCTCTTCTACAGACGAGTTCTGTTTGAATCACCATTTTCCTTGGAAGTATTTAAATTAATTCTAACAAAATCTACAGCAGCCTCGTCAGTGAAATTAGGAGCACTGAAGTTAGCAATGGAAATGGGTAAGTTAAAAAAGCGAGTTAGTTATCTGCCACACTAATCCTAATATTAAAATAAAACCAAATTATGGATTATGCTTTAATAACCAGGACACTCAATCAGCATTTAAGTGCTCAAAGTTAAGCCAAACAGCTTTCATGGATTCCTAAAAAGAAGAAAATTACTACTTCAAACAAATAACAGACTTCAGTGTTAGCAGAAGAACTTACAAAAAGCTTAATTTTTCGTACTTAATTTGAGACAAGTAGGCTGTCTAGCAGGTAAGTCAGGAGATGCCAGAAAGCACTCCGGTGGGAGACGGCCCAGACTGCTGCCCGGGGCCTCGCAGCACGGGCTGAGCGCGCGCTGTGTACTGTACTTACCCCGTTCCACTCTACGCTCATACTCACTTCCTCCCCTCCGTCAGGGCCGCTCTCGTACTTGACCACATCCGCGCTGAGGCTCTCGCGGCTTCTCCGCTTCTCCATGTTCTCAGGGTCATTCAGCACTTCAGCTACTCTCTGTTTGTGAGCATTGTCAAGACCCTGCGAGCCAGGCAGGGGGAAAAGGGTTTGATCCATCAGTACTTAAAGTTTTATTGGGGATTTCTAAGATAACTAAATGTATATTAGGGGAAAAAAGTTCTTAAACATTGGAGGGAAAAATCAGAACAGTGATTCTCAGGAATGTACACTTAAGACTTGTGCATTTCACCGTATGTAAATTTTACCTCAAATGTTAAAAAATTATAAACAAATACTGAGCTCCAGGTTATGATGTGCACGCTGAAGTATTTAAAAGGAAGTGTACTGAGGTATACAACTTTGAAAGGCATCAAAAAAAAAGAAAGGACCGAAGGATGGATAGATGGGAGAGATGCTCGTGACTGAATCTCGGAGGCGGTACACGGGTATAAAATCCTCTCAACTTTGCTCTACGTTTGGAAGTTTCATGGTGAGACGCTGGGAAACTGCCCAGTTTTTGACACTTTAACATTACGTGCCTGGTGTTCCATGCCTCCAAAATAAGTACGGGGTTGAAAACTCGCGGATTACTTTGCTCTCAGTATAACATTTTTAAAAATCAGCCACTAATTTAACAAAAGGCATTTTAACAGCAAACGTTCCTACTCCTCAGAGTGCTGAGCAGCAGCAAGCGCTCGCCTGCTTTCTCAGCGTTCACCCCAGGCACATCTGAGTGAAAACATAACTGGATTAACACCCAGCAGCAAACGTTCTCCGTGTGCATTTCAGTACCATCTGATGACCAGGTGCAGCATGTCTTGTGTTCTACATGGACTCTCAACCCAAAAAGCTCATGCAAATACCGTCCCTTCGCTCACCCTCAAGGTTTCCTCCTCAGGGGGGCACAATACCCAAACAGACCATGTGCTGCGGTGACCTCCACAGTGAAGCAGACCGTGGCCCTCCCAGGCGCAGGAGGGGCTGTTCTCAACAAAGCACTAGCAACATCCCTTTCTCTAAACATCTGCAGCTCCTGACTCTAGACACCACTGGTTGGATAAACACTATTTGGCACCGGTTTACAGCAAAGCCTGGTGATGAAGGAGCACCACAGACCACTCCCAGTCGAGCCAGAATCCCACGCCGCCTACACGCAGGGCGCCCTCCCCTGAACAGTAGCCCCTCAGAGTCAGAAGACCTGGGAAGGACGACAGGACTCAAGAAAGGGGCTCCTGCAGGGCACAAGCTAGGAGAACACCACTGACAACACCTATGCTGGGCCTTCTCTAATCCCTCTGCACAGAATCTCTTGAAGGAAAAAATTCTAAGGTACCCATGGGTAAATTTAATCCCGGCCAAAAGGTGGCTATAAACCAACAACTGCATAATAGGCTACATATACACCATTCAGGGGAAAAAGCCACACCTGCCCCTCCAGCCCTAAAAACAGAAAACAAAACCTGCCATCTTTATATGCAGACACATACACAGTAATACATTAACTCCTTACTCTAAAACTGGTAATTAAAGGGCAAGAACTAAGCCTTTTTCCTGTATGTTCTTTACAACTGTATTTCAGCATAACTAAAATACCTCAGTTGATGAAGGAAAGTGCTTCAGCAGTCGGAAAGTGCTTCAGCAGTCCTTCTTATTGCCAAATAGTATTCCATCCCATGGATATACCACCTCCTGTATCCATTCATCCATCGACGAACATGTGTCTGTCTGTCCATTCAGCCTACTGAGAGTAATGCTGCCACGAACTGATGTGCACAAGCGCAGTCAATCCTCATCACTTACGGAGGCCGTATTTGCTAATTCACCTACTGGCCAAAATGTATCTGTAATCCTAAAATCAACACTCGCAGTGCTTTCATGGTCATTCACAGACACACAAAGTGGAGAAAACTTCGAGTCACCCGACGCGCACATCCCCAGCTAAGATCGAACAAGGTGACACTCTGCTTTCTTGTTTCACCTTATACTGTGAACAAGCATCCTCCCTCCGCCAGTCTAAATCACCTGGTGCCATGTTTTCCGCATTTCGGTCAGTGATTTCACTGTTTAAAACGGCCCCCGAGAGCAGTGCTCAAGTGTCCTCTGGTGTTCCTAAGCGCGAGAAGGCTGGGGTGTGCCTTATGGAGAAAGATAAGCTCTCTCCAGGCACAAGTTACAGTGCTGCTGGCCATGAATTCGATGCTAATGAATCAACAACATACACTAAATAAGGTGTCTTTAAACAGAAGCAGACCTAAAGCAAGGTTACGTATTGATCGGTTGAAGTAAATGTGACCAGAGGCTCCCAGGAACATAACTCTGTATCTCCCTAGGAACAACGGTTCAGTATCTGCTAATTCAGTGTTCAGAGCAACCTTATAGAACAGAAGTACCATGAATAACGAGAATCGGCTGTATTTGTTTTGAGTACCTGTGTTCCAGTCTCTCCAGTGTATACCTAGGAGTGGACTTGCGGGGTCAGATAGGGACTCTATGCTTCACTTTTGGATGAACCTCCAAACTGTTCTCTACAGAAGCTGCACCATTCTACGTCCCCACCAGCAGTGCACAGGGTTCCAATCTCTGCACCTCCTCCTCAACACTTGTTACTTCTGTTTTGTTTTGGAATTCTAGCCATCCCAGTGGGTGTGAAGTGGTACCTCGCTGTGGTTTTCATTTGCTTTCCCCTGATGACTAATGATGTTGAGCATCCTTCCATGTGCTTGTTGGCAGTTGTGTCGCATCTTCAGAGAAATGTCTACTCAGGTCCTGTGCTCGTTTTTTAATTAGGCGGTCCTTGTGTCTTTATACATTCTGGACACTAGACCTCCTCAGAGACGTGATTTGCAAATACGTCCACCCATTCTGTGAGTCTTTTCATTTTCTTGACAGTGTCCTTGAATGCACAAATGTTTCTAATTTTGGTGACTCTAACTGACTGACTTTTGCTTTTGTTGCTCGTGCTTTTGGTGTCATATTTACCATACATTTACATTATATTGTCCCTTGAACAAGATAATTTTACTTGTACAAACTAGAACAGTAAACATTTTCTATTTCTAAATCAAGGTTTCAGTAAGTCTCGTAAAAGAGAATCATTAAACTCAAAGTTAAAAACGGAAGGCTAAGTTAAAAACAGAAGGTTTTTGACTGACCTGTTTCCGTGACCTCATGGCTGCTTCTTCCAATGTTTCTGCAGCTTCAAATTTGCCTTGACGTCTGTAAAGTGCCCCAAGGTTTTTTAAAGTAGTTGTAACAGTTGGACTGTAAGAAAGCATATGATATACAAAACTATAAAATATAAGTTTTAGAGCAACCACTATCAACAGCACATAATCTAAAGGACAAACAGACTTATGTTTGGCTAAAATTATTTAAATTTCTATGGTATTTTTTTTTAACTGTAAAACTCTAACAGGCTCTTCTATGTCAAGCATCCCCTGCCTACTGCACTGAGCCCTGTGGCTGATGGGACATGCCCCTGTATTCCTTCCAGTCTGTGGCTGCTCCCACAGACCACCGAGCAGTCTCAACAGAAATGTCTATTCTGGGTCTGCCCAGTGACCATCAGGCTTCCCACCCCCGGGGCAGAGCTGACTGTGCCAGGCAGTAAAGAGGACACGTGTTTTAATGCTGCTATCTACCTTCTCCCCTCCCTCTACAAGTAGAGGGGAAGCAAAGTGAATCCAAAACTCATCACCAATGAGATCTGAGTCACAGAATGACGGTTGTGTGTGCGAAAGGATGAACAGTGTGGACACAGACAGTGTTTCTGCACTCCTCACAGAGCACTCTTACTAAGAAACGAGAAATAAACCTAGTTCATTTTAGTATAGATATACTTCAAGAGATTTCTTTCTTACTGATGATAGGCGCTTTAGAAATAAAGAAGCTATACTCCATGTCTCTGAGACAATTTACAGAACACTGGGAGAAACAAAGCACATGCAACTCAGAAGTTATGCTAAGTGCTATGGGGAACCCAAATAAGGAGTACTTGTTCCAAACTAGGGGTTCAGAGAGTTTTTCTGAAATAGAAGACTGGTAAACTAAGTCTTAAAGGGAGGGCAAAAGTTAAAATAGGAAAAAGACTGCAGGAAAGGTGTTGCAGTCAGAAGAGGAAATGGGCATCTACACAGGCTCATGGGCTGCTGGTGAAGGAGCTCACACAACCCTCTGCAGACACGGAGGCCCTGAGGGCTGCGGTAGAGACTGGGGTGTGCACCCGGACACACCTGCAAAGTGCTGGCTTTTGCACGTCTGCTGGCCTGTTTCCCGTGAGTTTGCTCTATGGCCACCTTAAATGTTGTGTCTCTATTTAGTCATCTTTTCTCCTGCGATTTGGTAGTTAGCCTTAGACACAGCATTAATGGACAGAACCAATATTTTACCCATGTGACCCATATTACGGTGGGTTTTGTGGACATGAATTACCTCATTTACAAAGTTATGGAGTTTTTATTGGAATTTGGGGAAAATCAGGGACTGTGCAACCACACCACTTTAAGGAACTTACACACTCGGTCGTTTACAAGCTACCTTTGAAGCATTAGCACCTTCCACAGCTGTGTCTTTGTTTTTCAGTTAAGCAGACGTACCTGTCAACTTTGCAGGCTTTGTACCAGCCACCATACTCTCCAAAAGAAGTCCCATCCTTTTGCTTTCCCTAAATTATAGCAAATAATTTCAAGTGAATAATTATCTTAAGCAATATATTCAATTTAGAATCTCTCGAAATAGTATGTCCTTACTTTGCATTCTTCTCTTTCCTCAGCATGCATCCAAATGGGTTTATTTTCATCTAGGGAAGAAAAAATGACATACTATAAACTGAAGCATAACAGAGCCCACAAAGTGGAAGTTGTCAATTTCAGCAACTGCAAGGTTTCTGTTTTGTTTTCCGTATGATCCTTCTCAGATATTACTTTTCACATCATGGACAGACACGGTTTCACAATGGAGAATAAAGACTATGAAGACAGAACCAGACCACAAGAAACCAGTAGGAAATGGCCATTCACATGCAGCTCTGTGAACAGAAGACACGGAATCAAAGGTACCTACCTAGACAGGGCAGGCAATGATCAAAAACATGGACAAATGCTAGGGTCCCTATAAGGAAACTTTTAATGCTAGAACCCTCACGTAACCCTTGGGACTATTTAGAATTTGAACAACTAACATTAAACAAAAGTCTAAGAAATAGTAGTAAGATGTTGGGAGCAAAAATGGAAAAACTACAAATCAATATTCCTTTACAATTTTCTTCACTTTTGAGAACACTGACACATACCACTCATCCAAAGCTTCCACATCCTGGAGGATAAGCAGTCTTAAAAGTGAAGGTTATGGGCTTCCCTGGTGGCGCAGTGGTTAAGAATCCGCCTGCCAATGCAAGGGACACGGGTTCGAGCCCTGGCCCGGGAAGATCCCACATGCTGCGGAGCAACTAGGCCCGTGCGCCACAACTACTGAGGCTGCGCTCTAGAGCCCGTGCACCACAACTGCTGAAGCCCGCAAGCCTAGAGCCTGTGCTCCGCAACAAGCGAAGCCACGACAGTGAGAAGCCTGCACACTGCAACGAAGAGGAGCCCCTGCTCACCGCAACCAGAGAAAGCCGAAGCACAGCAAAGACCCAATGCAGCCAAAAATAAAAACAAATAAATAAATAAATTTTTTTTAAAAAGTGAAGGTTATGAAAATACTTTTATGACATGAAAAATGCTTAAGCTACAAGTATAAAGGAAAATAAGCAGTATACATGATTATATATAAAGTGTGGTTTCAATTATGCAAATCAATAGGCAGAAAAGGACAGAAAGACACTAAAAAAATTAAAAGACATATTTGGGTGATGAAATTATAGGTGATTTTCATGTTCCCATCTCTTCACTTATTTTTGAGGTTTCTGGAGAATAAAACCTGTGCTCCCACCCAATCCAACCACTCATCAGCTACCCATCCTGGGCAAGTCACTTAGCCTGCAGTGTCCTCGCGCTCCTAAAATGGAGTAATGTGTGACCCACTTCACAGGACTGTTGAGAAAAGTAAATAAGATTACACATTTAAACTGTTTTTAACTAAAAGACTAGTATGTGGTTAACTATTCTTAGGATTATTTGGCATGTCATAGGAGAAGAATGAAACTAGTTTTAAATACTGGTTTTAAAAGAGTGAACATTTGCATAGCAAAGGAAACCATAAACAAAATGAAAAGACAACTTACGGAATGGGAGAAAATATTTGCAAATGATGCAACTGACAAGGGCTTAATTTCCAAAATATACAAACAGCTCCCACAACTCAACAACAAAAAAACAAACAACCCAATCAAAAAATGGGCAGAAGACCTAAATAGACATTTCTCCAAAGAAGACATACAGATGGCCAACAGTCACAAGAAAAGATGCTCAACATAACTAATCATTACAGAAATGCAAATCAAAACTACAATGAGGTTATCACCTCACATCAGTCAGAATGGCCATCATTAAAAAGTCTACAAATAACAAATGCTGGAGAAGGTATAGAAAAAGGGACCCTCCTGCACTGTTGGTGGGAATGTAAATTGGTGCAGCCACTATAGAAAACAGTATGGAGGTTCCTCAGAAAACTAAAAATAGAATTACCGTAGGATCCAGCAATCCCACTCCTGGGCATATATCCAGACAAAACTGTAACTCAAAAAGATACAATGCATCCCTGTGTTCACAGCAGCACTATTCACAATAGCCAAGATATGGAAACAACCTAAATGGATAAAGAAGATGTGGTACATATATACAATGGAATACTACTCAGCCATAAAAAAAGAACGAAATAATGCCATTTGCAGCAACATGGATGCAACTAGAGCTTATCATACTAAGTGAAGTAAGTCAGAAAAAGACAAATACCATATGATACCACTCATATGTGGAATCTAAAATATGACTCAAATGAACCTATCTATGAAACAGAAACAGACTCACAGACATAGAGAACAGACTGGTGGTTGCCAAAGGGAAGGGGGGTGGGGGAGGAGTGGAGTGGGAGTTTGGGGTTAGCAGATGCAAGCTATTATATACAGAATGAATAAACAACAAGGTCCTCCTGTACAGCACAGGGAACTATATCAGGTATCCTATGATAAACCATAATGGAAAAGAATATAAAAAAAAAAGAATGTAAATATATAACTGAACCACTTTGTTGTACAGCAGTAATTAACAACATTGTAAATCAACTATACTTCAATTTTAAAAAAAAACAACAGTGAGACTAACCAGGGAAGTTTTGAAAAGGAAGAGTACTTACAGACTTGGTCACATCACATATCTAACTTCACCCCCACCCCGCCTCACTGCAAACCTCAGCAGCCAAGAAGATGTGCAACTGGTACAAGAATCAATACCTGCATAAATGGAGAGGAATGGTCCAGCAGAAAAACAACCGCCACCATTACCACTACCACTACCACCAGCAACAAAATCCTTGACTTGATAAAGAATTTAGAATAGGACCTTACAAATGAGTGGGGGGAATGGAAGGATTATTCAGTTAGTGGTGCTGGTACAATTGTTTAAATACTTGAAAAATAATTGTGTATCACAATTATTAAAAAAAAAAGAGTCAACAGTATTTAAAGCTTAATAACACTGTTATTTACTGCAGTTTTAGCTTTATGTACTACTCTAAGCCTATTGTTAGAACAGACAAGAATCCACCACAGTTAAGAGAACTAGGTTTCCTGACAACAAACCAGGTCATGGGTTTCAATGCTGCACTATAGCCAAGAAGGCCCTGTGACCTGAAAGCCACGCCCCGACAGCAAACCAGGACACATGTGCACCTTGCCTAAAGAAAAAATGCCTTTCTGTCCTACGTTTTAACATTTGTGTGGAGGATAAATCCGAGTACAGAAAAACTGCTTTTAACTAGAACCCAATTAACTGGACTTCATGCTACTATTTTTAGTAGAAAGAAGCTAGCAAATCGCAAGGAAACAAGTCTTCCCCAAGAGTAAATTTTTTTAAAGAAGCACTAAGGAGATGGCCTGGAATCAACACAAAACCAGCAAGGCCTCTACAGTTAGACGAGGACATGAAAGTTCCCTGTGAACTGTACAGGTCCAGGGAGGTGGGCTGTTATCCAATCCCGGCACAACCGCAAACGGAATCCATTTTCAAAATGATGAGCCTGAGGCATTACGATCTTCTGATAGTAAGAGATTTACTGCTCCGCTTGTTAACAGAAAAAAACTAATACCCTTTTCCAAGATTTTTCAAAAGTGGTTTCTAGAAACTCTCTATAGAAGAAAATATTTATTAATCAAAACCTCTTTTTCCGCACGAATTCTAAGGTTTCCCACACGCTAGTAACAACTGTCCACATTCTGAAATCCTTATGGAATAGGTAGTAAAGGGGGGAAGACGCCTTATGTAACACACAAACATTGTTTTACTGAGCAATTAAAATCTTATAAAATATTAAGCACCTACAATACTTTAAGGGATACAAAGGAGACAGGCCTTAGCTCTTTAAGGCCGTCAAACAATCCAGCAGGCCTGGGATGGGTCAAGAATTTGCATTTCTGACAGGTCCCAACTGGTGCTGAAATTGCTGGTTCCTGCCGGCACTTTGAGAACCACTGTACTACAGAGCAATTCTAGAAAGCATTAATGACTCCAGGAAGGCTTTCTGGAGTCAGTGCATCTAGGTTGTGCCTAAAGCACGTGTGGACTCCGGTGAGGGTAGCGTGGTCCATCACCCTGACCACAGGCTACATGACTCCATTATCGGTAATGCCAGGGCAGGCATGCAGGGTTCACCATGGTCATTGGATGATGAATGATGAGCCGATGGGCACTCACTCAGACTGGGTCACGTCCTCTCCAATAAGCGCTCCATGGAAAATCATTTCTAAAATTCAAATTAAATTCTATCTTGAAAATACTGTGATGACTTGGGTATTACCAAGTTCAAGCTGGAAATCACTATTTTTTTTTTATCCTTTTGCTTCATGGAAATCACTATGTTTAACGCATCCTACAACTGCATCTGCTTAGAAACAAAAGTGTATTTCTTACCATCTACAGAACCAAACTCCCTTTCATGTGCGCGAGTGAGAATCTCTTTGTACAGTGTTTCTGCTTGCTTGAATTTTCCTTGCTTCAGATAGCAGGATGCCTTAAAATAAAACAAAGTACTTACTATTCTTCATACGTTAAGTGAAGCATACGTTCTTATTTATAGGTTAAACTATGAAACAGAGTCCAGGTTTCAGGAAGACAGTAATCTGACTCTATCTATAAGGTTGTACCTCTGTCAACGTACCAGGTTATTTTTCGTTTTGGCCACATTGGGGTCATCAGGCCCCAGTTTTGTTTGGTAGATCTCGAGGGCTCTTTGATAATAATATTCTACTTCTTCGTACTTGCCCTGGTTCTGGCACAGTAAGGCCAAGTTATTTAACTGCTTGGCAACATCGGGGTGATCCTTTCCCAAAACCTGGGAATAAAAAATAGTGTATTAGAAACACTTATTATTTGTTTCACATGGTACCATCCGATCCATTCTCTACCCTATCATGAGAAGGCGCTTTCTAAACAGAAATACGACTGTGCCTTGCTTCCAGGCTTATGATGTTTAAATGGCTCCCCATGCAATAATAAAAATAACTTAACCAGAATTTGTTGAACTCCTTATTCTTGTGGGGAGGGGACTATGCTGATTTCTTTCACGTGCTTTAGTGTCTTTAATTCTTATAACAATCCTACCTGGTAGGTAATACTATGCACAGTCTGAAGACGAGGAAACTGGGTTTTATAAAGGCTGTTTAATGTGGCCGCCCAGTCCTTGAAGTACCTGAACTTACACCTGGCCCTTCTGAGTCTAACGACATTACACTTATTCCTGCACAGAACAGCCTTCAAAGGAAACTTCCAATTCTTCAATTCACATCCTACGTATCCGTTCACAAACAGACCCAGATTCTCTGAGCATCCCAAACCACTTCCCTCGCATTTCAAACTTCACCCCTCAGGGCTCTTCGAACTTGAACTTACTGTCCCAGACGCCCGACGCTCTTCTCCCAGCACTGCCCTGCTCCCCACCCCCCACTAAACAACTCATCTTTCAGGTTTCTTTTCAGGTCCCCTCAGAGAGGACCTCCTTATATCCAATTTAAGGGAGCCCTCAGCCCATCCCTACCCAGTTTACTCACAAGCACATCACCTGGTTTTTTTCTTTCTTTGCAAGTATCACTACCCAAAACTATCTTATTTATCTATTTAGTCCTTTGTCGCCTGACTCTCACCCGTTAAGATGTAAGCCTCAGGGTGCAAATGCCTTGTCTCAATGTCTGGATGTAATGTCCTCTCAGCACCTCGGACGGTGCTGGCACACAGATGGACGACTAAACACGACAGTGCTTCCTCAGGACCTGAGCCAGCCATCCAGTCTCTCACCTTGCGCCTTTACCTACGCAGCCCCCAATGAGGCAGGCTGCCTCTCCATCCCCTCTGCATTCCCCACCTCTCCCTGCCTGGGAAGCTCTGACCTCGGTTTTTGAGACTCAGCTCCAATGCTGGCTGTTTGTGGGAGGCCATGCCCAGCGCAGTCCCAGCCCTGTACCTGGAGAAGCCCCTGCTCTATGTGTTCCCTGAGCTCTAGGCTAGAAGCCAAAGCACCTGCCTTCCCAAGGTCTGCCTGCTGCACTGTGTCCCCAGGGAAGGGACTGTGTCTAATTTGAAATCACCAACTCTAACCAAGCAGGGAGTCCCCAAGTCCTCAATAAATGTCTGCTACACGACTGAGTGAAAGAGCAAATATATATGAATGAATCTGATATATCATCATCTACAGTTCATAATCCTTAATTTGATACATTTGTGGTTCTCCCTGATTTTAACGCCAGTCCACTCAAAATCTCAGTGGATAAATAAAAAATAAAATAAAAACTATTTTATTTTGTAAATATTATGCAGATGGCAACATGGACAAAACTTTACCTGCATAATGTGATAATCAGCCCCTTTTCAACCTCCCTTTCCCAAGTCCTTGCCATATGACTCAAAATTAAATGACTGATTGCTCAGTATCGATGGTAAATAATGACACAAAAAGTCAAATTAAAATATCATGGCATTGGACTTCCCTGGTGGCACAGGGGTTGGGAATCCGCCTGCCAATGCAGGGGACACGGGTTCGATCCCTGGTCCGGGAAGATCTCACATGCCACAGAGCAACTAAGTCCATGCGCCACAACTACTGAGCCTGCGCTCTACAGCCCGCGAGCCACAACTGCTGAGCCCACATGCTGCAACTACTGAAGCCCGCACGCCAACAGCCTGCGCTCCGCGACAAGAGAAGCCACCGCAACAAGAAACCTGCATACCGCAACGAAGAGTAGCCCCTGCTCGCCGCAACTAGAGAAAGCCCACACGCAGCAACAAGACCTAACGCAGCCAAAAACAAACAAATAAATAAACAAACAAACCTATATGTCATAAAATAACCTTTAAAAAAAAAAAATCATGGCATGGACCTGCCAAGTCTCTAACATTTGAATACACAGTCATACAGAGCACTGCTGAAATTAACAAGTTACATTTAAAAAATACCTAATTACTATAAACTGTATTAGCTGATATTAAATATCCATGACATTGACTTACTCTATAGCTCTGAGTTATTCTTTAGTTCTCAAAAACAATTATTCATTTTCTTCAGTTTCATAAGCATATTTGTTGACCTCATTTTTAAAATTTTAATGTTTTTCTTCTTGACAGGCACGTGCCCCACTGTCAATGAAATGCCCCCGTGCCTTCCACCTACAGGCCTGAGAAATTCCTTCTTCAGTTGAGTCATTTCTAGGCCTCAGGCTGGGAGGGCATGCAGACTCAAGGCTCCACCCTCTGCATACCCACTCCTCCTAAACTCCCATGTGTATGGGCCCATCTGGCTGCGTTTGGGGCTGCCCACCTAACTGAAGGGCTTATTTTCAGTAAATGGTCAGTGATGATATATCACAGTGGTCCTACCTTAAAGCTTAAAAGTGAGTTATTTAAAAAAAAAAAAGTGAGTTATTTAAAAGCATAAAACATAGCATCTCAAGGAGAACCGCCCCTGATCAGTCGCACCTTTTCTCTGATCTCCAGAGCTCTTTTACACAGCGGCTCAGCTTCTTTGTACTTTCCTCTTTTGCCGTAAAGCACTGCGAGGTTATTCAGAGTTGCGGCCACCTACCAACACAGGGAACCGCGAAGAACGGTAAACGACAGCAGTGGAGGGGATGTGAGACATCACACACTCATCACGCCCAGTATGTGCAGGGAAGAGCTCTCAGCTGCATGAAGGAACAGGACTCCACTTGAGGAGAAAGAGCAGTCTCACTGTCTACAGACAGACTGCATAAAGTAACACTGCCGAATATTAAAATTAAACAAATCAACATCAACAGGATCTTGATTTTTTTTTTAATTTCACTGAAAGCCACAAAGCCAACCAAAATAGATCTATATGCAAATCTGACCAGATTTTAATAAAAAGACAATACAAGATCTTTACGAAAGAATTTACAGAAGTACATGCAATTTGATTTAGGATCAAAAAACACAGTACGTGATCCATTTGAGGTGGGGTGATAAACAACTTAAGTGCACACTGACACCTGCTAAATGGGAGTCACCAGCACTGAAGCTCATCATTTGCACTAAGTGAGGGAAGTCCTACCTGTGCCGTCCAGTGAAAAGGCAGCTCTTAAATCTTCCCTGTTGAGTTTAATATTAAAATGAGATGGGTATAAAAATACATGAGAGAAAATAATATATAAAAAGAATGAAAGAACCAGTATACAAACCGCAGGATGATCTTTGCCCAGAGTTTTTTCACGGATGGCCAAGGCATCATTCAGTAGATTAGCTGCATCTTTGTATTTATTCTGGTCTCTAAGTTGAAAAACATACAATTAAGTGTTATAGACACAGCTTACTACATCTCTTTAAAATGTAATTTTGGAACTAAAGAAATAAAAGTTAAGCTTCAGTTATTAAAAAATAGACATTAACTATTAAAACTATTAAAAACACTCCTAATGTAGGAGAAAAAGACTCCATCAATAAACGTACTGGCAAGGTGAGCTGGGTGTCGGGCCTGATTAGCTTTTGAACCTGGCCCTCCCATCTAGATCACTGGGACAATACTACCGTCATAACCCCGCCACACAGTAAGCGAGGCCGTCCAGAACAGTGAGGCAGACGGAACGGATTCCGGTGTCTGCACCCAGCTCTGCCAGCTACCGGCTGCGTGGCTCTGGCACGTCACGTGGGCTCCACAGTCACAGTCGGCCCACCTAAAAAGGAAGGATGTGACTCACAGAGCTGCTCTAAGAAGTTAATGATTCGCCACATGCCATGGAAAAGCCTGTGAAACAGAAGCCCAGGACGCACCCCGCAGTGTCTGCTGGAGCAGGGCAGGGCAAAGGGTCCTGCTGACAGTGGGGAGACAGAAGCACCTCCAGCCCCAGCCCCCTTGGTTTAAGTGCTACCTGATGATGGGGCTGCAAACCAGTTATTTACTTTGTGAGACTGAGTACACATACTTCCCAACTGAGTAAGAACGGCTGCCCAGCAAGGCTTTGCCCTGCAGAAGCCAGACTGTCCTGCAGAACACTGGAAGGGCTGATAAGGCTTCCAGATCCTCCGAAGCACACGAATTCTGGCCAAGTATATAGGTTTTGGACTTCCCTGGTGGTGCAGTGGTTAAGAATCCGCCTGCCAATGCAGGGCACACAGGCTCGAGCCCTGGTCCGGGAAGATCCCACATGCCATGGAGCAACTAAGCCTGTGGGCCACAACTACTGAACCTGCGCGCCACAGCTACTGAAGCACGCGCGCCTAGAGCCCGTGCTCCGCAACAAGAGAAGCCACTGCAATGAGAAGCCCACACACCACAACGAAGAGTAGCCCCCGCTCGCCTCAACTAGAGAAAGCCAACGAAGACCCAACACAGCCAAAAAATAGATGAATAAATATATATTAAAAAAAAAAGGTAACAGAACATTCACAGAAGGACACAAATGACTAAAAACACATAATCACAGAATACAAATTAATACACAATGCTGCACTTCTCCATTAATAAAGAGTAAGAGACAACCAGCCCAGCCCCAGGCTGGTGATGGAGGAGGAGCGTGAACTGGCACCACCTTCCTGAAAGCAGCTGGGCAACATGTACCAAGAAGCGTATCATGTTTTTGTTTTGTTTTTTTTATTTATTTATTTTATTTATTTATTTTTGGCTGTGTTGGGTCTTCATTGCTGCGCGCAGGCTTTCTCTAGTTGCAGCGAGCAGGGGCTACTCTTCGTTGCGGTGCACGGGCTTCTCCTTGCAGTGGCTTCTCTTGCTGCAGAGCACAGGCTCTAGGTGTGCAGGCTTCAGGAGTTGTGGCACGTGGGCTCAGTAGTTGTGGCACGTGGGCTCAGCAGTTGCGGCTCGCGGACTCTAGAGCACAGGCTCAGTAGCTGTGGCGCACGGGCTTAGTTGCTCTGCTGCATGTGGGATCTTCCCAGACCAGGGATCGAACCCGTGTCCCCTGCATTGGTAGGCGGGTTGTCAACCACTGCGCCACCAGGGAAGCCCACGTATCATGTTTATACTCTAACCCGCTTTAGGAATTGACACTAAAACAAAATACAAAATCCTGAGCAAAAGATGTTCATCAGTAGATTAATGCCGCCCCCCAAAAAAGCTTACAATTAAATGTCCCTTAATAGAAAAATGTTGAAATAGAGTTATGGTACAGCTCTAGGACACAATATTGAATATGAATATATACGTAGCTGCTAACTTTTTTCAAATGTTCTGCTGACATGAGTAAACTCTCACACTATAGTGCGAAGGAAAAACACAAGACTGAGGAGAGGCCACCGAATTCCCAGCACCCAGCACAATGACATCTGTGTGACCACGCACCCTAAGTACAACAAATTCCAGTGGCATTCTACGCATATTTTTTATTTAACTCGTTTACAGTAAAAATATCTACCATCAGCCAGAAACTCTCATGTTCTTCGTAGGCATGTAAATTTTTTAAAGACCTTTCTGGAATGAAATTTAGCATAATCTACCAAGATTTTAAATGCAAATACCTGTGACTAAGGAATTCTTACAGTAATGCATAACAGTAAAAATCTGCAAACCTAAATGTCCATCAGCACGAAACCTGTCAAAAAATGTCAGGACTACCTGTAAACCAGAGTGCTATGCAGCACGGAAAAGGCTACGCTGCTCTCGAAGCCGAGCCGCGGCGGCGGCGTGGAGCCGCGGCGGCGGCGTGGCGGTGCTCAGTTTCCTTCCGGTGCTCTTTAAGGCGATCAGCTCCCTCTCGGGACAGTCTACTCCTCTTCTCTTCATGGAGCCCTCCCCCTCCTTTCCCCCTCCCTGCTCAGGTTCCCAGCTCCATCCCCGCCAGCCCCACGCAGCTGGGCTGCCCTGCCTCCAGGCTCCAGCCCCCTCGGGTCCTGTGCACTCCCCACAGCCACTCTCCTAAGACCTGGCACCTGCAGAGTGCCCAGCCCTTCCAGCCCCATCCCTTACTACTGCCAAACAGGATGCAGGAGTCTGCCCCAAACACACCCTTCAAGGCCGCGGAAAGCGCTCGCACCCCTCCATTAGGCCTTCCCTAATCCTCTCAGCTGGAAGGCATCTTTTCTGTTCCATGAACACTTCTGGGTTACTTTCTTTCTTTATTGGCCATACCAAGCGGCTTATGGGATCATAGTTCCCCAACCACGGACTGAACCCGGACCCCAGCAGTGAAAGCGCAGAGTCCTAATTCCTGGACCGCCAGGGAATTCCCGCTTCTGTGTTATTTTATTAACAACAATCTCCCTGCTTCTATAATTACACATGAACACAGCCAGCCTATTCTCTAAACAAGGTCCTCAGTTCCTTTAGAAACAGGTTTAGATGATGCTGTTTGACTATTTCACAGTGCCAGGTAAACACCATGTCTCACATCCCCTGCAACCCTTCAGAGGCTCGGAAAAGCTAAGGGCTCTGGACAGCATCCTCTGTCTAGGGGCCACTTAGCAGAGATACAAACTGAACTCTCCTGACTTCAAATTCCACGTTCTGGTTTCTCCTTGAGAACAGGTATTATGTATTCATCTTTAGGGACTCACAGGAACCAGCCCAAAGTCTTACATACGTCTGGATCTCAAAACTGTTGGCTAAATTGAAACAACCAAACTAATGAAGAAAAATGGAGCAGTTCACTGAAACCCACCACACTGGAGTGGCCACAGCAAACCAGTCCTGCGTGTGAGTAACACCCCGACCTGCTCGATTTCAGGTCAGTTCGGCTAAAAGACAGAGGCAGACAAAGGGCTCCCACGTACCACTGCCCAGTGCCTAGGCAAACTATTTAATTCCATTCAGGAAGTTCACCAAAGGCTTCTGAGTTAGCAAACATGTTCAAGTGACTCAAGGTGGAGACAAGAAGACAACCTGGTCCTCAACTTCAAGGAGCCAGGATCCCGGGAGAAGAGATGACAAAATTCAAATCACCCGGAGGCCAAGTACAGGGCAAGTGCTGCGAGAGAGGCAGGGACAGGGTTATGGGGCACAACTTGGGAAGGGGCACGTGGAGCCCTGGATTCAGAAAGGAGAGAGAGCTGACAAGGCCTCAGAAAGGCAGGGGGTACGGGCAGGCAGGGTGGGCAGAAGGAGCCTGGTATACCAAGTATTGTGGGGAAAAAAATCAAAAGAGCTTAGCTTGGCCAGAGCGAAGGGTGCTGTGGGCTAGTCCCGGAAGGCTGCCTGGGAGCCCCAGGCAGCGTCCGTTCTTCAGGGTCACACTCTTGCCAGAGAGCTTGCTAAATGTTTGCACTGAACCCCTGGCTGTCTGAAGACAAATGGATGATAAGGCTGGAAAAGTAGCTCGTAACAGTTTACAGACATGCATTTTTAGGGCAAGCTCGTTAAAAACGTCGTCTCTAGGTAAAATCAAGAGAATAAAATGAGGACTACTAGCCTGTACACCAAGGCCAGGATGTTGAGCATGGTGGCCACGTCCGGGTGGTCATGGCCAGAGGTCTTCTCCAGGTCCTCCAGGGCCTGCTTGCAGAGGGGCACGGCGACCTCGTAGCGCCCCTGCGAGGCGTACTGGATGACCAGGTTGTGCAGGGTGCGCAGCCGCGCGGGGATCTCGTAGCCGCCCTGCTGGGCAGCCGCCGCTGCGCTGCTCTGCTGCTGCTGCACTACACAGAGAAGGGCTCACTTCAGGTGACAGAGAAAATCACCCGGTGACACCAGCTGATTAGCACTCCCTGCTCTGGCTCTGGTCCAGGTCAGCACGTGGTCCCCACTGTACCAAACCTGTCCAGCGTTCCCCAGGCAGGCGAGGCAACACCAGCAACTTGTCGGGGGTGCCGCGCGCACCCCAACAGTGTGGTGAGACTGCTCTTGGCACCAGGAAAACTCCTTTGCCCTTTCGCTCTGTGAGAATCCACAGATCGCGTCGGAACTGCTGGTGCATGCCCCTGTTTACGAGGGCTGGCTTAACACGCTACTCTATCCCAGCGAGAAAATGACTCGCAATTCTCTGGGGAACCACGAGGCAGCCCGAGTGTGCAAGGGCTCCTGAGAGGCAGGCTGCAGGCACGCCACCGCCTGCTAATGACGGCAATTACACCCCAAGAGGACCCGCCACCTCGGTCTGCATGCTGCCATTTAACCACCACTCCCAACTTACTCCCTTGACCGGGCTCGTCATCGTCATTTGGGAAGAGGTCATCCAGAGGTTCTTTGGTGGAATCAGTGTCTTTGTCCTCCTATAAAACCAACCCAGGACAATATTAGTCTTACAAATACTATAAATCCTGCACTGGAAATCTTTGATACAAATTTCATTTAAACTAAAAATAGAAAAGATGGTTTGTTTTTCAGATCAAATATAGGACTAGCCACAATTTGGTCTATCCATCAGTTTAGTAAAGAGTAATAAAAAGCCTGCTAGGCTGAACTCAAAGTACTTGTGCGGTCAGGAGTGGCAGAACAGATCACGATGGCATCTCTGTGCCTTAGTCGTCACCCGTGTCCTACAGAAGTTCAAAGAGCAGGGAAGCCCTTACTTGAAATAAATTTTATTTGGAAACCAAATGATTAAAATGGCAAATCTCTGAATACCACAGAACTGGCAGACTGGACACCCCCCTCCCCACCCAGCATCTCCACCGCAGGACCCCTAAGAGCAGTGTGACAGCCTATGACTCGTGTCCCCCACAGATGAGCCTTCGGGTAAAATGAGTGACCACACGATGGAGAGAACAGACAGCAGCTTGACCAGGTGAGAACTCAGCATCGCCCTGGCGCAGACGGACACCATCTGCCTCTGGAAGGGACCTGAGAGGCACACGTCACTTTTATAACATTCCCATCTGGGACACACAGTCCAAACACACTCATGAGGAAACACTAGACAAACCCAAACTGAGGAACAATCTATGAAGTAACTGGCCTGTATTCTTCAAGAATACCAGTGTCATGAAAGACAAAGACAGGCTTTCTTCTTTCTGTGAAAGGACCTGTTCCAGATGAAAGATGACTAAAGGAACGTGACCACTATGTCCAACGTGTGGTCCTGAACTGGATCCTGGAATGAGCGAAAAACGTCATCAAGGACTCTGCTGAGACAATCGGCAAAAATGGAATCTGGGCTGCAGAGGAGAGAGGAAGCACTGCGCCTGGGTTCAACCTCCTGAATCTAACCCCGGCCCTGGGTCCCACAGGAGAACTCCTCGTGCTAAGGAAATGCACCAGCAGCGGTAGGAGGAACAGGGCAGAAAAATTCTCACGCGAACCCCCTAAAAGGGGAGGCAGGGTTAGCTCATTGTATCTCTTCTCCAAGCTAGACACGTTTTCCAAATTAAAAGTTTTAAATGTCTCTGATTCTATGAGACCAGCTTTCCCCTGCTCAATGTTATCCAGTTTTCCAGGTGAATCAACTTCTCTATTCTTATTCCCACAGCAACCTACAGGAGTTATGTCTTTTAAATCAAAACATTCAGTTGCTCCTGACCTAGAGATGCAAGGGAGAAATACAGTATGCCTCATAAAACAGGGTGCTATGGACTAACTGTGCCCAAAATCATGTTGAAGCCCTAACCCCCAGTGTGATGGTATTTGGAGGGAATTAGGTTAGATAAAATCACGAGGGTGAGGCCCTCACGATGGGATTGGTACCCTAATAACAAGAGACATCAGAGAGCTAGCTCTCCCTCCCCCCACACCCACACCCTGCCATGTGCAAACATAGTAAGAAGACAGCTGTCTGCAAGCTGGGAAAAGGGTCCTCACCAGAAACCAGCCATGCTGGCACCCTGATATCTGACTTCCAGCCTCCAGATCTATGAGAAAGTAAATGATCTCCTGTTTAAGCCACCTAGTCTACGGTATTTGGTTATGGTAGCCTAAGCTAAGACACAAGGCAAGTGTAGGTCTGCTGGCACAATACACAAAACCATTCCTACAGTCTTAGGATGAGGGCTCAGACTGCAGACACAAATGTGGAACTCAATGGTAGAAAGATTATGTAGTGAACATGCCTAGAACTATGTAGGCATTAAAAAAATGTTAGCTCAAAATACCATGTGAAATCCTGGACTGGATTCTAGAGCAGAAAAGGGACACTAATGGAAGGACTGTTGAAATCCAAAGAAAGGCTGTAGTTTCGTTAATAGTAATGCAGCAACGTTAATTTCTTACTTTTAACAAACGTACTGCTAGGGACTGAATGTTTGTCCTCCCCACCCACAAATTCATATGTTGAAGCCCTAATCGTCAATGTGATGATATCTGGAGGTGGGGCCTCTGGGAGGCAGTGTGGATTAGATGCGGTCATGAGGATGGGGCCACCATGACAACATTAGTTACACAAAGAGGAAGAGACCCTAGGTCTCTCTCTCTCTCTTTGCACACATGCACCAGGGAGGCCACATGAAGACACACCAGGAAGAAGGCCCTCACCAAGAAACCGACCAAGCTGTCACCCTGATCTCAGACTTGCAGCTTCCAGAACCAGGAGAAATTAAGTGTCTACCGTTTAAGCCATGCAGCCTGCGGTATTCTGGAGACAGACAGTGCCCCAAGTTAACTCAGATACGTAACGTGGTGATACAAGATGTTAACACTAGGGGAACCTGGGTGAAGGGCATGTGGGAATTCTCTTTACAGTATCACGTCAAGAGACCTAGGGTCTCTTCCTCTTTGTGTAACTAATGTCATCATGGTGGCCCCATCCTCATGACCGCATCTAATCCACACTACCTCCCAGAGGCCCCACCTCCGACTTTTCTGTGAATCTAAAATTATTCCAAAATAAAGAAGGTTACTTTAAAAAAAAGTTAACTGAATCAGAAATAAACAGTAAACGAAAAATAGTCATCGAGATTGGGATGAACATCCAGAGAGAGCCAACAGATGAAGGAAAAGACCAAGATCCTTGGGGGACCCTAACATCCAGGAACCACAGGAGAGACCAAGAAGGAGGCATGAGCGAGGGACCAGGAGAACCAAGCGGTGTCCTGGGAGCAGGGGAGAGGGTTTCCAAGAGAAAGTGAAGCTCCACCATGAGCTACAGAGGTCGTCCCGAGTCTGGATTACAGGCGAGTGGATCAGGGCACTGTTGAAGGAAAAGCATCCCCGCAGCGTGACGGGCACGGAGGCCAGACCGCAAAGGGTGAGGGTGCTCAGGGGATCTCAAGCTGCGACAGGCCTCGTTGAAGGCAATGGCACCTCTTTGCGTTTATTTTATATTTACAAAGTATTTTTACATTTTCTGACCATCGTTCAAAAAAAACACATACGAAAAAACTACTCCACAGAGAACTTATATGACTTGCCCAGGGACTCAGTCCCAAGACCCTTAATCCTTGGTCTTGTTAAACACAATCGCTGGAGGGGAGAGGAAAACACTGCCGGCTTTACTGAAACAATCTACCGACGATAACGTGGTAACCGTCAATACTGCATTCCTACAGAACCACTTACTGATGGAGAAATGTCATCATCGTATTTTTTTAGCTGATTCATGAATTCCAGATGCTTCTTTTCTTCCTCCAGTTGAGCCACAGACTGCTCACTCTTCTGCAATTTCTGCTGCGTGTTGGCCAATTCATCCCGCAGCCACTGATTCTCCTGGCACAGACGACGAACCTGTGCACGCAGCTTCTGCTTCTCCGACTCGACGGCATTCAGGTGATTTGACAGAGCCATCATAACCTAGACAGACAGAAACGCTGACAGCACTCCACTACTCAGCCCAACAAACGCCACCTCCCGTCTCCGCAAGCGTCCTGGGGTTGTAGCCCTAGCTGACACCTGCAGACACGTGCTCCGAAGTACATACAAGTACAATTTGCCATTACTTCTATTTCCACACTTTAGTCACAGGCTACATTCGGGGCGTGATCAAGAATATCACATGCTCAGAACACCTATGAAAAATGCATTTTTTTTTCTGTTTAGAACGCATCTCGAATGGACTAGCAATGGACAGGCAGCTACTGTACTGATGAAGCTGTGTTTTTTTTTACTTTTTATCTAGATGGCACCAACAGAATTTCTCAGAGACCCTTTGCCACGGGTGAGAGCACATGCACACACCTGCACACGTGTGCAGAGTGCAGGTCACTCTGTGAGGGGCTGGTGGTGGAGCTGGGGCGGGGCGCACAGACAAGTCTTCCTCGCCACTGCAGGGGAAGGGACGAAGGCTCTGTGGTGTGGCCAGCACCAGGAGTCAGGACGCCCTGACGCACTCATAAGCGGAGGTCCCTACTGGGCTCTGCCTGGGGTGCACTGATGGGTCTCAGGGACGGGCCTGCCTGGGAGGATAAGGGCTGAAAGAGTTGGAGAGGAAAGCCGGCTTCGGTCTGTTCTCTCTGCAGACCGTGCACCTGCCCCTCCCTCTTTATTATCCTCCTAGGTCTAAAACCTGAAACTCTAGAAGGCGGGGCTCTTTCCTCCTTCTTCTTTTAACCCCAATATCTGCCAAACTAAAAAAGGAGGTTCACCCCTATATCGCTTTTCAACACAACTTGCAAAATAAGAGATTCACAATAGACAAAGTCCTACAATTAGAATCTGTAACATGCTTAGGATGAAGAATTCTAAAATCAGGGTATGGCCATCACTTTGGTACAGAATGATTTCCTCTGGGAAAGCAGGAACTGGTAAACCAGAAGCCCCACTTCTGCCTCATTCATTCACTATACAAGAAGAAAGCTAAGAAAGAAAGAAGCCAATTTTTAGTGTATTGAATTTTACCTAAAATATGTTGGCAAAGCTGAAAGTTATGGCCGGGGGGCAGGGGGCACACCTAAATGTTTCCAATTTTTTCATCTCTATGTCTAGCAGGATAGAAACAAAGGTTTAGTCAAGTGCATTAGACAATCTTGTCTTGGGGTACTGCAGAGACTATGAGCTGTTGGCCAACATTCACCCTTCTTCCTCAGGCTTAAGAACCTGGAACTCTAAGGGGCAAGACAACATTCCCCAGTGTCCCTCACAACTAGGTGTGCCCACGGAACCAAGTTCTGTCCAATGAGATGTAAGCAGAGTGCCACGCACACTTCAAGGAGGTAAAGGGAGGAGGCACACCCTTCCTGCCCCTTCGCAGTCCTAGAGTGGGGTCACGTGGCTGCAGCTGGGACTCTGTCTTAGCCCACGAGACAGGCTGGCTGGGGTGTAGTGCAGCAGGTGGCAGGGGCCTGGGTACCCTTGACAACCATACAGCTATGGTACCTATCTGGGACAGCCCACCTCAATATGTGCTTTACATATGCCTAAGATATTTAAGCCACTGTTTTTGTTTTTTGATATATGCAGCCAAATCAAATCCTAACTGACACAGAGTTACCTCTATTCTCGCTCTACTTTTTAAAATTTAGACATGCCCAAATCATCATTTGTATAACATACACAACCCACATAGAAGCTGATTTCTATTATTCTATAAGTATCTGCCCTCTAGTTTAGTTAAACCTCATCTGTCAAACAAAGTCTCCACTTTTCCAGACTGGCAAGTTCATGTTCATATCTGAGACTTATACCTGGGCCTCACTCAGGCCAAGCTCCAACATTTCCAGTGACTTTCGGATCATGTTTGATTTCTCTTCCACCAGATTACTTTCGTCATCTTTCTTCAAACACTTCAGCGTCTCCAGTAAACTTTGTAAAATGGAATTGTGCTCATTCTTCAGAGCCTCCAGGCCCTGAATTACTTGCTTTGTCTTAGAAATAATTTCATCCTGCGTAAGCTTCTCCAACTTGTCTTCCTTTATGTACACCATTGTGGACATGTTGTCATACATTCTAGGATGGAAAAAGAAAAAAAAGATAGACATCTCATTAGAGGCTTAATTTATGTTACACCTTTAATGAAATACATGTGTGAAGACTTCTGAATTAACATTTTTATAGGTGAATAATAAATATGTGTATTGTGATTTATTACCTGGAAGTACTACATTCTGTACTGTTTCTGTTTTTCCTTTGCAGACCAAATTAATTACATTTCTGGCTTATGTCTGAATTTTTTTTTTTTTTTTTTTTAAATAAAAGTCTCTCCTGGGGCTTCCCTGGTGGCGCAGTGGTTGAGAATCTGCCTGCCAATGCAGGAGACACGGGTTCGAGCCCTGGTCTGGGAAGATCCCACATGCCGCGGAGCAACTGGGCCCGTGAGCCACAATTACTGAGCCTGCGCGTCTGGAGCCTGTGCTCCGCAACAAGAGAGGCCGCGATGGTGAGAGGCCCACGCACCGCGATGAAGAGTGGCCCCCGCTCGCCGCAACTAGAGAAAGCCCTCGCACAGAAACAAAGATGCAACACAGCCATAAATAAATAAATAAATAAATAAAGCACACCTACTATAGTGTAATTAAAAAAAAAAAAAAAAAAAAAGTCTCTCCTGCTGGACTGTAAGGAACAGGAAGGTAGAGACTGTAAGTGTTTTTTGGTTTTTTTTAAATTTTATTTATCTATTTATTTATTTATTTATGGCTGTGTTGGGTCTTCATTTCTGTGCGGGGGCTGTCTCCAGTTGCGGCGAGCGGGGGCCACTCTTCATCGTGGTGCGCGGGCCTCTCATTATCGCAGCCTCTCTTGTTGCGGAGCACAGGCTCCAGACGCGCAGGCTCAGTAATTGTGGCTCACGCGCTTAGTTGCTCCGCAGCATGTGGGATCTTCCCAGACCAGGGCTCAAACCCGTGTCCCCTGCATTGGCAGGCAGATTCTCAACCACTGCGCCACCAGGGAAGCCCTGAATTTTTTTTTTAACGGAAGAAATGACAGTAACTGAAATTAATGCCAAAGATGAAAAGCAGCAAAACATCCAAATGGCATTTCTAAAACACACAGCAGGGCTTCCCTGGTGGCACAGTGGTTAGGAATCCGCCTGCTAATTCAGGGGACACGGGTTCGAGCCCTGGTCCGGGAAGATTCCACATGCCGCCGAACAACTCAGCCCATGTGCCACAGCTACTGAAGCCTGCACACCTAGAGCCCGTGCTCCGCAACAAGAGAAGCCACCACAATGAGAAGCCCACGCACTGCAACGAAGAGTAGCCCCCGCTCGCCACAACTAGAGAAAAGCCCGCATGCAGCAACAAAGACCCAGTGCAGCCAAAAATGAAATAAATAAAAATAAAATTTTAAAATAAATTAAACACATAGCCTCCGTGAACAAAATCTTCTCTGAATGTTTACAAGCTTTTTTTCCTTAATGAAATGCAGAAGGGACAGTAAGTTCTAGGTCACATATTTACCAGACAAAGCCTTGAGAAAGGGTCACAGTTGGGAGAAAGAGAAACCAGCAAAGGAGCACGGGAACAATCAGAGCAGCAAGAGAACCACACCTGACTGAAGCCTGGTGACACAAGAGTGACACAGCAGGATGACCAGTGCTGTAAAGACTCCAGGAGGGGGCTTCCCTAGTGGCGCAGTGGTTAAGAATCTGCCTGCCAATGCAGGGGACACAGGTTTGAGCCCTGGTCCGGGAAGATCCCACATGCCGCAGAGCAACTAAGCCCGTGCACCACAACTACTGAGCCCGCGTGCCACAACTACTGAAGCCCACGCACCTAGAGCCCACGCTCCACAACAAGAGAAGCCACCGCAGTGCGAAGCCCCCGCACCGCAACAAAGAGTAGCCCCCACGCGCAGCAACGAAGACCCGAGGCAGCCATAGATTAATTAATTAATTTAAAAAAACATATTAAAAAAAAAAAAAAAAGACTCCAGGAGGATGAGGGCTGAGCATGCCTACTGGGTCAGACTAGCCAAGAGGCCACCAGCATGAAATCATATGGTGTCTGGGACTGCTTTTAAAATACTACAGTGAGAAGGTAAAGGAAAGGAGAAAGGGGCACATAAAACAATGTCAGCAAAATGGTGCTGATGGCTAATAGGAAGCAACAGTTCTTTTTACTATCCTCTCTAGTTTCGTGTCTGTTTTTAAATCCCATAATTTTTTTGTTTTAAGGCCACAAACAGTGATCATTAAGAAAGCCTGTTCAGGAGAGTGATAGGGACGGATGTCATATTAAATCACCTGAGAGTGATTTCCTTCAGAGCACTTACGACTACCCAAAATCTTTGTTTTCACATATTATCTTATATTCCCTTAAATATGAGTTCTTTTTAAAAGGCAAGACTTTCCCTTATACCCCCAGTGAATGCACACTACGTAGGACAGTTCCTGGCCCTCACAGACCATCTGGTGAATGGATGGACTGATAGATGCTGGGGGAAGGGAAGCAGCGGTTGGTTTTTTTTTTTTTTTTTTGGGCCACGCTGCGTGGCTTGTGGGATCTTAGTTCCCCGACCAGGGGTTGAACCCGGGCCACGGCAGTGAAAGCGCCGAATCCTAACCACTAGACCACCAGGGAACTCTGGGGGAGCAGTGTTGAAGCAGTGACTACAGACCACACATTCTAGGATTTGGGAGTGAAGGCTGCAAGTAGCTGATAACAGGGTCACATCTGTCCTTGTACCCCCCGTTTCATACTGGAAAACTGATTTTTTTGCATAACACAAAGACTAAACTTTGGAAGTTTAGAAGCTGTCTGTAGGACTATTCAGAAATCCACCTCCATAACACAAAGAGCCCAGAAAACAACAAAAGAACAGAGGCGACTCCTCTACCTGACAGTGTAATATTATTAGATTTGTTACAAACTTATTTATCTCATAGCTCTCCAACTGCACTGCAAACTCCAGGAGAGCAGGGACCTCATTTGTCTTGTTCAGCACTATATACCCAGCCCGTCACACAGTAAACGCTAAATATATGTTTGCTGAATGAATGAAGGAAACATTTTAGAACCAGCTTCCAATGAACAGGACTCAATACCACTAGGTTAAGGTGCGGACCTGAGCACTGCCTAAGGTTCACTTCCCAGAACTGGTGTCCCTAGAGAAAGAAAAAAAACCAAAAATGAAGAACTCCTTCTCCACTTTTGGCAGCAACACATTTATGTATTATTTCCTAACGATGCAACGTTTATGCTCTTCTTCCCCAACCTAGACCATAAAAGTGTTTTACTACAACATACTCTGAGCGAGGCCCTGGCTTATACAGGGTGACAAGGGCCTCACCCTCAGGGACATGCAGGTAAAGAGAAGACAAGTAAATGAACACGCCCACCCAGAGCTAAGGACACTTCACAGGTGACAGGACTTACGGGGGGGGGGGGGGGGGCAGCACTTCCACGGGAGAGGGGAGGCCAGCTACCCGAACGAAACGACCCCCGACCGCCACCCCCAGGAGAGCTGTCCTTAGCAAATGAGCACATCTTCTCTAGACGAAGTGCGGGGCACCGTTGGCAACGGGCGAGGCAGAGACGTGCACGCTCCTGCTGCCTGCGAGCAGCTGCACCGGGCTGCAGGTCGCTGTGAGCCAGGCACGCTCTCGGTGATAAGACTAGAGCCGCACAGGAGTGAGGCCACAGCACACCTGCGTTCTGAAGGCAAGAGCCAGGGTGAGGGGGCCACGGCAGCAGTCAGGAGAGTGAGGAGGGCATCAGTGACCACGCCACGGAGCCATCCATCGAGACCCACGGCACTTACTTCCCAGCCCTCTGCTGGCCCAAGGTTCGATGCCTCTGCTCAGAAAGCCAAACACCTCGCCAGCAACTTCTCAGTCTTTCCCAGCAATGTTAAACCCAAAGGGACGCAGAGGAGAGTCTCTAGACCTAGTAATAAATGGCGCGACTTCACTGCTCAAATCACCTCCGGAAAACCAAGGCTCTTGGGGCATGAATGGGCAGTAAGTCATAGCTCTGCAGGTTAAATTCTGTCGAGCCATAAAGATGGTCAGTGTCACACCTCTACAGGTTACAGCAGTGGTTGAAAAGGGAAGAGAGGGCACTTCTGTTGATGTAAAAGAGAAAGGGGGACAGTGTTTATACAAGAGTACGAAAACCACAAAAGGCAGGACTTAGGTAGGTAAAAAAGAGAACAAAATAAGAAAGACTTACCACTTTAATTGAGGGAATGCCTCAATTAAGTAAATACATTTAGAGAAACCCAATTTTAATTCCTTAAGGAATATGTAACAAAACTGGCCCCAGGGCACTGCATGCTCACACACTCTCGTAATGGCTTTAACCGTACACAAGAGTAATGAATACAAATGTTATCTGGACGCATGTGTATACACACATACACACACACACACACACACACACACACATCAAAAAAAGAGTCGCTTAAGGCAGTTTTTTTTAAAACTTACTCTTAAAAGAAAAGGAGAATCCAAATGCTTTTGGGGGGCACTTAGCTCTCCTGAGAAATGAGATGACAGGTGTTGTGGACAGGAAGGAGCCTGGCTCCGCCACCAGCCATCACCGCAGCATGGGCAAAGTCCCCAAACCTCCTGGGGTCTCAGTGGTTAGCAGACCTCCCTCTCCAGGCTTTTATGAACATGGGCGAGTGTAGATGGGGCACTAAGCACAGCAGCTGACAGACACATAGGAACCACTCAGTAATCAATGCAATCTCCCACCCAGGAGCTAAGGAATCAGGAACTTCCCTAATAAATGACTGCTCAAGGTCTGCAGACACACTTCCTATAACTAACTCAGTACTCTGCAAGATAGTCAGTTCCTTGTTAGATTGTTCCAGTATTTAGTTAGAAAGTTATTCCTTTTGCTGAGTTGATATCTCCCTCCTTGTAACCTCTACCCGCTGAGCCCACTTCTTCCCTCTAAAATAAACACAAAATACATTTACTATCTCATCCACAAGATAACGTTTCAAATATTGTGTGACAGGCATAGGACTCTCCAAATCTTCCATCTCCCCGGCTCACACCTCACACTACTCCTCTGGCACGCCTCAATCGTGACAGTTTCTTCATCTCCCATCCAAGTCACCGTCACATGGATTCAACTGTGCATGCTGCTTCTTCAGAGGGAAGCACACAATGGCACATATATTTATACTGTTCCATAGCTCTCTTATTTCTAAGCTAAGCCATTATAACCAAAGGTGGGTTATATAAAAAACAGCGCTAAGACAGCTGGCTATTTGGGGGGCCGGGGGGGGGGGGGAGATGCATTCCTACCCTCACTATACACTAAAATAAATTCCATATTGCATAAAGAATTAAAGGTTAAAAAACCCACGAGAAACTAAAATAAAATTTAGGCAAAGGTCTATATGCATACAGGTGAAGGTAAAGAGCGTTCTAGGAATAAAATGGCAGAGAACTAAAAGAAAAGACTGATAAGAGTTTATTTAAAATAAGAGGGCTTCCCTGGTGGCACAGTGGTTGGGAATCCGCCTGCCAGTGCAGGGGACACGGGTTCAAGCCCTGGTCCGGGAAGATCCCACATGCTGTGGAGCAACTAAGCCCATGCACCACAACTACTGAGCCTGAGCTCTAGAGCCCGCGAGCCACAACTACTGAGCCTGTGTGCCACAACTACTGAAGCCTACGCGCCTAGAGCCTGTGCTCCGCAACAAGAGAAGCCACCGCAACTAGAGAAAGCCCGCGCGCAGCAACAAAGACCCAACACAGCCAAAAATAAATAAATAAATATAAATAAATTTATTTTTTAAAAAAGGTATGTTTAAAATAAGAAACTGCTAGGGAGTTCCCTGGTGACCTAGTGGTTAGGATTCTGGGCTTTCACTCTCGTGGCCCGGGTTCAATCCCTGGTCGGGTTCAATCCCTGGTCGGGGAACTGAGATTCCACAAGCCGCAGGACACTGCCAAAAAAAAAAAACCTCCTACTAAGGTTTGATCTAGAAAACTACCTTTCTGAGGAAACACTATTTTGCAGCCCATCACAGTAGAGAGCTGAGAGGGTTAAGGCAGAGGTCACGCTGATTTCTAACGTCAGCCATCCCAGTTTGTCAGCCCTCAGCCTCCCTCCACCCCTGCTGCTGAGTGCGCCTCCAGGCGGCTCCGCTGACGGCGTCAGCCAGCACAGCCCTGGCAGGCACACAACAAACAGACACGCTAGTTATTCTGTTGCTCAAACTGTTCCAGCTCTGGCCATGGGAGCTCTTTCCATTTCTTTTGTGCCCCCACTGACATGCCCATCCTTTTATTTTTCGAGCACTTTCTGGCACTACAAGATATTCCAGGCCCATCTTGTATTCTCCCTAGCCCAGCCCTAGAATCAGCCATTAGTCCAAAACTGGGCTCAGGGGTCTCCCTCCCAAAACCCATAAACCGGGCTTCCCTGGTGGCACAGTGGTTGAGAGCCTGCCTGCCAGTATTCGAGCCCTGGTCCGGGAAGATCCCACATGCCGTGGAGCAACTTAGCCCGTGCGCCACAACTACTAAGCTCGCAGACCACAACTACTGAGCCCACGAACTGCAGCTACTGAAGCCCGCACGCTCTAGGGCCCGCGTGACACAACTACTGAGCCCACGTGCCTAGAGCCTTGTGCTCCGCAACGAGAGAAGCCACCGCAACAAGAAGCCCGCACACCACAACGAAGAGTAGCCCCCGCTCGCCACAGCTAGGGAAAGCCCGTGCGTAACAACGAAGACCCAACACAGCCAACAATCAAAAAAATAAATTAAAAAAAGAAACGTGGGGGAAAAAAGTAGCAGATCTGTATGCAGAGTGAATAACAGCCAAGAAAGAAATGTGAGTTATTCTGACAGTTCTTGAGTGCGAAATGAAGTTCCTATAAACACAGCGGAGTATGGCACAGAAAAATAAGATGGAGGGAAGAACACGGAGGTCTTTACCTAGCAAAGATTGGTAGCAGAAAATCACATTTGAGATGTTTTTCCAAGAGATATCTGAGCTGATCCAATGGGAAACTCTGGCAGCCAGCCAGACCCACGGCCCATCTCTCCACACAAGCCCTGATGAGCACCAGGCCCGGGGAAGGTCCTGACGTAGAGGGCAGGAGTGAGGAGAGGCAGGTAGAGAGTCTCTAATGAGTCTGTAGAAAACAACCCAAGTTGTATTCAGGGAAATATTCAGTGCTATGATCTGAATGTCTGTATCCCCCCAAATTCATATGTTGAAACCTAGCCCCTAAGGTGATGGTATCTGGAGGTAGGGCTTCTGGGAAGGTCATGAGGGTGGAGCCCTCATGAATGGGATTAGTGCTCTTATAAAAAAGACCCCAGAGACCTCCCTCACCCCTTCCCCCAGTGAGGACGCAGGGAGACACCATCTATGAAACAAAAGCAGGCTCTCACCAGACACTGAATCTCCTGTCACCATGACCTTGGACTTCCCAGCCTTCAGAACTATGAGAAATAAATTTCTGTTGTTTACAAGCCACCCAGTTCATGGCATTCTGTTACAGCAGCCTGAATGGACTAAGACATTCAGTATCCTGGAACCCAAGATGACAGTGTGTTGTGGGTAAAATGACACAAGCGTCAAAACTTAAAAAATTAAATGAATGAGCCATCAATTCCACTCCTGGGTATATACCCAAGAAAACTGAAAACATGTTTATGTAAAAACTTACACGTGAATGGTCCAAAAAATAAAATGCTGGACAAATGTAAAACTTGTACACAAATATCTTGGCGTTAATCATAATACTAAAAATGTGGGAATAACCCAAATGTCCATCAACTAATGAATGGATAAACAAAATGGGGTATATCCAGACAGTGGAATATTACTTGGCAATAAAAAGGAACGAGATACTGATACATGCTACAACATAGCTAACCGTGTGCTAACTGAAGGAAGCCAGACACAAAAGGCCACGTGTTGCATAATTCCATTTATATGAAGTGTCCATGGAAACGGAAAGTAGATTAGTAGTTGCCAAAGGGATAGGAGTATGGGGAGTAACAGCTAATAGGTACAGGATTTCTTTTTGGAGTGATGAAAATGTTCTGGAATCAGATGGTTGCAAAACCCTGTGAATTTTTTCATACATGAATCATATCTCAGTAAAATACAACCAGAATTTTTTTAAATTAAATGATACAGATCAAAGAAAACAAAGAAAAACACAAAACCCCACTTTGGGACCTAATCTATTTTAGCTTTGTCAAAGAGTCACAGAAAGCTTCATTTCTCAATCTTTTCATCCTATGCTCCCCTTTTGATAAACAAAAATCTCAAGCCCTTCTCAAGGTAGTTAAAAATGTCTAAATACACGTTACCTATTGCAACTAAAAAGGTAATCAATGGTAATATTAGAAGTAAAAATATACATACTTTTTGGTTCTGAAATTTCAGAACAAAAATTATACAGTGTAGAGTCAAAGGGAAATACAATTCGAGAATTTCCAGGGGATGGTTCATTTTTGTTTTGGTGGGGGCAGGAGAGGGTAAGCAGGGAGGTGTGTCACTCCCCCAGTTTATATAACAAAGTTAAGGTTCATATTTGAGCAAAATCCAAAAAGGTCTCCTGCAGGGTCTCAATCTTGTTCAAACCATGACATTTTGGATAAAAATGCAAATGTCACACCCCTTCGTGGTTTGTATTACAATAGTTTGTTTTCTAAATATAATATCGTATTATAATAATAAATATATTTTATCCAGCTCTACATGGCCTGCCCTTACCCACTGAGAATCACTATAATCTACTCGAGGGAGGATGTGCTCTATCAGGTACCTCCTGACCAGAAATTTCATCTCTGGGCTATGAACTGACAGAGACAACTGAGAGATACAACTCCAGAGCCTGCCAATGGAAACTACTAACTGCATCATTTTCTGCTAGAACCATGGTATCTCCTCTGATCTAATCTAACTTTATCTAATCCTTTTATTTCCTCTTCTAAACTTGGGTCACAAGAATGAACTTGAATGAACAAATCCTGCTGGCCTAAAAATCAGAAAAATCTATAAAGTGAAATGTTTTAAAATTAAAGACTCCATAATTACAGTATCTATTCTGAATTTGTTTCCATCCTAAAACTATAAACCACTGGATAAAACAGAAGCTTGTATTTGCCTCTCGGGTGAGTCTACTGTAGATGCCCTTGCAGAATTAGAAATAAAGGCAGTCAGAACTCCGGGGACTTTTCCCCACAGCCCTGCTCAGGAAGTTGAGGCTGAGTGTGCTTCTGTTCTGCACTGGGCCACCTCTGCGTACAGAGATCCTCTAACTCTATGATAACCTAACCACACCACCTGTGGAAAGAACTTTACAAGAAGGCCAGGTCCCCCACCAGCTGGTGAAGTGCCTACCTCTCCGCGAGCAGCGCTCCAGGCCAGGGCCAGGAGTGCACTGAGGTCTTTTAATCTGCTGTGGGACCACAGGTCCATCTCTGCACATACAAATTTTAAGTATGAGAAGCTACAGGGAAGGGTACTACATGAAAATATGGGAGAACATGCGTTTTCCTGAAACAAGGATGACTGAGCCCAAATGATGCAGATGTCTCTATTACAAGTCCTTGGTTGAGCAAGCGAAAAGGAAAAACAGCTTCATCAGACGCGACTAAGAGAATACATAAGAGGGTGTTATGGGTGACTGGGGCAAAAGAATACAGAGTACTCATTCTGTGGTTTAAAAAAAAAACCATTTTTATTTCAAAATGAAAAATGTCAGCAGATTAACATAATGCCATAAGACTAAGTTCATGTATTTAAATATTAATCAATAAGACATACGTGAAATAATTTTCTTTCCTAAAGAAAGGAAATTAAAAAAATTTTTTAAACGAGTTCTCTCAGGAGAAAGGAAATGGGAAAAGAGAAAGAGGCAACTCACACCTTTACATCTTTCTGCATCATGAGTTTTCCTTAATGAGCACGCATTTTTAATAATTTAAAAACAGAGAGGGGGACTTCCCTGGTGGTCCAGCGGCTAAGACTCTGCGCTCCCAATGCAGTGGGCCCGGGTTCAATCCTTGGTCAGGGAACTAGATCCCACATGCCGCAACTAAAGATCCCTCACACCACAATGAAGATCTGGGGTAAATAATAATAATAATTAGTAAAACTACTAATTATTAAAAGGCACAGCCAAAGAACAGTTAAGCCCCAGATTCGGAAAAAATATTTCCAACATATGGCAAAAGACATGTACCCAAATACATAAAGAACTCCTAAAATCAATAACAAAAAGACAACACAATTTTTTTAATGGGCAAAAGACTTTAACAGACACTTCACAACAGCAGGTATACAAAAGGCCAATAATTATGTGAATAAGTGCTCATCATCATTAGTCATCAGGGAAACGCTCACTAAACCCATCACAAGATGCTACGGCCTTGCAGTCGCTAAGATGAAGCAGACAACACCAAAAGCTGGAGAGGACATGGAGCAACTGGAACACTCACACACTGCTGGTGGGAGTGTAAAATGCACAACCACTTTAGAAAACTGGCAGTGTCTTTAAAAGTTAATCCTACATCTAACCTATGAACAATTCCACTCCTAGGTATTTATGCAAAAGAAATGAAAATGTGGGACTTCCCTGGGCGGTCCAGTGTTTATGACCCCATGTTTCTACTGCAGGGGGGGCACAGGGGGCACAGGTTCTATCCCTGGTTGGGGAACTAAGATCCTGCATGCCTCGGGGTGAGGCCAAAAAAAAAAAGAAGATGTATGTCCACACAGTCCTGTAGAAGAATGAGTGCTCCCCACCCCAGATGCGCAACAAAAGGAGAATGGCTAGACTGTGGTAGATCCATACAAGAGAACAATACTCAGGAATAGAAAGGGACAAATCACTGACACATGTTATTGTATGTGAATTTTTTTTTAATTTATTTTATTTATTTATTATTTTTGGCTGCGTTGGGTCTTCGTTGCTGCACGCAGGCTTTCTCTAGTTGCGGTGAGCGGGGGCTACTCTTCGTTGCAGTGCGCGGGCTTCTCATTGCAGTGGCTTCTCCTGTTGTGGAACACGGGCTCTAGGCATTCAGGCTTCAGTAGTTGTGGCATGCGGGCTCAGTAGTTGCGGCTCGTGGGCTCTAGAGCACAGGCTCAGTAGCTGTGGCACACGGGCTTAATTGCTCCGCGGGCATGTGGGATCTTCCCGGATCAGGGATCGAACCCGTGTCCCCTGCATTGGCAGGCAGATTCTTAACCACCGCGCCACCAGGGAAGTCCCGCAGGTGTTGAATTTTAAATGGTTACGCTGAGTTACAGAGAATGGATGCAAAAATACATATATTGTTTAATCTCATTTGCATGAAACTCTAGAATAGACAGAACTAACCTATGGTTATGGAAGTAAGTCAGTATTGCTGGTAGGGGAGTGCAGGCCACCTCTAGGAGCTACGGGAGGCAGCCCTCAGCTGACAGCCAGCCAGCAAGAAAACCAGGACATCAGTCCTACAACCAAAAGAACTGAATTCTGCCACAACCGCAAGAGCTGGCAAGAGCACCCTGAGCTCTGGAAGAGAACAACAGCCCAACACACGACTGCAGCCACGTGAGCCCTGAGCAGAGGATCCAGCCAAGCCATGCCTGGACCCCTCACCCACGGAAACCGTGAGATAACAAACGTTACTGTTCTAAACCACTAATTTGCAGTAATTTGTTATATGGTAAATAGAAAACTAACATAAACGTCACACAAAAAAAGCTTTAGAACTTAATGATGTTTTAGTTAAAAATAATAGAAATTATGGATGAATCTTGAGGACATTATGCTAAGTAAAATTAGCCAGTCACAAAAAGACAAATACTGTATGACTCCAGTTATATGAGGTATCTAAAGTAGTTAAATCTATAGAAACAGGAAGTAGAATGGTGGTTGCCAGGGGCTTAGGGGATGGGGGGAAATAGGGAGTTGTTATTTAATGGATACAGAGTTTTAGTTTTAGAAGATGAAAAAGTTCTAGAGATCTACTGCACAACAATGTAAATATATTTAAGACTACCAAACTACACTCTTAAAAATGGTTAAGATAGTAAATTTGGGGGTTTTTTAAACCACAATCTAAAAAGAATAGAAATTAACATATTTTCCCCGTTTGGTCAATAATACAAATAATTTTTAAACAGACAGAATAAGTGAATTTAAGAGAAAACACACCACCATATTCACCATAAGAATGAAGATTCAGTCAGCTTTTACTGACCACGGAGCCTGCGCCAGCTTCTCTGAAGGACACAAGTACTACAATACCAACATGGTGACCCGAAACACTATACTTTAGACAGCAACCCCAAGGAGTGACCATGACCACCCTGCATCACCTGGGCTTTATGAAACGGAAGAAATGGGGCAAGGGCGTCCCAGGTGAAGGCAACTGGAAGACTGAGCTTAGCATTACTGTGATTCATGATAGCAAGGTGGTTCAAAGCTTTAAGTGTACAAGCAAAAAGCCTTGAATCAGAAGGCTGGCTTCACAGCTGTATACCTCTGGTTTACATAACTTGCCCTCTCTAATCCTCAATTTCCTCAACAGCAGGATAGAGGTGATTACTGTACCAATTTTATCTGGTACAGTGCTAAATTCACTATTATCAGTTTTATCAGTAGTAGTATAATAACTTCAAAGAGGCTGGAGCATAAATTTCCACATTATGCCATTGAACTCAGGGAACAATCTAAGGTTTGAGTTGAGTTAGGTATTTCCCTGGCAGTCCAGTGGTTAAGACTTCCCCTTCCAATGCAGGGGGCGCGTGTTCGATCCCTGGTCAGGGAGCTAAGATCCCACATGCCTCGTGGCCAAAAAACCAAAACATAAAAAACAGAAGCAATATTGTAACAAACTCAGTAAAGACTTTAAAAATGGTCCACATCAAAAAAAACAAAAAACCTTTAAAAAAAAAAAAAGAAAAAAAAGTTGAGGTAACTGGGATATTTTAGAACCAAGGAAATAATTTCTACTTTACACATGCACTTAGCTTAAATTGTTTGTTCTAGTGATATTCACTTATATCTGCTTTATTAAGTATCAACGACATACCAAGCATATTTAAAAGCATAGACTGAAATTGCTTTCATCTGCCTCCAAAAATTAGTTTAAAATAAAAACATAATTCATTTTTGATCTAAGAGTATGTTAACCAGCAGGCTACAGGGCAGAATGACACAAGGATACTTTGGGAGAAAAAAATGCAGGTCATCTCTGAATTAGCCCTCCAGTCTTGGAAAGCAGTATTCTCAGGAAAAGTTTAAAAGGTCACAAATAGCCCTCCAGAACCAAATCCAATAGACTTTTCTGTCCAAATCTTTCCTTACCTCTTAGCCCATTTGATACTGCCCTCCTCCTCTTCCCTGTGTCCCAGGGCTTTCCTACCCTTAGGGCCACTCCGCAATCTCTACCAAGTGTCAGCAGCTCTCAAATCTTTATCTCCAGCCTAAATCTTGTCTTGAGCTCCAGACCTGAATCTCCAACTGACCACTAATCCACTTGTTTGCCCCACGAGCATCGTGGATTTAACCTACCCAAACCCAAACTCACCATCTCCTCCTCCCATCTTCCCCATCGTGGTGGGTGTCACCTGCCAGTGAGTCACCCAAGTTAGAGACAAGGAAGTGACTCTAGCTGCATTCCTTCACATTATGTGCCACGCACTGACACTGAATACACCAGATAAAAATCCCCACCCTGCCCTTGTGGAGACTGAATGTAAGTGGAGGAGACAGATAAACTATATAAGAAAATAATTAAGTAGGGAATTCCCTGGCAGTCCAGTGGTTAGCACTCCAAGCTCTCACTGCCGAGGGCCTAGGTTCAATCCCTGGTGGGGGAACTAAAATCCCACAATCCTCGAAATGTGGCCACAAAAAAAAAAAAAAAAAAAGAAAATATAATACTGTACAGATAGTGAGAAGTAGTAAGGAGTGTGTGGGGAAGTGAGGACACACTGATATCCAGAAGAGCAGACTCGGAATGCGACGGGGCGTCGTACTTGAATGAGGGCAAGAGTAGGAAGACAAGGGGAAAAGATGGGGTGCGGTGCTTACGGGACACTGGCAAGAACTTCAGCAGAGGAGTGACATGATCCCACTTAGGTTTTAGCAGCTGGCTCGGGTTTGAAAACTGCCTATAGTCTCCTTCTGCCTACAGCCCCACCCTTCCCCCACTCCGCTCGGTCCCAAGTCAGGACCACCCTAACCCATCAATCCCTCTCTAATTCATCTGTTCCTCTGTTCCTACTGCCCTGCCCTAACCCAGAAGCTCCATCCTCCGGAATTCCCTGTCCTCCCTAGACACACTGTACATCGCCCTTCCTGATCTCATCCTTCCATTCTCACCCATTCCCAAGCTGCAGCACCACCACTCCCAGTCCCACCCCCACTTTTCTCCAAGTCTCCCAGGCGGAATCACCTCCTCAGAGCACTCGGCACAGCATTCCGTCTAATCTGTGGTACCAGACTGTGAGCTCCTCCAGGACAGCGACTGTCCCCGTATCCCCGACTACTCAGCACAGCACCTGCCATTCAGCTGGTTCCCAACAGACATTTAAGACCTTGCTTTCACATCTTAAGAGGCGAATCATTTTTATCCTATACCACGAAACTGACACTTAAAACTTCCCTGTGCTTTTTGATCAGTACTTTTGTACTGATCACTTCTTTGTTAATAAAGTTCTGGTTTATTATCATATTTCACTTAGGTTTCCAAGTTACATGAATCCTACACTTTATTTAAATTCTGACTTTTCCACTTCTAGTTTTCTTTTTGTACAATTATATTTTGAAATAGTTTATAGCCCTACATGGAAAACTACACATTGACTTATCTATTTTTCAACATTATGAAACATGCTTAAGAAGGTGTAATATTTTAAAAGAGTATATAATTTAAGTAACTGCAGCTGAGTTTTTACTTACTATGCAATATTTAGGATACTATGTGCCTTTCCCCAGTGGCATTTCCTCCCTCCTCCTTGCTGGCGATTCCCATGCATGTCTTTCTTCCTTTATTATGTACTGTCTACAGTACTGTCAGAAGACACTGCCAAGCTAGGTGAACCTGCAAGGCTGCCGTGAGGTTACCACCCTAGGTCCTCCACGCCCCTCAGTGACAACAGGGCTGCCAGGCTCCACTGCAACATGAGGCTGCATTCTTAGATGACTTGGAGAAACTGGCTCTTAAGAGAGGGTCCTCCCGCGCCACATATAATCCCACACAATCTGAAATTTTTAGTATTTAATATCACTGTACTCTTACAGGTACTTAGGAAATAGAACAATGAATCAAATTTCCCACCTTAACTGAGGCTTGTTGCCAGTCCCTAAAAGAGGGTCATCCTAAATAAGAATATGAGATTTAAGGAGGTTGTTCCAATTTCTAATGGAACTATTCACTGAACTATTACAATGTACTCTGAGCTAATGATTCTGATCAATGGCTAAGTCATGCTCTACAAAAAAAAGCCTTTACATTTAACTAATGCAAAGGCTCAAAGAACCAACTGCCCCTTCACACAGCAGTTTAAATGGCGTATCACAAATTTTCTGCTCTCACACTTCTAAAGAACATCATTTTTTCAAGTTCTCCTTAACAAACGCTTAATATGTAAACTCTGAATGTGCTGTTTAACAAAACAGTAAAAAGCAGCAACAGTACAAAATCTCTAACACCAAATTGCCTGGGTCTACAAACCTTAAGTTATAAAACCATCCAATTCACCAGGCATTCACTTTTTTAATATCTTACTTTAAATTTTTAAGGAAAGAAGTGCATCAAATTTGACAACCGAGTAGGTATTCCAGGACCGGAATGCTACAAGTTTAGTGGGAGCAACTCCAGCCTAAGCGAACACTGGGGATGAGGCGTTTCGGGTCTCGCCGCTAGAAGAAAGGGGCCGCGGGGCAGGCGTGGTCCAGCCGGACTCTCGGGAAGGAGCCCGCACGCTTCCGACCCGCCGATCGCCCGCGAGCGTGACAGGCGCGCCCGCCCTGGGCGGTGCCGCGGGAAAGGGCGGGGGCCGGAAGGAAGGGGAAGGGCTCGGACAAAGCGAGCCGGGCCGGCCGCCCCCTCCCCGCGCGCCGCGTCCTCCCTCCCGTCCCCCGCCGCGCGGCTCCCGGGGCCACAGCTGTTCCCAGGGCGGCCGCCCCCGCCCGCAGCAGGGCCGAGCCTGCGACGCGGGGTCGGACGGGGGGCCGGGAGGGGCCGGAGCCAGACGGGCACGCTGAGGGGACCCGAACCTGAAGGGGCCGTGACGGGAATGGGCCGGCGTCCTGGGTCCTGGGCGGCGGCCGGGACCGGGGGAGAAAGGGGACGGACCTGCTGGAAGCCCGAGGGCCGGAGAGGGGCCGTGAGGGGCCAGGGACGGGAAGCGACACGGGTGCGGCCGGAGGACCCGGGCCCGCCGCCGACTCACCGTGCTGCTCCCGCGGGGCCGCGCGCTCGCGCTGTCAGCACCGGGGGGCCGCGGGCGCGTGCGCCGAGCGGGACCGCCGGGGCTGTCGCCTCGGCCGCCTCAGGTGCGGCGCCGCGGTCACAAGCGAGGGGCGCCTGCGCGGCCGCCCCGCAGCATCCTCGGCCGCCCACGCGCGCTGTACCCCGCGGCTCCGGCTCCGCTGCTCCCGCCGCCGAAAATGGCGTCTCCGCGTCCCTCCCCCGGCTCGGCGTTCCCGCCCCACAATGCCGCGCGCCACCGTGACGTCACCCTGCCCCAGCGCCTGGGGGCGGGGCGGCCCGGGAACCAGGGGCCCGGCGGAGCGGGCCACCTGGACCCAGACGCGGTCCCAGGCTGGCTGCCGCGGGCCACACTGGGGGCGGGGAGCTGATGGGGGAGCCCTCCGTGGGCGGCCCCGCGCGGGCAGGGCCAGAAGGAGGCCTGAGGAGGGCGCTGGCCCAGCGCTGCCGGTCAGCACCGCGTCCGGGCCCTTCCCTCCCGGGCGCGGCCGTCTCGTGCTCTCATGTATCAGGAATAATATTTATTCACATAATATTTATGTGCTCGTTTAAATCTTTCCAGAACCCACTAGGGGGGCTTTCACCAGCCCCTCCAAAGGAAAGTCTCCTGAGGCGCTAGCCTAAGCCAGGAGGCCTTTCTCCAGGACAATCTGGAGTCTTCGGTCGAGACCCTGACCCCCCCAGTCCCCACGCCTTGCCTATCTCGTTCCCTCGCCCCTGGGCCATCGGATCTTCAAGGATCAGAGTCCAAGGGCACTTTGCAAGCCCTCCCCTCAGCCACAAAGGCCTCGCAGGAACCGCACCTCAGGCTCATAAGCGGGATGGGATGCTTAACCTCTACTGCCTGGCAAGAGCAGAAGTGCTGTCGCCCCCCCACCCACGGGCAGCCATCACCAGGGCACACCCCTGGGCTTAGTGCCACGACCTCCAGCCCAACCCAAAGGGCAGTACTTCCAGGTCAGAGAATGCTCCTGGGCCCCATCCTGCTGCATTGGGGCTCTGCAGGCCTGACTCAGCAGCCAGCTGCGAGGATGCCTGCTGATTCAGCGGGCAAGGCTCAGCTTTCTTCGCCTGCCACCAGCTTGGGAGACCCACCCCCCCCCCCAGGTGTCTGCAGATGCCCCAAGTGGCATTACTAACCAGGAGGGGTTCCTGTGCCATTCCCCCCCACACTTGCTTTTAAACTGCTGTTTTGCAGATGCTACCACCCCAGCACCAGCAGCCTTTTTAACCCTGCGATGACCCAGTCACCTGGGAAATAAATGCTCCTAGATTTTCAGAGGGTGGTCCAGTTACTTTGCTTTCATTTGTAAATGCAAAGTTGAGCTAAAAGTGGGGAAGATCCTTGGTGACACAGCAATTACTGGGCAGAGAGAGAGAGAGAGACAGTTAATCAGAGTCAAACAACCCCTCCACATTCCCTTAGTGACTGGGCCACACTGCAGCTTGGAAGTCACCTGCTCCCCAGCAACCACCCTGGGGCTGGGCATGGCAGGCAGCTGTAACTGAAGTGCTCTGGAGAGGGGAGGAGTGGGCTGAGCTCTGGGCTCAGTGACTGTTCCTTCCACTCACTCATCACGCCAGCAAGTGAGGAACCTGAGATGCTTATGCCCTCTTCCGATGGGTTGTGCAGTGCTCGGCAGAGAACTGAAGTAAGATGATGCGACAGGCAGAGGCAAGGTGGTGGGGTGAGCTGAGACCTAAATAATAGGAAGCAGCCAACTGCAAAGCCGGCGGGGCTGGCGGGGCGGGGGGGGCGACACCCCAGGCAAAAGTCCTCAGGCAGCAATGAATCTGAAGTGATGAGGGAAACAGAGAAAAGGCCGATCATCCACCACATCCAGGGACCCTCCTGGAAGCACTGCGATGCACCCTCATTCTCAGGGCGGCGGGATGGAGCGCCTGTCCTCACCCAGGGTCTCACGCTGAGACTAACAAGCGTCCGTCCTCCCTGAGAACCCCTGAGCAGCCTCAGTTTCTTGCAGTCCTCTGAATCTCACTGTAACTCCCAAGAGAAGCACTGCTCTCTCCGTTTTACAGATGTTGCAGCTGAGGTCCTGCTAGTTCCGAGGTTTGCTTGCTGCTTCCCGAAGAGGGGTTAACTCGGCTTTAGGAATCAAATGGGAGCCCCTGGGCCTCCCTGTGCAGGCACTGGCAGAGCCAGGAGTTGATGCCTTTGTGGTGGGGAACCCTCAGCAGGGCTACTCGGGCCGCACATTCATTCGTTATCTGTCCTTCCCCAGAAACCTGGAGGCGGCAAACACGGCTTGCACATCCCCGTAGCCAACAGCCTGCTGGGCCAGCCAGGGTCCTGGAGGGGTGGGGCTGTGCCTGGGGGGCAGCAGGGATCTTTGGCCAGAGCTGGGCCCTGCACCCGACCCCTTAGGGCAGGACTAGGGGTTCCTCCCACAGACACGAGAGACATGAGCGGCCTCCCGCCTCACTCCCATGTACGTGCTCTTCCATTTGGAAAGGCAGCCCACGTGGCTTGAGCCGCCGCCGCCTGCTTGTTCTCTCTGCCTGTCCCTGTCTGTCTCTCCATCGTCCTGCCGTGCTCTCTGCCCTCATCTACTTCTGTCTGCTTCCCACCTTTCACTCCCCTGTTCCAAAACCTGAGAAATCAACAGGCAGCCTATAGGTCGAAACAGAGGTTAGGGCTGCAGTACAGCCTACAGGGCCCAGATGAAGCTGTGACTGAGGTCCCCGGTCGAGGAACAGCGGAAACATCCACAAGCCAACCTCCTGCAGTTCGCAGGCACCAGGGCAGAGGAGATACGCTAGGAGGGTGGCCCACGCTCATTCCACTCCCAGTATTTATTGAGAACCAAAACTGTCTGGTGCGAGGCTGGGCAATGGGAGAATGAGGGGCCCCTGCACAGGTGAGCCCAGGGCAGGAGCTGAGACAGGAGGCTGGGCCAGGTGCGGCAGGGATCAGGGGACCCCATGCAAGAGGGACATTCACTTGGCAGGTGGGAAGGACCCAGCAGATGATGGTCCCAGTGGAGGAAGTGCCGGAAGAAAAGCCCAGCGCCCAACAAACCACACAATCCTCTGTCTCCAGTGGAGTATGGGGCGGGATGTCACCACGGTTATAAAGCATCCATCTTCTTACTGTAAATGTCTGTGGATGTCTGTGTCCAGGCGCAGCCCTTTGGGGGAGACTGGGATCTGGGGATTTCCCTTTGATCCTGAGAGGTCTGCACTCGGGGAGCCGGGGCCAGCCCCAGTCTGGGAGTGCCTGAGAGGGAGGGCAGGCAGGGAGAAGGAAGGGAAGGAAGCCTGCTTGCTCATGGCAGTGGGGAGGGGCCAGGAGGCAGTACTTGGGTGGCGTCCTCGGTCTGGAGGGGCGACCCATCTGGTCGGCCCAGGCCAGAGAGGGGCCTGCGCACCCGCAGAGGGACAGGGAGGGGGGAGGGTAAACACAGGCTCTACGGCCAGGACGCCCCAATTCCCTGCTGGCCCCATTGCGCGTCCCGCACCTCATCCAGCGCCCACAGCCCGCACTCCTCCCCGCCCCCTCCCCTAGCCTGGGCGTCACACCCAGCCTGGACCCCGCCCCCCAGTCTGGGCCCAGAGGAGCCTGGGCATCATCGGGTCTTCTCCAGACTCGGGAACAAGTGGCCAGCGCAACCGCTGGGAGGGGCAGCCTGGCATCCAGACCTGGGCCGGGAGTGCTCTCAGCTTGCCTGCCTTGCTCTCCGTGGCAGGTCACACCCTCTCTGGTCTCTGGCTTCGATTCTGAAAATGTCATTTATCAGATTTCCAGGTGCTTTTCCTCTAAAGAGCTCGAGCTGTTAGCATTAATTAAGCTCCAGGAACTGCTCCCTCAGACAAATGGGAAACAGCAGCGCCTTGGGTGGGGAGGAGGTGGGCGAGGGAGGGGGAGCTGCAGGGAGAAGCCCTGCCCCCTCCTTCAGCCTCCCTCATACACATTTTTTTTTCTGATGCAGAGGAATTGAAGCCTGGGTCCTGCTGGGGAATTTTGACCCTGCAGGAGTGCCCAGGGCCCCCAGCATTCCTGAATGTTGACTGGAGTTCATTATTTGCTTGTTTTTTAGGGAAAACTTACACAACGTAAAATGCACGCATCTTAAGGAGACCATCTGATGGGTTCTGATAAAGGCTCATTACCTGCGTAACTGAAAGCCCCATCAGTAAATGGAAAGCTCCCATCACCCCACAAAATTCCCTCACGTGCCTTGTCAGGTAATCCCCCAGCCATTGTTGTATATTGTTGTTTCCTTTGGTTTTACTGTGGATTAGTTTTGCATGTTCTAGCATTTTACATACATGGAACCATACAGGAGCTGCCTTTTTGTGTGGCACCTTTCCCACAACTAGTAGATTTGCACTCATCCGTGTTGTTGCATGTTAGTTTGACCCTGTTGATGAGAACTTGGGCTGCTTCCGTTTTGGTTAGCATGAATAAAGCTGATCTAAACTTTCTCATACAAATCTTTGGGGAACCTATATTTTCATTTCTCCGGTGAATACCTAGGAATGGAACTGCTAGGCTATAGGGCAGGGGCATGTTTAGTTTTATAAGAAACTTCCAGACCTGTTTCCTACATGACTGACCATTTCACACCCCACTAGTGTTGTATGAGCATTCCACACATGGCAATTTGCTATACTAGAATCCTTGAAGAGCCGGTCTGGAACAAAGGCCAGCCAGTACCTCCCAGCAGGTACCACCAGGGGTGCCACACTTGGATGATGGCGGAGGGTGGTGCTGGCTGAGCAGAGGTGGTTGCTGGGAGGCATCAAGCCTCCTACAGGGAAGGGACAGAGTTCCTCAGTGACAGCCCAGCCGCCAGGTGCAAAGTCCCTTCACAAGACATCCTGTAGGCCAATGATTCTGCTTTTCAAAAAGTAATGATTAAAAACACTGGAACATGCGCTCCAAATGTGCAGGAACTGGAGGTGTGGTGAAGAGTGAGGAGGGGACACCAGCTGTCATCTCTGGGGAGAAGGCAGGTAACAGGTAGGGTAGGTGGCCTTAGGACCGGCTCCCCCTGCAGAGCCAGCTTACAGTTTCCAAAGATGGCAGCATCGGTATGTCCCTCCCACACATTCTTCTTACAAAGTGACTTTGACACTCCTCCCAACAAAAGGTGAAGTCTCTGTCCCCTCCCTTTGAATCTGGGCAGGTCTGTGATACAGTGGAAGTGACACTGTGTGACACTACGAGCAGCTAGGTCTTAAGAGATGATTCTGCCTCTACCCGGCTCTCTTGGGAAGCTCCCTCTTGGCACCCGGCCGCCATGCTGCTGGGAGGCCCAAGCAGCCTTGTGGGGAGACCACGCAGAGAAGCCTGTATAGACAGTCAGCTGACAGCCAGCGTCACCGTCAGACACGTGCCAGCCCCCAGCCCTGGTGTCACCCCAGCCTCTGAGACACGGAGGAGCACAGATGAGCCACCCTGGATGTGCCCAGGCCACACCCTTGACCCACCCTTGACCCCATGAGCACAGAACACTGTGTTGTGCCGCTGAGTTCTGAGGTGGTTTGTTCCCTGACGTTATGTCGGTTCCCCCAACGTGGCCCCCATTCCTCTAGTGCTCGTGGCCCTTTGGGAGGCCCTGACACCTGGGGAAGGAGGGGCATAAATTAAGAGTGCAGCCCCCGCAGGACCCTCCCTCCCCACAGCTGAGGTGAGGTGATCCTCGCGGCGCACCCATCCTGATACGAGTGCAGCACGCACGAGGTTGGCACAGAAAGCGTTAAAGGGGGAGGGAAGGAGGAAAAGAGGAGAAACTGAGTTCAGTCCTGAACTATGGCCTGTGAGGAGCCACACTTTCCTGCAACCAGGAGAGCCCTGCTGGAATCCTGCTGGAATCAGGAGAGCAGGACCCAGCCCCGTTCCACTCCTGCGCCGGCTCAGTCTATCCACCTGTAAAGTGGGAATAATCACGCTGTCCATCTGGCCCCAGAACCTTGTGAGGAGCTGGTGGGTGAGAAGGGGGCTCAGGAGTGCCAGTCCCATGTTTCACCCCAGTCCCTGGGGGGCAGCTGACCGACGGCAGAGCCTGGGGGCATCTCCACCCCCAGGGGAAAGGGCTCAGCCAGAGTCTCCCACGGCGACCACTGCTCCTCTCTCCTTCTGGGGGGCGTCTACAGCAGTGCCCAGAGCCTGAAGGGCTTCAGGAGGTTCCAAGGCTGGGCTGCTGTCCCGGCTGCCCTGTGCCCCCGGCCCCCAAGGTCACAGGTGGGCTCGCGGCCTCCACTGACCATGTCGTGTTCTCTCGCGTCCCTGCCCCTGTCCACCTGTCTCCACATTCTATGGCCCAGCGCAATTGGCCTCCTCCAGGCAGTCCTCCCGGTCCTTCTCTCTCCCAGGGACTCTGCTGCTTCAGCTCTGCACTCCCCACGCAGGAGCGCCCTGGAGGCAGGTCGCCAGGCCCTTCCAGGGGGAGGGTCTCTTGACCCTCCCCATAAGGCCCTGCTCGTGCAGAATGCTGACGGCCCAGAAGCCCACATCTTGGCCACCCCCTCTTTTCACCTGAGATGGCTGCAATCCCGGGGGTGGGGGTGGACTTGCTCAAGGACACAAACCTGGGGCTCCTCAGACGGCCAGATGGGTAGCTTGTTCGTTTTTAGACAAAAATAGCCACGCAGGGGCCAAGTCTGTCCTGGAATCAGCACAGGCTGCAGCCCCCCTCCACGAACAGGAGTCTGTTTGGGGACTTTAACCTCTGGATGCCTGATGGCGCCGGCCTCGTGCCTGTGCCCAGACGCGCCCCCCAGGACTCAGCCTCCTCCCGCCCTCTCCACCGCGTCAGCCTCGTCCAGTTAAGACCAGGCTGTCTCCAAGCTGTTATGGGTGCTCTGGGAGCACAGACCCCACCTTGATCTCTTTCCGGCCCCTCCTCCTTCCCACACGCCCCAGGCCTAACTCAGGTTCTTGAACATAGTGATTCTCAGTCAGTGGGGCTGGATGAACGAACAAGTGAATGAACGAATGAACAAACGAGGAAACAATCAACGCCCCAGGTGCTGATTTCACACGTCCCAGATGGGAATCCTAGTCGGCTTCGCCCTTCCCCTGCTCCACCTGCGGGTGCCCTTGGACTTCTGGATCCCACCATCAGGCAGGGAGCTCTGTGTCCTGTGGCTTTCTTCCCTCTGCCTCTGTTCGGGTTGTGATCAAGCCTCAGCTTGGCTCTCTTTGTAGGAGCAGAAATGGCTGCAGCAGTTCCAGACATCACATCTTTGAACCTCACAGTTCAGAAGGAAAGAGACCGTCACCTTCCATCCATCAGCAATGCCCTGGGCTTCACTGGGATTCCACCTCCCAGGTCCCAAGGCCCCCAGGACCCACCCCTAGCCGGGAGAACACCTCACACTGCTTTGCTTTGCCTATGGGGGCTGCCCTGGGAACATGCTGCCGCGGGATGGGGGATGGGGACTGGAGGCCGGGGGCAGCTGGTCCCCTCTACGGGGCTCTCTGAGCTCACACAGGCCTGTTTCCCCGGGGTGAGGGTGGGGGTAGGGTGCAGTGGGGAACCTCCAAGCAGACCTTCTGCACGCACGCCGGTTTGGCTCAGCCAGTCAGGCTGGTTGAACCTCCCAGGCCCCATGAATCACCCTCCAAACTGACTTCCCCCTTTCCTCCCCCGAACCCCCGGCTGCCAGACAAGCCTGTCTGTCTATATACGAAGTGCAGTTGTGGGCACTGTTCACGCTGGTTTCCCCTCTCTTAGTAGACTTCTTGGTCCCCACGTGATCTGGTGGATTCACAGCCACTTTGGGAGAAGAGGGTCAATTATTTCCCCCCACCAGAATCACCTGCATGTTGGCCCAGCTGGGACCACGTGACTTGAGAAAGGGAGCTGGGGGCGGAGGCGGGCCAAGGCTGGGCTTAGAGTGTCTCCCCCAGGGGCAGGAACAACACACTCCCACCCTGCCGGCACGTCTGCTGCGCTGGTCACCTGTGCAGAGGGCAAGGCCAGGCCTGAGGGAACCTGCGAGCACGGCAGACCCAGGCCGCCCACACCCGGGGAGGGTTCTCAGCCCTGCCTGCGTTCGGTGCCCTGGGAGGGGCCTCTGACGGTGTCAGGCCCCACGCAGCTCTGCGGGACAGAGCGGAGGGGGGACAGGCGCTGAACAAGGAAATGTGCAAGTGGATACATCACGGCAACGGGCTAAAAAGGAAAACACCCGGCCTTCAGAAGATCCGGGGTGAGCCCGCCCGGGCTGGGCTGACCTGGTCCATCTATGCTGCACCCTTGGCCTCCACCTTCGTCCAGCACCCGTGACCCCCATCTGTAGAGAAGCTTGGCAACCACAGACCACCCTTATCCCACGTGCTGGCACACCCTTTCCCCAAGAGCCAGCCGGGACAGGGAGCGCCATCCCACCCTGCAGATGGAGACACTGAGGCTCGAGTGTGGAAATTGGCTGCGAGGCCTCAACTCAGGTCTAGTCCTTGGACCCAAGTCGAGTGCCCACTTGGCTGCTGCAGTAAGTAAGACTGAAGCCTTCACCCACATTCTCGCCTCTGGAGAATAGATTCAGGAAGAGGCTTTTAGCAGGGCCTCTGGAAATTTTCACCTACTGCTTCATTGTGGAAGCTGCTGATCCAACAGACATAAATCTCGTTCTCCTTTTCCAGGGCTGCACACCGACCCAATCTCATCCAAAGTGCCATGAGTCCCTCCTGCTGTTCTCCTCACTAACCCTAAGTCTGGAGCCTGTCAGCGTGCTACTCCTATGGCTGCCGGAACAAGAGACCACAAAGCTGGGCCTTAAAACAACAGAACTGTATTCTCTGGAGGCCGGAAATGGAAGCCAAGGTGTGGGCAGGGCTGGTTCCCTCTGGAGGCTGTCGCAGGCCTCACTCCAGCCTCTGATGCCTCCCGAGGTCCTTGGCTTGAAGACACATCACTTCAACTTTTGTGTTTGTCTGTGCGTGGCTTTCCCCTTTGGGTGTCTCTGTCTCAAGTATCCCTCTCCTTTCTAAGGACACTTGTCAAGGGATTGAGGGCCCACCCTAAATCCAGGATGATCTCATCCTGACATCCTTATCTTAATTACTTCTGCAAAGCCTCTGCTTCCAAATCAGGTCACAATTCCGGGTACGAAGGGTTAGGATGTGGACACATCTATTGGGGGCCACCAGGACGGTCAGGCTCTTCACAGAACCAGGAAGCTAACGTGAGCCACAATGTTATTTAAAGTTGTCCGGTAGCCACAGTAAAAAAGAGGAAAAGAAGCAGAGGAAATTTACTTTAATAAGATATATACAGGGACTGCCCTGGTGGCACAGTGGATAGGAATCCACTTGTCAATGCAGGGGACACGGGTTCGAGCCCTGGTCCGGGAGGATCCCACATGCCGCGGAGCAACTAAGCCCGTGTGCCACAACTACTGAGCCTGCGCTCTAGAGCCCTGGAGCCACAACTACTGAAGCCCGTGCGCCTAGAGGCCGTGCTCCACAACAAGAGAAGCCACTGCAATAGGAAGCCTGCGCACCGCAACGAAGACCCAACACAGCCAAAATTAAAGTTAAATCTTAAAAAAAAAAAAAGAAAAAGATATATACATATATTGTTGTTGTTTCTTCAGCAAATTTTATCAGAAAATTTAAAAAATTGTTTTTAATTGTGGCAAAATATACATAAAATTTACTGCTAGCTACTCTTAAGTGTACAGTTCAGGAACATGAAGTACATTCACACTATTGTACAACCATCACCACAGAACTTTTCATCTTCCCGAACTGAAATTCTATACCCATTAAACAATAACCTCTCCTCCTCCAGGCCCTGGCAGCTACCGTTCGACTTCCTGTCTCTATGAGTTTGACTACCCCAGGTACCTCATGTAAGTGGGATCATACAGGATGTGTCCTTTGGTGTCTGGCTTATTTTACTTTATACACTGTCCCCGAGGTTCATCCATGTTACAGCATGGGCCAGAATTTCCTTTCTTTTCTTTTTTTATAAATTTATTTATTTTTATTTATTTTTGGCTGCTTTGGTTCTTCGTTGCTGTGTGCGGCTTTCTCTAGTTGTGGCGAGCGGGGGCTACTCTTCGGTGCGGTGTGCAGGATTCTCATTGCAGTGGCTTCTCTTGTTGCGGAGCACAGGCTCTAGGCGCGCAGGCTTCAGTAGTTCTGGCACGTGGGCTCAGTAGTTGTGGCGCGCAGGCTCTAGAGCCCAGGCTCAGTAGTTGTGGCGCACGGGCTTAGTTGCTCTGCAGCATGTGGGATCTTCCCGGGCCAGGGCTCGAACCTGTGTCCCCTGCATTGGCAGGCGGATTCTTAACCACTGCGCCACCAGGGAAGTCCTCTTTTTTTTTTTTAATTTATTTTATATATTTTTGGTTACATTGGGTCTTTGTTGCTGCGCACGGGCTTTCTCTAGTTGAGGCGAGTGGGGGCTACTCTTCGATGCGGTGCGTGGGCTTCTCATTGCAGTGGCTTCTCTTGTTGCGGAGCATGGGCTCTAGGCGCGCGGCCTTCAGTAGTTGTGGCACGTGGGCTCAGTAGTTGTGGCTCGTGGGCTCTAGAGCACAGGCTCAGTAGTTGTGGTGCACAGGCTTAGTTGCTCCACGTCATGTGGGATCTTCCCGGGCCAGGGATCGAACCCATGCCCCCTACATTGGCAGGCGGATTCTTTTTTTTTTTTTAATTAATTAATTAATTAATTTACTTATTTATTTTTTGGCTGTGTTGGTTCTTCACTGCTGTGTGCAGGCTTTCTCTAGTTGTGAGCAGGGGCTACTCTTCTTTGTGGTATGCGGGCTTCTCACTGTGGTGGCTTCTGTTGTTGTGGAGCACAGGCTCTAGGTGCGCAGGCTTCAGTAGTTGTGGCGTGCAGGCTCAGTAGTTGTGGCACACGGGCTCAGTTGCTCCGTGGCATGTGGGATCTTCCCGGCCCAGGGCTTGAACCCGTGTCCCCTGCATTGGCAGGCGGATTCCCAACCACTGCGCCACCAGGGAAGTCCTGGCAGGCGGATTCTTAACCACTGCGCCACCAGGGAAGCCCCTCTTTTCTTTTTAAGGCTGTTTAATGTATCTTACTGAACCCAATATATCTAAATTTTATTTCAGCATGTATCTGTGTAAGAAATTATGAGGTATTTTGCATTCCTTTTCTCACACTAAGTCTTTGGAATCTGGGGAGCAGCTTATGCTTATACAGATAGCTCAGCTCAGACAGGCCACATCTCCAGTGCTTGCTACCATGTGGCCATGGCTGCAGTACTTCTTGCCAGACATCCTGGGAAAAGCCGGAGTGGCCGTGCCTGGCTTGGAGCATCTTCTGGATCCCCTCCCTGCTCAGTCAGGTACTGACTCACCTGGATGGCCCACCTGTCCTCCTGGGGACACAGCCTTTTGCACCCCCCTCCTCAGTTCTCAGCTCTGTCCTGCCCCACCTGCTGCCCAGCCCACACTCACACATTCCAAGCTCCCCTCTGGGACCAAAGAAGGAAGAACATGCCTTACGGCACCTCCTAGGCCAGCACTAACAGAACTTGCTGCAACAATGGAAATGTTGCACATCTGTGATGCCCAATACAGTAGCCACGAGCCACACGTGGCTACCGGGCATTTGACAGGGGCTAGTGCAACCGAGGGGCTGAGCTTTTAACTTCACTTTATATTTACTGAGATGTCAATAACCACACATGGCTAGTGGTTCCTGTACTGGACAGGCTACTTCTCACCGCCTTCCTGGCTACCCCCTGGTCGGAGCCACCCGAGTCCTGGCAGTAGCCTACGTGGGGCTCCCCCCCTGCCCTGGCCCCCTGGCAGAGTGACGAGGCCATGGCCTCCCTTGCACAGAGTCCTCGGTGGCTCCCCAGAGCACTCAGGGGAAAAGCCAGCGTCTGCGCGGTGGCCTGCCAGGCCCTGGCCTATCTCCTCCCACCCTCCTCCTCCATGGTTCCCGCTGTGCCACCACGCTGGCCGTCCTGCTGCTCTTGGCTCTGCCAGGCACACTGCAGCCCCAGGGCCTTAGGCACTCTCGCCCAGATCTGGGTCAGGTGCCCTTGGCCACCTGCTCCTTCCCAAACTCCCTAGTCTGCTTGCTATTTCCCCACAGCACTGAGCATCTGGCATGATTTACTCTTTACTGCATACATGTCTGCCCCCTCTAGGATTTCCGCCAGTTTTGTTCGCGGATGACCCCCCAGCGCTGCAGCAGTGACTGCAAGCCTCCATGCACTGTTGACCGAACAGGACACCTGGGAACATGGGCTCCGCGGCATCCATCCTCCCTGCCAGCATCTGATAGGCCAGGGGGCAGGCCCAGGACCTGGCCGGGCCAATCAGAGCAGATCTGATTCCAAACTGCCCCTGGATGCAGGGGCATGTGTGCTGGCCTGACCCGCCTGGCCCTGTGCTCTGAGGGGCCCCAGAACCCTCCAAGGGCTGTTCCGAGGATGCCAGGAAGCCACCTGAATAAAGCTGCAAGAGCCGTGCCTGGCAGACAATAACACTTGCTCACTATTACTGTTATTACTATTATTCGGTAAAGGGGTCCAGGGGCGCTACAAGTGCAATCATTAGCACACTTGTGTCCAAGGCCTACTCTGCACCAGGCAGCATGGCGAGCACCGGGCGGGGCGGGGGCGCGACGACAGGGATGAAGGTCACCTCCCCGGGCCGGGCAGTCACGTCCCTTGGTGACCTCTGGGCCCCATGTCTGCATGACCAGATGTTCAGATTCTGGAGTTCGTGGCCAGATGCAGCAGGACCCTAGCTGATGGGAGGTCTTGCTTTCTACGGAAAAGGCCGCCAGCCATGGCAGGGGAGCTGGGTCTCTGCAGGTGGCCCTGCCAGGTGTCCTGCTACGTCCTTACCAGAGTGGGTGCTCCCCAGGCCAGGGCCATGCTTGACATATGACCACTGTGGCCAGGCCTGGGGAGGCACCAAGGACACATTAGGACGCTGCTTTCTTTCTTTTTTTTTAATAAATTTATTTATTTATTTTTGGTTGCGTTGGGTCTTCGTTGCTGCACGTGGGCTCTCTCTACTTGCGGAGAGCGGGGTTACACTTCATTGCGGTGCGCGTGCTTCTCACTGCGGTGGCTTCTCTTGTTATGGAGCACGGGCTCCAGGCGCGCGGGCTTCAGTAGTTGTGGCACGTGGGCTCAGTAGTTGTCGCTTGCGAGTTCTAGAGCGCAGGCTCAATAGTTGTGGTGCACGGGCTTAAGTTTCTCCGCGGCATGTGGGATCTTCCCGGACCAGGGCTTGAACCCGCGCCCCCTGCCATTGGCAGGCAGATTCCCAACCACTGCGCCACCAGGGAAGCCCCCTGCTTCCTTTTTAAAATAAAAATCTTGTTTGCCTACTGGTTTTCCCGGCAGATGGGCCAAATCTTCACAAGCCAGTGCGCACAGCTGTTTGCTCCTTCGTCTGGCTGTGGCTGGTGGACCCCGGGTGTGTGTGCCTGCGTGTGCACAGAGACAAACAAGCAAGCAAGCAGCGCCTCTCAAGGGCCTCTCCACCACAGCTCTGGCTTCCTTTGTGTTAATCTTCCCACCCTGCACCACACTGTGGATCTGTTTGGACGGCAAACTCAAGTCTTCAGGTGTGTGTGCTGGGGTGAGGGGAAGGGGGATGGGCCTGGGGGAGCTTAGAGCCCCCAGTTACCTGGATAGAAACCACCTCGAGACACCTACCAACCTCGTCCATCCGTCTCATCCCCTCCTCCGGCAGCTCTTCCTGTACTTCTTCCACCCAAGGACCAACTCAGGACTCAGTGAAGACAATCATCACCGCAAATCAATAGCCAAGCAGCTCCAAATGCAGCCTGAACATTTTTGGAAGATTGATCAATTCATTTTCAATGGCATGAAAAGAAAGAAATGACTTTCCTGGAAGACCCGTGAGGTGAGCTGAGTGTCTGAGCAGGGGCACTGCCCAGCAACGAGGGTGGCTGTCCTCACCCTGTGGGCACAGGGCACTGGGGCCACAAGATGGGCAGGGCGGCCCATGAGGGCTGCTCCATTCCCAGCGCTGAGAGCAGGGCCTGGCGTGCAGCAGGCGCTTCTGAGCATTTGTTGAATGAATGAATAAGCAAGGACCCCGCTGTCTTCACAGGACCCCAAACGGAACACCATCACATGCCCTTTGCTGAAGGGCTCACCATTCTCGGTCTACAGTGCATTTGAGGCTCAGAGGGCTTAGATGCCAGAGCTGAGACGGCAAACAAAACCGTCTTCACTTGCTACAACATGGATGAGCCTTAAGGATGCCACGCTAAGGGAAATAAGCCAATCACAAAAGGTCAAGTATGGATGAGGCCCCCCCGGGCAGTCAGACTCACAGACTGTTGGGGGCCAGGGGCTGGGGGTGGAGGCGGAGAGTCAGTGTTTCACGGAGACAGAGTTTCAGATGAAAAAGTCCTGGAGACGGATGGTGGTGACGTGAATGTACTGTATGCCACTGAACTGTTCACTTAAAAATGGTAAACTTAACGTTATGTGTATTTTACCACACATACTCACACAAAATTACTCTTCTTTCCGTTTGGCCTCTGGACCTTGTGGTATCTCTGAGGTGAGGCTCGTCCACTCCGAGAGGAGGGCGCCCTGCACAGGGACCAGGCTTCCTAAGAGGGATGCCACAGAGATCCGCCTCCCAGCAAGGGGTAGCGGGCACGCCCCAAGTCACCAGCACCCCAGCCTGACCCAACTCGCCTCTGCTCAGGTACAAGGGTTGCTTCCACGGAAGGTGAGTGAGTGACAGGCCCTCTCTGGGCCTGGCCTGTAAACCCTTTGCTGCTCCTCCAGCCTCCCTCCTTTCCTGCAGGCTCGGGGGGCAGTGCCCTGGGCCACTCGCCAGCCATGGACACGGCAAAGCTCCGTTCAGGTGGGCAAGTCTCCTGAGCAAAGCTGAGGGGCAGGCCCCCTGGGAAGTTTTTCTGGGGAGCCAAGTCTTGTAACACGAGCAAGTCTGCCAGCCAATCAGGGGGTGAGGGCACTGTAGGCTGCATGTGAGGCCCCCGAGGTCTGGACAGGGACCGGGCATGAGAGGTGCTCTCTTCGGCGAGCAGGTGGAAGGTGTGGAGGGGGACGGTGCCCTAGAAGGGCTCACGTAGTTGTCTGTACGTCCCCATTTGAAGTTCCGTGTTTTAAAATTTGGCTATCCACTTTGCTGTACACTTGAAACTAACACAGTGTTGTTTATCAACGGTACGCCAACATAAAACAAAAGTTAAAAAATAAAAATAAAAAAATAAAATTTGGCTATCAACTTTACGATGCTATTTCTTTTCTTTGTGATACTAGCGAGAAAATAATGTTAATTAACTAGCACTTAGATATAATTGCAGTACATTTTAAGTAGAGATGCTTCTGCAATTGAAGGAATGTAATTAAAATCTATGGTTAACCTGGAATATAAACATGCAAATCAGATCAGGTGATTCCATAAAATATTCTTCATGGGTTCTTCATCACGTGACTGATTTTTCCTCCTACCTTAAATCCTGTTAGTCTGTAAGCGCTGCAGCGGAAGCAACAACAAGCCCTCACCATCACAGCCCCTGTGCCTGGCACGGACAGGCACTCAGCATCTGTGGGAGGAACGAACGCTCCCACTCACCCACAGCCTTCACGGGCGGGCAGCGTGCAGCTGGCCAAGAGCAGGCGGCGGACGCCCGGGGCCCATGGGAAGCGCTGGGCTGTCCCAGCTGTGGCAGATGAGACACCACGATGCAAACACCTTGGGAAGAAACGGAGGCGCCAGCCCACATGTTCAGAAGGCCTGGAAGTTGTTAAAAGGCAATTACTTTGAAATAACAATAACACGGGTGCACTGGAGTCTGAGAGGGAACCTAACAGGACTGAGGCCTCCCCAGTGGGCTTGGCCGCCCCCCAGAGGAGGGGAAAGCACGGCCGGCGCCAAAACCCCAGCTCTCACCGGCCCCCCAGTCAGGCGGGCTTGCTGAGCAAGAACGCACAGCCTCCCCTTTGGGAAACTGATTCCCCGTAAAGGAAGGCTGTTCCTTTGCTGTCTGCTCCTCCCTGCACTGTCCCAACTTCCTAACCAGAGGCATTCTTAAATTTTTAACGTAAAAATTGTCAACAGAATATGCCTATTTGTTGTTCTGTTCTCAGAAGCAGAAAAAAAACAATGTTAGTAGGGGGAAAAAAACCAACACACACAAAACTTTATCATACAATTTCCCATGACTTCTATGATCTCCCCACTAATCAGAAGTGTAAAATAGTCTTTGCAAATGTGCAGAACAAGAGGCCTGTTGTGCAGGCCGCCTCCATGGCTGTGCGCCCTCCTCCGGCGTGGAAGCCCCGCACCATGGAAGTGGCCTGAAGGGCTGGCTGGAAAAGGGCCCGCCAAGCCTGTGTCCTCAGGGGAGGGACGGAGGATCAGAACACAGCACAAAGCTTCTTTGCAGCGATGCTGCGATGTTTCCTCCAGAGCCTGCGTGAGGCTGCCGGCCACAGGAGTGGTACGCGGGCTCATTCGGGGAGAGGCGATCCCCGAGGACCCCGTGTGCCAAGATCTACCTACAGCACCTCCTGCTTAAACTCCCGCTGGTGCAGATGCTTGGCTCCCACTCATGACAGGGGCTGGCTTCCAGTCACCCTTCCCCCACAGAGGCCTGGAGGTGCTTGGGAACCAGACCCTTTGAATGTTATTAGTCACTAATTTCCTCATTTGTGAGCAGCCTGTTAAGTGCCGGACACCACCCCCAACAGGCACGTGGGATGCGCCCAGGGGTTCTGTCAGGTGAGTGTCATTGCGGCCAAGGAAGCTGAGGCCAGGAGATGGGCTTGGGCAGATCGGTCTGCTCTGGAAGGCTCCTCTGTGCAGGTCTGTCATAAAGACGCTCCCCTGGACCTCCCAGAGGCAGACTTTCCAATATGCTATTATGGTTAAACAGGGAAAGAGGACTTCCCTGGTGGCATGGCGGTTAAGAATCCACCTGCCAGTGCAGGGGACACAGGTTTAAGCCCTGGTCTGGGAAGATCCCACACGCCGCGGAGCAACTAAGCCCGTGCGCCACAACTACTGAGCCTGCGCTCTAGAGCCCACGAGCCACAACTACTGAGCCCGTGTGCCACAGCTACTGAAGCCTGCACATCTAGAGCCCATGCTCCACAACGAGAAGCCATCGCAATGAGAAGCCCACGCACTGCAACGAAGAGTAGCCCCCGCTCGCCGCCAACTAAAGAAAGGCCGCTCGCTGCAACTAGAGAAAGCCCGCATGCAGCAACGAAGACCCAAAGCAGCCAAAAATAAATAAATAAAATAAATAAATTTATTTTTTAAAAAAAAGGGAGGGCTTTCCTGGTGGCACAGTGGTTAAGAATCCGCCTGCCAATGCAGGGGACACAGGTTCGATCCCTGGTCCAGGAAGATCCCGCATGCCGTGGAGCAACTAAGCCTGTGCGCCACAACTACTGAGCCTGTGCTCTAGAGCCCAGGAGCCACAACTACTGAGCCCACGTGCCACAACTACTGAAGCCTGTGTGCCTAGAGCCCGTGCTCCACAACAAGAGAAGCAACCGCAATGAGAAGCCCGCACACCGCAACAAAGAGTAACCCCTGCTCACCACAACTAGAGAAAGCCCGTGCGCAGCAATGAAGACCCAACGCAGCCAGAAATAATAAATAAATTAAATAAATAAGTTTCTTAAACAAAGAGCTAGAAGGACTTCCCCGGTGATCCAGTGGTAAAGAATCCGCCTTACAATGCAGGAAACGCGGGTTCGATCCCTGGTCGGGGAACTAAGATCCCACATGCTGCAGGGCAACTGAGCTCTTGAGCCTCAACTAGAGCCCGCATGTTGCAAACTACAGAGCCCACGTGCTCTGGAACCCATGCGCCATAACTAGAGAGAGAAAACCCACACGCCACAACTAGAGAGAAGCCCGTGCACCACAACAAAGAGCCCACGTGCCGCATCTAAGACCCGATGCAGCCAAGAATAAAATAATTAATTAATTAAAAAAAAAAAAAGAATTAAAAGCTAGAGAACAGTTCATGCCTCCGGGCTCACTCATACAGAACCGGGGCCCGACCTGGTCCCCTAACTGTGCTGGCGTTCCTTTGCAGACACACACAGTGTCACATGGGCTGGTGACAGGTTGTGTTTAGCAAAGGCAGCGGCGTGACGCGTGAGATGGGGTTATTTCTGTGAAGCCTCGTGTCCCACGCTGCTTGGTGCACGCACTCCACTCCCCGGGGACCTCCACGGACACCTGGGTTAACAGCCCACAGAGCTGATGGAGTGCACAGCGTTCGCCAGGAACCACGGCGCTCAGTGGCGCCCAGCGCTGGCTTTCCTCTTCAGCAGCACCCTCGTCCATCCGCGTGGCCCTTAAAAGCCTGGGGTGGGGTGGGGGTGGGATGATGTGCTTCCTCTGGTCTCTGGAATTTCTCCTTGGAAATCGCCTTCGGTGGCAGCAGTTTATAAGCCACGGAAGAAATCCAGCCTTTCGACTCTACTGTCACATCCCGTTTTGGAATAAAAACTGCTTGCCAAGTGGCTTTTGGTAAAATCCAGATGTCTCATCTGTCCTCAGAGGACACCTTATGCCCTGGCTCTGAAGGGCACTTGCCCGCTGCTGAGGCAGGTCCCCCCGCCCCTTCCCCGCCACGGCTCCAGGACAGAGTACAAGGAGAGCCTCATCATTTTATAGCCACATAATCCTATTTCAAACAATGCTGATTTTATAAGAACTGAAGCAGAGGGACATGAGCCACAGAAAGTTGTTCCGGAAAACCTTGGAAACAGGCTCTGCCTCCCTGGAATAAATGTAGCAAAGTCCCCCTGGGCTCTGGTGGAGGAGCCGCACCTGCTTCCGGGTCTGTGTGTGGACGCCTCCCCGGACAGCTGCACTTCACCAGGGCCGGGACCCGGGGCCTCCAATAACCAGGGCTCACTGGTCAGGTGAGGCCGTGGTGACACTGCGGCCAGCCTCCAAAACATTCCTATCAGTAGAGGCAAATTTTTCAAGTGAAAGTTTATTAATATCTTTATATTGTTCTCTTTCAAATTGGTATAATTCAAAAACACAGAAAATAGGCACACAGTGCTTGGGTTTTATTTAACATCACTTCCATGACCAAGAGCCAGCCTGGAATCCACAGTCAGGATGGAGCCACCTGGGCCACAGCGCAACAGGACCTGCGTCCTCCCAGCCTGCCCTGCACACACAGGTCTTCGAGCTCTCGTAAAACGAGCTCCTATAAGCTGCTGCTTCTCGTGGCAACTTAAGACGCTGGGCGGGTGGGTCAGGGTGGGCTCCTAGTTGATGGTCTTCTTTCGTTTCAGTCTAAGCTTGTTCCAAATCCTCTCCAGGGCCACTTTTCCCATGAAGAAGGTGATGGCAAAATTACGCCTGTACCAGTCCCTAAAGAGGAACAGGACAAGCACACATGACCGACGCTCAGGCCTCCCAACTGTCTCCTCTTCCACCCTTCCTCACCATCTCTGCCATCTCCCGCCCTCTTTAAAGCTAGACTGCCCATAACAGCCTGCCTTCCTTCCACCTGGATTTTCATCAGGCTGATGTGCCCAGTGCACCCCGACCCCGCTTTTCCCACTCCTGGAGGCTGCTGCAGCCTTCCTCAGTTTTTGCTAGAAGACACAGAAAGAGCTCTCAGAAGCCCTGGGGCCCCCAGAGCCCAGTGGCATTCTCTCAGAGACACAACTGTAGAGCGATGGGGGCGTAACCTCTCAGAAAAGGACTGGAGGCTCTGCCGGAACTCGGTGGGGACCCTCCAGGCTTTGGCACCTTAACTGCATAAGAAGCACATGACAGAAGTACTCCATCTTGAGAAGCTAACTTGTCCAAATGCCAACATCATCAAGTTTCATATCTTCTTTTTCTAGATGAGCTGAACTTTTGGGTAACCTGTGTCTCGAAAGAGATCATTCCAGAACTTCTCACACAAATACTGGGATGGAGTTACATGCTGTCATAGGCTCACTGGCCTGTGAATTACTCTACAGAACATGTCAGAGCTTGCAAATTCACCACATTGTCAGCAGCTGAATGGGCAAAACTTGGCAAGTTTCCACAACGGAAAGCACACACTCCAGACTCTCAGTGCTGAGCCCTTGGAAGCTGAAATGCCAACAAGTGCCCATGCTTTTCGTCCAAATGAGCTAATGAGGGAACGTGGAGCTGCTATTCCAGACTGGACTCAAATGGTTGACTGGATCTCAGCATAGAAGAATGGAGACTAACCAAGGGCTTAAGTGAAGTACTAGCAAGAGGTAAAAATACCAGTTTTCTGGAGCCTTTGCACGGCTAGATAGAAAACCCCTCTCCGCACGAGAACGATCCTTACATTTCTATCCACTTCAATGATGCTATAAATGGGAAGCAATGCCCTAATAAAAAAGGCTTCCAGAAAAAAGAAAACTGGTATCCCACCGAGATTAAAGTTCTTAGGTTATTAAGGAAAAGCCAGATTCCACTCCACCGATACAGACAACCTGAATTGATAAAGTGTAGTGGAAAAGACAAACTAAGCTTTTCCTGTTTCCATAAGGAAAGCAGGGGCAGGAGGTGGCGCGGGCACAGAGCGGGAGCGCTCAGGCTCCACTACTGCCCGACCCTCTCTCTACTCTGAGTGCCACACGGAAAACATCAAGCTTACCGGAGAGGAAGCAAGATGCAAACATGCTGTGTCCACACCAGAAATCAAAGGTCCAGGGAAACCTAACTAATACTGGCTTGACTGAATAACTCAGCTAGATCAGAGGGACACATGACAGCATTAGCAACAGACCCTGGACGCTGCAGGACTGGGCTTTATGCCTGAGTGTCACTCAAGAGCTCCTCCAGACTCGACGATCACCCCACTGTCTAGACCCTGCCCCACCTGCCCATCCGGCGTGGCCACTGCCCTACGAACGTCACAGCAAATCTCAAACGCCACGTCCTATCATCACACCTGGGAATACACATCACTACGTACCGTCAAAACCTTTTTTAAAAACACCTAACCACAATACCGTCCTTGCATCTGATAAAATGAACAATGACTTATCTATACAACCTAATATACAGTCACTGTTCAGTTTCCTTTGACTGACTGTCAAAAATAAATACCTTTTTTTAGGTGGTTTGTCTGTATTAGGATCCAAACAATGTCTACACACTGCATGAAGTCCCTTTTATTCTATTAGTTCCCCCTCCTTTTTTTTTTAAAATCCTAGTTACTGGTCGAAACTGGATCGTCTGTCTTGTAGAACTTCCAACTTCTGGGACTGTATCTTCAGGCTATGATTTAAGCATGGTCTGCGAACCGCTCTCTCCACAGCCCCCCGCCCCCCAACACACCCTTTTATCTTTTTCCTGTAGCCTGGTATTAGATCCGGAGGCCTGCTAGAATGCAGTTCCCTTGTTTTGGTGAGGACACCTCACTGGCCGTGCTCGGTACCTACTGCCGCACCTCACAGAGATGCATGCAGGCGGCTGCCCCACTCTGCACAGTGTGAAGAGGTACCGGGGTTCAGGTGCAATCAGCCCGACCTATCCATTATGAAGTCCCCATCAGCCTTGCTGCCCAGCGGTTTAGCAGCTGTGGGGTGATCAGGCCCAGATCTAACTCCAGCACTCCTGCGTTAGCTGTCATTCTTCTACCAAGAAAAATGCTCCTTCGTTCGGCTACCCTGGAATCCAGTCGGGGCAGGAAAGGCAGGAGAGGTGAGTGTTCTTTGGAGGCGCTCCTTCACGTATGGATTTTCAGAACAATGGGTTGGCTGCCTAGCAATACCCCGCGGTGCCTGTGAGCCACTCACTGTCATTATGATCGCAAAGATGTTAGCATATTTGATAGATTTTTAATCCACAGCCGTCACTTTCTTTGTGTGGCTGCAATGGCTCCGTCTCTGGCCTAAGGGAGCCCCTCACTGTCATTATGATCGCAAAGATGTTAGCATATTTGATAGATTTTTAATCCACAGCCGTCACTTTCTTTGTGTGGCTGCAATGGCTCCGTCTCTGGCCTACGGGAGCCCCTCGAGTCGCCTTCTGGGCTGTTCTCACATGACCCCGCTGGGCTCCGAGCTTCCTCACTTTCAAACACAAGACGTCTCGACTCCTCTTGCGCTGCTCCTGCCCCAGACTGTGCCTCTCAATGGAGTCCGGGTTCCTTTCGGTGGGAAGTGCTGTGTAGAACCCACTGTCTACGCACTAGGGGTGCAAGCTGCTTTAGGGATGCCATGCAAATAACTCTAAGCTGTCAATTTTATTTAAAATTGCGAAAACTAAGTTGATAGCAACTTCTACCTTTAATATAAACACAAATGTTAAATTCAGATAGCACCTAAACAATATGGTTGTGATATTCAAATTTTTAGGAGAAAAGTAGACACCCACCTGTTGTAATACATGTGCTTCTGAAAATTTTTACTCAAAAATTGCTTGTAAAAGTCAGCCATTTCTTCTGCATTCAATGTTGCTTTTTGACCTGAAAATTAATTTCAACTTAAACATTAAGACTTAAGGGGAAGGGTCCTACAAACAATTATTAGAGTTAACAAATGAGTTCAGCAGGATTGCAGGATACAAGATCAATATACAAATATCAACTGTATTTCTATACACTTGCAATAAACAATCTGAAAACAAAATTAAGAAAACAATTCCGTTTACAATAGCATCAAAAAGAATGAAAGACAGGATAAATTTAAGACAGGAAGTATAAGACTTACACACTAAATAAACTACAAAACATAGAAATGAAGGACCTAAATAAATGGAAAGACATCCCATGTTCATGGTTTCAAAGACCTAATACCGTTAAGGTGGCAACACTCCCCCGTAATGACATATAGATTCAAAACAAACCCTACCAAAACCCCAGCTGGCTTTTTTTTTTTTTTTTTTTTTTGCCCCAGAAATTGACAGGGAATTCCCTGGCGGTCCAGTGGTTAGGACTTGCCTTCACTGCTGGGGTCCAGGTTCAATCCCTGGTTGGGGAACTAAGATCCCACACGCTGCGTGGTGCGGCCAAAAAAAACCCAAAAAACAGAAGAAATTGGTAAGTGGATCCTAAAATTTATATAAAAATGCAAGGAAACCCGGTAGCCAAAGCAACCTTGGCAAAGAAAATCATAGTTGGAGGAGTCACACTTCTTATATTCAAAACTTACTACAAAGCTACAGTAATCAAGACAGTGTGATACCAGCAGAAGAACAGGCTTATAGATCAACAGAACAGAGCTAAACCCAAACATTTATGGGCAAGTGATTTTCGACAAGGGTGTCAAGACAATTCAATGGGGACAAATAGTCTTTTCAACAAACAATGCTTAGGACAACTCGATTATCTACATGTAAAAAAAAAAAACAAGCTGAATCCCATCTCACACCATAAACAAAAATAACCTCAAAATGAATCAAAGACCTAAATGTAAGAGGTAAAACTATACAGTTCTTGGAAGAAAACACGTGCAAATCTTCATCACCTTGAATTAGGCAATGCATTTTAGATATGACACCTAAAGCAGAGGCAAACAAAGAAAAAAACAGATAAGTTGGATTCCATCCCCCCCAAAATTTTTTTTTTATTTAATTTATTTTATTTATTTATTTTTGGCTGTGTTGGGTCTTCACTGCCACGCACAGGCTTTCTATAGTTGTGGCGAGCGGGGGCTACGCTTTGCTGTGGTGCGTGGGCTTCTCGTTGCGGTGGATTCTCTTGTTGCAGAGCACGGGCTCTAGGCGCACAGGCTTCAGTAGTTGTGGCACACGGGCTCAGTAGTTGTGGCCCACGGGCTTAGCTGCTCCACGGCACGTGGGATCTTCCCGGACCAGGGATTGAACCCATGTCCTCTGTGTTGGCAGGCAGATTCTTAACCACTGCACCACGAGGGGAGTCCGGATTTCATCAAAATTTAAAATTTTTGTGCTTCGAAGGGCACTACTGAAAAAGTGAAAAGACAACCTACAGAATGGGAGAAAATATTTGCAAATCATCCTTCTAATATGGGTCCAATATCCAGAGTATGTAAAGAACTCTTACAACTCAACAATAAAAAGAGAAATAACCCAATTAAATCCTTTAAAATAACCCAATTTTAAAGGATTTGAATAAACATTTCTCCAAAGGAGATATAAAAATGGCAAATAAGAACATGAAAAGATATTCAACTAATGACTAATGAGTCATTAAGGAAATTCAACTTAAAAAGATGATAAGGTCACTTCACACTCACTAGGATGACTACAATCAAAAAGACAAACAATAACAAGTGTTGATGAGGATATAGAGATATTGGAACTCTTACATATTGCTGGTTGGAACGTAAAATGATGCAGCCACTTTGAAAAACAGCTTGGCAGTTCCTCAGAAAGTTAAACATAGAGTTACCGTATGACCCTGCATCCCACTTACAGGTATATACGTGACTGTTCACAGCAGTGTTATTCATAATAGTCAAAAAGTGGAAACAACCCAAATGTCCATCAACTGATGGATAAACAAAATGTGGTATGTCCATATAGTGGAATATTATTCAGCCATAGAAAAGAATCTTCAATGTAGTGATACATGCTACAACATGGATGAACCCTGAAAACACACACTTAAGTGAAAGAAGGCACACATAAAACACTACATATTACAGGCAGACCTTGGAGATACTGAGGGTTTGGTCCCAGACCACTACAATGAAGCAAGTATTGCAGTAAAGTGAGTCACATGAATTTTTTGGTTTCCCAATGCACATAAAGTTATGTTCACACTATACTGAGGTCTATTAAGTGAGCAACAGCATTATGTCTGAAAAACCATACATACCTTAATTACAAAATAATGCTGTTGGAAAAATTGCGCCAATGGACTTGCTCTATACAGGGTTACCACAAACACTTAATTTGTAAAAAAACACAGTATCTTCAAAGCACAAATGAGGTATGCCTGTATATGATGACATTTATCTGGAAATGTCCAGAATAGGCAAATTCATAGAGACAGAAAGTAGACTAGTGGCTGCCAGGAGCTGGTGGGAGGAGGAAACTGGGGAGAGAGCCCTCTGGCTTAGAAGCCCCAAGCTCCAAACAGGCGTTGCACCCAGGGTCCCTGCACTTGCAGAGCACCCCCATCCAGAGAGGCCCCCGCTCTGGCTCCCCCTGGGGTTAGTCCACTCGCCAGGACTCCAGACAGAGGCCGTGTTTCCTGGCTGCAAAGCTGACGCTGACACTTCAACCGCACCAGGATTTTCGGGAGACAGAGACAGAGCTGGGAAGGTGACCCCAGGGCACATTTCTACAGAAACAGGAGGGAAAGTGGCCAACCCTGAACTCACACAGCACAAAGGCAAACGCAGACCACACAGTACAAGCGTGGCTGTCCCCCACAGAGGCAGAAGGGCCACCTCCCGGCCAGCCTGAGCAGGGGCCCACACGCCACCTGGACCCCCGCGGGCTGAGCGAAGAGCAGTCGATTCCACGCGCCCTCGCTCCTCTGACCCAGCCTCCTGCTGCTCCTCAAAACCTGCATCTGGAAGACCCTCTCGCCACCTCCCCAGAGGCCGCCCCTCCGAGGGGGCTTCCCCGAGGCCCCCGTTAAAACGCCGGCTCCTGCGCTCCCCCCGGCTTCGTCCTCCCCCGCGGTCAACAGCCCGGGAGTGCGGAGCGCGTTCTCCGAGCTGCTCGTCTGCTGGTCACCCGCCCGGCCCACGCAAGGAGCTCCGCTCCACAAAGGCGAGGCCGTGGCTCCGTCTCGCCCGCAGCTGGTCCCCAGGACTAGCCTGGGATGTGGCAGGTGTTCAGGAAATACCTGGAATCAATCAAGGGGTGGATGCTGATGGGGGAAAGAGAGGGACGACCAGCTGCCTGAGGAGGGGAGGGAAGCCGAAGGCTCCCAGGGAAGGGGACAGTCCAGCCAGGATTCCACAGGGCACAGAAGGGGAGCAGCACGGGCAGAGCAAGTGACGGGTGCGGAGAGGCAGAGACGTGGCTGAACACAGAGTGAGGGGGCGGAGGGCAGGCAGGGCTGGAGCGCGATGCGGGGCCACACACGGAGCTCTCGCTCCGGGGAGCGGGGCGCGCACGCTGGCCGAGAGCAGCGGCGTCTCCTAAGCTGCAAGCGGGTCCCGCCGGTCCTCCAGGGAGAGGCGCGTGCGCACCCTCCAGCCAGCCTCCCCTGCCTCTCACACGATGACGAGAGGAGCTGAGGAGGTGGGACGTGTCCTCCCGGCCCCGCAGGCAGTGGCTCCACGGGCCGGGGCTCCGTCCCTCGCCGGCCCTGTGGCTTCTCCGGGCTCCACGACGCGGATCACAAGAGCACACCTCATAAGGCTGCTCTGAGACAAACTGAGTCGCGGTCAGTGTGGCAGGTGGGACGGGCCTGGCACAGAGGGGCGCGCTCGTCACCGCTGCCGGCAGCACCGCAGGCGCCCCAGGGTTCTAAGGACAGGCGGGGGGTGCCACCTTCAGCTACTGGTCTAGTTTGGTGTCCTGCCCAAACATTCCCAGGTGACGCGCAGCATAAAGCAGAAGCACCGTAAACGTTTGCTGAGTAATTCAGATTCCACACCTGCCAACACTGCAATGTGATAACTGAACTTTAGTAATGCTAAGAATGACAGGCAGAACAATCTAATTTATTACACATTTACCAAAAACCGAGTGGGTGTTTCTTAAATACCAGCTGACTTAAAGTAAATCCATCCTGATGGCACCCCGCTCCAGCTGCATAAACACTTCAGCAGTAAAAGAAACTAGAGGCAAGAACCCTCCCACAGCACTGCCTGCCTTACACGAGGTTTAATCTGGGGGCAGGTAGAGTTGACGTCATGGTATTCTACTTTTCGCACTTGAGATTAAGTCAGTAATGTTCCTAGACTGCTGCAGAATATTCCAGTGAACGTCCAGTGCGCAGTGGGCCACCACAGCCTCATCTAATCTGAAATGACTGGATGTTTAGATACTTCCCACTGTTTGGCAATGAAAGACAACGCTGCAAGGAACAGAGTGAAGTCTTCCCATGTTTTCCTATAGGATGAATTCTTAGATATTCAGCGGTCGTAATTTCCCCGCTTCTTGGCATATGCGTACTTCATGCAACTAAATCCTTCTGGAAAAGGAGCTGGGAAAACATCTCCTTGAGTTCAGTAAGCATGAAACAAGGCCTAGGTGCTGTTTGTGTTTTTTTTTTTTTTTTTTTTTTATTTATTTATTTTTGGCTGCATTGGGTCTTCGCTGCTGCGCATGGGCTTTCTCTAGTTGCGGCGAGTGGGGGCCGCTCTTCCTTGCGGTGCGCGGGCTTCTCATCGCGGTGGCTTATCTCGTTGCGGAGCACGGGCTCTAGGCGCGGGGGCTTCAGTAGTTGCGGCACGCGGGCTTCAGTAGTTGCGGCACGCGGGCTCAGTAGTTGTGGCACGCAGGCTCTAGAGCTCAGGCTCAGCAGGTGTGGCGCACGGGCCCCGTTGCTCCGCGGCACGCGGGATCCTCCCGGACCAGGGCTCGAACCCGTGTCGCCTGCGATGGCAGGCGGATTGTCAACCGCTGCGCCACCGGGGGAGTCCCTGGGTGCTGTTCTTTTGTTTTTTTTTTTATAAATTTATTTGTTTATTTATTTATTTTTGGCTGCTCTGGGTCTTCGCTTCTGCGCCAGGGCCCCCTCCAGCTGCGGCGAGCGGGGGCCGCTCTTCATCGCGGCGCGCGGGCCTCTCACCGTCGCGGCCTCTCTCGTTGCGGGGCACAGGCTCCAGACGCGCAGGCTCAGCAGCTGTGGCGCACGGGCCCCGTTGCTCCGCGGCACGCGGGATCCTCCCGGACCAGGGCTCGAACCCGTGTCGCCTGCGATGGCAGGCGGATTCTCAGCCGCTGCGCCACCGGGGGAGTTCCCTGGGCGCTGTGGAATTTAGTTTGAGGAGTTTCTTTTTCTTGTAGCCACACCACTCATCTGCGGCTGTTTCGTTCTTTCCGCAGACGTGTTAAGGCTCTTCGTAAAGCCCACACGCCTCGTCATCCCCGCCACAGACGCCTGCTGCCACCCGCCGTTCGCCCTTCACGTGTTTCCCGGACGTGGACCCCTCAGCCGTCAGGTTCGCTGGGCGCTGTCTGCGGAACAGCCTCACTCCGCGAACGGAACCTGGGCAGAGCCTCAGTCCGGCCGCTTCCTTGGACCTGGAGGTATAAACTGAGAGGTGGAAAAAGCCTGCTCACAGCAAGAGAAGGCTGAAGCAGTGGGGTAGACTGGAGGCGAAAGGAGGGGAGGGAGGATGTCCTGGGTTGCCTCTAGGGCCGGCGTCTGACCGCAGGCCATGCCTGGGCCCGGCCCTCCCCTGGTCCTGTGTCTGAGCCACTTCGTGTCCCCTCAGCAAACTCTCCCTTCCAGGAGGACAGATCAAAGGGAGTCCTGCCTCATCCAGACATTGTCAGTTTTCACGTTCTTGAGTCTTTCTACCTTTACTGTCAAGCTCGGGGAATCATCACTCCTCCAGACGATGGAGGGTCACTTTTATTGTTAGACCTCCTGCAACTAGGAGCAATGCATTTACCTTTTTACTCCATAAACAACTGACGTTTAATAGTTCACTTTTTCATCTGTTTGGAATACATTTGTGTTACAGGGAGCATGAACCTGAGTTTACCTTTTTGGGTCAAAAATCATTAGTTTCTCCAACATCACTTATTAAACGAAACTCCTCTTTCCTGGGTTCTGCGAGGCCCCTGCACTCAGGTGTCACACATGCGTGCTCTGGCCCACGGGGGTGACACACCTGTCCCCCCGCCCCCATTTCCATCCCTGCAGCCTGGTAACTAACTGTTTAAGCAGCTGACAGAGCAGCACCTCCCTTCATGAGTCCTTTCCTCAACATACTCTTTCCTGTTTTCTTACCAGACTAATCTGAAATCTAATTAAGGCCCGTCTTTCAACACTCGGTAACGCCATCAGCAGGAATCCATGACACTCATGGACGACACTGGCCCGTGGGCCTCCCTGGGAACGCACTCTCCAGGTCAGGACCTAGGCCCCTCCACTTACTCACTCTGTGATTTTGGTCAAACAACTTGCCCTCGGGCTCCTCATCTACAAAATGGTAAAAGTAACAGTACCTACACTTCATTGGGTCACCATGGGAAATAAAACAGAACATACGTGCAAAGGGCACAGTCCTGAAGTCGGGGCTCTCATTCTCTGCTTCGGGATGAGAGCCTGTCCTCGCCTCGATGCCCCCGCCCCCGGCCTCAGGACGGCGCTACCTAAGAAAGTCTTCCCCTCACCCCACACTTGCCTGCTCAGCGGTCAGCCAGTTGGAGGAGGATTCAATGGGAGTGTGTAAATGGGAGATAAAACGTCTTGGCTGTACCTGTTTGTGGTTTAGCTTTGTATTAAAAAAAAAAAAAAAAAAGGAAATAAACTTGAAAATTGTCTGTCACCATAAAATTAAGACAAAAATTAAAATATTTATTGCCCCCCCCCCTAAAAAAACAACCAAAAAACAAACAAAAACTGATAGGACATAGCACCCTTTCCTGCTCACTCCTGCCCTCCCAGACCCTCAGTGGGGCCCGTGCAGCGGACAGCATACGACTGGGCCCAGCGTGGGGCTAACTCCATCCCCCCCAGACTTCTATTCTAATGAGCCCAGGCAGGGCTACCACGAGCAGGGAGGGTCACGGTGCTTTAGCCCAACACAGACCTGGCTTTGGGGGTCAACGATTTCAGATTTTCCATCAGAATGTTTTGACAGTAGACATCTGTTTAACCGACGGTACAAAATCTTATTCAGGCCTAACATCAACACCAAGAGAAAATGATTAAAGGTTATTTTGAGCACTAGATTCTCTGTCCAAAAGAAAGGACAGCACGGTAGGCAGAGGGAACTGAATGCAGTCTGCATCCCTGACACATGAAGTGCGCAGCCTGGGGAACAAGACACGAAACAGGTAAAACGGGCAGGGGCCGGGCAGGCCTCCAATCCAGAAGGAGGAGCACAGCTGTCACTCTGTCGTCACAGGAAATCTAAAAACCTAAGCTGAGTGGCAACTATCAGAACTGCATTTTGGGTAGAACAGACTGGCTACACTGCAAAGAATGGATTTAAGGCATGAGTTGCTAAACTACAGCCTGCAGGCCAAGTCTGGCCTACTAGCTGATTTTGTAAATACAGTTTTATTGGGACAAGTTCACGCCCATTAAGCCATGTGTTTTCTATGGCTGCTTTCACAGAACAACAGCAGAGCTGACCAGTTGAAGGAGAGACCCATATGGCCCAGAGAGACTAAACCATTTACTACCTAGCCCTTTACAGAAAGTCTGCTGACCCCTGATTCAAAGACTGGGGGCCAGGGAACCAATTAGGAAGATACTGCAATAGGCAGAGAATTAACAAGAGCCTGAATTAAAGCCATGTTTAAAGGAGAGGGAGTAAGGACCGCCCTGGTGGCGCAGTGGTTAAGAATCTGCCCGCCAATGCAGAGAACACGGGTTCAAGCCCTGGTCCGGGAAGATCCCACATGCCACCGAGCAACTAAGCCCGTGCGCCACGACTACTGAGCCTGCGCTCTAAAGCCGGTGAGCCACAACTAGAGGAAGCCTGTGCACAGCAACAAAGACCCAACGCAGCCAAAAATAAATAAATAAATTTATTAAAAAAAAAAAAAAAAAAAAAAAAAGGACAGGGAGTAGCAAAGGTGCTGAGAAACACCTAAGAGGTAAATCTGGTGGAGAGATGAGAGATGAAGGGGTGGGGAGGGGCTTCCAGGATGACTCTGCAGTTTCCGGCTCATGGTCAGTGGGACCATGAACTGCCTTCAGGAATCAGGGAAGAGAAGCCAGGGCAGAAGAGACAGAGGCTGCTGAAGCCATGGGACCTCGGATGTTAAGTCCAAAGGTCAGAAAGAGGTCATCGATCAGAATGACCCAAAATGACGAGAGGGCTGACCTCACCCAAAGACAGAAGAGGGAGCAGGAGGAGGACAGACGTACGTAGCACTGAGGACACCCTCAGAGCGCCTGCCCCATGGAGCCATGACCTGCTCCCTGAGCTTTCTCTACTTCAGTCAACATCCTTTGTTTTTCTTTTCTTTTTTTTTTTTTTGGCTGTGCCGAGAGGCACATGGGATCTAGTCCCCTGGCCAGGGGTGGAACCTGCGCCCCATGCAGTGGGAGTGTGGGTCTTAACCGCTGGACAGCCAGGGAGGCCTTAATACTCTGTCTTCACACCTTCTCGTATAGTTACTCAAACAAAACCAGTGTTGGCAGAAAAAGAACTCACTCACCTGATTCAGCTCTCAGTTCCAGGCCTTTGGCTTTTAGTCTTGAGTCAATAAATTTTTCTTTCTCCTAAAAGAAGACAGCTATCAGAATTCCCTTTCTTCGTCTTTCCGTTTTTCCTTGGCTAGGACACAGCTCTCAGTGCTCTGGAGAAGTCTGGGTGTGGATTTCCTGAGAAGTGGCCCATCTCAAAGCCTGTTTTAAACCATCTGAACTTAGTTAAAAGTTTCATGCTTGAAATAGGATTTGAAAATGAGATGTTTAATAAACTTTGGGAGGCACTATTTGTTTATAAATCCACAGAATAAGATAAATGCAACTCCATTTGACTTAGCCTGCCCAAATGGATAAACACGTATCGCCTAAGTCTTTCTTCTGGATTAGACTATTTATACTCCTTTCTCGTAGTTTACTGATGAGTATGCTGTTAAGAATCCTGAATTCTCAGGAAGCATGACAACACGTCCCAGACACCCATGATTTCATAAACACACACACACAAGCGTATATACATGTGGAACCTGCAGTTCTGGTTCCGGCTCTGCTACTCCCTTTACTTCCTTGAACGTCTCAAGATCTGTGATTCTGTGAACGATCAATATTGCTTCTTTACAGTTACATACTGATTTTAAAATTCTACGCATATATACACACATACAGATGTATGGCAGGGAGGCAACGCGATGCTGCCAAATAACTGAAAGGCGAAGCAGATGCTAAAGATTTAGCGCCCCCAAGTGGCCAACTGTATTATTTCTCATTCTGACCCGAAACCTAAACTTACCTTAAGAAAAGTCAAATTCTGGTTTGCCCAGAACTGTTGGTTCCATTCTTGTGTTTCTTGTCTTAATTCTCTTAACTTTTGTTCCAATGGTGATTCATTTTCAGGGATGTAAAAGCGAACAGGTCGAAGGTTCGAATATTTATCTGGGGGTCCTATCCAATCATGGCAAGATTTTCTTGGAGGGCAGAATCTTGAGACCTTTAACAAAACGCATGGGGTTACTATACAACTTAATCAATCTCTAGTATTATAAAATGAACAGTCCAGATTTATTAAAGACCCTTGTTAGCTTCCTCTTTTTAAGACTATGTGCCAGGGAATATCCAAATTAAAAGAACTATAATAAATAGCATTCACATTAATACTACACCAGACATGTTCAACAATGGTGCTGGAATAATTCAACATCCTACGGCGAAAAAAGAATGTCAACCTGTGCTTTGCATCATATACAAAAATTAACGCAAAATGGATCAAAGATGTAAAATGTAAAATCTAAAACTATAAAACTTCTAAAACACAGTAAAAATTCTACAAGCTTGGATTAGGCAAAGATTTCTTACGTACAACACCAAAAGCACAATCCACAAAATAAGAAACAGATGAACTGGACTTCACCAAGTTAAAATCTTCTGTTCTCCTAAAGACACTATTAAGAAAATGAAAAGACAAGCCACAGACTGGGAGAAAATACATGCAAATCTGTAAAAAGACTTGTTTCTAGAATGTATAAAGACTTCTCAAAACTCCGTAATAAGAAAACAGGGCTTCCCTGGTAGCGCAGTGGTTAGGAATCCGCCTGCCAATGCAGGGGACACAAGTTCGAGCCCTGGTCTGGGAAGATCCCACATGCCGCGGGGCGACTGGGCCCGTGAGCCACAACTACTGAGCCTGCGCGTCTGGAGCCTGTGCTCCGCAACAAGAGAGGCCGCGATAGTGAGAGGCCCGCGCACAGCGATGAAGAGTGGCCCCCACTCGCCTCAACTAGAGAAAGCCCTCGCACAGAAACGAAGACCCAGCACAGCCAAAAATAAATAAATAAAAATAAATTTAAAAAGAAAAAGAGAAAACAGACAACCCAATTTAAAAATGGGCAAAATATTTAAATAAAAGTTTCCAAAGAAGATATATAGATAACAAATAAAAGCACATAAAAAATGCTCAACATCATTAGTCATTAGGGAAATGCAAATCAAAACCACAATGAGAGGGCTTCCCTGGTGGCGCAGTGGTTGAGAATCTGCCTGCCAATGCAGGGGACACGGGTTCAAGCCCTGGTCTGGGAAGATCCCACATGCCACGGAGCAACTGGGCCCGTGAGCCACAATTACTGAGCCTGCGCGTCTGGAGCCTGTGCTCCGCAACAAGAGAGGCCGCGATGGTGAGAGGCCCGCGCACCGCGATGAAGAGTGGTCCCCACTTGCCGCAACTGGAGAAAGCCCTCGCACAGAAACGAAGACTCAACACAGTCATAAATAAATAAATAAATAAATAAAAAAAAAAAAAAAAAAACCACAATGAGATATCACTATACAACTATTAATATGGCTAAAAAAAAAAAATCTGCCAAAACAAGTGCTGCCAAGGACGTAAAACAATCACGTTCTTAAATATTGCTCACGGCAATGCAAAATGGTACAACCACTTGGGAAAAAAGTCAGCAGTCCATTATAAAATTAAACACACACCTAACATACAACCCAGCAACCCCTTCCCAGGTTATTTATCCAAGATGCATGAGTACACATGTTTGCACAAAAACCTGGATATGGCTGTTTAAAGTGGCTTTATGTATTAACTGCCAAAATCTGGAATTAGGGCTTCCCTGGTGGCGCAGTGGTTGAGAATCTGCCTGCCAATGCAGGGGACACGGGTTCGAGCCCTGGTCTGGGAAGATCCCACATGCCGCGGAGCAACTGGGCCCGTGAGCCACAATTACTGAGCCTGCGCGCCTGGAGCTTGTGCTCTGCAACAAGAGAGGCCGCGATAGTGAGAGGCCCGCGCACCGCGATGAAGAGTGGCCCCCGCTTGCCGCAACTAGAGAAAGCCCTCGCACAGAAACGAAGACCTAAAACAGCCAAAAATAAATAAATTAATTAATTAAAAAAAAAAAATCTGGAATTAGCCGAAATACCCTTCCACTGATGAACAGGAAAACACAGCATGGCACACACATGTGACGGACACTACTCGACAACAGAGGAGACTACAGGTAACACAGATGAATCTCAAAGGCACTATGCTGAAGAGGCCACACCAAAGAGGCTGCACACTGGATGATTCTATTCCCAAGACATCCTGGAAAAGACAGGTGCTGGGGTGGAGGAAGGGGGTGACTACAAAGGAATTTTCTGAGGTGGTGAAAGTGATCGATATCTTGAATTGTGGCGTACACGTCTGCCAGGAGTGAATTTTACTATATGTGAACTGGACTTCAATAAACCTGATATTAAAATAAAGAGATCAGCTGAGTAATCAAAAGACTAACTGTTCATTTGCCTGTTAAAAGATCAGTGTAACCATAATCCATGGGGGGAAATAATATTCAGTTTGGAAATCTCTTATACCCTATTTTTAAAAAAGCAAGCTCTACCTATAATGGAAAATGTATAACTAAATCACTTTGCTGTACACCCGAAGCTAACACAACACTGTAAATTAACTGTCCTCCAATTTTAAAAAAGCAAAAGCTCTACTGAGCACGACTTCTACCTCCGGAACATCGGAGTGCCTCCCGCCAGACCTCCCTCCAGAAACAACTAGAAAACTACTCAGCAGCGGAGAGGAGTGAGCTACTGACAGGTGGAACACGGACAGATCTCAAAACAACATACAGAGCGAAAGAGCCAGGCACCAAAGAGGACGTTCTATGTGATTCCACTTATGTGACATTCTAGAAAAAGTAATCAGATCAGTGGTAGCCCAGAGTGAGGGGTGGGGGGGATTGGAGTGATGTTCTGATCTTACTGGGGTGGTGATTGCACAGATTTACACATTTGTCACAACTCATCAAACTCGAAATGGGTGCACTCATTTTACTATATATAAATTACACCTCAATAAAAATTAAGAGTGGTAAAACTTACAAAGATAAAAAATTACTATACTGAACATAATTAACAGTTCTTTTGCATTTAGAAGGCCCTTCATTTAGGATATTTCAGTACTTCACTATCACCATTATAAGCTGCAACTTCCAAGGAACTAAAAATAGAGATGCAGGGTTTGCAAAATTTAAGATAAAGCAGCTCTTTTTCTATCAGTAAGCAGCTTACTGATAATTTCATTTGAAAAACGTAGCTTTAATAGCTAATAATTTCACAGATTAATGCAGATAACCAGGTGCAGCTGTGTGTTTTGCGATGGCTCACCTGGCAGGAGCACCATGGGAGGAAAGGAGAGGCCAGGCAGAAGCTCAGCTTGGTGCACAATCCTCAGCATTCCTCTCCCTAGTGGGGGTCTGACCATCTTCTGGTCCCTGGACTCAACCCTGGACAATTAGAGTAAAGAACCAAGCGTAGACTGAGAAAGGAAACCAAGTCACTCTTTAGGAAACACAGTCAGTTAGCTTTCGCTTTGACGGCTGCCACTAAGCACCACCAACCTACACCAAGCATCCCAAGAACTTGGCATTAACCGAAGGAGACTGCTAAATGCAGCACTACCCGTCGGCCCTCTCCTTGTCTTGGATGCTACGACCTTCCTAAATCTTCTAAATTCCCAGGCAGTCTAAAAATAGGAAGAATTTAAAACATGACAAGGATAGCAGTGGGTTTGGTCGGGAAGTGGGTTACAAAGCTTGGTGTGGCCACCTAGCGTGGATTGTTCAGACCACAGAGAACACCTGAGGAGGTTACATCAGCTCTGCCATCACCGCTCAGACTTCAGCAGGTCAAGTTATATTACAAAATATGCAGGGACATCCACTCATGCAAAAAGCTTTTCCTTACATCTGAGAACACAGAGTTACTGAGTTATAACACATTATAGCTCTGCCTTTAGGACAACACTGGCATTTATAATATTCTATTAAAAATCTGTGGCATGTTCAGCTCAGCATTAGAATGCTTACTATTTTGGGACTTCCCTGGTGGTCCAGTGGTTAAGACTCCACGCTCCCAATGCAGGGGGCCTGGGTTCAATCCCAGGTTCAATCCCTGGAACTAAGATTCCACATACCCCAACTAAGCGCCACAACCAGAGGAGCCCGAGAGCCGCAACAAAGACCCAGCGCAGCCAAAATAAATAAATAAATAAATAAAAATTTTTTAAAAAGAATGCTTACTATTTAGAAAATTATTTTGAGTCTAGAATAAGTGAATGAGCAGGAAATGCTGAAAAGTACATATGATTCCCTCAGACTCTCAAAACATTTCTAGAAAAGTATCTTTTAAAAAAAATTTCAAAATTTTAAGGACCCTTGACAGATTAGGTAAAAGAATACAGCATTTGAGTGGGGAAAAAAAAGATTGATAGAGGACTTCCCTGGTGGCGCAGTGGTTAAGAATCGGCCTGCCAAAGCAGGGGACACGGGTTCGACCCTGTTCCGGGAAGATCCCACATGCCGCGGAGCAACTAAGCCCGTGAGCCACAACTACTGAGCCTGGGCTCTAGAGCCCACGTGCCACAACTACTGAGCCCGTGCTCTAGAGCCTGTGAGCCACAACTACTGAGCCCGCGAGCCACAACTACTGAAGCCTGCACGCCTAGAGCCCGTGCTCCGCAACAAGAGAAGCCACCGAAATGAGAAGCCCGCACACCACAACAAAGAGTAGCCCCCGCTCGCTGCAACTAGAGAAAGCCCGCGTGCAGCAACGAAGACCCAACGCAGCCAAAGATCAAAAAAAAAAAAAAAAAAAAGAAGTAGGGTGAACAAGACCTACTGACCTCACCTGTTTGTCAAGGACACAAATGATTGTTTTTGTAATTAATTAATTAATTTATTTATTTATTTTTGGCTGCGTTGGGTCTCCGTTGCTGCACGCGGGCTTTCTCTAGTTGTGGCGAGCGGGGGCTACTGCGCCACCAGGGAAGTCCACAAATGATTTCTTTGATGAAATGGATAACGGCTTTCAAATACTGGAAGAACATTTTCTCAATTTGGTTTATTCACAATATGATGTCAACCAACAAGATACACTACTTCTTTTTTTTTTTTTTAACTATTTATTTATTTATTTGGCTGTGCCAGGTCTTAGTTGCGGCACACGGGATCTAGTTCCCTGACCAGGGATCGAACCCAGGCCCCTGCATTGGGAGCATGGAGTCTTAACCACTTGACCATCAGGGAAGTCCCAAGATGTACTTCTTAATTTAATCCACATTACAGTCGACCCTCAAACAATGCAGGGGTCAGGAGTGCCGACCCTCCACGCAGTCAAAAATCTGCATACAACTTTACAGTCGGCCCTCCATATCAGAGGTGCCACATCTGCAGACGGAACCAACCTGAGAGTGTACAGCACTACCGAAAAAAATCTGAGCATAAGCGGATCTGCGCAGTTCAGATACGCATTGTTCAAGGGTCAAGTGTACTAACTAACATTTTATCCTTCACTTTCCTAAGTCTGGACAATCAACAAAACAGTAAGTCAAGCCCTGATCTGGAGAATTTGCCAGTTTCCATAGTGCAATGACTCCCACCATGGACAACTTCAAGCTAGCAATGTGATGTTACTGAACGAGGAACTGGGAAGAGATGTGCAGAAATGCCATTATATGTTACTTCTGCCACATAGGTATGGTAGAAATAGATGCAAATAACCTCAGAAGCAGAGATAATTACAATCCAACTTTTAGTAAGGGAGGCAAACTCTCCCTCTGCTCTCTGAGAGTCTCTAAACGGGCCTGAGAGTCAAACTAACATAAAACAGATTAACAAAAGAAAACCATATAGATTTTTTATGTACACATGGGAGCACCCACAGGAAAATGAGGACCCCAAGAAGCAGATCGGCCCAACTGCCTATATACCAGGCTGAACAAAAAGTAGCCACTGTGGAAGAGGGACTAAAGTCTATGGGGAGACTAAAGGAAGGTGAGAGTTACTTTGCCAAGGTCCGTTTGCACAGATCTCTTTCACTCTCTGGTGATAAGAACACAGTTTTGCTCCTGATTTAGGAAGGGCAGCTTTCACGTGAGAGGTTTATCTCCTGCCTAAAGGAAGACAAGGGGGAGGTCACAGGGCCCTTCTTGCACCTGCTGTCTTTCAAGTGCTTTTAGCTCAAAATAATCTTTATGCCAAAGTGGCCTATTTCGGGGTGGCTTATTTTGTTACCCTTTAGTACTATTTATTTATTTATTTTTATTATTTTTAAAAATATTTATTTGGTTGTGCTGGCTCTTAGTTGCCGCGTGAGAGATCTGGTTCCCTGACCAGGGATCGAAGCCGGGCCCCCTGCATGGGGAGCTCGTTGCCTTAGCCACTGGACCACCAGGGAAGTCCCCAGCACAGTTTAACTAGATATGGCAATCACCGATAACTCGCAGCAGCATGTTGAGAAGATCTGAGGGAGCCGGACGCCACCACCGCCAAGAGCGTTCCTTACGTAACTGCTAATTCTTGATGAGTTCCTAGGTTTTCCAGGAAACTCTCAAAGGCTGTATAGTCAGAGAAGCAGAGCACGTTGAGTGGCTGAGTGTTCTGGAGTACGACTCACACGTGGTGGAAGAACGGGGAGGCACTGTCGCAGGTGGACACGTCAGAGCTGCAGGGGAAGTGGAAAGCCAGGCTGACCGGCTGCTGGAGAGGGACAGGGGGAGGCGGGGAGAAGCCTAGGCGTAGCTGTCACCTCTGCGTGGCCAGTTCACACTCCACACCGGACTACTACACCCTACTGACTAGTTCAGCATGGCTATTTCGTTTCTTCTTGCAGATTCAAACATCTTTATCTCTGACCATTTTTACTTTTGTCTGGTTCTTCTAAAGAGTGTCTCTCTTGGTGTCACTGGGAAGCAAAGTTGAGCCGTAAGAGGCACAGCCAGAGTGGAAAGTTCTAAATGAAGGGCCAGCAAGTCCCCAAGAAGGGACTGAACTCATCCTTCGTGTGTGACAGTGATAGGGCCCCACTAGCAGAAAGGCATCCTGATCTGCTACCTAAGACCTGAAACTGTGCTCCTCACCATCAGGGTTGAAATACACTGACTTGATACTAGACTGACTTAAAAATCCTTTTTAGAAAGTAAAGGCAGGACCGTAACACATAGATCTTTAATGTTTTATCCATCATTCTAAGAATAATATATGGTTACCACATTTTCCCTTTCTTTTAAAAAAGTTTTTAAGAAAAAAACCCTACTTTTCTGCAAATATTTCTGGACTTTTCCCACACAGCCTTTGCCTCTGTGATATTCAGATATTCTTAGAAACTGACGGTGATTCACACAAAGGGATGCAGTGAGTGGAGACAGAAAGGGAGCCAGCCTGGGTCCCCTGCTGTGAACTTCCGCTGCACGATGGGGTTCCTTCCCCTCCTCCAAGCTGGGGAGGCTGCGCAACACCCCTTGGAGACGTCAGCTCTGCCAGCAGCAAGGAGACAAAGGGGCAGGTTCCACCCTAACTGCACCTGTTTACCTGCTTTACTATCTTCCAGAACTGTACCCCATCTATTCTTACACGTTCCCTATCAAGAAATGTTAAAGAAGCCACCCCAGCTGCCCACACGTAACAAAGCAAGCTCAAAGAGGAGCTGGGGTATTCAGTTACTTTCCCATATGCATCTTTTAGTTGTTGCTTATAAACTACTTTACAGTTTATATGCGAACTCTGTGAACCAACTCCTTCAATCATCCTCAGTTTTCCACTATAATTTGAGAGACTGTATCTTCAATTATGGCAGAAATGGTCCTTCTACTCTCCCCTATAAACATATATTCTGTCTCTGTTCACCCAAGAACTGCTATTTAAAAGGGAGAAGAAGGGGCTTGGGGGAGGAAAAGAAAGAATCCCTTTGAGGTTTGAGTAATTACCATAATTTATGGTTCTTACAGCAAAAGCATACAGTGCACAGCTTCTGAGGCCTGGAGTGGCAGGGGTGTGCGTGGAAAGGCGTGCTAGACCTAACAGTTCCGCGGAGGACCACACATGTTCTTACTGGTCACACTGAGTTTTCATTACTGGGGGGTGGGGTGGTGATGAACCTTCCAGTTTTTTCTCTTTAACTGTAAACTGCCAGGCTGGGCAGCCCCACACCAGGCCTCTCCTTGTTCAGCTCTGCAGGCCCAGCCTGGCTCTCCATCCCTTCTGCCTTTCAGCAGGCTCCAGAGCTTTGCCAGCACACTCCCACCCTGGGGCCTGTCCTTCTAGAAGCCAGGATTTGGAGTTGGAGACCTTTTTCTCCAGCGCCTTCCTTCCCAGAAGTGCCTGTACACAACACAAAGCTCCTCTCTGAGTTAAAGTTTCACTGCCAGCCACTGGGGAAACCAAAGGGCAACAATGAAAGGAACAAACGTTGGCCAGATTCAGTGTTCTCGGCGTGTTTCCTGGTCTAGAGTCCTAACCCTCCTGGGATGGGAACTGAAAGCCTTTCCCTTCTGGAGGGTTGGAGCCCCCAGCCTCTCATTCTAGACGGATGCTAGACAAATCAGCACACCAAATTCAGCAGTACACAAAAGGGCCATTGCATCAGGACCAAGCTGGGTTTATACTGGGAGTGCAAGGTTGGTTTAACATCAGAAAATCAATAACCAGTGAAGTAGCCTTCTCAAAAATAAAAAAGTCAAATCCACATGAAGTCAAGGCTCTAGAGTGCAGCTGTCTGTTTACAGGAAACACACAGGTCAGAGGAACATGTTAAATTACACCATGGGAACGCAATCAGCAAAATCCAGACTGTGTGAAACTCTAAAGGATACACTCCCCTCAGCAGCCCCAGATAAATTGCTTTAAAAAAAGGAAGGGGACCAGAATCACAACTAACTGCTGAACAATCATCAACAGGGAGACACTGGAATTCACCAAAAAAGATACCCCACATCCAAAGACAAAGGAGAAGCCACAATGAGATGCTAGGAGGGGTGCAATCACAATAAAATCAAATCCCGTAAGTGCTGGGTGGGCGACTCACAAACTGGAGAACACTTATACCACAGAAGTCCACCCACTGGAGTGAAGGTTCTGAGCCCCACGTCAGGCTTCCCAACCTGGGGGTCTGGCAACAGGAGGAGGAATTCCCAGAGAATCAGACTTTCAAGGCTAGCGGGATTTGATTGCAGGACTTCGACAGGACTGGGGGAAACAGAGACTCCACTCTCGGAGGGCACACACAAAGCAGTGTGCGCATCAGGACCCAGGGGAAGGAGCAGTGACCCCAGGGGAGACTGAACCAGACCTACTTGCTGGTGTTGGTGGGGTCTCCTGCGGAGTCGGGGGTGGGTGGCTGTGGCTCACCGTGGGGACAAGGACACTGGCAGCAGAAGTTCTGGGAAGTACTCCCTGGTGTGAGCCCTCCCAGAGTCTGCCATTAGCCTCACCAAAGAGCCTGTAGCCTCCAGTGCTGGGTCGCCTCAGGCCAAACAACCAACAGGGAGGGAACCCAGACCTACCCATCAGCAAACAAGCGGATTAAAGTTTTACTGAGCTCTGCCCACCAGAGCAACAGCCAGCTCTACCCACCACCAGTCCCTCCCATCAGGAAGCTTGCACAAGCCTCTTAGATAGCCTCATCCACCAGAGGGCAGACAGCAGAAGCAAGAAAAACTACAATTCTGCAGCCTGTGGAAGGAAAACCACATTCACAGAAAGACAGACAAAATGAAAAGGCAGTGGACTTTGTACCAAATGAAGGAACAAGATAAAACCCCAGAAAAAACAACTAAACAAAGTGGAGATAGGCAACCTTCCAAAAAGAATTCAGAATAATGATCATGAAGATGATCCAGGACCTCAGAAAAAGAATGGAGGCAAAGATCGAGAAGATGCAAGAAGCGTTTAACAAAGACCTAGAAGAATTAAAGAACAAACAGCTAGAAGAATTAACAAACAGAGATAAACAATACAATAACTGAAATGAAAAATACACTAGAAAGAATCAATAGCAGAATAACTGAGGCAGAAGAACGGATAAGTGACCTGGAAGACAGAATGGTGGAATTCACTGCTGCGGAACAGAATAAAGAAAAAAGAATGAAAAGAAATGAAGACAGCCTAAGAGACCTTTGGGACAACATTAAACACAACAACATTCGCATTACAGGGGTCCCAGAAGGAGAAGAGACAGAGAAAGGACCTGAGAAAATATTTGAAGAGATTATAGTTGAAAACTTCCCTAACATGGGAAAGGAAATAGCCAGCCAAGTCCAGGAAGTGCAGAGAGTCCCAGGCAGGATAAGCCCAAGGAGAAACACACCGACACACAGAATAATCAAATTGACAAAAATTAAAGACAAAGAAGAATTACTGAAAGCAACGAAGGAAAAACGACAAATAACATACAAGGGAACTCCCATAAGGTTAACAGCTGATTTCTCAGCAGAAACTCTACAAGCCAGAAGGGAGTGGCATGATATACTTAAAGTGATGAAAGGGAAGAACCTACAACCAAGATTACTCTACCTGGCAAGGATTTCATTCAGATTTGACGGAGAAATCAAAAGCTTTACAGACAAGCAAAAGCTAAAAGAATTCAGCACCACCAAACCAGCTCTACAACAAATGCTAAAGGAACTTCTCTAAGTGGGAAACACAAGAGAAGAAAAGGACCTACAAAAACAAACCCATAACAATTAAGAAAATGATAATAGGAACATACAAATGGATAATTACCTTAAACGTGAATGGATTAAATGCTCCAACCAAAAGACACAGGCTCGCTGAATGGATACAAAAACAAGACCCATATATATGCTGTCTACAAGAGACACACTTCAGACCTAGGGACACATACAGACTGAAAGTGAGGGGATGGGAAAAGATATTCCATGCAAATGGAAATCAAAAGATAACTGGAGTAGCTACACTCATATCAGATAAAATAGACTTTAAAATAAAGAATGTTACAAGAGACAAGGAAGGACACTACATAATGATCAAGGGATCAATCCAAGAAGAAGATATAACAATTATAAATATATATGCACCCAACATAGGAGCACCTCAATACATAAGGCAACTGCTAACAGCTATAAAAGGGGAAATCGACAGTAACACAATAATAGTGGGGGACTTTAACACCTCACTTACACCAATGGACAGATCACCCAGACAGAAAATTAATAAGGAAACACAAGCTTTAAATGACACAACAGACCAGAGAGATTTAATTGATATTTATAGGACATTCCATCCAAAAACAGATTACACTTTCTTCTCAAGTGCACATGGAACATTCTCCAGGATAGATCACATTTTGGGTCACAAATCAAGCCTCGGTAAATTTAAGAAAATTGAAATCATACCAAGCATCTTTTCCGACCACAATGCTATGAGATTAGAAATCAATTACAGGGAAAAAAACGTAAAAAACACAAACACACAGAGGCTAAACAATACGTTACTAAATAACCAAGAGATCACTGAAGAAATCAAAGAGAAAATAAAAAAATACCTAGAGACAAATTACAAGGAAAACACGACGATCCAAAACCTATGGGATGCAGCAAAAGCAGTTCTAAGAGGGAAGTTTATAGCAATATAACCCTACCTCAAAAAACAAGAAAAATCTCAAATAAACAATCTAACCTTACACCTAACGGAACTAGAGAAAGAAGAACAAACCAAACCCAAAGTTAGTAGAAGGAAAGAAATCATAGAGACCAGAGCAAAAATATATGAAATAGAAACAAAACAGTAGCAAAGATCAATAAAACTAAAAGATGGTTCTTTGCGAAGATAAACAAAATTGATAAATCTTTAGCCAGACTCATCAAGAAAAAGAGGGAGAGGACTCAAGTCAATAAAATTAGGAATGAAAAAGAAGTTAGGGCTTCCCTGGTGGCACAGTGGTTCAGAATCTGCCTGCCAATGCAGGGGACACGGGTTTGAGCCCTGGTCCGGGAAGATCCCACATGCTGCGGAGCAACTAAGCCCGTGTGCCAAAACTACTGAGCCTGCACTCTAGAGCCCATGAGCCACAACTACTGAAGCCTGCACGCCCAGAGCCCGTGCTCCGCAGCAAGAGCAGCCACCACGATGAGAAGCCTGCGCACCGCAACAGAGTAGCCCCCGCTCACCACAACTAGACAAAGTCCGCGCGCAGTAACAAAGACCCAACATAGCCAAAAAAAAAAAAAAAAAAAGGAGAAGTTACAACGGACACCGCAGAAATACAAAGCATCATAAGAGACTACTACAAGCAACTCTATGCCAATAAAATGGACAACCTGGAAGAAATGGACAAATTCTTAGAAAGGTATAATCTTCCAAGACTAAACCAGGAAGAAATAGAAAATATAAACAGACCAATCACAAGTAATGAAATTGAACTGTGATTAAAAATCTTCCAACAAACAAAAATGCAGGACCAGATGGCTTCACAGGTGAATTCTATCAAACATTTAGAGAAGAGCTAACACCCATCCTTCTCAAACTCTTCCAAAAAATTGCAGAGGAAGGAACACTCCCGAACTCATTCTATGAGGCCACCATCACCCTGATACCAAAACCAGACAAAGATACTACAAAAAAAGAAAATTACAGACCAATATCACTGATGAATATAGATGCAAAAATCCTCAACAAAATACTAGCAAACAGAATCCAACAACACATTAAAAGGCTCATACACCATGATCAAGTGGGATTTATCCCAGGGGTGCAAGGATTCTTCAATATACACAAATCAATCAATGTGGTACACCATATTAACAAATTGAAGAAAAAAAACATATGATCATCTCACTAGATGCAGAAAAAGCTTTTGACAAAATTCAACACCCATTTATGATAAAAACTCTCCAGAAAGTGGGCATAGAGGGAACCTACCTCAACATAATAAAGGCCATATACGACAAACCCACAGCAAACGTCATTCTCAATGGTGAAAAACTGAAAGCATTTCCTCTAAGATCAGGAACAAGACAAGGATGTCCACTCTCGCCACTCTTATTCAACATAGTTTTGGAAGTCCTAGCCACGGCAATCAGAGAAGAAAAAGAAATAAAAGGAATACAAATTGGAAAAGAAGAAGTACAACTGTCACTGTTTGCAGATGACATGATACCATACATAGAGAATCCTAAAGATGTCACCAGAAAACTACTAGAGCTAATCAATGAATTTGGTAAAGTTGCAGGATACAAAATTAATACACAGAAATCTCTTGCATTCCTATACACTAACAATAAAAGATCAGAAAGAGAAATTAAGGAAATAATCCCATTCACCATTGCAACAAAAAGAATAAAATACCTAGGAATAAACCTACCTAAGGAGGTAAAAGACCTGTACTCAGAAAACTATAAGACACTGATGAAAGAAATCAAAGATGACACAAATAGATGGAGAGATATACCATGTTCTTGGATTGGAAGAATCAATATTGTGAAAATGACTATACTACCCAAAGCAATCTACAGATTCAATGCAATCCCTATCAAATTACCAATGGCATTTTTTACAGAACTAGAACAAAAAAATCTTAAAATTTGTGTGGAGACACAAAAGACCCTGAATAGTCAAAGCAGTCTTGAGGGAAAAAAACGGAGCTGGAGGAATCAGACTCCCTGACTTCAGACTATACTACAAAGCTACAGCAATGAAGACAATATGGTACTGGCACAAAAACAGAAATATAGATAAATGGAACAGGATAGAAAGCCCAGAGATAAACCCACGCACCTATAGTCAACTAATCTATGACAAAGGAGGCAAGGATATACAATGGGGAAAAGACAGTCTCTTCAATAAGTGGTGCTGGGAAAACTGCACAGCTACATGTAGAAGAATGAAATTAGAACACTCCCTAACACCATACACAAAAATAAACTCAAAATGGATTACAGACCTAAATGTAAGACCAGACACTATAAAACTCTTAGAGGAAAACATAGGAAGGATACTCTTTGACATAAATCACAGCAAGATCTTTTTTGATCCACCTCCTAGAGTAATGGAAATAAAAACAAAAATAAACAAATGGGACCTAATGAAACTTAAAAGCTTTTGCAAAGCAAAGGAAACTACAAACAAGACGAAAAGACAACCCTCAGAATGGGAGAAAATATTTGCAAACGAATCAATGGACAAAGGATTAATCTCCAAAATATATAAACAGCTCATGCAGCTCAATATTAAAAAAACAAACAAGCCAAACCAAAAATGGGCAGAAGACCTAAACAGACATTTCTCCAAAGAAGACAATACAGATGGCCAAGAAGCACATGAAAAGTTGCTCAAAGTCACTAATTATTAGAGAAATGAAAATCAAAACTACAATGAGGTATCACCTCACATCAGTTAGAATGGGCATCATCAGAAAATCTACAAACAACAAATGCTGGAGAGGGTGTGGAGAAAAGGGAACCCTCTTGCCCTGTTGGTAGGAATGTAAATTGATACAGCCACTATGGAGAACAGTATGGAGGGTCCTTAAAAAACTAAAAATAGAATTACCATATGACCCAGCAATCCCACTACTGGGCATATACCCAGAGAAAACCATAATTCAAAAAGACACATGCACCCCAATGTTCATTGCAGCACTATTTACAATAGCCAGGACATGGAAGCAACCTAAATGCCCACCAACAGACGAATGGATAAAGAAGATGTGGTACATATATTCAATGGAATATTACTCAGCCATAAAAAGGAACAAAACTGGGTCATTTGTAGAGACGTGGTTGGATCTAGAGACTGTCATACAAAGTAAGTCAGAAAGAGAAAAACAAATATCATATATTAACGCATATATGTGGAACCTAGAAAAATGGTACAGATTAACCGGTTTGCAGGGCAGAAATAGATACACAGATGTAGAGAACGTATGGACACCAAGGGGGGAAAGTGGGGGGGTGGTGGTAGGATGAATTGGGAGATTGGGATTGACATATATACACTAATATGTATAAAACAGATAACTAATAAGAACCTGCTGTATAAAAAATAAATAAAATACAAAAATTCAAAAATTCAAAAAAAAAAGGAAGGGGATAGAGGCAAACCCTATAGGTTGAAAGAAAACTAAAAGAATATTAATCAGTTGCAATGTGTAGACCTTATTTGGATGCTGATACAAGCAAATTGTAAAAGAAAACATTTATGACATTTCTAAGACAACTGAAGAAATTTGAACATTGGAAATTTGCTGGGATTAAGGAATTATAATATTTTTAGGTGTGACGATGGTATTATGTTTTATATATATATATATACACACACAGGTATATGTATATATATTTAAGTCTGTATCTTTTAAAGATACATACTGAAATACTTACAAATGAAATATGATGTCTGCTATTTGGCATAAAATTATCTGGGAAGGGGGACTGGATTGGGGTAAGGATGAAATAAACAGCCATGAGTGGATAACTGTAGAAGCAGGGTACTGGATACACAGCAATTCTTTATATTCTTCTATCCTTGTACATGTTTTAAATTTCCCATAAGTAACAAAAAAAGAAAATCAATAAATCAAAGTAATTCTCCACATTAACAGAACAAGGGGAAATCATGTAATTGTTTCAATAGGTGAAGAAAAAGCATTTGGTAGCGTTAGAACACTGGACTGAGAGTGGGAAAACATTGATTTCAATCCTGACTCTGCTGTGTGATAGCAGGCAAGTCACTTTACATCTCTGGGTCCCAATTTCCTTACCTTTATGATAATAGAGTTAAATTGCATGGTTTTTAAAGTCCTCCCACCCCAGCTTTGTTTTCCAACTATTTATTGAAAGCCTTTTAAATACTAGAAATATCCATGTTAACCTTAAAATTCAATGACTAGCTCTCTCACCAGTTTCTCATTTATCCTGAGTTTCAATTTCTTCCTACGAGGTTTATTCCAAATCTAAACTTGGGGATTTTGGAGATCATTCTCCTTAATGAAAATGTAAGCAAAACGTGACACCAGTAGTTCCATTATCTGTTATCTGCGAATACTACCTCTCTATGCTGAGGGCCTGTTTCTCTGTTTCGTTCATCTAGAAATTACTAGAAGAAAATTTTTAATTCATTATCCTTTGGATAAAGGAACTATAACATGTATATTCCTTATGTGCAAGCATTATGATCTTGAAATTGTTTAATCTTACTGTAAAAGTAAGTAATTATTGAAAAGTAATCATTCAATCTCATCTGTAAAATGGGGATGATAAAAGCACCTTCTGGACAGAATTTTAGGCTTAAATAAGTTAAAATATGTAAAGTTTTCAGAACAGTGCATGCAAGTGCTTCATAAATGTTTACTATCAGTATAAACGTGAATGGAATTCAGGACTATAAGCAAATATTAATGCATATAATATAACCGTGGTTCCCTAACTTGTGAACTTATTGGACTTGCCCTTAAGAATCCTGATGTTTGGGGCTTCCCTGGTGGCACAGTGGTTAAGAACCTGCCTGCCAACGCAGGGGACACAGGTTGGAGCCCTGGTCCGGGAAGATCTCACATGCCGCGGAGCAACTAAGCCCGTGAGCCACAACTACTGAGCCTGCGCTCCAGAGCCCGCGAGCCCCAGCTACTGAAGCCCGCGCGCCTACAGCCTGTGCTCTGCAACAAGAGAAGCCACCGCAATGAGAAGCCCGCGCACTGCAACCAAGAGTAGCCCCCGCTCGCCGCAACTAGAGAAAGCCCACGCGTAGCAATGAAGACCCAATGTAGCCAAAAATAAAAAAATTAAAAAAAAAAAAAGAATCCTGATGTTTGGACTTCCCTGGTGGCACAGTGGTTAAGAATCCGCCTGCCAATGCAGGGTTCACGGGTTCGAGCCCTGGTCTGGGAAGATCCCACATGCTGCGGAACAACTAAGTCTGTGTGCCACAACTACTGAGCCCGTGTGCCACAATTACTGAAGCCCGCAGTCCTAGAGCCCGTGCTCCACAATAAGAGAAGCCACCACAATGAGAAGCCTGCGCACCGCAACAAAGAGTAGCCCCCGCTCGCTGCAACTAGAGAAAGCCCACGCGCAGCAACAAAGACCCAACACAGCCAGAAATAAATAAATAATTAAAAACAAAAACAAAAACAAAACAGTAGCCAGGGAATTCCCTGGCCGTCCAGTGGTTAGGACTCTGCGCTTTCACTGCTGAGGGCCCGGGTTTAATCCCTGGTCAAGGAACTAATATCCCGCAAGCTGTACAGCACGGCCAAAAAATAAATTAATAATAATAATAATAATAAACTGGTAGCCAGAGATTAGAGAGGGAAATAAATTGTGTAGGTCCTAAAAGCAGGTCTCCTTAACGCAAGCGAAGAACAAAGAATGAGAAAATACATAGGGTGAACTAGAAATACAGGATTAAAATATATCTCTTTAAATAAAGAAAACAAAAGGTTTAGGACCTGTGACTTTTAAGAAGACCTTAAAGAATATTTAAAATCACAGCCTGAAAGACAACCATCTCTCTCTGCTGCAGAAATTTAATTACCTGGAGAACCGGCTGTGTGCTCAGGAAGCACACAAAGATGGGGCCAAACACATAGGAAACACAAATTGCCCTGAGGAAAGAACTGTTCTTTCACGTCCCATCCAAAACCTAGCGCAATGGGGAACACATTCTAAAAAACAACAACAGCAGCACAAGTCGTAAGGCTAGAACGGGGAAGGTCTGACTCATGGGTCAGCTGCTCCACTTTCAGCCTCATCAGAGTCATTGCCTTCACAGGTGTAGGCGGTCCAACAGCTACGCAGCACCGGCTTCCTTGTCACTTGGACTGCAAAAGGCAGAGAGGTCTCATCTCGAGGATCAGACCCACAGTAAGACTTACTTTAACAAAAGGCTGTATGTCAACAGAGAAAGCCCTGTGTGGGTGCTGTTCTTTTTTCCAGCACTTGTTCACAAAAGAAGTTGGGCTAAGTCCTCACCCTGGGGGCAGTTGTTGGCTGATGCTGTTTGCCCTCCCAGAGCATTTTCAGATACCTGTTGAGTATCTTTCTGCCCAAACACTGAGATGCTGGTGGGTTTCTATGTTCTAGGAATAGAAGTCAGGGCTGTGGCCACTGTATGAGGGAACTGAGCCAGAGGCTTGGGGTCTAGGTGCCCAGTTGCCCTGGTAACTCCCTGTTTAAACTGTAAACCAGACAGAACTTCAAAGCTGCATTTATAAAAGCATGCTAATAGCAACAGACCAAAATAAATGAAAATTTACAGACAGGCACGTTTTGGAATTCTTAATAGGCTCTTTTTATCCTTCTTTAATTATCGTTTAAAGGATGCTTGCCAGCCTCGCTCCTTAGCCTGTTGGCAAATGAAACGTTAGTTTTTGTATGTTTTTTTTTTCGGTGGGGGGCGGGGGGGCGGGCTGCACCGCGCGGCATGCGGAACTTCCCCGACCAGGGATAGAACTCGCATCCTCTGCAGTGGAAGCGCGGAGTCTTACTCACTGGACCGCCAGGGAGGTCCAGTATTCTTAGGCTTCGTTTAAATATTCTATCTGCAGCCTATTCCACACCGTTAGTCCATATTTTCATGTGACAGTTGGAATGAAGGCCTACGGCTCCCTCAAACAAAACATCCTTCCCCAAAGCAGTGCAATGTATAAAAACTGCTCGCCGCTTTGCTGCTAAAGATATTCATCTTTGTGCATCTTTGGTCAGTAAAATGCATATATGCACACACAGTTTCCAAACCAGAAAAAGCGTTCAACGTGAAGTCCTACAAAATATGACGACAGTTTGTCATCACTTGACGAAAAGCACTAATAATTTGAACGAAGCCAAGCGCGCGCGAAAACACACACACACACACGCTGTGCTTATCAACAGCTCTTTAAATGTAAAGACTAGTTATCCTCGACAAGAAATAAGGTACGTATAAACTTCCTAGCTGACTCTGCTCTACTTAACAGAAGTTTTGTCAACAGCCCCGGGGTGGCGGCGACGCAGGACACTTGGCGACTCCGGGGCCTCCCCACTCTCCACCCGCCCGTCCCCCCACGCCGCGTACGCTGCTCCGCGCCAGGCCCGGGCCAGCTCGGGGACCCTGCTCCCGGGTAGCTCAGCCGAGGCCGCCAGTGCGGCAACGCAGGTGAGCGCCCACGTGTGTCCCTGAGGGGCGCGGCTCGGGTCTGTCGCCCCTCGCGGTCACTCCCGGCCCAACCTCTCCGGGAACCACACTCACCCGGCTCGGCGCGGCATCCCTGCGCTCACCGCCGCGCTCGGGGGCGAGCTGGCAGCCGCCGCTGGAGAAGGCGCGGCAGAGACGAAGCAGGGCCCTCCGCAGGGGTCGCAAGGCCGCCATGGCTGCCGTCCGGCGGCCCCCGCGACGCACAGCGGAGTCGCGACGGCGCGAGGGGCTGCCTTACGGCACGGTCGCAAAGCCCGCGGGAGGGGACGACTCGGCCGACCGTGAGCTTGCCCGGCATGTGACAGGCTGCGTGGGCGGCCGAACGGCGCGAGCGCGCCCGGGTGGCAGCTCCTCGGTCGCGGGCATTCCAGGGGACTGCGCTAGGCGGCTAGCGGCGGGCTCAGCAAGGGTCGAGGTGCAGCGCGGACGCCGGAGGACTTTTTCCCAGGGCGGGGAGTGTTCGGCCCGGGGGCGGGGCTGCCGGGCCCGGCGACGGCAAGACTGCGGGGCGTTGGTGGCAAAGCGTGCGATGGCGCGGGCGGCGCAGGTGAGCGAGGGCGGAGGCCTCCGCGGGGCGGGTGGGGGCGCGCGCGGCCTCACCTCGGCGCGGGCTGCCAGCGGAAGACCCCTGTCCCGGGGCGCCGCCCCGCTCCGGCCGGGCCGGAGTTGGCGCCACCCCCACCCCGGGTCAGACGCGGCCGGGTCTGGTTTCGGAGCCGGGCTCCCCGCAGCCGGCCGGGCCCGAGTTCCCTCCCTTCTCGCCGGCTCCTCTGCCCGGCCGAACACGGCCGTCCCCTCCCCCCACGGGCCATTGTGCGGTCAGGCCGGCGGGCGCGTCGTGGGGCCCGGGCGAGACGCCCGGAGCGGCCGCTGCGGCCAGTAGCTGCCGCTGCCACCGCCGGCCCCTTCACCGGCTGCCCAGTTCAGACCTAGCCGGGAGGGGGAGAGAGATGCAGCTTGGGGCGCAGCTCCGGTGCCGCACCCCGTAAAGGGCCGATCTTCTATCTGGCCACTTCACCCACGGGAAGGCAAGACCAAACCAGCTTAGACCGCTGCTGGGTAAAGTGCTGGGAGGGCTGGGCGAGAGGGGAGGAAACAGTCGAGGCAGCCTGCTCTTCTGGGCTTCCAGAGGCGTGTTCTGGGCTCGGCCACCCACAGGGGATTAGTTTCGGTTGAGCATCCATCCCCCTCCCGCGAAAGAGCGTAAAAAAAAAAAAAAAAAAAAATGCGTTAAACCCTTCTGGACCCTTAACGGGAGGCTGGTGAATGAATTAGTCATAGTTGTCTCATTCTCGTGGGGTGTGTTTTGGAGGAGGAGAGGAGCACGATAGGACCTAGGGGGTACTAGGCCTCCGAAGCCCAAGGTGGTGCCTTTAACATAACCCAGTCGCCTTCCCTGTGGAATTTTATCCCTGTGCAGGGAGGATTTGTGAGGTATGAAAAGGGTGGGGCGAGAAACAGGGTATTTTTACACAAGTGCTTAAAGGGTGGAGAGGAAGTAGAAGCGGGGACTTTTGGGAGTGTCTGCGAACCCCTGGTGTTGGTTTCAGTGGCTCAGCTCCTTTTGTTTAGTTCCTTTTCCTGAAACTAGGCATAGCACTTTGGTCTGGTCGGGGTGCTTCAGTGTACCCATGACGTCTGGAAGGTTAGAAGAGCTGCTGTTGTACATTCCACAGAGGTGCCCTGCTCTTGCCAAAAACCAGCTTCCAGTGTTAAGACCTAAGGTACTTGTGCTTTCTCCAAGCTGATGGTTCAACCTCATGGCATACTTATGAAGGCATATGCCGTTTTCTTTGATGACTGAGGAAACTCTGAATTTCCCAGGCCCAGAGCTCCGGCTCATATTCCCCACTGCAGTAACCCCGGTCTCAATCACTGCCATGTTTAGGTTATTTTCAGGAGAGGGAGTTGATTAGTCACTCAAGTGTGACTGTCCTTGGGATCGCAATAACAAGCCATATTTCTTAAGCATATCTTTTTAGAATGAATTAATATATGATTACCATTCTGCAGGCTTTGTGGTGTAATAAGTTATGTTTGTCATCTTTTAGTGCTTGTGAAACTGAACACAACAAAAGTATGGAGATGGGAAACCAACATCCTTCTATTAGTAGGCTTCAGGAAATCCAAAAGGAGGTAAAAAGCATAGAACAGCAAGTAATTGGTTTCAGTGGTCTGTCAGACGACAAGAATTACAAGAAACTGGAGAGGGTTCTAACAAAACAACTTTTTGAAATAGACTCGGTAGATACTGAAGGAAAAGGAGATATTCAGCAAGCTAGGAAGAGGGCAGCACAAGAAACAGAGCATCTTCTCAAAGAGTTGGAGCAGAATGCAAACCACCCACACCGGATCGAAATACAGACCATTTTTAAAGAAGCCCAGTCCCTGGTGAAAGAGAAGATTGTGCCATTTTATAGTGGAGGCAACTGCGTAACTGATGAGTTTGAAGAAGGCATCCAGGATGTCATTTTGAGGCTGACACACGTTAAAACTGGAGGCAAGATCTCCTTGCGGAAAGCACGGTATCACACTTTAACCAAAATCTGTGCAGTGCAAGAGATTATCGAGGACTGCATGAAAAAGCAGCCTTCCCTGCCGCTTTCTGAGGACGCGCATCCCTCAGTTGCCAAAATTAACTCTGTGATGTGTGAAGTGAACAAGGCCAGAGGCACTCTGATTGCCCTTCTTATGGGAGTGAACAGTAATGAGACTTGCAAGCACTTATCTTGTGTGCTCTCGGGGCTGATGGCTGATCTGGATGCTTTAGACGTGTGTGGGCACACAGAAATCAGAAATTACCGGAAGGAGGTTGTGGAAGATATCAACCAGTTATTGAGGTACTTGGATTTAGAAGAGGAAGCAGATACCACTCATGCATTTGACCTGGGGCAGAATCATTCCATTTTAAAAATAGAAAAGGTCCTCAAGAGAATGAGAGAAATAAAAAACGAACTTCTTCAAGCACAGAATCCTTCAGAATTGTACCTGAGCTCCAAAACAGAACTGCAGGGTTTGATTGGACAGTTGGATGAAGTAAGTCTTGAAAAAAACCCCTGCATCCGGGAAGCCAGGAGAAGAGCGGTGATTGAAGTTCAGACCCTCATCACTTACGTCGACTTGAAGGAAGCCCTTGAGAAAAGAAAGCTGTTTGTTTGTGAGGAGCACCCCTCACACAAAGCGGTCTGGAACGTCCTGGGAAACTTGTCAGAGATCCAGGGGGAAGTTCTCTCATTTGATGGCAGTCGAAATGATAAGAACTACATCCGGCTGGAAGAGCTGCTCACCAAGCAGCTGCTTGCCCTGGATGCCGTTGACCCGCAGGGAGAGGAGAAGTGTAAGGCTGCCCGGAAACAGGCAGTGAAGCTTGCACAGAATATTCTCAGCTATCTCGACTTGAAATCCGATGAATGGGAGTACTAAAACGCCAGAGAGCCCATGGTTGATCATTCTTATTTTGCACTTTATATATGTGTCTGTGTATTTATAGAGAGCTTTCAGTTTGTTGAGCCTGCATGTGATTTATACATGCATACGTCAATCTCAGTATTTATGATTTAAGCAAATTATATTCAGTATCTCTGCTGCTTTTGATGTTGAAAAACAAATATTACAACATACTAACTTTTCCATTTGGATCACTATGTTGTGGTGTGGGTTTTTTTGTGTTTTTTTTTTAAATCAGAAAATGGAATAGGGGCAGCTTTTAAAACAGTTTTAATGGGTTGTTCAAGCATTAAAATGCAGATATTTCAGAATCTAGAAATAGACATAACCTTACATAATAAATACCAGGACAATTATGAGGAAGGGGGAAATTTTTGGTTAAGTAGAAGTAAGGTCCAAGCACAAACGCAGTACAATGATATGTTTTATTATGCTAAATAAAGCAGAAGGATTTTTTTCATTTATAAAACCCAATTGGTCCCACCCAATTTAATAGGGTGGGAGTTTTTTTGTTTTTTTGGATGGTGGGTTCTTTCATAAACATTTTTTGTTTGAAATACAGTGTATTTTCTCCTGTACTCTGCATTTAGAGGGGGAGTCTTATTTTTGTGTGTGACATAAGAAAGTTATGAAAATGAATAGCAAAAACACCTTTGAGGCTGCATTGAAGAAGGGATAAAACACCAGCTAATACCTTCAAGTTGTTTTTGTTTGTAAAATCTAAACTTAATATTTCCCTTAGAAATTACTAAGGATGGGAACATTTAAATGAAGTTAATGGACCTTTTATAAAAAAAGGAAACACCCACACCCATAGTAAGATAATGAAAAGTGGAAATTACCAATTATCAGGTTATGCTAAAGTAAGCAAAAATGTCTGCATGTAGCACGTAATGGGCTTCTTCTGTCGTTCAAGGCATAAGGGACAAACTTGTTAAACATTCCCAATGCTGTTTTATAGTGTATGAGAGCAGAGGCTGTCGGCAGCCCTGCAGGACCAGCTCTTTGAAGCTTGTTCAGAGGAAGCGAGCGTCAGCTCCCTGCACCTGCAGACGTTGGGCACCAACCTGCTGCATTCCTTAGCTCATGTTATTGGCACATGGATGTTTCTCTAGTGCCTGAAAGGGCCAGTAAAGTCTGTCAGTGCAGGAAATTTTTTCTTCTGCTAAAGGGTGTACATATTTCTGTACATACTTTTTGAGGATCCAAGTTTACCAGTTGCCTGTTAATGTGAACAGAAGAATTTCCCAGAGTTCTGAAGTGCCTTGATAACTTGCTGCCCCAGTATTATGACTAACAAACAGACTACTCTGTAGTCAGCTCTCACAAAATAATCGTTATTAGAGTACATCTTTTGAGCTCTATAGTAATTTGTTATTTTCTTTCAGAGATATTAATTTGATAACTTTGGAAACAGCTAAAAATAAAATGGATAAAGGAATAGCCCTAAATACCTAAAAGATTATAAACGTGTAGCCCTAAAAAATTTTCACTTTGTCTCAGTACTGCCCAATAATTAAAAGCCCTTGATATGTCTTTCCTACTAGAAATGTTCTAGATTCATTGGACAGTGGGGTCAAAGGGCAATCGGAGGTCTTTGGGCCGTGAGCCTTCCACCTGCACGTCCAGCGGGCTTTCAGTGCAGCTTATTGGTAGCTCATGCTGACCAAAGTCGTTTCAGGATTGCTATTCTGTATCATAATTTTAGGGTGCTCTTAAAAACTTGAGGAGTTTTTAAGTTCGAGCACTGTTGGCGTTATATCACTGGGCAATCAAGGCTGTACTCTATAACTCACTTCAGACGTCCTCACATCCTGCACCAGGCCCCACTACTTCATGTGAATTTCAGATTTGAAAGTTAAATGTTAACCTGTCCTTTCAGAGTATCCATTGTTGTTTGAAAGCAGGTCTTCCCCTAGCATTCATTTCCAGCAGTGTTTTCCATAACTCGCAGAGATGGCTCAAACTGCTAATCTTTGCACATCGGGGGTGAGTATAGGATAGTGAGCCCATCCACTGTCATGTTGGATTTCTCACGGGGATTATTTTGGTCATTGAAATAATCAAATCAGCCTTGAGTGCTGAGGAGTGATGCTCCCTGTCTTCAGTCTGTTCTAGTTCCCTGTACCTGATGATTCGGTTCCCATAATGAGCCCTAGTGATACTGGCTTTAGCTGCTACTGTCCCTCGTTGGAAGGCATGTGTGTTAATGTGGGCTGCTGCATGTATTTTGGGTTCATCACTTTGTATTGTATTTTTATGATCTTACATGAAGAGAATCTGTACTGGAAGTAAAACCTACCCCCTAAAAATGTTTGGCCTTGGGTCTGCATTAAACTGTGTAATCCATGTTCACGAAAAATTGGCTGGGAATGTTTGCTTTCTTTACCTTCCATTAAGTCAGCATTGCTTTCAGGTCATTCTTTATCCAAACAGATTAATCAGCCTACTGTGAAGTAGTTATGAAAATAAACATGATGACTGTGTCTACTAAGTACAATTTAACGCTTTATTTTGCTAAACTGCCTGGGTATAATATATTTGACATAATTTAGTATATTTGAAAAGTTTAACCAGTTTTTCTCATTTGTTTTACTTGGCCAGTTTTTAATCTGGTTTTGGAGGGTCTAAGCTTATCCTGTTCACACAGGTTTTTTTTAAGCAAAGCTTTTTAGCTTTAAACTCATGCAGTGTTTTTCTCGAGAATCATTGGAGAACAATTTGCCACACTGATTTTCATGTGTAATTCAGGTGTGTCATCCCAGCGTGTTGGTTCCCGCCCCCGCCCCATGAACTGTGTGACTACTGTAATACCGTGTCTTAAATCAGTATTATTTTGAGATAGACACACTAGTATACCCTTAATTATTGATGAAATAAAAAATCTCTTAGCTTCTCTTTGTGGTGGAGAAAGGACGTGAGTCTGAGGTGTGAGTCCTGTTGTCATGTTTTCACCTTTGGGTACTGTCTGACTTGGGTGCCCCTGAGCAGGCCAGGCCCGGGGGAGGGCTCCTTGGCTCCAGTCGGGGGCAGTGACGAGCACAGACGGGGATCCAGTGGTGGGGGAAGGGGTACCTGTTCCCCCGTAAACAACCCAGGCAGTGGGGGGCCAGGGAACCTGGAGCAGATGTGGCCTCACGCGCTGCTTCCCTGGGGAGGGTGCCCGCGGGCCAAGTGCACAGGAGCTGCCCTTACTCGCAGGAGGGGAAACTCGAGGCGTTCTGGAAAGGTCCTCTCCCCGGAGGAAAGGTTTGAGGTAAGGTGTTGTGCTGTTGAAGCTCATCTTCCTAACGGAGATGTTTTTCTGGCCATTTGAGAGTCTCGTGCTCTGCACCTGAGCTAGCCGGGCGGCTGTGCATCTCTGACCATCTAGCCCTTCCAGCGTTCCCAAAATGCTCTGCTCTGCCTCGGGCTCCCTCACCCACCTCGCAGCTCACCCTCGCTTTGGCAGCTGTCTGTCGTAAACCCATTACAACCCATTACATGGTGGCAGCAACTGGTTTTGCCTTTTCCCCGCCTCCTCCTACAGGCCCTCTTCTGTCTTCTCTGCCTGCGTGTTCCTCCCGGTGATCCAAGTGGAGAAGCAGCGCGGCCAGCCCCGCCGTGCAGGTGTGTGATGTGTAATAGGCCAGACGCCAGGAGAAACAAATCGTACCGGTTAAAAAGACAGGAAATTTGACATTTTTAATTCTCTACCACCCGCTAAGATGCACTCTGCCCCGTTAGGCTTGCGTTACTTATGCACGTTAGAAACTGTTCTCAAGGACTTCCCTCGTGGTGCAGTGGTTAAGAATCCGCCTGCCAATGGAGGGGACACGGGTTTGAGCCCTGATCCGGGAAGATCCCACATGCCGCGGAGCAACTAAGCCCGTGAGCCACAACTACTGAAGCCCATGCGCCTAGAGCCCGTGCTCCGCAACGAGAAGCCACTGCAATGAGAAGCCCGTGCACCGCAACGAAGAGTAGCCCCCGCTCGACACAACTAGAGAAAGCCCACGCGCAGCAACAAAGACCCAACGCAGCCAAAAATAAATAAATGAATAAATAAAATTTAAAAAAAAACTGTTCTCAAGCTCTTGCTGTGTGCTCGGTGCTCGGGTTGGGAAATGTCCATCCTATTGTGTCTCAACCAGCGTGGAGGTGGTAAAGGACACAGTTGTCCCACATCTGTCTCAGGCATAAACTCCAGGATGTCAGGAGAGCAGGGCAGGTGCTCCGTGAGCGCCGGAGAGAGACCGTGGGTGCCATGGGCCAGGGAGGCTGAGGGACAGGGCTCAGGGACCCCCCGAGGCTGGTCAGGAACAAGACAGGAGAAACCCCAGTGCAGGGCAGCAATGTCGCACAGGGGCTGAGCAGCACAGCACTGGCAAACTTGGTTCTTACTTGCAGGGCGCAGAAGCGCTAACTGGAGGGCGAGCGAGGCCCGCATCGGGGCCCGGATGCAGGTCAGCGGGTGCCCGGCTGTCAGAGTGTGTCTGATGCAGGGCGGGGGGGTGTCCTACGTTGCTTCCGCTATCATTTAAACATTTTTCAAGCCGTCGTTGAGTGAACCTTCCTGCGTGCCAGGCCCTGGGCGAAACATCTCATGTGCATGTTAAACTCTGGGAACCATTCCACGGCAGGTTTTGGTAAGTGTATTTCACAGATTTGGACTCTACAGCAATCACTTGCCCAAGGCACTGCCCGAGGCCGCATGGCGAACCGGGAGGACAGGACAGCCCAGTAGGGTACATGCAAACACAGGGTTTACCTGGAGGGTCCCACCCCAGGGGCTCTGGTTTTATCAGTGTGGGTGCAGGCTGGACGGCAGGAAGGCGTCCGGAGCACTGAGTGTTCGAGAACTCGGCCAGTTAAAGTGTAGTTGGCGTTTCCCCCCCTTAGGATTCACAGACCTTCGGAGCTCCAGGCGCCCATGACTCCCAGTTGGACAAACACTGGAGAAACACCGAACTGGTCACAGCAAATGGCTGATGTTGTTTGTGTAATAATCCTTTAAACTCCTGCGCCATTTCCCTGTAGCCTCCCGTCTCCTGGGCCTCACACCCACGTGATTGTCCCACCTCATCCTCCGGCAGACTCAGGATGTGGAGTTGGGTGGAGGGGCGAGCCACCTGTGGGGACCACTGGTGGGTTCTGTCACCTCAACCCCATCCCTGAGACAGCGGGCGTGGCCTGGTACTGGCCCCCGCTCCCCTGCCGCATCCCTCGGGGCCCACAGGCTTGTCACTCCCACGCCAGGCTGCGGTGCCTTCCGAGGCAGAACCTTCTCTTCATCCTTGCAGCCTCAGGCCCAGGCAACAGTAGGCGCTCAGATACCCTTTGGCTGAACTTCTCTTTAGAAACAGTGTCCTTGGCTCCTGGCACATAATACATATTCCTCAAAAAACTTGCTGCATAAGTAAATGGAAAATCTCAGACCTTCAGATGGCTTCATAAAGTGTTTAGAATCAGGGGGATTCCCTGGAGGTCCAGTGGTTAGGACTTGGCACCTTCACTGCTGACGACATGGGTTCAGTCCCCGGTCAGGGAACTAAGATCCGTGTGGCGCGGCCAAATAGTTAATTAAATAAAATCAACGGCCCTTTTGCTCATCTGGATCCAAAGAAGCTTGGTCTACTGCACCTGCAGCCGAAACCCTGGTGTCACCATCAGGAGCTCACCTCACGCCCACCTCGCCCGCTTGGTGGGTTCAGCAGCGGCCGTGCCCAAGACCCACGTGGCAGGAAGGCCAGCCAGGCTGGCACGTCGCCACCCTCACCTCTGACTGACTGCACTTGGCCGAGCGCCCAGCTGGGTGAGAAGCCCAAGGGACACGTCAGTCCCCACGTAAGGGGCCCTCAGGGGCGCCCACTGCGGCCTCCTCGGTCACCTCGTCTTGCCGGCCAGGCTGGCGGACGAGTCCAAGGGAGAGGGTGCGCATGGGCCCTGAGCCCCCGTGCGGGGGAGTCAGAGGATGCTCTAGGGGCACACCCTTTACAGGGAGACCCCCAGGGTGGGAGGAGAGGGGGCATCGGGCGTAGAGGCCCAGAGTCTGGTTCCAGGCGTACCTGAGGGCCTGGGAGAACCTCGGCAGGGAGCAGGGGGCAGAGCACGGGTGCCGGGGGCCCTGGTGAGCCAGGGGAGGATTTGGGTCTTTGGAGATGAGGAGTTTTGTTGAAGGCTCACCCCGGTGGCAGACGTAGGGACTGAACTGGGAGCAATGGGGCCAGGGCAGCAGGGCCCGGAGGGAGGGTGGGGCAAGAGAAGCAGACAGAGGGAGGGACCCAGGGGGAGGGTTTACAAGGGTGATGAGGGTGGCGCCAGGGGATGGGGGCTACCAGGGGTCTAACAGCAGGAGGGTCTACTCAAGGGGACAGGGTCACATAAGCAGTGTAAGTGACAGAACCCCCTGGGTCTAGCTGAATAACAAAATGAGCTGGTTATTAAAGGTGCAAAGAGGGACTTGCCTGGTGGTCCAGTGGTTAGGGCTCCACGCGCTCACTGCCGAGTGCCTGAATTCAATCCCTGGTCGGGGAACTAAGATCCCACAAGCTGCACGGTGCGGCCAAAAAAAAAAAAAAAAGAAGAAAAGAAAGATGCAGAGAATTTAACAGGCAGGCACAGAAGCCAGCCATGTCCCATGGGCCTGGCTCTTAAGCCTGAGGTCTCGTCAGCACTGTCTACAGCCTCATCATGCTGCCCTACCCCACAGGCCAGCTTAGGCAGGCCCAGGCCACTCTCAGGGTCCCATATGCCTTATTTTCTCTGGGAGGTCCAGGTTCCATCTTTTCAGAAAAAGGCATCTTTTGGCACTTTTAACCAACAGGGTTATCGGGGTGGCCCAGGAGGTAGGGGCCATGCAAGGGCCTGGGGAAGAGTGTGAAGGCAGACCAACAGCAGTGCAAAGGCCCTGAGGTGCAGCAGCTTCTGTGGTTGTAGCCAGGTGAGAAGTTAGGTGAGAGTCTGCAGGGCTGGATCCCACAGGGCCTTGCTGGCTATGGGGGCAGCCATGGGTGCCTGGCAGGGCAGGATTTCATCCTAGACCAGAGGCTCCCCAAGAACAAGAGAGCCAGGTTCAGGTGGCCTTCCGGGACTGGGTGCTTCTGGGGAGACCCTGCCAGGCCCAGCCACAGCAGCTCCACCAAGCCAGGCCTCGTGACTTTTGCCGTGGATGGCCGTCCAGGTGCTAGGCCTGTGCTTGGGCCAGCTTGAGAGAGCGCCCCTGGAGAGGGTCCCTCCAGATGAGATCCCTAGAGGCCTGTGTGAGCCCCACTGTGCGCGGGGCCTGCCCGGCTGGGTGGAAAATGTTGACCTAGGTAGACCCACCCCACAGCCCGGCCCTCTGCACGGCCCTGCCCGCACCGCGGCGCACCTGCTCCCACGTTAGGCCCCTGACCTTGTAGGGCGGTCTTCCCCTCCGCGGCCCGCCCTCTAGTCTTGTTTTGCTGTGCGGCCGCCAGGCGGCGCCCGCGGCCCAGTTTCACGGAGCCCAGGACACGCCCGGGTGGAGGGAGCAGCAGGCAGCGGGCGGGGGCGCCGGCCGCGCAGCTGCCCTCGGGACGCTGGACAGGTGGCCGCGGCGCCGCTTGGCTGCGGCTTCTGTCCCCGAGCTGTGCGTGGTGCTCGTGCTGGGTTCCATGACCCGTCACGCCGCGACCACGCGCTCTGATGGGTCCTTGTGGAGGCCTGTGGATCTCGCAGCTTCTGACTCACCCCTCGGAGTTGGGGGTCCAGCAGGACCGTCTCAGGCCGGGTCGGCCCACCTGCCCACAGCTCACGTGGCACCGCGCCATCAGGGTGGAGCTGGTGGCCTGGCAGGCAAGGCAGCCCTGCAGTCCGCCCCCATCTCTACGCAGGCTGGTCCCTCCCTCCTGGGCAATTGAGCTCAACCTTCACGTCCAAGCCAAATGCCACTTCCTGCCCCCTGCCCCGTGTGCTGACCCACCGGGCCCCAAGGCGCTCCGGCCTGGGACAGATGCCCCCGCCCCTCGGCTGAACTGCCTGATCCCAGTCTCATCCTCTGTTCCCGGGCCCCACTAGGGCTCCTGTGTTTTGAGGTCTAGGGCAGGAGGGCCGAGGAAGTCAGTGGAAACCGAAGAGACGGCAGGAACTGGAAATCAGTAGCAGGTGGGCGAGCCCGGGCCGGGGGTTTGGGCCCTCGGGGTCAGGAAACGCTGCTGTGGGCAGTGGGAAGGGAGGGCTGGTCCTCGCCCTGCCTGGGCCTCCCCCGGTGCTCCCGGGGCTCAAGGAGCCCTGTCCTTCTCCAGGCCTCCGCTCCCCGCTGCAGGCCTCCCAGGGCAGCTCAGGTGACGTGCGTCAGGCAAAGGTCTCTGCCGCCGTGTGAAGCAGGCCTCTGGCCCCATGCCGCCTGCAGCAGCAAGGGGGGCGGGTGTGAGGGCGACCGCAGCAGCTCCAGCCATGGGGCCTGGTGGGTGGCCCAGGGTGCAGGGGTCCCTCCCGGCCTCCAGCCTGGCCTGTGCTCAAGGCAAGCCTCTGTGCCACTGTCACCTCAGCGCCAGAAGCAAGATCCTTTCCCCCGCCCCCGCCCCTGATGTCGGACGCCTCCTGCCCTTTCTCCCTCAGGACCCCCAGCATGCTCCCAGCTCCGGCCCACCCACTCGCCCCTCCACGAAGCCCCCTCTCCCCCTGCTGCCCCTCCACCACGCCCCTGCCCACGGAAGCTTTTGGGGGCCTCTCAAGAGCCCCTCTCCTCTGCCCTGAGCCAGCTCTGCCTTTCGAGCGCTCCCTGGGCGCCTCACACAGCTTCACGCGCTGCTGGCCGCTGGGCTGGGGAGGCTGCAGGGGGCGCAGAGGTAGGATCCCCACCGGGGAGCCTCGGCCTCCTGGGCCCGCAGGCCTTTGTGCTGAAGGGCCGCCGTTGCTAACAGCTCAGGGCCTTTCCCCGGGCCCTTGGGATTCTGACAGACAAAGCGCTCACCCCAAAGGACGCGGGTGCCCACGGGGCCACCGCCACCGCGGGACGCAGGTCGGAAGGACGCAGGCCCTCCTGTTGGCGACGAGCCAGCGCCTGCACAGACAGCGGGCGGGCGTGAGGACCCCTGGCGTCACACTGGGAGGGGGGAGCTCACAGGGCCCAGCTGTGACCCTGAAGGGGGGCCTGGGAGTCCCCCCGGCCCCTCCCACCTGGCCCTCCCCAGGGAACTCGGCTCCCGCGGCCCCTCCCTGCCCGCCCTCGCTGGGGTCCTTGCCGGCAGGGCTTCCGGGACCCTGGGGTCAGCCCCCTCACCGACGCCTTGACGTCAGCTGACGTCGGGAGCGAGGCGGGCGGGGCCGCCCCCGGCCAAGGCAGCTGCCCGCCAGGGCCTCCCTGGGCCACTGCCTGTGCAGCGGGCGGTGAAAGCCAGTTCATCGCGGGGCTGAGTCCAGCGAGGCACAGGCCGGGCCCGGGGTGGGCACGGCAGCCGCCGTGGTGTGTGGAGGAGCCCAGCGGCGCCCAGAGGCGGCCCGAGCGAACGCGCTGCTGCTCGGCTCAGTCTGCCCCTTAGGCCCAAAGAGCCGCTCCCCTCCCCGCTCCCTGAGCAGGGCAGCCAGGCTAGAGGAGGCCCCTCGCCAAGGCCGCTGAGGCCCAGCTCCGGGCTTCGCAGCCCCTCGGAGTCCGGGGGCGTCTTGGAGCCGAAGCTCTGCCCTGCAGCCCACCTCCCACTGTGAGGCGGAGCTCCTGCAGCTTCACCTTCACCGAGTGCCTCGTGTGGCTGCGCGCGTGTGCTGTGAGTGTGTGCACAGGCTGAGTGCTGTGTGTGCAGGCATGTGTGTGCTGTGTGTGTGACGAGGTGGGACAGACACTCTGCCACGGCCCCCCCACCCCCGCCCCGGCAGCCTGCGGGTGGGCAAGGGGCCCGGGGGTAGAGGAGGGCTCGGAGACTGGGAGCAGCCCCTGAGTGGCGAGGGGGCCTGGCCGGGCTGGGGAGGGACGCCTGGCAGCTAGCTCGAGGTGTCCTGGGAACAGGGCCCAGAAGGAAGCCTGCACAGCAGCAACGGCGGCGCCATAGCAACGCTGCACAGAGCGCTGGCCTACTTACACCCCGCCCCCGCCCTGCTTGCTCTCTGTTCCAGAGAGGGGGTGAGGGGCTCCTGCGGGCTGCGCCCCAGCCTTTGGGGGCTCAGTGTCCTGGAAGCCTCAGGCCTCCTCCTGGTCTCCTCCCCAGCCACAGAGACTCAGTTTCCTCATCCATAAATGGGAGTGATGGGAGGACAGAAGTGTCCAGCACCCAGCCGGTGCTCAGTTGCGTAAGTTTCCTCCCTGTCTCCTGCTGGGCTCTGGCCCCAGTGGTTGCAAAAGGGCTTTGGGCGTTTCCGGACCAGGAATCTCAGAGCTCTCTGTGCTGCTGGAGTGACTGCAAGCCCCGAAGTTCTCGGACCCCAACCAAACAACTCAGGCCAAGTCCCCCAAGTCAGGACAGCATCTGGGTGGGAGGGGGGGCCTGGAGCCCTGGGGACAGAACCCGGAGCTGGTGCCCTCCACACGCTCAGACACCCTCTCGGCCTCTGTGCTCGGTGTGGACAGGACGCAGGGCCAGATCCTACTCATGGCTGGTGGGGCAGGTGGGGAGGGCTGTCACTCTTTGAAGGAGACCCCCTGGGCCTGACATAAGCCCTGCTGACAGTACCAGGTCTCCTGCGCCTGCCTCCTGGACCCGGCCTGACATTCAGGGCCATCTGCCCTGTTGCCTCCGCCTGCAGGAAGCCCGCCCGGCCTGGGGCCCTGGTGCACTCAGAGCCTCGGGGATGGGGGCAGATGTCTCTGGTGCCCAGCAGGGCTCAGCAGGCCACAGAGGAGAACTGGGGCATCCATGGGACAGCCCAAGGGGCTCTCTGGGTGACTTGTGCTGGCCGGGCACTATCTGTGATGTCCACATGCCCTGCCACCACTGGCCACCCTGGGCCACCTGACCCAGCAGGGCCTCACCCAGGGGTCATCTCTGGTGCAGGGGAGGTGCCCTGAAGAGGGAGGGCCGCGGGCCAGCAAGGCAGTGAGGATGCTTGTGGAGCCCTGGGCCCCACAGGGGGCGGATGTCACCCGACACCACTGATCTCATTGAAAACCAGATGTCTTCCTGACCTCACCTGGGGAGCTGGCCAGGCTGAGAGGCTGCTCTGTGACCTCAGGCCTGGCCACCTGCTGGGGCTTGGTTTCCCCACAGGGACAGACATGTGGCTGTGGGTGTCCGAGCACCTGCTTGGATGGACTAGCTCCCTGCCCAGCCCTGGAGCCTGGGGACCACGGTGACTGGCTGTCCCAATTCCCCCTCCAGACTGGGAGCCCCACCCATCACCCGTCCATTCACTCCTTCCTCCTCCAGATGCTCTTCTGCGTCCCCAGGGCCAGTGCCCAGTGGCCATGTGTGGAATGAATGAAGGAGTAGAGATGAATGAATGAGCCTCAGAGGGGGGCAGCTCGTGCACCGGTGTGTGAGGGGGGTTCAGTGGCCGTCTGTGCGTGCCTTCCTCTGGGCACCAGCTGCAGCCGCCCTGCTCTCCCCTCCCCCACTTCAGCCCCCCTAATTTATGCCATGGGGGGGCCAGCCCCTCACTGGTCCCCTGCCGGGCAGCCGCTTTGTCCCCAGGCAGATTCCCAACGGCCGCCTTTGGGAAGAAAGGGCCCTTCTCTGGCCGGTGGTGAGGTCACCAGGAGGGGCCCTGTGCTCACAAAGGCCGAGGCCCCCCAACCCGCCCTGCTGGCAGCTGCCTCTTTGTCCTCAGCTCTGGCCTAGAAGAGACCCCGAGGGGCCCCTGCTCGGCCTTGGAGAGGCCCAGGCTGCCTCCCTGGGAAGTGGACGGAGTGGGGGAGGAGATGGGAGCAGTCCCCTGGCTTTGCTCCTGATAAGTGACAGCACCTGTTGAGGTGCAGACCCCACCCCAGACGCCTTGCTGGGCCCAGGCAGCTCTTGGGGGGGGGGTCTTGGCCTGGTGTGGGAGGGTCTGTGTCCAGCTGTCTGTCTGGGTCCCAGGACAGGCAGGCAAGCTTCAAGGATGAGGGCTGCAGGAGGGGGAGGGGAACCATGAGGCCGGCGTAAGGAAGCATCCTGGGGTGGGTTCGGGCATGGGGGGGCTCTGAAACTACTATCTCCCTGGATCCCACGACGCCTGGCACGTGCACCTGTGCATTCATCTCTGTGCATGTGTGTGCATACACGTGTGTGCGTGTGTATGTGGTGGGGTGAGGGGCTTGCAGGCCTGGGCACGTCCCCATGCGGGAAGCCCCCTAAGCCCAGCCAGGGAGCTCCTGGGCGTACCCTGTTGCACAGGGGGTGGGGGGCTGAGGCTCAGAGAGGGCAAGTCTTTTGCCGCAAACCACCCAGCCCCCCGCCGGTGGGGCTGGGAGAAACTCTCACCCTTCTGCCAAGCGTGCACAGTGAGGGCGAGTCACCCCCCTCCAGACTGCACCGGGCACCTCCTCGGGCAGGGGCCGGGGGGCCGGCCCGGTGGCGGGGTCAGCAAAGACAGGGTAGCAGAGAACAGAGACAAAAGCTGAGAAAGTGCAGAGATGGTGCCTGGTGGGCTCCAACGCCGTACCTGTGGATGCAGAGCTTGGACACGATCGGGCCCGCAGGACTGCGCAGTTCAGCTGGGGCCCCGGCACTGTGCAGTGGGAGACAGGCCTGGGTGGGCTCCTTGGATGTTTGTCTCTCGGGGCTGCGGGGGACGTGGCGGCTCGGCCACCCTGGTGGAGGGGGCCCTGGGCTGCTGGATGCAGGAACTGCGAGGGCCAAGGCCCGGTGGCCGGACCAGGAGCTTGATGACCGTCAGCGGGGTGAGAAGGGCCGCCGAGCCCCCCCCACCCCCGCCGGGCACCAGCTGGTGGCCCTGGGCCCAGAGCTCCTTAGCAGTCTCTCCACGGAGGGAGGAAGTGGAGCCCGAAGGGAGCCGACCTACCCCTTGTCTTGTCCCAGACAAACAGAGGCCGCGCTGGACACTGGGGCCAGCCGCCGGGGGCCTGGGGCCCTGCCGGGCGTGGCCACCAGCAGAGCCAGCCCCGGCCAGGTGCGGCCAAAAGCGGAGGTGCTGAGCCTAAGGGCTGGGGAGGGGGCGGAGGACTGGAGGCCTACCAAAACCTCTAAGCTCTGCCCGGGACCCCGTGAGAGCCCTGCACTTGAACCTTGGGGGGACCGGCCAGGAAGCACGGTCAGAGGAGACAGAGGCCCAGAGGAGGTGGCCGGCGGAGGGCTGGGTCAGTCTGAGCTGCAGAAGCCCGCGCTGGCCACCCTCCCCACTGGGTGCCCGGCTAGTGGGCCTGGGTGTCGGAGGCCCCGAGGGGCCAGGCAGCGTGTGCCTCACGTCCTGGGGGACAGCAGAGCTGGGGGTGGGGGTGGGGGTGGCCTGGGCCCCCAGTCCTCCTCCCGCCGAGAAAGGTCTCTGTCCCAGTTGCCTGGTGCCCGGAATGTCCATTGTGCCCGTAGCTTAGCAACAAGCCTCTGTCTGTTGCCCCCGCAGCCCCCGCCCCACAGGCGGCCACCCGCATTCCTCGGCAGGGCCCTCGCCTCCACAGGCCCGGGCCTTGCTCACCCGAGTGTGTCCAGCGGCTCAGAGCCTTCCCATCGGCGTGCCCAGCAGCCTGGGTCCTGCGGAGCCGTGTGTCCGCTGCTGGCCCTGTCGGTGCTCCCTGACACCACGGAAAGAGGCTATGTTCAGACCTCATCCCATCCCCTGGTTCACTCGCCCGTTTAGATTCATTTTATCGGCAAATGTAATGACAGTGACAGAAGGCGGCCGAGTGTCCGTCTGGGATGGGCGCGGAGACAGACTAGGGAGGGACAGCGGGGGTCCAGGGGTGCATACGTGGGTCCAGCACTCCTGGAGCTGGACTGTTAAACGGGTCCATCCTTGTATGGGAATTACACTGCAATCGAATGAATCCCTTAGCTATCTTCTGGGGGCATGGCATGAGGTCAGGCCTATTGGTGGCAGCAGGGTGGACGAAGGGGGTACAGGGCTACGGGGAGGGTCTGGAAGCCAATACAGGGTGGTTGTCTGGAGCTGGAGAGGCCAGAAGAGGGGCCGTCTCCTGGAGCTGGGGCAGCAACCCCTCCGAGGCAGGAGGTGAGGGCGTCCTGCAGCCCTCCCCACCCCCACGAGGCTGGGAGCCGCTCCCAAGGCCCACGCTCCACCACAGCAAGCTGGCTCCTGGGTCTGTGGCCCCTGGATCCACGCTGAGGGGAGCAGAGAGTGGACAGCTCACCGTTTCCCCTGCCGGGGACCAACACTCTGTGTCTCTCTCCTGCCCCACAGTGCGTGACCTGCTGCCCCCGCCCCCAGTGCTGGAGAACCTGAGGGACACACCACCACCCTCGACTTAGGAGGAGCCTGGTGGCCCTGGGAGGGGAGGCTGGGACCAGTGACCCTGGGCATTGATCTGGCTGACCTCCTCCAGGGCTGGGGAGCCAAGAGCAAAGAAATGGTTAAGTGGCCTGGAGCATTTCTCCTTTAAAACAAAACAAAACAAAACTCTTTATCATGGAAAATGTCAAAGAAAGGTGAAAGTAGAGAGAATCCCAAAGGCTTCCTGGTCCCAGGGGACCAGGGTTTCGGATCTCTCTCCCCTCCCCCCACCCAGGTTATTTTGAGGCAGATGCCAGCCACCCTATCATTTTGTAGTATCGTTAGCACACCTAAAAAAGCTGTCATTCCTAAACCCATGAAACATCCACTCAGCCTTCAAATGTCCCAGCTGTCTTATTTTGCAAAATAAAACATTTGGTTTGTTCGAATCAGAACCAAAAGAAGTGCCCGCACCGCGTTGCCCTGTTGTCCCCTGCTGCTCTCAGTCTGGGAGCCCAGGGGCCTCTGCGATGGATCCACTGGGAGACACAGTGATCCCAGAAGGGCCTGGGGCGTCGGCACAAATATTCCAACCAAAGGGAGGGAAAACTAAGCTCTTGTTGACAAAAGCGCGGCCTCGAAAAGAGCCAGGTAGCTGGTGCTGGAAGCTTCCATAGTTGTGACCATGCCACTTAAGTTCATCAAGGCGTGTTTTTGTTTTAAGAAAGAAAAGAAAGAAAAGAGCAGTTTGAGAGATTCCAGTTCCTCTGGCAGGCCAAGGGGCTGCACTCCACGTTGGGCCCAAGTGGCGAGCAGGACGTCAGAGCCTGAAGGCTGGAGAGACCTGAGCCTCCTGAATCCTCGGAGAGGGGCGTCGCCCACTCCCCACCATCACCTTTACCCAGGACAGAAGGAAAGAGAGCCCAGGAAGGAGTCAGGGCAGGAGGGTGGGGGCACCCTCGGAGCTTTCTCACATGACCTGGCCCTGGGCAGGGGTTGATGGGTCCCAGGGAGTGGGGTAAGTGGCAGGGTGGGCAGGAAGGGTGGAAGTGGCCTGCCAGGCAGGGGACATGAATGGAGCGGGGACAGCAAAGGAAGCGGGGGAGGGACGGAAGGGGCCAGCCACTAACAGACTCCCCGCCTCGTCCCGATCCCCTCCGCTTCTTCTAAAAATGTGCCCGCACCCGGCCTGCCCTCCTCTTTGAAGGGACAGATGTTGGGGAGAAAGCTGATTATCGTCAAAGGCTGGAGGCTGTGACCGGAGCTCTCGGGGAGCGTGACCCAATTCTGAGCTATTCTCAGCCTGGTGGGAGCGGAGTTATTCCCTCCCGCCAACGCTGCTGCTTTGGAGGCAGGCTGACTTTGAAATGCCCTCATCCTGCGGCCGGGCCCAGACACACACACACACACACACACACACACACACACACACACACACACGAGGAAATGCCCTATCCTGCGGCCAGGCCCACACACACACACACACACACACACAAACACACACACACAAGGAAATGCCCTCATCCTGCGGCCGGGCCCAGACACACACACACACACACACACACACACAAACACACACACACAAGGAAATGCCCTAACCTGCGGCTGGGCCCAGACAGACAGACAGACACACACACACACAAGGAAATGCCCTCATCCTGTGGCCAGGCCCAGACACACACACATACACACACACACACACGAGGAAATGCCCTCATCCTGCGGCCGGGCCCAGACACACACACACACACACACACGAGGAAATGCCCTCATCCTGCGGCTGGGCACACACACACACACAAACACACACACACAAGGAAATGCCCTATCCTGCGGCCAGGCCCAAACACAGACAGACAGACACACACACACACACAAACACACACACACACACAAGGAAATGCCCTATCCTGCGGCCGGGCCCAGACAGACAGACAGACACACACACACACAAGGAAATGCCCTCATCCTGTGGCCAGGCCCAGACACACACACACACACACACACACACACACACACACACGAGGAAATGCCCTCATCCTGCGGCCGGGCCCAGACACACACACACACACACACACACACACACGAGGAAATGCCCTCATCCTGCGGCTGGGCACACACACACACACACACACACACACACGAGGAAATGCCCTCATCCTGCGGCTGGGCACACACACACACACACACACACACACACACACACACAGAGGAGGGCAAGAAAGGCTGGCGAGCCTGGCTGTCTCAACCCCCCTGGCTGAGGACCTGCAAGCCCCAGCCCCCATGCCCTGTGCTGGCGGCCCTGCAGCTCCTCCCCTAACATCACAGGGTCTCTCTCTCCACCAGGATCTGAGGTTAGGCCATGTGACCAAAGGCTTGAAAAGCGCCTGCATGACCAGGCTTGCCCCTACTGCGCCTGAGCCACAGGACGTGAGAAGAGCCATGGTCCCAGGACGAAAGGGTGGAGCAGAGCAGAGTTTACATCAGCTCAGCCCCCACACACGGACGAGCCTGGCAGAGGTTGGCCAAGAGCAGTCAAGCCACAGACCCAAGAGAGGAACTGGCTGCTGCTTTAAGACTCTGAGTATTGGGGGGGGGGGGGGATTATTTGTTATGCAGCATGTCTGTGGTGACAGCTAACTAGTACACCTACCGCAAAAACTGTGGAGGTCAGTTGAGTGCCATCTGCCTGTGCACAGCCCAACGTTCTCAGTTTTTAGTTTAATTATACAACTAACTATAAGCACAGTGACTGGATGACCTGGATTTTCCCGAAAAGTCTCAATGTCAAGTCTTCTGACAAACTATTCAAGTGGCCCTGAAGGTGCAAAAAGCTATTCAAGTGTCACAAAGTGCAGAGGACGTTTCTCAGATTCACAAGTGGCCCCCAAATTCTGGCCTTGGAATCTGAAAGAGACCAGGGGTCTTCCTGGAAAGGGCAGTGTTTCCCACTAGCGCTGGTAATCATTGAGACATTCTGTGGACGCCAACAGTCCAAACGTTGACGCGACACTTAATCTCACGGCGGCAGCTTCCCCCACCCCCATCCCCCCACCGGGCAGGCACTGTGTTCACCTCTGCACGAAGGAGGGAGGGACTCATCAACGTGGCACCAGAAGGAGGATGTGACCCCGGCAGACCTGGAGCCCGAGCCCTTAAGTGGCTCCTCCAGAGGGCAGAGCAGGGTCTGGTTATCCCTGCTGAGGACAGGCTGACGGCCGGGCCCAGTCCTAACTCCGTGTTCCCCTGTGATTGCGGAGGCCACATCCTGGTGAGGCCTTCCTGTCCCATCCCCCGCCCCCTTCCCTGCTTTGCTTCAGCCATGCACTTCTCACCTGCAGTCTGTGCCTGGTTCCCGGGAGCCCTCGAGGGCAGGCCAGGCTGCCCTGAAGGTCTGGGTCCTCAGCACCAGCGGGGTGCTGGCAGGTGCTCGACCCCCATTTGCTGCGTGAGAGCGCCCGAGGCTGGTGAAGAGGATCGTCCTGAGGATTGGGCCCCCATCTGCATGCTCCCTCCTGGGGGCATCGGGAGCCAAGACCTCCAGCAGGGCCAACCCAGGGATGCTCTCACCTGAGCCCCACTAGGAGGAAGGGACACCCCCAGGCTGGCATGTGAGCCCAAGAGCCCCTGGGCAGAGCAGAGCACTGGGTCCCATGACTGGCCTGTACTCAGAGCAGCCTTGCAAACAGCAGGCATTACCAGCCTGGGGCTCCAAAGCAGCCTCTCCTGACGCTTTCCATTTCATTCTCCTGGGCCTGCAGGAAGCTGTCCTGCCTGGGGCCTCCTGCTCCCACCTGGGGAGGCCTCCTGCTCACCGCCTCCAATTTCCACCAGCCCTTCCACACCCTGCAGACCGTCGCCTCTTCCAAGGAGCCTTCCATGACTGCAGCAGAAGTCTCCTTTGGCCTCCGTGGTCACACCCTAGACAACCACACGGGTGGGAGAGTGTCAGATATAGGAGGTCCTGGGTGGGTGGGTGGAGGCCTGGATCTGCCTCATCTCTGCTGGGCCTCAGTTTCTCCCCCTGTGCAGTGGGCTGGGATGGGGTAGGAGCTGCATCATTCCCCTGGGCCAGGGTCCCACGCAGCCCACCCGCCCTCCAGCATGCAGGCTAGAGGCCGGAGAGCCGGCAGCCCTGGGAGAACAGAGGCCACGGAGGCAGAGAGAAGGGGACGGGAAGGGGGGGCCTTCCTGCAGACTGCAGGGTTGAGGGGGGCAGGTGTGGGGAAGCCCATCCCCTGACTTGTCCTCATGCGGAAGATGACCTTCCTTGTCGCCCTCTGCTAGACAGGGTACAGCCTCCAGGGGCCTGGCATCCCTTGAACCAACACCCATCCAACAACCACCCCGAGCCCCCAACCCACACTGCCCCAGGTTGGGCGCAGGGCACAAGCCCCTCCAAGGCAGGTGATGGTGAAGCACAGGGAGGACAGGAGCAGCTCACGCTGGGGCTGTGGGGGCAAAGCCCGGGGGGCTTCCAGGGGGAGGTGGCTGGAGACAGCTCCAGAGGCAGGCCCTGAACCTGGCCCGAAGGTGGGATCCTGGCCCGGGGCCCTCAGGGCAGGTGAGTGAGTCTGAGTGGCCATCTGTTTCCCGGGCTCAGACCTGGGAGCGGGGGCTGCAGCGGAGGAAGCTGATGTGTCACGTCTCAGCCACTCAGACCAGGGCTGGGCAGGCGCAGGAATTTCCGAGGAAAAACTGAAGGCCAGAGGTGTGCGTCTGGGGCTGGACGGGGACTTTCCGGGTGAATCCTTGTCCTGTGACCAGCCCTAGGCTCCTGCCTCGAGGAGGTGACCAAGTGACCTGCTGATCAGTCACTCACCACGGGCCCTGGCCCTCTCTGGGCATCAAGCTCCCCATTTGCAGAATTTGTGGGGCCGCTTGGCTTCTGCTTGTCTGCCTGAAGGGGCTCCCGGGCTAGGCGCAGCCCTACAGGGGTGATCACCAGCATGGGATGTGTGGGAGCAGAAGACGTGCTTGAGCAAGACGCTCTTGCCTCGGTGTGGGGCGGGGGGGTGGGAAGCACTGAGAGACACTTGAGGGGTTTTTGAAGGATGCGCAGGAGTTCACTGCTGGCTTGGGGCCAGGTGGGGCTCCAGGCTGAGGCCCCTGGCATGGGATAGAGGCCCAGTGGGGCCCTGGGGGCTCGTGTGCAGGGCCTGGCAGACAGTCAAGGGGCTGGAGGGCCCCATACTTGAGAGCAGCTCTGTGCCAAGTGCAACTGCGAGCGTGGACAGGGATCCAGGTCGCCTGACCCCTACCTGGTGGCCCTGCGCCTTCATCCATCCTGGGCTTTCCCTTCCAGCTCACACGGACCCAAGTGCGGGCTCCAGTGACTCACCCAGGGCCACAGTCTAGCCTGCCAGCCGAAGCCCCGCCTGGAGAACAGGCAGAGCCAGGCCTGCAGAGGCGGCCTATGCCCTACATCAGACACCTCACAGGCCTTTCCTGAAGGCCAAGGAAAGCCCAGGTCCCTCCTGTGTCCCCAGACTAGGCATCTGGTCAGAGGTCAGGACAGGTCCTTGAAGGGGGGACATGATCCCTGGAGTAGGGCAAGGGCTTCCAGGGACCCTAGGGTCTCTGAGGGGACACAGGTCTTACAAGGAGACACAAGGCGCCCCTGGCCCTGTGATGCTGCCACCAAGAGACTGGTCCTCTTGCAGGCCCACCTCACTTGGCATCCCTCCAAGGACCCCCAAAGCCTGGGTGGTGGCCTGGGGCCAGGACAGCAGGCCTGGGAGGTCCTTCTTGAGTTCTGGGCCCTTCAGGCAACAAGAGAGGCAACCCAGGTGCCCAGGCCGGGCTGTGGACGGAAGGCCCAGCCGGACATGGACGGACGGAAACACACACACACACACACACACACACACACACACACACACACACACACACACACACACACACACACACACACACACACACACACACACACACACACACACACACACACACACACACACACACACACACACACACACACACACAGCCAGGGACTCTCTCCCTCCCCCGCCCCCACCCTTCCCAGGAACAAGTGGCCCTTTCTGCAGCTGGGTGGGGGTGGCCACACACTTGCCCCTTTGTCCACCATGTCCCAGGCCATTGTCCTGGAGCCCCTGTGGTGTCTGCCCGGGGAGAGGAAGGAGCAGGGGCCGGGGGGCCATGTGCAGGGAGGTCCAGCCTGGATGCTGGTGTGGGGAGTGGAGGTCTGGCCTCGTGGGGCACCAGGGGGACCAGTCAGCACAGCAGGGGCAACAGTGTTTTATTTCCCTGCCAGGGGTGGTCGGGGACCAGCCTCAGGCCAGCCCGGGACCCTGGGGCTCTCGTGCCGACCTGGGGTCACCGAGGCGCCTGACGGCTGGCTGAGGCCAAGGGCAGGCACCCAGACCCTTCAAGCAGCAGGGCGGGAGGGACGCCAGCCGTGAACCAGAGCTGGAGAGCAGGCCAGGGCAGGGCTGGCGCCCCCCACTCCGTCCTGGGTGCACGCCCCCATCCCCACATCCCTGCGGCTCCTGTGAGCGGCAGGGGCACCGAGTGGGCCCGACCCGACTGGCCAGCCACTGGACGCATGTTCCCGCCCTGCCCAGCTCTTCCCTACGTGACGCTGTGTGTTCGCACGCATCGACACGTGAGGGCTCTGGCTGAGCCAGGACCGCAGAGGTACTTCCCGGAGGCAGAAGCGAAGCAGCGGGGCTGCCCCGGCCCTGCGCCAGCGGGAATCTAGGGACATGCCCACACGGCCTGTGCACTGCCCAGATGGGTGGGGTCAGGCCTGAGGCCACACAGCGGGGTCGCCTCAGATGCCGGGCAGCTGGACCGTGGGGGTCCCTGGCCCTCCTCCTCCGGGTCTTTGCTCCCCGTTTCCTCCCTCCTCGTTTGGGGCCACCTGGGAAGGGTCAGACCTGCGCCCCGCCACCTGCACTCTTGGGCCTCAACATCCAGAAGAGCCTACGGCAGTGCAGACGCTGAGTGGCAACAAAGAGCCGCAGGACGGGGACGCTGACCACAGCGGTGACGTGGGCGGGAGGCCTCCCTCCCCAGGGGCCGGACACTCAGCCACCCGGGAGGCCCCCAGCCCCGCGCCACGCTGCGTCCGTAGGTTTCTAAACACAGGCCCCGGCAGGCATCCGCTGACCATATAAGGCAGCCTCTGGCCGAGCTTCGCCTCCCCGTCTGGCCCCGTGGTGCTCCCAGCTCCCTGGAGCTCCTGGCGGGCGGCTCGCTAGCCCGGGGTCTTGGTGGCGAAGGTCAGGTAGCCGGTGTGGCCCACGGTCTCCTTCATGGGCATGCCGCTGCGGAAGGGGCCGGCGTCGGGGCCCGGACTGGCCCCCAGGTCAGGCGCGGGCAGGCTGATGGTGCGCACGTTGTAGACCTGGGGCAACACCTCCAGGGTGCTCAGCTCCGAGAAGCCACAGGCCGCCAGTGCCTGGCACGTGCGCTGCACCTGCTCGATGCACGGGGAGAACGAGCAGAAGCGTCCGCCTGCACAGGAGGAGGACGCGGGGTCAGAGGGCAGGGGGCCGCCCCCAGAGCCCTGCCCGCCCGCCTGCCCGCCTCCTCTGGCCCGGGGGTCTGCGGGCTGGGACTGCAGGGCAGAGGCAATGCACCCCCAATCCCTTCGGGAGTGGGCGCTGCGAGACCCCACTGTGTGAGCTGAGGAGGGTAGGTGCCCCGACCCCTGCCCTGCGGTCCGAGGCCATGAAGCCCCCACCAAGCCCTCTGGCCACGAAGAGCTGCGGCCCCAGAGTAGAGGAGCTGGGCCGGGGCCCGGGGGCAGAAGCTCTTCTGCAGCCACGGGGCAGGGCCCGCCTGAACCAAGCCCTCTCACGTGCCGGCACAGGCCCAGCCCACCACCCTGATCCCCCTGGGCTTCCAGAGGGCACCGCCACCCCTGATTCCCACCAGGCAGCTGAGAGCCGGGCAGAACCTTGGCATGGCAGCTGCCAGAGTGCTGGGCCTGAACAGCTTTAACCATACAGAGCAGCCCCGGGGGCGGGGGCTGCGGCTGTCACGGGAAATTAGAGGCTGTCGCCCGCTCCTGGGAACACGAGGCGCCTACTCTGAGCGGAGCCCCACGGACCAAGGGTGAGGGAGAGGGGGCAGGAGCCGCAGCCCCTTCCTGCCGCCTCCCACCGGGGCTCGCCCACGCATCCTGCAGGCTGGCTAGGGGAACGGACGTGGCCCAGGCCAGCCCCCAGAGGTCCCTGAGGCCTGGTCACCTCAGCCACGCCTGGGACACAGACCCCCAGGTGGTCCGCTGGGAGGCCTGGGCTTGGAGGCAGTGTGCGGTTGACGTGAACCCAGAGGGCACAGGGTCACCCCCGAGAGGGGACCCAACCCCTGTGCACACAGCCGAGGAAACAGGCCCCATTAGACGGGGCCTGAGCCTGCTGGTCAGCCAGAGGCCCAGAGAGCCCGGGGCCGCACCTCGCCGGGCCAAGCTGGAGAAGCGCCAGACCCACGAGGAAGTCGGAAGCCTCTGGGCCAGATCAAGCAGATCCAGAGAACAGGGCTTAGCGGGGCAGGGGGGACGGGACAGCACACAGCATGGCTCCCTCGGGGACCGAGGCCTGGGCCCGCTGGTGTCCCTGGAGCAGCGAGGACCTGCAGGTGTCCAGGGGGCAAAGCCGGAGGGGGCAGAGGTGTGGGGAAGCCGGCGCTGCCCCTCTCCCCAGCCCCAGGCCACAGGAGTCCAGGGCTGAGCTTGAGCCAGCGGGCAGGGGCCCCACTGGGACCCTATGGCTGCCTTGCTGCCGGAGCTGGGCCTCGGCGCCTGTCTTTCCAAGGGGCAGACCTTCCCTGGGGCGCCCCGGCTTGCCTCTCCCGCCCCCTCGTGCTGCACCGCTCAGCGGGCAGGAGGACGGGCCCGGCTGCCCGAGCCAGCAACTTCTCCAGAAAAGGGAAAAACCCAGGGCCTCGCCAGCACCTCCCTGGCTCGGAGCCGACCTTCCCGCCTCTGCACCCAGCATCTTCCCTAAAAGGGGCACATTAGCCTGCCTGTGGCGGGTGGGGAAGGGAGACTCTGCAGGCACCGGCTGGGGTGAGGGGCTGCCCTCTGACCTCTGGCATGCCCAGGGGTGCAGGCCCCGCCTCTCACTCAGGCAGGGCTGCCACATTCCCCAGGGACCGGAGACACCTCCCACCTTGGGGTGGGAGCGGGGCCAGGCCAAGGGGCAGGGGCCCAGGTGGAGCCCCACTCTCCCCAGCCCTGACCCCTCTCACCCTCACCCTCTCCCTGGGCGACCTCCCCACGACTCCCCCGCTGCCCTGACCTACCCCCCGCTCAGGCCGAAAGGGGCCCCGGCCTGGCCACACCCCTCCCAGACCCCCCGGCTCACCTTCGACCTTCAGGGCGTCCCAGGCATGGCCCACGGCCTCCCAAGGCGAGGGGATGTCCAGGAAGACAGCGTCCGCCACGCGGCTCACGCCGAAGCCGCTGCGGCACACGTCCTGGTTGCGCACGGTCACCCATCGGCCCACGCGGTGCTCCTGGAACTCCTCCCGAGCCTTCTCCGCCCGCTGCTGGTGGAACTCCACCGTGTGCAGGTGGCCCGTGGGTGCGATGGTGCGGATGATGGCGTGGGACACGGAGCCGCTGCCGGTGCCTAGCGGGACCGGACGGGTGTCAGACGGGAAACGACCCCACCCTCACCCTGAGGGTCCCACCAAGGGCCCATGAGGTCAGCCGACCCCGGGTTACCAGCGGGCACCAGTCTGGAGCTCCCTGAGGGGTCCTGGGACACGAAGGCTGCATGTGTGGCGGGGGCAGTGGAGGGAGCTGACTGATCATCTATGTCTGCCGTGGGTCTCGCGGGGAGGGTGGCAGCCCTGCCCACCCCCAGCTCTGGAGAGACTCTGCTGCACAGACCTGGAGCCCCGAAGACGGGTCCCGAGAGGGGCCGGGACCGGCCCGCGGCCCTGCAGGCTCTGTACGGAGCAGATCAAGAGGACTGGAACCGTCCCACGTGGTGGCTGGGCCCAAGCTCCCCGAGGGACTCAGGTCAGTCCATCTTCCTGCCCCCCCCCCCGACCCGCTCCCGCCACACGGGGTGCAGCTCTGCCCTCACCCTGCGCGACCAGAGACACGGTGACCAACGTGCCCCCCACGTCATCGTCTCTCAGTTTTCCCCCAGCCTCACGGGCCGCCCCTCTACCGGCCTTCCTGCCCTGCAGCGCCCGGCCGGGCCTGCGTCCTCCGGTCACCCCCCGTGACCTTCCCCCACCTCGCTGCTCCAGGCGCCAGGCCTCACGAAGACACCCGGGCGCCCACTGCACACCGATCACCTCCCCCGCGACCGCAAACAGCGCCCAGCATTTACAGGTGCAGAGCTGGAGCCGATCCAACCCAAATCCACTCCCTGCCAAGCCTCCCGAACCAGTTGGTGACATGACTGCCCAGCCAGACGCCACGGAGGAGCCCTCCCCTCCCCGACAGGTAACTCCTGCACCTCCTTCCCCATCTCTCCAGGAGCCGCTCCTTCTCCCCACCTGCCTGCCGGCTCCCCGTAACAGCCCCTGACCCCCGCCTTCAGTCCACCTCAACACAGCCGCGGATTCTCTCCCCCCTCGGTCAGACCAGGCCTCTGCCCTTCCCACACACGGCTGAGTCGGACTCCTCGTGACGCCCGAGCAGCGCCCACTTCCTCCCTGACCTCATCCCTGCTCCTGCACACTGGTCTCCTTGATGGCCCCTCGTGCAGGGTCTTTGCAAGGCTCTCCCTTGGGGTGACCCTCCCCTTTGGCTCTTGGTACCGCCTTCCCATCATATTCAACCACATTCAACTCACTGCTCCCGCCTCAGAGAGGTCTTCCCTGACACCCCTAGCTGGAGGGACCCCTCTCTGAGTCACCCTCAAACACGCAGCCCTGTCTCCCAAGCCCCCCAGCAATCAACAGCACCGAAACCGTCACAGTGGGCTTCCTGTCTGTCCCCTTTGAGAAGCAGAAACTTGGTCTGCCTTGTCACGGCTGTACCCACGGTTCCTAGAAGGGAAGCTGGCACATCAGAGGAGCCCAGAAGCATGCTCGCTGACAGCACTTTTCAGCCGAGTGGAGCGAGGCCCAGGCTGTGGATGCACGGGGGGAAGCAGGGGATGAGCTGGCCCTGAACCCTGTCCACCCACCCAGCTGCCCTGGTGCTGCGCAGCCTCTGCCCAGGCCCCACCCACTCTCTGACCCACTCACTGCCCAGGTTCTGCATCTGACTCTCCCCAGTTCAAAGTGCTTGGCTGGGCAAAAAGAACCATCCGATTGTCCACATGGAGAAACTGAGGCCCTCCATGTGGACAAAGAGAGGGACGGAGATGGCTTGAAGCCTCCAAAAGTTGGCAGCAGTGCTATTGGGAACTCTTCGTGACTCTGGAACCCAGATGCCCAGCCCACGAAAAACATGCTGGAAATCTAGGCACACCTGGGCCTGGGCTGTTCTTGGCTAGGTTGCATGCTTCAATCCCCAACACCTGCGTGTGTGTGTATACGCGCACGCGCGCGCACACATGTGCAGAGGCTGGGAACAGCTGCCTTCAGGCACTTCCATCTGCACTCCAGGCTCTGGGCTCAGTGACAATGGTGCTGGCCTGGGATGAGCACGGGGCCGGCTCCTCACCCACAGTGAGCACCCTGAAGCAGCCCTGGCCTCCCTCCAGGAAGGGGCACTCTCAGCCCTGGGCCTGGGGCTCCCATTCGCAGCAGTCAGGGACTGCCAGGCCAGGCACCCTCTGCCCTTCTGTCAGCACCTTGGTGAGCGCCGAGCAGCGCTCACACCCCCCACCCCACCTAGAGAAGTAGGATCCCCCCGGGGCACCAGCTCCTCCAGCGGGCTAGCCTTGGTCCAGTCCCATCAACTCACACGCAGAGTACAGCACCAGTCTCCTAACCAGCTTCCTTGCTTCTGCCCTCACTCCCTGCAGTCAGCCCCCCAAGAAAGACCCTGTTAAAACAGAAGTTGAGTAATAATGCCTGTGTTCAGGAAGGGCAGGCTGGAGGCTGTCTGGACAGTGGGTTTGACCTCCACCTTCATGAACTGAGGTAACCTGAAGAACTCACCCGATTCACAGACCACAGAGCCAGGCCGAAGCTCCAGCATCATGGTGAGCAGGGCAATGTCGGTGGAGTAGAGGATCTGGGTGCGGTGTGGCAGGTTCAGTGTCCAGAGCTCAGGTGTGGGGTGCAGCACATACACCCAGCCACCTCGGCCGCAGGTCACCTTGGAGCCGAAGGGGCGGCCAATGAGGTCTACTGAATGCCGAAGGACGCCGTGCCGGGTCTGGGTCTGGGCCCCACGCTGCACACGCACTGCCACCATCGCACCATGGCCCAGTGACAGGATGGCTGTGTCACCCTCTTTGATCAGCTCCTCGTACGCCACGAAGCTCATGGTGTTGCTGTCTGGCAGGTGCCAGGGACCTGGGAGGTGTGTCAGCATGAACATGTAAGGGGGCCAGGAGGCAGGATATGCACCTGGGGTCCAGAGAGAAGGCTGTGAGGCCCAGATCCTGAGCAATGGGGGTGCAGTAGCTGGCTCAGTCCCTGGCACTGCCCATTAGGACAGCCCAATAGGGCTGTACCCTGGCCTGACATTTGAAGCCCTTCTTGGTGTGGTCTTAAGAAAAAAGCCATCAGCCCAAATCACAGATGGAGAAACTGAGGCCCTACACTGGCAGAGGAGGGGCCCAAGGATTCCCACAAAGTAAGAGCCTGACCCTCTCTCTCATCACCCTTCTCAAGGAGCTTGGCTTCCATCCTCCAGCTGTAGGATGAGAGAGCAACTACCTAGGGAAGAGCTGCAAATGGCCCGTGAGGTCACCTCCAGGCCAGGCAGACCCCCCCCCTCCCCAGTTTCCCCTATGGCGGGCTCCTGGGCAGACAAGTGGCAGGGGGATGCAGATGTAAGGGCTCCCAAGCAGAGGTTGGATACGTGCAAGGGGCAGTAAACATGAACACTGGCCTGGCCTGTGTAGAGGCAGGGGGAGGCTTAGGCCAGGCTGGCACAGGGCTGGGGGCGGCCATGGGAGGCTGCAGGGAAGTGCAGGGCGACCCCCACCCGCGCACTGCCACCCTGGCCCTGCGGAGTCTCACCGGCGACGCTCGTCGGCCTCCGACTCCCGGAGGGTCTGCACGTGGCCCCGCGGCGCCGCCACAGCACTTCCGGCTCTGGCCTGGTGCGCGGCGCCCGCCGATGACGTCATGGCGTACCGCCCCGCGCGCGCGGGCTCCCGGGACCCACGGGCCGTCCCTCCCGGCCACCGGAGCGCGCCTCGTGCTCGGACTCTCTGCTTTATTTGTACTCGTGCAAAAGACAAACTGAAAGTCCCACTGTCCCGCCGCCGAGCTGCTGCAGTCCTTCCAGACTCCTCCTACGGGCGCTATTGATAAAGGCTGCGGAACAGGGCAGGGCCCCGTTCCGCAGCCTTTTGACAGCCCCGGAGTCCCCGGAAGGGCCGCCCAGGCGAGCTGCGCAGTCCCCTCCGAGGACACTTGCCATGGACATTTTGTCACTGCAAACCGCTCTGGGAACACCTCTGACGGGCCCCAGCATAAATTCCAGAAAATGGAATCGCCGATGAGAGGGTCGACCCAGAAGGCTTTGGCTAGGGTCAGCCAGAGGAGCAGGAGATGGTGGCCTGGAAGGGTCTGCAGAAGTGGCCTTAGGCCCAGGCCTTGCCTCTTCTTGGCCTGCCTCCTCTTCAGGGGCACATTCTCCGGAGTGCAGGAGCTGCTTCAAGGAGGGAGGGGGTCCTCTGTCCCCTCCTGGAACCCAGGGTGCAATGAGCAGTGGCTGAACTGTGCTCCCTTTGGGGCCGGTCAGTGAGGACAGGGCCAGTGGCCTGAGCAGGGGACAGGGGGAGGGGCAGCTGGAGGACAGGGGCAGAAAAGGGAAGCAGCAGCCCTGCTCTGTCTCAGCAGAGCTGATTCAGAGCCAGTTCCTCTGGAGAGTGTGTGTGGGGGAGGGGGACAGGGGACATGGACTGTTTTCCTCCAGCACACAGGTCCCTGTGGGCCAGGGCTTATCCTGTTAGCCTCGGGTACTGGAGAGGGATAGAGACCCCAGCCCACCCAGCCACCCTGAGGCCTGAGCCCTAACCCAGGGCCAGCTAGCAATGACCCTAGGCCACACTTCCCAGGCCCAGGCTGCTCCATCCTGGGCAAATGGGAGTAGCCAAGCCCTGCAGAGCCAGTCCCTTCCCAGAGCCCTGCCAATCTGTGAGGCACTCTGAACTCTCCCTCCTCTGGGGCCAGGACTGGTGAGGGTGTCTGTGGACCACAGAGCCCATGATGGAGACCCAGGTGCCTAGCCTCAGCCCCTCCGTGCCCCTGCCCTGACTGGGCCTGGGCCTTGGAGCCCCAGAGGAAGAAGGTGAGGGGCCTTGGTGGCCTCCCATTCTCTGTGGGTTCTTGTCCCTGTGGGGCCAGTGCTCTGGCCACCAGCTGCCTGTGTGGCTTCATCACTGTCCCCTTGCCTCTTGCTCTCGACACTGAGACAACCCAGCTCCTCTTGCCTCTTGCTCTCGACACTGAGACAACCCAGCTCCATCCACGGCTCGCCAACCTTTGTTCCAGGTGACTTTGCACCAGCCTGAATCACCCCCTAATTGCTCTCCTGGGAGATCTCAACTTTCCACTTCTCGTGGGGGTTCCTTTTCCCCAGGCTTGCAGCTACTCAGCGGCTGAGTGCCTACTAAGAGCCTAAATTAGGACTCCCAACTTCCCACTCGCCTCTCTGTGACTGGCTGGCCAGCTCCTCCACTGCCCCCTCCTCCAAGCAGCCTTCCCAGGGCTGTCCATCTGAGCCTGCCCCATCAGCCTGAGTCCTCAAGCACCAACTGATTAGCCAGGTCAGGTGGGTACTTTGCCCAGGGCAGTTTATATATTGGGCCCCCCCCTAAAAAGAACTGATACTGTATGAGCCCAGCTAAGTGTCATCACATTGAGTCTTCCCCACAATCCTGTGAGAGAGGGACCACCACTTTACAGATGGGGAAACTGAGGCTCAGGGAGGTCAAGTAACTTGCATAAGATCACACAGCCAACATGGCCAAAGCGGGATTGGGATTTAGAGCCAGTAAACTTGGCTTCAGAGAACTAGTGGCAGATTTGAAGAAAGCTGGGAACTGGCAGGAAGTAGGCCCTGGAGGAAAGGGAGACCCTGAGGATGCCCACTGGGGGAGGCTGCTCTGCTCTCATCTCAGGCAGGGATCAGGTGACCCAAGGTCTCCTCTTCCCTGAGCAGCTCAGTCTCCTGCCCCACCATGCTCTGTGACCACAAGGCAGCCCCTGCTCCTTTTCTGACCCTAACTAACTTCCCTTTTGGGTTTTGTGGAGCTCAGGGACGGGGGACCAGGAGGAAGCAATGCCCACCCGGGCTGCACTCTGAGCACAGACTCTGAGGATGGCCTTGCGTCCCCTGCTTGGATCCTGGCCCTGCCCTCCTACGTGGCTCACCTCCACCTGCCCAGCTCTGTGCCTGCCCCGCTGAGCAGGGTCATGTTCTGTGGATGAAAGGCCGGGGACTCCTTTGAGGCTCCCCACCCCCTCCAGGGCCAGGTGGTTAATGTATAACCGGGTGTGATTTCCAAGAAACCTGGACCATAAATGGGCCCGGTGATGTCACCCAGCTTCTTGCCCGGACGCGGCCAAACCGGCTCCTGTGTGGGCCCTAGGGAGAGTGGAGGGTCCACAGACGAGGGCAAGTGTAGCTGGGGGCAGTGTTCTTCCTGCTGAGGTGGAGGCTGGTACCCTCCTGGCCCCCTTCCTGCTCCCCTGCTTGGGACCACCCAGGCTCCCAAGCAGCCCCTGCCTGGTGGGGGGCCTCACCCTGACTTTTGGGTCTAAAGGCCTCAAAGGCCCCCTCCCCCCTTCCCCCATCACAGCTGCTGACCATGTGCGCTATCAGACTGAGTCCAGCCCAGGCTTGGCCAGCCGTGAGTCCCCAGGGTGGGCCCCAGTTCAGGTTAGCACAGGGCCAGTCACTCCAGGACCGCTGAGGGACAGCCGACCTCCAACCCGGTCCCCCATCACGCACCTTCCAATCTCCCCTTTGCTCATCTGCAAAACTAGGACAAAACACTCATCTCTGAAGGCTGAGGATTGCTGGAGCCCCAAGCAGCAGCATTGCTAGGGCCCGGCCCTGTGCAAGACCCCAAGCCTCTGGACTTCACCTCTCCAGTGTGGACCTTGCTTGTGGAGAGAAAGGGGAGCAGGGGTCCTTTCCTGCCCTCATCCTCCCATGTTGGTCAGGCCCTTGGTGGCCTGAGCATGGGGGAGGGGGGCCTTCTGGGAAGCTGCAGAGGCTACAGACAAAGAGGAAGCCCTGAGTGCCACCCCTCCACCCGCTGGGGTCTGAAAGCCAAATAGGCCTCTAGGACCGGCAGCTCTGTTTCTAGAAACAGAAACTTGAGCCCATCAGGCCTTTGGGGTGGAGAGTTGGGAAAGGCAGCTGCAGATATTTCTAAAATTAGGGGAAGGGGTTGCAGGGGGCACAGAACACAGGGATTTCAGGCTTAAGGGACACCTGCTGTCTGGCCAGTCCAGACTCATTTGCCTTTTTTACCTTGGCTTGTTTCATGGGTCTAAAAAATGCTGACTGCGAGCAGGTCAAAACACGCCAAGGTGAGCAAGAGAAGAGGCAGAAGTCTCTCCGCAGTAACCATGGGGGACAGAGCACAGAGGCAGACGCAAAGGGACTTGCTCGCCCTTTGCTCCAGTGCCCATTCCTCAGAGGCACAAAATACGCTGGAATGCCCGCTCTGCCCCAGCCTCCGCACGACCCATCTCCTCACATCTCCGGATGATATTTTGTTCACATAGCTGCTTGCTCACAGCCAGTCTTCCTGCAGCAGCAGCAGTGTTCACCTTGCTGCCCACAGAGCACACTGTGCAGTCCTGGAGGGATTTTGTTAAATATACACATAGATAAGGGTCTTCCCCCTTCCTTGCTTCATTCACAAAGCAACGTATGATGGACATCAACCACACAAGCTCCAATTCACGCTTTTTAATAGCTGTATAATATTCCACACTGGGGAGATGCCTTCCCTACCCCCGGCCAGTCCCCAGGTGATGGGCATCGAGTTATATCCGGGTTTGTTTGTGTTTGTTTCTCCTACTACACATCTCTTGGTCTATCTGCAAAGAGAAATGAGACTGTCTATAGGCTGGATTCCTAGAAGTGTGATTGCTGGGTCATGGAGTACGAACATTTTAAATTTTAATAGATACTGCCAAATTACTTTCCTAAAACGATGTAGTAATTCACAGTTGCAGGCAGCATGTGAATGCTTGTCTCCCCACATTCCAACCCATAGCCAACACTGGCTGGTATCAATTTTTTCTTTTTTTGCCAGTCTGGGTGTGTTGGGGCTAGTGGAAGGCATAGTCGTTATTTTAACTTGCGTGATTCTGATTTTTAGTGTCTTTTTTTTTTTTTTTTTTTAAATCTCACATGTGCTTATTGTTTGTTAGCATTTCCTCCAGTCTTTGCCAAAAGTCTCTGAGGACTGCCTTTGGGGGTGGGGTAGGGAGATGAACCTGTCCCCTGCAGAGAGGGCACAGGCCTGGGGTCTGGGGACTCTGAGACTGTGCACTCCGCAGCAGAGCCAGAGTATTTCCGCATCAACCAGGAGGGGCTGGGCCCGGGGGTCTCTGGCTCAGACGCCCCAAAGCCCGGGGACTTGCCCAAGGTCAAGGCACAAAGGGCGCCGCCGGGCTGGGCCGCAGCCAGGCTGTGCCTCCGGAGCGCCTTCGCTCTGCACCAAGAGCGCCCGGGAGATGCCTGCGGGCACCTTGGAGAAGGTCGGCGGCTCGGGGCCAGCTCGGCCGGGGCGGGAGAAGGGGGGGCGGCGGGGGTTTGGCAGTACCTGCTGTGGAAGCCCTGGACGCCCTCGCCTGGCCCCTCGCCGCGACCACCGCGGGGACTGGCAAGACGAGGGAGCCATGGTGCAGACAAGCCCGAGCGTCCTCAAGTGCCTGGTGGCCCTCCTGCCTCGGTTTCCCGCTCGGAGGCAGGCGGGGGGGTGGGGGAATCCAGAATGTCCAAGGGCCTGAGGTTCCGGCTTCGGGATCCTGGGCGGGCGTGGGGTGGGGTAGGCGGGCTGCGCGGGGTCCCAGCGAGGGGATAGTCGGGGTGGGCTGCCTGGGGTGGGGGGGCTCCGGGGGGCTGCAGGCGGCGGACAAAGCGACGGCACCACCCCGTAGCGTGGTCCAATGGAATGAATGGGCTATAAATAGCGGCCAATGGGAGGCCCGCGTCGCGCCCCTTAAGAGCCGCGGGAGCGCGGAGCGGCCGCTGTTCGCCTGCGCCGCGCCCTGAGCTGCCGACCGACCGAGAGCCCCCGCCCCCGCCCCCGCCCGGCTGCTCAGTGAGTGGGCCCGAGGGCGGGGGTGTGGGGGTGGGTCGCGGGGCACCGGGGCAGGGGCGCTGCGCACGGAGGGGGCTCGGGGGCCGTGGCGTCGCGCGCTCCCGGCACGCCGGGGCCCGCCGCCTGGAGCGGGCGCGCCAGCTAGGCCGGGGGTCCTGGGCGATGTGGTAGCCCCCTGCGCGCAGTGCCGACCCCGCTGACCTTAGCCGCGTCCCGGGCGACCGGTGCCCGGGGCCCTGGGTGGTTAGCAGGTCCCCAGGAGGCCCGGAGCCTCGGGTGCCCGCTGACCCCCGCGTCTCCCCGCAGCCCGCCGCCGCCATGCCCTTCTCCAACAGCCACAACACGCTGAAGCTGCGCTTCCCGGCCGAGGACGAGTACCCCGACCTCAGCGGCCACAACAATCACATGGCCAAGGTACTGACCCCCGAGCTGTACGCCGAGCTGCGCGCTAAGAGCACGCCGAGCGGCTTCACGCTGGACGACGTCATCCAGACCGGCGTGGACAACCCAGGTACGCGCACACCAGTCCCGGGGTCAGGGTGCCAGCGCCGTATCCGCGGGACACCCCCCCGGCTAGGGCCCAGAGGCCCCCCCCCCATGCCAGTCCCCCTCGGGCCAAAGTCCGGGCGCCCTCTTCCCGCGCACAGCCGCAGGGTCCTCAGCGGCTCGCTGAGGCCTGGCAGTGACGTCACTGTCCTCATTCCGCGGCCCCCCCACAGGCCACCCCTATATCATGACCGTGGGCTGCGTGGCTGGCGACGAGGAGTCGTACGACGTGTTCAAAGAGCTCTTTGACCCCATCATTGAGGATCGCCACGGCGGCTATAAGCCCACAGACGAGCACAAGACCGACCTCAACCCCGACAACCTGCAGGTGCCGGGCGGCCCGGGGCGGCGGGGCGGCCTGGGGAGGGGTCTCCCGGAGCTCACCTCTGCTTGGCCCCCAGGGCGGCGACGACCTGGACCCCAACTACGTGCTGAGCTCGCGGGTGCGCACGGGCCGCAGCATCCGCGGCTTCTGCCTCCCCCCGCACTGCAGCCGCGGGGAGCGCCGCGCCATCGAGAAGCTCGCCATCGAAGGTAAGGGTCGGGCCGGCCGGGCCACACTCCCGGTCCCGGTCCCGGCCCCTGCCGGCTTGTTTACTAGTCATCCGAGCCGCCGCTGACGCCGCGCTCTTATCTGCGCTCTGGCTCCGGTTTCCCGGAGGGACCGAGGCCCAGCCCCGCGCCTACAGCGTCCCGGGGCCCGGCGAGGGTCGGCTTGGGCCGGGTCACCGGCTCGGCCCGCCGCCCGGACCGAGAGGACTGGACTCCAGCCAAGCCGAGCGGGCACGGGGAGGTGGGGCGGACCCGTGTCGCTAGGGGTGGTGGCGGTGCGGGACAGGAGCCCACCCGCTCGTCCTCCTGAGCGCGCCCCTCCGCAGCCCTGTCGAGCCTGGACGGTGACCTGGCGGGGAGGTACTACGCGCTCAGAAGCATGACCGAGGCGGAACAGCAGCAGCTGATCGACGACCACTTCCTTTTCGATAAGCCCGTGTCGCCCCTGCTGCTGGCCTCGGGCATGGCCCGCGACTGGCCGGATGCCCGCGGCATCTGGTGCGTGCTCCCCAACCCCCCTCCCGCGGGTCCCCACTCCCCGCCTTCGTCCTCTCCCTGGCGAGGCCGAGGAGGAAGAGGGAGGGGCCGGGCTCCTGGGATGGGTTTGGTGCCACCCAGGCCTCCTCGCAGGTGACCTTGACCGCGCAGGTAAGTGAAGGACCCCGGCTAGTAGAGGCCTCAGCCTCTCAGGATCTAGGAGGTGGGGGACCAGTCGTGTTGGCTTTTCTCCTCCACCCCCCTCTGGGGAGCTGGAGCTACTTGTTTTCTCTCCTTTCCCACCCGCTTCCCCGCGGGGAGTCAGTCAGGTGCTGGGTGACGCAGACGCTTCCTCGAGTGGGCGGTGGGGGAGGAGGGCTTACAAGCTCCTGTTCACACTGTGCGTGTATCGTGGGGCTTCCGCGCCCAGCTACAGCGCATCCCCCTGTAGGGGGGCTGTGCTGGCTGCCTCTGCCCCTTATCCCCTTGGTGGGGACCACACAGTACCTGATGGGCAAGCTGGGGAAGCAGCTCAGGCCTCTCTTTCTGTCCCCTCTCTGAGCTGTCCTGGCCTCCCTCCGTGCCCCCAGGCTGTTGACGGGGCTGGAGTCCGGGCAGCGGCCCCCGCTCCTGGGTACAGCTGGGATGAGCACCCCAGGGACCAGGGAAGTGCCTCCGGTCTGGGGACCCCCTAGAGTTTTTTTTCTGGATGTGCCCTGAGACCACAGTCCAGGGAGGAGGCTTGACTGTGCCCCTCCCCCAGGCACAATGACAATAAGACCTTCCTGGTGTGGATCAACGAGGAGGACCACCTGCGGGTCATCTCCATGCAGAAGGGGGGCAACATGAAGGAGGTGTTCACCCGCTTCTGCAATGGCCTCACCCAGGTCAGGCCTGGCCCCCCGCAACCTGGGCTGGCACAGTGGGGGTTGGGTGCCAGGGAGGGGGCAGGGCCAGGCCCCCCGGTTCAGGCAGAGATGTAGGTGCCCCATTAACCTCCTGGGGAGTCCAGGTCTCAGTTGCCTCAGGGTCCTGCTGGGGGGCTCCCGGGTCTCAGCTTGTCCCCTGGGGGATGTCTCAGCCAGGCCTCCCCTCTCACACCTCCACCTCCAGATTGAAACGCTCTTCAAGTCTAAGAACTACGAATTCATGTGGAACCCTCACCTGGGCTACATCCTCACCTGCCCGTCTAACCTGGGCACAGGGCTGCGGGCAGGGGTGCACATCAAGTTGCCCCACCTGGGCAAGCACGAGAAGTTCCCGGAGGTGCTCAAGCGGCTGCGGCTTCAGAAGCGAGGCACAGGTGAGTGGGGTGGGGGGCCTCCAGGCACCCTTCTCTGCCGGGGCAGCCCCCTCCTCACCAGCCCTGCTGACCTGGCTGTCTCCCCAGGCGGTGTGGACACGGCTGCCGTGGGCGGGATCTTTGACGTCTCCAACGCTGACCGCTTGGGCTTCTCGGAGGTGGAGCTGGTGCAGATGGTGGTGGACGGCGTGAAGCTGCTCATTGAGATGGAGCAGCGGCTGGAGCAGGGCCAGGCCATCGATGACCTCGTGCCTGCCCAGAAGTGAAGCCCTGGCCTGCATCTGCCACCACCTCCAGCCCTGCTGCTTCCTAACTTATTGTCCGGGCAGCGCCCACCATGCACCCCTGAGGCTCGCCGTTTGGCGGCTGAGCCCTTAGCCTTGCTGTAGAGACTTCTGTCGCCCTTGGTAGAGTTTATTTTTGTGATGGCTGAGATGTTGCTGATGCTGAAATAAACTAGGGTTTTGGCCTGCCCCAAGTCTGAGTGGTGCCTCCCCTTTCCAGGGGCAGCCCAGGGCTCAGCAGCCAGGCTCTGGGGCCTGAGTCTTGGGTCTGCCCTTTGTGCTTCACTGTAAGCTGGGACAGTAGTAAGAGGCAGGCACCCTGCTGTACCCACCTAGTCCTGTTCCACGAGCCTCTCCGCCATCCTGTCTACTTGGCTTCCCTGCAGGCCTGGGGTGGGCTGGTGGGGGAGGGACAAGAAGGGGGAGGAACTCCAGGGTGGCAGAGCCCCAGCCTGAGCATCCGAAGGATTTTTGGGCCTGGGGCGTGGAGCCTGGCACTTTGCTTAGCCCCATCCTGTAGCCTGGGGGAGCTGTGGACGCTGGGGGGAGGGCAGGAGCCCAGAAACTTGATACCTTTTCCTCTTCTTCTTGCAGGCAGCTGCTCCCTCTCCCACCTCAACACCTACTCTATCTCCTAAATAACGTCTCTCCTCCCCTTCCTTCCCTCCCAGCCTCCCATTAGGCTGAACTGTCCCCTCGCTCGCCCCTAGCCTAGCCCTCCAGCCCCTTCCAGGAAGCCCCAGGGCCCCGTCAGTCCCCCTCCTCCCTGCAGCCTCCTCTCCAGGACCCTCAGGTGCCCCAGTCCCTGGGCCTCCCATGGCAGGTCCCCACCAGAGGGTCCCCGAGCAGGAAGGAGGTTGGGGCTGTTCGGGACATGGCCTCCTGGTCTGTTTCCCAGCCACCTCCCGGCTGCTGCTGTCCCCATCTGGTCTCACTCGGGGGTCCCACCATGGGTGGGCACCCTAGGTGGGACGGGTGAGCCAGCCGGGGTCCTGGGCTCTTCCTTCGCCAGCTCCTCAGCTCTGCGGACAGTCTGTGCTGCCACCTGCTGGCCAGGGCCGCCTCTGTCCTCCCGTTCCTCAACCCCATCAGGGTCTGCGATGCCCACCTCCCCATGCATCAGCCACACAGTCCTCCTGAGGTTATCCTGCAAGTGGGAGAAGCCAGGCGTGGCCTCCGCGCCCTGGACTGGGCAGTCTTGCCCACTAAGGATTGTGGGCGCTCACGTCCCAGGGGCAGCTTGTCAAGCCAGACCCCGAGGCCCAGGACAAGCAGGTTGGTGGGGCAGCAGTGGAGTAGGAGGTGCGCCCTGGCATCTGCCTCGGTGGCCAGGCTTGGTCTGAGGGGCCCATCCAGGCGGTGTCCAGGCTGGGGAGGGCTCTCAGGAGCCTTTGCCAGGGAAGGGGGCATGGGCCCAGAGGTTGGGTGAGTGAACACCTGGATAGGCTGAGCATAAGAGGGGATAGGCCCCCAGGTGCAGAAGACTGGCAGGGAAGGGGGTCTCTGCACCCACTCTTGGGGTCCCTGACTGGCCTGGGGGCCAGAGGCCAGTTCTGGGCTGGCCCTGTTGCCATGAAGGTCCAGGTCAGGGGCACACATCAGGCAGGGGGCCCCTTTTCTCAGCTTCCTCCTCCAGCCACCGTCCCCCCACCGCCCCGCTCCAGCCAGTGTGGGCTGGGCCAGGCCAGACAGTGCTTAGTGGACGGTAGAGTCTGGAGACTCAGGGTAAAAAGGGCTGCAGGAGCCCAGGAGGCGTGCGCCTCCTCTGTGAAGGCCTCGCCCTGCAGAGAAGGGAGGCTGCGGGCAGCTCAGGAGAGAGCGGGAGCAGTGGGAGGCCTCCCCCAGCTGGTCCAGGAGCTGCCCAGTCTGGCTGTGTCACTACCATCCGAGGGGCCAGCAGGGTTCCTGGCCCGTCTGCCTGCGCCCACTCCGGGGCCCTTGCCCGTGCTCCCTCCAGCTGAAGGACCTCCTGCTTGCTCAGGCCCCCTCACCACCGCCTGCACTGAGCCCGGGGTGCAGGCTCAGGAATGACTGTCCCGGAGCCACCCTCCCGTGTGCACGGGTACCTGAGGTCCCTGGTCAGGCAGGCATGTCACTTCCTGATACAGAGAATGTTCCAACACTTCCCTTTCACCACGTGCGCAGGCCTCTCAGGCCTTGGCGCAGGGAAGCTAGCTCCCTCAGACTGGCCTAAGCCTCGCCCTCCTGCCCTTGCCCGCAGCTGGGGTGGGGCACACCCAGCACCGGGGCTCTCGGAAACCTGGTCAAGCGAGCAGGGCGGGCACAGCTCGCCGGGACCCTGGGGGGAAGCGTCTTCCACAGGCTCAGAGCTACGCCGTCTCAAACCCACTGCTGCTCCCCTAGGCCGCTTGTTTTCCTCCCCACCGTTTTCCCTCTGCCTCACTTTTACTTCTCACTTTCTCATTTATTTTACCTGGCTGTATTGAATGCACGCTTGTAAGCTGTAAGCTGCACTAATTCTTTTTTAGGACAAGACAGAGCTGACTATACACTCAGCAAGGGCACCTCTGCTCAGCAGTCCATGGACCCTTCAGCCACAGTCCCTACAACCTCTCCCCCTTTCCTCTGGATTCAAGAGACCTCTAAACAGGGTGGTTTTAATTTTCCTGAAACCATGGTCAAACATGGAAGGTCTAAGAAATGCCCCACCACATGACAACACATACTCGTATTCGCTCGCTGTTTCGGCGGAGGGCACCGATCAGCGCCAGTGAGAGCATCACACCTGCGGCGCAGCCAGGGCCCAGCCAAGAAACTTCTCCACCGACAGCCGGTCCGCGGGAGGAGGGGGAGCGGTCCCTGGGTACTGCCGGGCGCTCAGCACTATCACCAGCCTCCAACCTCTAGATGCCAGCAGTATTACCCACCCCGACTGCGACAATGGAAAGAAAATGTCTCTAGCATTGCCAAATATCCCCGGGGGGGCCAAATTGGCCCTCAGCTGCTTCAAGAACCATTGCCCTACAGAGATAATGAAGAGATGCAGTCACTTAGAACAGGGAAGAGCTGGTCAGGACTCCAACAATAAAGGGTTGTTAAAAAACCAGGCCACCTCCCTCCCTCGATGTGGCGCCACGCAGGCATCGACAGCAACGTGGAGAGCTCAGTGAGACGGTGACATGATTAAAAAAAGCAGAAGCGTAAAAGCAGGTTATAAAAACAGCTTGTACTCTTGGGATCCCACACAGAACACGTATGGAAAAATCCTGAGCAGCAGTAGTCAGCTGTGGGTGGTGGGGTAACAGGTGATTTCCTTCTTTATACTTTATTTTCCAAATTTCCTACAGTGAACACATATTACTTATATAAATAGCTGAAACAAATTCTTTTTTTGAGTGGTTTAAAAAAAACACTGTAATGTGTCCCAGTTGGTGGGAGACCACTGAGGCTGCAGGGCTTCACCGCCACCACTCCCATTTGCTCTGGGCGAGCCTCTCCCCACCCCTGGGGTGGAAACAGAACTGGCTCAGGGGTCAGCACCAGTGAGCCCACCCAGTTCCAAGTCCTGGGCTCTTTTCACTGCTCTTTTGACTTTTCAGAACATCTTCGACGTCCAGTGTGCAGGACCTGCTGCTCTTATTGGTAGCTGAACTGGTGGCAGTTGCCTGGAAGGTCCTTCATGCTGCATTTCTACTTGGAGCGGCTTGGTGCCTACACCAAAGCCCCATAAAGCACCCTTGGGGGCACACATGTACTCACTCCACAGGTAACAAAGGAAAACGATCTTTTCATTGGCAAGAAGTCATCTTGCTGCCTGTGAGGTTTCCAATGAACAGGGGACAGAATTTCAGCTTGGAGAAGCAAGGCTTTTTGACCCTGCTAAGGGTTGAGGCTTTTCACATGTGAACTGGATGACAAAAATCCCAGTTCCGGGCTTCACCCGGTGGCGCAGTGGTTGAGAATCTGCCTGCCAATGCAGGGGACATGGGTTCGAGCCCTGGTCTGGGAAGATCCCACATGCCGCGGAGCAACTGGGCCCGTGAGCCACAACTACTGAGCCTGCGCGTCTGGAGCCCGTGCTCTGCAACAAGAGAGGCCCACGCATCGCCATGAAGAGTGGCCCCTGCTTGTCGCAACTAGAGAAAGCCCTCGCACAGAAACGAAGACCCAACACAGCCAAAAATAAATAATAAATAAATAATAATAAAAAAAAAATCCCAGTTCCCAAGTCTGGCTACAGGCTTTCTGCAGGGATCCATTCCCAGCATCTGGACTCTCTCTACCTTTCTCCCCAAATCTGTCTTTGTATAGCTGGTTCTGCTTTGCTAAAGACACAGAGAAGTGAAGATGTTCTGCTTGGTTTCAGAAGTTCTAACTTTCACACCTTTCTCAGAGTTGGGGTCTTGTCAAAATCTAAGGCTCAACCTAAAGAATTAAGCTTAACACCCAGAAAAGTTAAGAGTACTCCTTCCAGCCCCTCCTGTTGTTGATAAATCTCTGTGCATTCTCCTCTTCTGCTTTCGTAGCAAAACCCTGGCTTTGAGCCTGGCATGCAACTGCCCAGCTAGAGGAGCACATTTCCAAGACGCTCTTGCAGCATCCGTGGCTGCAGGGAAAACGCTTCAGAGGTCACCTCGGACAAGGGGCGCCCAAGCCCGGCGGGTGGAACACCCTTGCGTATTTAACCTGGTGCACATGGGTGACAGCCAGTATCACTCCTGACCTGGCAATGAGGACTGGGGCGGGGTCCTGCCTGGCCACACACTCATCCCACTGCAATGCCAGGCCTGGCTTGGTGCCTGCTGGTCCAGGAATTCAGTTGGAACTGAGACCAATGGCTCTAGAAACAGCCTGGCTTTGGGCCCCTCCCAGCCAGCGTGCACTCAGTCAAGATGGGACACACATGACCAGAGACTGACGGCAGTGGCATCAACACCCCCAGACTTGTTCCCATCTGCCACCTCGGTCCAACCCGGGGCTCCCTTCTGCACGTCTGCACTCTGCCTGCGATGCACCTTCCTAGTCCCACTCAGTGTTCTCCTTATTTCAACCCCCTCGTCGAAGGATACCAAGCTGGGCGTCATGCTCGCTCTTAAGGGTCACATCTCGTGGGGGAGCCCAGACACCCCTGAGTGGAAGTGTGGGAGAGCACTTCTCTCATGGGGTTCACAGGCGGACTTTATCAATCCCTAAACAGAGGTAGCGGGCGAGCACCTTTCTCAGTGGGCTTACGAATCTCTCTCAGGAAGTGTTGGGGCCGCACACCTTCCTTCCTCTCCTGGATTCCTCGTATATCCTCCTCTCCTGACTTCTTGGACTGTCTATTGGTCCTTGAGCCTCCTTGGAGGCCCCTGGCTCTATTTGTTTCTCTTTCTTTTGTTTCAGTGATAAAGTTAATCTGTTCAGTTGGCTCAGGGCCTAGGTCTCCTCCCTCCATCTCTGAAGGATTTAGGCCCTGGGACTCTTGTTCCTTTCCTTGACTAATCCAAGGGGCATCCTCAGGCTAACCAACCTGGCAGATTTCAGGTTGGCTGGTGGCTCTCAGGGACCCCACTGTTGACACTGGGAGAATGCCAGGACAAATGACTACCATCTGGCCAGGATCAATCAGACCCCCGTCATGTCAAGACATCCCAATAAAAAATGGGGGCAACTACAAGCATCCCGAAGGACTCCCCGCTAGGATGCATATTAGCTAATTGGGGAAAACTTAGGACGGTTTAAGAAAAAAACAAATTAATTTTCTTTTGCAATACTGCATGGCCCCAGTACGAACTAGGGGACCAAGAGATCTGGCAAAAAAAATTGGGTCATTAAATTATAATCCATCTTGCAGCTGGACTTATTTTGCAAAAGGAGAGGGACTTCCCTGGTGGCGCAGTGGTTAAGAATCTGCCTGCCAGTGCAGGGAACACAGGTTCGAGCCCTGGTCCGGGAAGATCCCACATGTTGCGGAGCAAGTAAGCCCGTGCGCCCCAACTACTGAGCCTGAGCTCTAGAGCCTGCAAGCCGCAAGTACTGAAGCCCACGCGCCTAGAGCCTGAGCTCCGCGACAAGACAAGCCACTGCAATGAGAAGCCCGCGCACTGCAACGAAGAGTAGCCCCCGCTCACCGCAACTAGAGAAAAGCCCGCACACAGCAATGAAGACCCAACGCAGCCAAAAATAATAAATAAAATAAAGATTTATTAAAAAAAAAAAAAAAGAAAGGTAAATGGAGGGGAAGTCCCATCCATCCAAATGTTCATGACCCTATTCCATAATCCAGGTCTGAAGAACTCCTGCCGGGGTGTGCCTGGCTCACACCCCTTTCCAAGTGCCTTCTTCCCCCACGGGGGCCCAATGTTTTAGATGATCCCTTATGAGTCCACTTCCCTGGGGTCCACAAGCAGGAACTCCTACCTCCCTCAATTCTGAGGGGCCACAGTCTTCCAGACCATTTACCCCTAATGACCCATCTGGGGAGCTGGAGACCCCAGACCCCCATAAATCAGCTCATGGATTTGGCGTTTGGAATATTTAACAATACAGATAGGGTTGAAGAGACAAAAAGGATTCAGGGACAACAGCAAAAAGCACGGTTACTGGCAGAGGCCCTAACCCCTGCACCATCTCAGGGTTTCCCACCCTTGCAAAGATCCATGGTGAGGACAGGATCCAGGAAGCCTGGATCAGAGCCACTGTCTCACTGAGAAAGGATCTGTTTTAAGTGTGGACAAGAGGGCCACTGGAAGAACGAATGCTCCCTGTATGGGAAAAGTCCACCAGGACCCTGCACAATAGATCAAGAGGGCCACTGGAAGCGGGACTGCCCCCAGTCCCGAAGGGGACTCGGGACTCTCAAACCAATGATGGCTGAGAGGACCAAAGACTGACAGGGCCGGGGACCCGGGACCCTCCCCAGCTCCCCAGTGACACATGGTCATTTCTCCGGAGGAGCTTTGGGTAACCCCTGACGTGGCAGGTAGGAAAGGTATTTTCTTAGTAGATATGGAGACTGCCTACTCCGTGCTGATTTCCCTGGACCCCGGTCCTCCTAACCCTGTAAGATAACGGGGGTTGATGGAAAGCCCAAAACGAAGTGCTGCTCATGCCTGAGCGCCCCATTCCCTTGTTGGGAAATGGACTTGCTCACTGAATTCCAGGCATCCACCAAGAAAAACAATTACTCTTGGCCAGGGGAGCATGCTTCAGTCCCAAGTGAGAGGAGGTCTCCATTCCACCCCATCTAAGTTTTAAAACTATGGGCTGTTAAACTCGTTCACAGTGCTAGAACTAAAGGTTGCTTTCTTCTGCATTCCCCCGCTCCCAGACTCCCAATATCACTTTTCCTTTGAGTGGGCAAATCCGGACACTGTAATGCCATGAATGCCTCCTCTGTGTGTGCTTATAAAATTCAAGCCGAGGGTGCCTACAGAAGAGGAATGGAATGAGTGAAAAAATTGGGCTAAAAACTGTCCAGCTATCTTAAAAAATGGGATCACATGAGGTTACAGGAAAGCCTCCTCAAAGGCCGGACTGAGAGCCATAATTTAAAAATTTCTTAAACCCAGGGAGGATCCCCAAAATTGTGTGTGAACAGATTACCAAAATGTGAGGCCACTGGTCTGACTAAACTAACCATACCTGATAGGAATTTTGGGGGAGGGCTTCTCCCCTAAGCTAAATAAGGAAAAGTAAAACATTCCAACATAGGTGAATGGGTATATCAGCCCTTCAATATCACTGAGGTAGCCACCCAATTCTTTAAAAGAACAAACAAAAAAATGTCCTTGTCTTACAAATCAAGTCTTTACAGGAACAGAGGTGTGGCTCCAAAAATAATCCAAAGTCCACCAATCCTTTTACCACTCCCAAAACCTTCCCTATTTATCTTAAGAGGCTTGTAAGTATTAAACAAAGGGGAAACCTAGGAGGAACTTGCCTATGCCTGTGAGATGCAAATGTCCTACCAGGAACCCTTGTCTCTGCCATCTTTTTTTTTAAAGGAGTTTTCGATGTGGCCCATTCTTAAAGTCTTTATTGAATTTGTTACAATATCGCTTCTGTTTTTTATGTTTTCATTTTTTGGCCGCAAGGCATATGGGATCTTAGCTCCCCGACCAGGGATCGAACCCGCACCCTCTGCATCGGAAGGTGAAGTCATGACCACTGGACAACCAGGGAAGTCCCTCTGCCATCTTTTTAAAATGCAAATTTTGAAAAGGGGCATAAATAATTTGGAACTTGCCAAGCACAAATAAAAATCTTAAACACCTTCCATAAATATTAGTAGAAAGGGTTTAGCCATCTAGATAAGTGAGCTTGATTTGTTCCATCTGCTAGGAACCCAATTTTGATCCAACCTCTTTGTAGACTGATGGATTTTACATTGCTGTACCTGACTCATGGCTGAAATTTTGGAATGGGAACTACGAGGCCTCTGTGTTTGTCTGTGTGTTCATTTGTATCTATATGTGTGTTGTAGATGTATGGTATTGCCAAAAATTAATTCGTAGAAGAGCTCTATTTAATTGACTTAAAGGAAATTACGTGTTCATATAAATGCTCAGAAATAGAAAATAATCTGGCCAGAATGAATTTCAGGTTCATGTCATCTGGAAAATATTTAGTACTAAACTGATACCTGGTATTGAAGGTGGCTTAAGCTTGTTGGTTTAATATAGACATGTCTTTAGAGTCATCAATGTTAAGTATAATACTTCTGTTGACCCTAGGTTTACTAGACCTTACATCTATTGCAAACTTGTCAGCAAGAAAAATAACTCAATGTGGAAAAAACAAAACTTAAGTTAAGATATGTGTTTTCCGTAAAAGGTGTGAGGAATGAAAAAAATACTGAGAAGAGTTATGCACGATCAGGGTTTTCTAAGATTGGATTTAATTTAGTTGGGTAAATGGATTTTGTTGGGAGTAAGCTAAGGTAAGACTTGGATTTGGTTTTTCTTTCTGTTAAGAGAACAAAGTTTTCTTGGAATGCCGTTTTTGATAACAGATTGTCTTTAAGTGATCTGTATTTGTTTTTGAGACCTCTTGTAACTTTGGTTAAGAAATTAGTATTGTCTCACAGAGACCGATGATCTTACTTGATCAAGTGTTTTAATTAAAACTTTTTGACAAACTCCCCAAATTCAAATTTTAATCAAAGTTCTTTTGACTTTCAGCTAACTTTGGGATGCTTTAGAGGGCTCCTGAGGCATCTCAGAGAGAAATATTTAACTAGTATTATTTATTTTATTAAAAAAAAAAATATTTATTGATTTATTTGGCTGTGTCGGGTCTTAGTTGAGGTATGTGGGATCTTTCGTTGTAGCGCAGGCTTCTTTCTAGTTGTGTTGGGTGGGCTCCAGGGTGCACAGGCTCAGTAGGTGCAATGCGCAGGCTTAGTTGCCCCGCGGCATGTGGGATCTTAGTTCCCCGACCAGGGATCGAACCCACGTCCCTTGCATTGGAAGGCAGATTCTTAACCTCTGGACCACCAGGGAAGTCCCAAACTAGTATTATTTAGTATGCTGAATTACATAGAAAGCATTATCACACGAGCCATAAAGCTACTTAAAAATATACTGTATGGATGAATGTTATTAATATAGACATTCTAAAAATTACATAAAGTTTCTAAAATTTGGGTATGTCCTGGTATAAGGCTAGAGTTCTAGTTGTTACCTTAAAGTGTTGTTATGTCACAACAGTAACCAAGCTTCTTTATTACACTGTAATCAGATGCTTAACCATGCCTTTTAAGTCTTTTGTTGTTGCTGCTGTTAATATTTATTTACTTATTTGGTTGCGCCGGGTCTTTGTTGTGGCAGGCGGGCTCCTTAGTTGCGGCATGTGTGTGGGATGTAGTTCCCCGACCGGGGATCGAACCTGGGCCCCCTGCATTGGGAGCACGGAGTCTTAACCACTGCGTCACCAGGGAAGTCCCGCCTTTTAAGTCTTTTGTCATTTATAGAGTTATTGTACTCTGATGCTGTTACAAAAGTGCTTCATCTTCAAAAAGATTCATAGCAAGGCTAGGGAAGCAGTTACCACAGTTCCACATCAAGATGATGGCTATGCGAGGATTCCTGCCCATACCAACTCAAAGCAAGAAGCTGTCCCCCACCCCCCCTAGATCAGGTCCCCTGGGACCCCCTAGATCAGGCATCTAGAGATTTTTACTCCCTGACAGGCAGGGTCAATGACCCTACTGAGCCCTGAAGCAGCTACAGAAGGCAGACCATGGCCCCTCTGCTTCCCATAAGATTATGGGAGTAAAATCTCTGAGGGGGGAATGAGAGAGGAAGGGGGCCAGACACAACCTTTAAAAGAATGACACAGCCCGAGGACACGACAAAAACTGATTAGAACCAAATTGGTCCAAGATGGCGGAAGAGTCAACTTCCACTAGACCCTGAGTTTCAGTATACACTCATTGAAACACATCAGGAAGCTAAATGACACAACTACAGGTGCCATGACAGTTCCATAAAGGTAAAAAAGTGGGCAGTGGCCCAATTCCTGGAAATCCCCACCCCTTCCCACAAATAGCTGGAATACTCCTCCCACTCGTTAGCCTATGAAATTACCCACCACTATAAAAACTGACAACCCCATACCCTGGTGCCTCTTTCATCTTTCGAGATGGCTCACACTCTGTCTATGGAGTACTTATCTCCCTGCATAAACCTTTTCTCTCTTTTAAACAAACAAGCAAAACCAGGAAGGACCTCAGCCCTCACCCGTCCTTCTCCTTGTCCCCATCATGCAATGGTTTCACTGTGAATCTCCAGAGAACACTGGCTATGGGGTCAGGCTTTGGGTTTTTCCCCATTCATCCCACCTCACCCAAACTGGGCTGCTCCTATTTCTCGTACGGGTGGTCTGTGTTAATATCAATACACGCCCAGGTTACTACACCATTTAGCAAATAAACAAAACTATCAAATTTTCACTGGAGTGAAAAGTCTAGTTTTGTCAATACTTTTGACCCACCAACTGCCCAACACATTAAGTAGCGCTACAATTTCAAAAAAGAATAAAGGTGGTCCGTACTCATCCATACTTGAAATTGTCGACTCTGCTTGACAGGGACCACCTGGGCTGCGCACCAGCAGTCACGGCGCCAGTGCCTGTCTTGGAGAGGAGATGCTGTGAGCAGAAGTCGGGGCCAGAGGTCCCGCCTCCTCCTCCTTCCTCGAGACCAGACCAGAAAGGAGGATCCAGATGCTGATGGCTTTCCTCTATTCTCCAGCATCAAAGACATAGGATAACATGCCTTTGCTTTTCCAGTCCAAACATTCCAGTGTTTTGGTTCAATTCATTAATGCTGTGATACTGGGAAACTCAACCCAGCAAAACGTGCCCTACACACCGAGCGAGGTCAAGACAAGAGGATGTCCTGCACAGCCTTTCAGGGTAACAGGAACTCCCACCCTCTACCCATAGGCTAAGTCGGTATGTGACAAGCCATGAGACAAGCCCATGCCAAGCCTCCAGAGCTCTAAGAAGGAGGGGAGAGGACCAGAGACACAAAGAGAAGCCAGGTGGGCTGAGGGTGAGAACGCTGAAGACTGGGGGCAGCAGGTGACAGCTGAGCTGGGTGCTGAAGGACAAGCAGAGACTGGCCTGGGGACCCGAGCCAAGTAGGGACCAGCACAGCAGCCCCCAGGCTGCACAGTGCATTCAGGGAATGGGGTGCGCCTGGGGCTGGAGGAGCAGCCCACAGCTCTGGTGTTGGGACATGGCTCTCAGGGGCACCCTCTACCAGAGGACTCCTGGTGCCACGCTAATGAACACAACCGCATATGCTCCTACTTCCCAGCTTATCTCCATGCAGAACATGCCTGCTCTGAGAAAGTACTCACACCTCCCCACGCCTGCTGGCAGTTCCCTCCCGAGAGAGAGGGAGGGCAAGTCAGTGCAGACCTCGCTCTGGAAAGAGGTGGTGAGCCAGGTGCCCCACACTAGGATGCTTCCTTTCTGGTCCCCAGGACCTGGCTTCCCAGGGCAGCAGGGTCTCATTTGGTCTGGCAGCAGAACTCTCCCCCGAAGCCTGCCACATCACTGCCTAAGGAAGTGTTGGCCCTAAGTCCCCTTAACAGAACAGAGGCGCATTGTCTGAGACGTGCTTTATTGGGATGGCGACAAGAAAGCCTGTCCAGCAGCATGCCAGGCCCACCGCTGCCCTTACACGTCCCGAGCTGGAGGTGGGATGGGCCCTCCGTGCCTGCCTTTGTACACACTACGCCCTCCTCTTCCACTGAGCAGACTTGTGGGGCTTCAGGCCATACCTGTCATCTCTACGTGCCTCCTCCACCCAGACTGGGCTTCCTGCTTGGCCCCAAGCCCTGGTGTTCCTTCATGCAGCGCTGGCCATACCAGGTTTCAAGGCTGTGTCTTTGTACTTCTTCCTGTGAGAACGTGCTTCTAGAGGACACGGGTTTTGCCTTATTTTTGGATCCCCAGAGCTCAGCACAGGGCCCTCCAGAGTAGCTGTCCCACCTTAAACCCCCCCAAGTATGAATGTCAATGAAGGAATATATGAACATAAAAACAATGATAGAAAGTCTTCACATCTTGTCCTGAAACATCTGAAAAGAACTGGGGCAGTTTAACTTAGAGAAGCAAAATTCAGGGATGGAATACAATTTTTATCTTCAAATACTTGAGCCTTGACTAGTTAAAGGCTAGTCAAGGAGAGTAGGAGAGATTCCCAGGGTGGTGCAGGAAGCTGCTGTGCATCTGGAAAACGCAGAACCAGCCCGAACTCCTCGCAGCCCTCTGGCACTGGAGGCACCCAGCAGAAACCAGAGAAGTTCCTGATGAGCAACTGCAGACTTCCCTTCTGTGTGAGGGACGATTCTGGCTTAAAATAACACTCAGAGATGGGTTAAGTGGGTGGGATGTAGAGGGAGCAGGAACGTACAAATGGCACAGGGGAAGAGCCGTGGTATGATCGGTCGTCTCTTTTCTTGGTGACACCCCCAGGAAGGCCTCTACTTATCACCATAACTAGAAACCACAAGAATGAATATCCAGGGAGCTGGGAGAGGATGTGAGAACCTCAGAGTGTGCAACCACTCAGCCCCATCACACAAACAACCAAAAAAACAAAATAAATCAGCAAGGTGACCAAACCAACGCCGATGGCATCAGAAGTGCCCAACACGGCCCCCAGTCTCCCCTGCCCTCACCCCAAGAGATCCAGGTCGTCTCGGCAAGCGTGGTCTGGCCTCCACCCCAAGGTGACCCTGCTCTGTAGGAGGCTCCTGCGCATGACAAAGAGTCAGAGCGGGGGGCCACCGTTAACACGCAAGCGAATCTGACGGACCACCTGATTGAACACAGCTCACACGCACTGCCGACCCTCAGGTCGCTACTCTTTCAGCAGTCTGAAATCCAAATGCTACACTGACCGAGCGATTCTTTGTGGCGTGGGACGGAGTACGGCACTAAGCCAAGCGTTTCAACTTGCAGTTTCACATCTGATGGCAAATGTCATGTGATGTGGGGCCTCCTCCTGGTACGTCCCCAGGAACTTGCACGGTCTGAGCCCCACTTGAGCTGAATGACACCATATGGGCATCAGTTATACAGGCAGCTGGGTGAAGAGTACAGTGCACCGGTCACCTGGACTGCAGGCTCCATTCTCAGCCCACCTCTGGGCCTCGTCTATAAAACAGGAAAGGCTTGGAGAGCTGCCGGACACCAAGGAGGATGGGCCTTGTACAAACCAAACATGGCTTCCCACAGCTGCTGCCTGTTTCAGCCTGGGCCGTCAGGGGACAGGCAGCTACAGGGGAAACTCATGAACAGCTGCCTCGTGCTTTCCAGATCTCTCTTGCTTGCGCTCCATCATCATCCTGAGCCTCATCACTCAATGAATACTTATTTTGTGCTGTGTACCAGGCGCTACTCTAGGTACTTGGGTTACATGAAAAAAAAGGGCTTACATTCTAGTAAGGGCAGGAGACGAGAGACAGAATAAATCTGTAAATGAGGCTGACGGTCAGGGCGGCAGGAGCAGCAGGCGGTGAGAGGACAGAGCTGGGCAAGCAGGCCCGGAGAGGCCAGGGCCGGCCTTGGTGGAGGCGGCGCTGTCGGCTTCCTGTCTGCACGCTCACACCAGGCCTGCTGCTTCTCCCCGTCCTCTGCGGACACTGGCAAAGGCTTGGGGCTAGCAAGGTGGTGGCACAGGCCCGTCAACTTTCCGAACAGCAGGCTCTGAGCCCAGAACTCTACACTTTAGACACTGGGGGAATGTCCTTATGAAGTCTCTGCTGGCAGGGCAGTGTCCCCCCGAGAGCCAGAGTGTGCAGTTCAAGGACTTCTGCGCCTTGGGCAAGCCGGGAGGGAAGGGAAGAGGACCGGCTGGTGTTCTTTACAAAGGCCTGCGCCTGTGCGCGCTGCCGTCTTCCAGACACCTGCCAGGCGCCCTGCTCTGCACTGGCCGTCTGGTGGACCCTGCCAACAACCCAGAGTGAGATACTCTTACAACATGCTGACTTTCTGAGGAGGAAACCTGAGGTTCAGAAGCTGGAATCTGGACACCAGGCTGCCCAGGTCAAGTGCGTACACCTCTAGGCCACGCTGCCCAATTCACTTTTAAACAGGGCTCTGAGTCTGCCTGGAGGGAATCCCGAGGTCCTGCTTCGGCATCCGCCCTGCCCCGGCCTTCCTGGCCTCGCAGCCCCTGCCGCAGCAACTAGCAGGGACTGGCTCAGCGCCCCCGCTGTGGCCAGGGACTCCCCTACTGCCAGAGGACCTTGAGTTCACAAAGGCCTCCTCGCAATGCCCACCCTGCTATCTGTTCTGGGCCCTGAAGCCACCCCTGAGAGTCTGGCCCAAACACAAAGAAAGGTCTCGGACTCTCCCACCACAACCCACTCTCCACGCACATCACATCTCCTCCTCACCAGGTGAGCTCCCTTCCCTGGGGACGTAAGTCTGGCCCAGATGTCCTGCTTGTGCTTTTTTTTTTTTTTTTCCTGCCGTGCCACACAGCTTGCGGGATCTCAGTTCCCCAACCAGGGACCGAACCCGGGTCCTCGGCCGTGAGAGCGTGGAGTCCTAACCACGGGACCGCCAGGGACGTCCCCCTTTCTGACTGCTGAGGGCTGTGATGCTGCTCTGTCACATGTCCCCCAATCTCACCAGCGGCCGGGCAGCCACCCTGGGACGCCGCCGCACCACGCAGCGAGCCCTGCCTGTGAGGAAGCGCCACCTCTGGCTGGCTTCTGGTCTCTCCGCGTGGCAAACCAAGACCAACTCACGAAGCTGCTGGACTCTGGCCTCCTCGATGACTGGCAAGGACACCCGGGGTCTGCGCTCGGGGACAGTCACACCTGGACTCACCTGTGCACTGTCAGGACACCTGCAAGGCATGTCACCCTCTTTACGTCGCTCCCTTCAAAGGCAACCATTTCCCTCCCCATTCAAAAGTGGCTGCTGAGCTGTCTGAAGGATCCCATGGCAAGTTAGTAATAAAAACAAAAAACAACCCAACAACAAAAACCAAAAAAAGCAAAGTTCTGGACCCTCGGATCCAAGCCCTTCCTCATTGCTGCTGCCCCTCTTGCCTGAGCCCGACCAGAAGAGAGAGCACTTCACAGGCATGCCTCCCACGCCCGTGTCTCCCTGCTGCTGCTCGCGGAAGCCCCAGGTGCTCCGTGGAGCCCACGGTCACCAAGCGTCACTCACTGAGCAAGAACTGCTGGGAGAGGGTACTCCAGGGACAGTTTCCACGGCAACGGTAACTTGTTCATACCGCAAACGGAGGGAGATTTTTCTTTTAAACATCATTGTTCTCTATAGAGTTTTGGAGAAACATATGCTGTGGCAGCGATCACAGTTGTGCTTCTGAAAGTTAGTCATGTTTCTTAACAGTTTTCTGCACGGGTCTTCACTTTTAGAAACAGAAGGACAGCCTGAGAACAAGGCACGTCATTAAGAAACGTTGTCTTGGTTCCTCTGATTTGCCTGATCTAGATGAGAGGAAAGTCGACCTAACTGGAAGATAAGCCTTATTTTCAAGAGTAAGACAACACTCTGATTGTCAGGTAAATAAAACCAGTAGTACTGCCTCGCCAGGTACCTCACCTCACTTCTGAGGGATTCCAGGGAAGTAAATGAGGAAAAAAGTGTGGCTTTGTCTCAAGTAATCCAAGTACTCCAGAATATTCCCTTTCAAAATTCACCGTAGGGGACTTCCCTGGTGGTCCAGTGGTTAAGAATCTGCCTTCCAATGCAGGGGACGTGGGTTCGATCCCTGGTTGGGGGACTAAGATCCCACGTGCCGCGGGGCAACTAAGCCCACGTGCCACAACTACTGAGCCCGTGAGCTCTGAAGCCCGCGTGCCACACTAGAGAGCCCGCGCTCTGGAGCATGTGCGCAGCTAGAGAGCCTGTGTGCCACAACTACTGAGCCTGTGTGTTTTGGAGCCCGTGTGCCACAACTGGAGAGAAGCCCACGTGCTGCAAAGAGCCTGTGTGCCGCAACAAAAGATCCCGCGTGCTGCAACTAAGACCCAACGCAGCCAAATAAAGTAAAAAAAATTCACTGTATGGAGAATAAAAATGCCATATCCTGAGGACGTAGTATCTCAAGGACGGACATGGGCCCCTCAGTAATGGATGAGATTTCATGTTTTAACCTCAGTGAAGGTAACACTACCTATGCTGCCACTAAACTCAAACCTTCATCAATAGAGCCTTTTACATACAACCAGTTCAGATGACTTCTGCAGGTGAATACTGGTACTACAAACACAGTTTCTCATTGGATCAGTAACATATTAAGATGCAGATATGGCTTATGACAAATAAGTAACCAAAAATAATATGAACATTTGTGTCTGTATAAAGAGTGGCCATTTCATTAGGGCATGTGGTAAACTAATTTCTCCTAAAGGAGTTTAACTTCTAGTATTCAATTTGTCCTTGAAAACATAAATATGGAAAACAATTTAAAACACGTCTAAGGCAACAGGATCAGAAGAAACTCGGTGCAGCCACACCTTCGCTTGGCAGAGCTCCGCTTCACCCCCGCAGCTCCCACAGGGCCATCTTGCACAGGAAGTCGTGCACACTGAGCTCTCGGAAAAGTGCATGCTGAAAGGGGATGGGTCTGGAGGAGAAAGAAAAATGCCTCAAGTGAAAAAAGGAGGGGACTTGTTTTGTTTTTTTTCCTGTGATCACAAAGGTTTGAAAGTACCAGTAAGGTGAAAATGACTGGCTCTATTGTTAGGTCAAAGGGCACTGACCCCTCCATCCTTCCCTGACCCTGGCTGGGGACCACAGGCCTGGCGCTCCTCCCACCACAAGGCTCTCCCGCCAGGCCCACCTCTTCTCCCCGTCCTCCCCAGGCACTGTCTCTGGGGCTCGGCACTGGTCCTCTCCTCTGCTCTGATGAGCTTCTCTCTCACTTGCCGAGGGTTCCTGGGGTCTCTCCTCAGTCTCCACCTGTGTGTAAAGGTACCTCAAACTCGATGTGTCCAAACCTGTTCTCCCACCCCCAAACTCTCCCACAACCCGTCCTGTTCCACGGGCAGCAACCCTCTCCTTTCTGCTGCTCCGGCCAAAAACTAGACGGTCATCCTTGGCTTTTTCTCACTTACCCATTTCTAATCCAGGAGTAAATGCAGTTGACTCTTACTTCAAAACATACCCAGAATCCAACCACTGTCTCACCAGGGCAGCATCACCTTTGACCTAATTATGGCCGACAGCCTCCAAACGGCGTTTCTGGCTTCTCCTCACGCCCTGGGATGAATTCGCAACACAGCTGCCAGAACAAGCGTTTGAAAGCCTGAGGCCACTCTTCTTCTTCTGTTTGAAGCCCCCAGCTGCTCCCATCTCAGAGTAAAAACACATCTGCATCGCCTCCGTGGCCCAGTTGGCACCCTGACCAAACGCCCTCCACTCTGCTCCAGCTCGCTGGTGCGCTCCGGCCTTGGCCAGACGCTCTTCCGGGAGACGTGCGCGGATGCCTCCCTCGTAGCCACGCCGCTGCTCAAGCACCCCATCCCCACCCGAGCCCCAGGACCTCTGGAATGCCTGACCCTGCCCTGTGATGTTTTTCATGCCATTTACCACTTTGTTCCATACTAGATACTGTACTATTGTTCACTGACTGCTCTCCTATTAGGGCATACGCTTTAAGAGGCTAGGGATGTATCCCAAATACCCAAAACAGTGCTCTGCCTGTGGTAGACAGTAAGTATTTGTGACTGAGTGACTGTCCAGACTTTCATACTTGGACCACCACCGACAAACCCAGAACCCAAACAGCACACCAATTAATGTGATAATATCCCTGTGAGATTAAAGCATCAAACTGACGGATGAGTTCATTACCCTCTTTATGTAACCATGTAGGTGTTGGGAAAAGGCTGTTGAGTCTAACTCATGTACTGAACCACAAAGAACAGGAGAGGAAAATTACATACTTCATGCAGAACAAACCCAGAACTGCCAAGGCCTGGCGTTTCTCCACACGGGGGTGTGCCGGGGCTCCCGAGGCCGAGGCTGACGGCCACTCCCGACTCCCATCCTGCTCAGGTCACCAGGAGGGCCATCTTCTCCCTTTATTGCCTTTGGGGAAAAAATATGCTAGAAATCACAAAATGTTGGGATCCACGCTAAGGAAAAAGTGGCCCAGCCTTCGCACACTTTCCATTTGCTTTTGTTCAACTTGGTGGTGGAGGCAAAAACACATACTTTTAAGTCACTGCCTTAATCTGAGTCTTAAATACAGTATTAGAAGACAATGCAAGATTTTACTGAGAAAAAGTGAATTTTTAATTATCTTGTGAATCTACTTAGAAAAACACACACAAGCAATGTTCACAACTATAAATTTAAACCTTTTGCACTAAAAAAAGACACGAAACAACAAACACAAAACCACAGGCATGAACTGTAAACCTGCATTAATTACCAACTAGTCTTAAAGTTAATTCTTAGTAGTAATTCAGTATTTTCCTCCTTGGCAATTTTAATGTTTTAGCACCAAATAATCTCCCACAGAGGTACTCGTAACAACTCTGGTTGCCAGTGTAAGGAGATGCTTCCGTAGCACTACTTCACACACACACCGTCCACTCTCACACCCGCACAGACAGGAGGCACGTGGAGATGGATGTCACACGCTGACTTTCAGGGCAATGGAAATAAGACAGAGGGCACACGTGTCACACGTCTTTAATGTAGTGCATTCGTAGAAAAAAGGCCAGCTTTCGCTCCCAGGCGTGCTCTCGTCCTTATATTTTAATATCATGATTTAGAAGATGCAGACGTTATTGCCTAAATATTATTCTATACATTTCCATCAGTGTTCAGGAAAACACTTTAAATTGCTACTTAATTTACACCATAATTACTGGGTTACAGCTTTAGCTCATTGGCAATTTTGGAAGCGATATTTTTGAAAGCTATGGACGTCCCTGATATCCGCTTAAACCGGACCCCGTTCAGAGACAGTCTTGGCAGCTTGCACACTTCCATCTCCCACTGCACGAGGCTCTCCGCGTGCCCGTCGCCGTGGACACAGAAGAGCAAGAAGCGCTCTCTCTGCTCGTAGTCACAGTTATTGGCGTCCAGCACTTTGCGGATTTCCCGCATCATGTCATTGGGATCCATGGAACTAGTGGTTTTCATGCTCCAGGTAAAGCGCAGGGAACGAGGTTTTGCTTCTTTGTTTTCCTCCTTTTGCTCAGCAGATACGTTGCGACTGAAAAGGCACAGTGGCAGGTTTATTCTTAATTGCACAGGAAAACCCACCTTTTCTACTCTACCCAGCTCATGACCAACATCTTCGATACAGCATGATAAATGACTTCCACGTTTTTCCCGCATAGGCTCATGGTTGGTAGTCTGTTCCTTTGCTAAGAAGTACTCACCTATTTCTCCACAACCCCCTTCCCGTCCCAATCATAAGCCACAGATGGAAAAAATCTACCAGGCCGAAAAATCTGCACCAGTCAGCCGGTGAAAATTAAGAAAGTAATTTGTTAAACAGAACCCTTGGGAGCAGGCAAAGTGGAGAGCGAGCTGAGCACGTCTCCAGAGCCCAGCCCTTGCCATCCAGGCTGGCTGCCGGCGGCAAGGGGCCGCAGGGCCCTTCACAGGCCAGCTCAGGGAGGTGGCGGCAGCAGCCCAGCCACCAGGTCCGCTTGGCCTGGCTGCTTCTCCTACCACAATTTTTAAAGATTCAATTCATCATAACCTCCACTGTAACTGTTACTCAGGATAACCAGTGACTCAACACAGTTGAAAATCGCTTTCCCGGCAAACGGCCCCAGATGCTGAGCACAGCTAGGGAAGGGGGTGGGCCATTCTCAGTCCCCTACTACCACCTTAGCATTTTTCCTTCTACTTTGTTAATTTAAACTTCCAATTTCACAGTTAAAAAGAATTCTTAGATGACACTACCTTACTACTGAAATAGGAAAATGAAATGTTGAGGCTTACTCAAACTGTACAGATTCACAAGGTGTAGGCTGTGATCCCAGGCACGGCTCTCTCAGGAACTCCAACAGGCACCTACCATCTCACTGCTCTGCGGTATTTAATCATTACTGCCACAAACCGTTACTGACATTCTCAATTCGGAGGGTGAACACCTAACATGCTTGTGCATTAAAAACTCACAGTGTATGTATGTTAAATACACTCAATCCTATGGCAAATTCATCAGAGCTGAGAGTGGGCCATAGGTTTTACTATGTATATAACTCTCCCTGTCATCCACCTGCTAACAGAATATTCAGTTTGGTTCACACCTACCAAAACTGTTTGAAAGCTTCCTAAGTATAAAATGCTGTTAAATACTAAATAGGTTACAAAAAAAAGCAAAAGCTCTCTAAGCTGGGGTCAGGGGAGGAAAGACTAAAACACAAGGAAACAGCAATAGCACAGGTAAGGCACGGGCAGTCAGCTAGAGTCCCAGAGAGGTGGAGCCCGCCTGACGGGAGGAGTGCAAGAGAAGGGAGGAGTGGAGCGCAGGGAAAGGCAGGGGGCAAGATGAGAAAACAGCTTCGGGGCGGGGTGGGGTGGGCAATGGCATCTGAGAAGAGCTACGAAGGGCCCATGGGATTTCAACAACATGATTGAGGTGGGAGAAAGTCTGTGTCTAGAGCAGAGGAAATCTCTTAAGCGAAGGCAAGGAGGTATGGAAAGCACAGAACATGTCGAGGGACCCACGGACTGGAGCTGAGGGCGCAGTCCCCCCTACCCCGACAGCCGCTGGCGTTTACTGAGCCCTTGATCCTCAGCACACCAGGAGGTGGGTTCTGTGAGTCCCTCCCAACTATGGCTGGGGAGACAAACTCAGGGCAGCTAGACTTGCTCAAGGGCAGGTTGGGGGATGCTGCCTGACTCTCACCCCGAACTTCTATATCAACTGAGGGATTTGTGTGGGGGGGAAACTGGGGCTGCTGAGGCCACACAGGGACTTGTATGGACATGGTCGGCCAGGCGATGGGGCCACTGCAGGTTTTCATTCAGGGTAGTCATATGATCAGAGCTGTGTTTTAGGAAGACCAGGAAGAGATGGGCCCAAGAAATGGGCTAACAAGGACCTGAAACAGCATGGTGGCGACTGGCATAAAAAAGGGCGCAAGTGGAAGAAATCTGGAGTCCTGAGCCCATCTGGTGACTCCCCCCCGCCGCCATATCCATGCAATGACAGGTACAGAAAATTTAAAAGCAAAACACTCAACTACATAATCACTCTTTTTTTTTTGGCCGCACTGCACGGCTTGTGGGATCTTAGTTCCCCGATCAGGGGCTGAACCTGGGACCTAGTGAAAGCACAGAGTCCTAACCACTGAATTCCCTACATAATCATTCCCAAAAAAAAAAAAAAAAAAAAAAAGACATCTAATTTGAAATATGAAAATTCTCCTAGGGAATTTCCTAGAGGTCCAGTGGTTAGGACTCGGCGCTTTCACTGCCAGGGCCGGGGTACAATCCCTGGTCTGGGAACTAAGATCCCACAAGCCACATGGCACAGCCAAAAAAAAAAAAAAAAAAAATTCTCCTGAATATTCTGCTTTCATTCCTTGAGACTACGACTATGCCAAGAGTTCTCACCAGGTCGACAATGCTCCAGACTCCCAGACCTCACCTTGGGTCAGGAGAGCTCAGAGGCAGGAGGAATGCGTTTTTGTTTTTTTTTCCTAATTACAAAAGGAAATTTATTTCAAAAGCATAAGGGAACATTTACATTTGAACAAGGGTATATACAGGTGTCTCGCAAAAGAAAACTAATCCATGGCACGAAGTTTTTGGTTCAAATCTTTGAAACAGAAATAACCTAAGTTGTTTGTGCACTATTGCCTTAGGAAAGGGAAGGGGAACAATGAGGTGGTAAAGGAAGGAACACAGTCAACTTAATATCAAACTTTAGAAAGTAAAGTCACTTCTGCTTAGCTTTGAGTTTACAAATATTAAAAAGAAAAAGAGGGAAAAATTACACTTAATGTTCAAATTTATATAACTGTAGTCCCAGAACAGCATCTATACTTGAAATGGCTTTAGGCCACTGGCTGATCTGCCGCTGAGGTCCAGGCTACCTGGTCACAGTTTTCAAATGGCAATTCCACGTTCCTATGCCTAGGAATGCGTATTTTAATACCCAAACACCAGTGAGAACCCAGGTGGGGCTGGGACCCGAGGCTTCCACCAGCAGGTGGCTGCAGCACTCCAGCGCCCTCATGTGGCTGCCAGGTGCCGGCGGCAGCAGCAATGCTTCCTGACCACATACTGCTGGTGGCACTAAGCAATCCCACTTGGAGCAGGGATAGATGCAGAACGTTCAGAAAAGGGTGTTGCCTCTGCCGCAGAAATGAGGTAAATACCTATAAAATATTTTAAGTAAAAATCGTTTCCCTCACCTTGAGCCCTCATATCTCCCGTTCCTCTCATATTCAGTTGGAAGCCTCAATGAATAGAATGTAGAAGCACAGAGAAGTGGGAAAGAGAAAAGATATCTTACACACCAGTACATGACCAACCCAAATATAAACACAGACATCATAAAATGAACAAATCCAAAGCACTTTTTGGTCACCAGCTGAGCTTATTAAAACTCGTACTCTTGTAGGTGTGACTCTGCCAGAGGCCATCCCCATGTGTTCATGAAGGCCGTGCAAGAGGCTGGCTGCACACCTGCTTCACATACACAACAGGTATTCCTGCCCAGCTCTGGAATCTGCGCACACTCACGGCCTTCAACTGGAGGTATTCTTTTTAATCACTACCCAAAGTATAGTGGGTTTCCAATTAAATAATCATGGAGTGGAGTTTCCCACAGGAAGAAAGCACTCTTCCCGCGGTTTCTGATAAAGAGCTCACGTGAGCAAAGCCTCTCCGTGACCCACTGGTGGCCTCCACATAAACACCCACACCCTGGCCCTCCGGTGGGCTGAGAGGAGCAGGCACGGCGCGGCTGCAGCGGCAGCTCTTCCCCTCAAGGGTGTGTGCGTCCCGAGACAGCGAGCAACGCTTCTGGTCTCTTGAGCGTCACCACCAGAAAACTATCTACCTAGTAAGAATAACATTTACTACAGCGCTTTCAGTAAAAATGAGACATACTTTCTTCAGAGGTTGGTGGAAAGTGCCTTTTAGATACAATACTATTCACTCTTCAACTCTTGGAAAATATTAAAACATTTCTGCTATACAGTTGCCCACGTCCGAATTTCTGAAAAACCCCAACAAATGAGGTTGTAGGTGCGAATTTTACATTTATTTCCAGTATCAGGATATTAGCTGATTTATCTGTCATTTTAAAGCCTTCTGCTAATGCAATCCTTCATGAAATAAAAAACGACAGCTAACACAATTACCACTTACCGTTTGCATGCTTGAGGCTAATCATTAATTGCACATTGTTACTGAACATCTCATTCTTCAAACAGAAGCATGCTAAGTGTTTATTAGTATGAAGACAGAATTATTTGGATGCTAAATAATTCTACCAAAGGAAGAAAATGCACAGAGCATGCGTAGGCCTCTTGTTACATGGGTGCCACAGTCCCTTTAAAAATGCCTGACAGAGTTAATCTCTTTCTTTCCAGCTTCCTTTCAAAGAAGTATTTAGTTCTCAGCAGAAAGTTTAGTGTTTAAGGAAAAAAAACAGGGCTAGAAAGCCAAACCTGATGTTAATTGCAGGAGCCATTTCAGGGTGAGGATTGAAAAAAAAATGTGTATATATAAATCCTACCTTTTGATAAACCTGAATGACATGTTTCTAAAAGAAATTAAGCCAAAAAAAAACATTAACAAAAATGAGTTGCACAAGTTAAATAGTCAATTACAGATAGAACAAAAAACAGCAAGTAAAACAGGGCTCCTCTCCTGTCCAATGAACAATGAAACAGCGACATTTGATGAAAAAGTAAAATTATCACAAATAATTGAGTATGTGATCTTTTAAACAGAAATATTAAAAAATCTGTACTTGTAAGAAAAAATTTAGCAGTAAACATTGACATTAACTATAATTAAATGTTTTAAGGTTCTTCAGATGGGTATACCTTAAGATAATAAAATTCAACATTTTGTGTTAAAGTCATTTGCAATGTACTAGAAATAAAATAACATTCCTCAACTTTCTTCAGAATATCTTATGAACAAAAATATCACCTTATACAGAAACATTAAAAATTTCATTATAAAAATATTTATCCATGAAGAGAATCATTACGTATTTCAGGAAGATGATTTAGACATTAACAGAATGTCTGTTACAGTGGTTTCGTATAAATCACTTTTTAAGAAAAAAAGTCATTGGAGGTTAGGTTTTTTTCCCTTCCAGTTTTTTTTTTTTTTCCCTTCCAGTTTTGATATAACTGACATACAGCACTGTAATAAGTTATTGGGAGTTTAAAATGAAGTAGACTTTTCAGAGCTTTAGATATCAAAATGAATGAAAATTAAATGACAACAGTGGGGGGTTCATTTTTATGTTTTATGTAATAAACAGAAAGCTGTATTTAAAAGAAGTGACTCTGCTCGTTAAAAAAAAATTTAAGGAGATGCTTAGGTTGTGCTGAACAGAATTTGACAAAAGAAATTTCAAACTATGGCTCAGGCTTGTATGATCATGCAATAAGCATTCCTGGGTGAGTGTGAGCTGGGCTTGTCAAGCTATCTCTAAATCTCAGTTCTGAGACAGAGCACAGGAGGCACTCAAATGTACCTGAGGATTGACTGAATTAATAACTTCCTTCGTTGTTTTTTTCCCCTAATTTGGGATGACTTTTGCATTGCTTCAGATACCTACCAATTTTAAAAGTATCTAACTGCTGGAGATAACCGCCAATCACTCCATAATCAGATCAAAAGTAGCATACAGCAGGATTACACACAGTAGGAAAGATCATGCACGTGAAAATTGATTAAAAGGCCTTTAAAACGTATTTTCATTTCCGAATTTTCTACCTGAGAAAAGTCAAGGGGACTGCTCAGGTACCATAGGACTGACTTTCTTAACGTTTCCTCCCTTAAATCCCTTGAGGTATAAAGAGGAGGAAGCTGAGGGCTCAAGGCTCTCACACGCCGGCCCGGGACCACGTGGATGACTGAGGAGCACAGAGGCACCTGCGTTTCCGCCCGGGCTGTCCCGCCTGCAGAGTATGGGCGACTCTGAGCGCCCTGAGCCCATAGCTCTCTAAAGCTCTCACAACATCCAGGGCACAGCCAGGAGCAGAGGGCGAGTTTTCTGATGCCAGTCCCACCACGTCACAGCAGGTCTCCTTGCGGCATCTATGTGCCAACACCTGAGCCTTTCCGGCACTAGAACTTTAACCCTCACAATTATTGTTAGGAGAGGATAAGAAGTGATGCTGCGGCAGCAAGAACTCTGACTGCGTTTAAGAATGAACCGACTACAGCTGAAGTACAGCACCAAGGGAGGCCACAGGCCTCAGTCTGCAAACTAACAAACAGAAGACTTTCTGTAAAAATTTTGGGGTGGAAATTATAAAATCAGATGACCCCCTCTAGAATATTTTCAACAAGAAGGCTCAGCCTTCAATTTCAATTCAAATACATGAAATAAATTTAATTAGAAAATGTGGGAAAAGGACTCACGTCTGTAACAGTGCTTTACCGTTTTCTGCCAGGGACACTACATAGTGGGTTCAAGGCTCTTCTGGAGCCACGGATCTGACTCAGCACTCTTCTGCTGTAGGATCTTGAACATGTGACTTAATCTCTCTGAACCTTGCCTCCAGTTTCTTCTATGAAACTGGGACAATGTCTATTCCACAGGGTAGATTACAGAGATTAAATGAGTGTGTGAGAGAGAATGCATGTGTGTGCATACACACATACTTATTTATGTATATAAAATGAGTATTCCTACATCTATAAATCTACAGACATCTCTTTAGCTTAGCACATAGGAAGCATTCAGTATATTGTGGCTGATGCTATTTTTAATCAATGATAGTATTAAGATGACCAAAAAAAACCACGAAGGAGGCAAACAAATAAATTCAAGGATTTTAATGATGTGCAAGGCTTTAAAGAGCCCATTATTGACCAAAATGTAAGGACACAAAGCTGATTGTCCTGTGACTGAAGCTTAGACAGACCTGACTGCCACACATCCCTTCTGTGCTCGGGAATCAGAGGGCAAAATATCAGTTGACATTAAGCAGCCTAGGCTCCAAGGAAGGAGCTAAGGCACAGGGTGGCTGGGGATAGCACCTGGGATGACCCTGAAAGGAAGCAATGCGTTATTTTGGGGGTCATCAGACTCTTCTTGGGTTGAACTCATTGTCTCTCTTGCTGGCCACAAATGGGTGCCCCAAATCTGGCAAGGCCCTTCAGACCATTCTGCTCTTCTGCCCAGCCCAGAATGGGATGTCTCAGCAAAGGGGCTAAGAGAATAATAGGGTAGACCAGAAACTCTGGACTCCTCTGACCTCTAGTCAATGCTAGTGGATATCAGAAGTCCTCCCTAATCTGGTATTTGACATCCTGACAACGAACAGATCATCTGGGGAAAGACAGTTTAATGTGACTTGTCTAAGTTTTAGATGACTGATTTAAGATAAAATTACTGGGGGAGACTGAAAAGTGATATTTAGCTTACAGGTTAAATAAAGAAGACGGCACGGAACAGATCAGTAGGCTAATGGGCCACAGGGAGTCAGAGAAGAGAGGAGGAGGACGTGTATCATTTTAGACTCTGGGAAGACCCCACTGTTGTTCTGTGAAGAAGACACAGGTGATGAACCAGAAGGTCTGTAACAGGCAAAACCTGCAGGACACCTCAGACAGACTAATCCACAGAGAGGCTTAAGTTCAAAGAATTTCCTCTGGGTGTCCTGGAACTGCAGGGGCTCTCAGGTTTCCTGGCTAAAGGTGCCTTTGCTTATAATGCAGAGTGTTATCTTTTCTTTTTCCTCTTATAGCAGCCAATGTTTCTAGGCTTTGCAACTGCTAGACTAGATTCTGGAAATAAAGTTAAAAGTACCTCAAGGGACCTTTAGAGATTTCCCAAGGCCCCAACTGACAGTCTACGGGACATACAAAAGATTTTATACATGACCAGATACTAGCTTCTTCCTGAGAATAAGGCAAGGATTTTATCTCCAAAGCTATTCAATATGGAATGCTACCTTCTTCTCATTATAACTCAGGCCAACAGAGAGAACAACTTCAAGACTGAAGCTCTAAGAAACTTAGTGCTCCTCAACAACACTGGAATGCAACGAGAGAAGAGGAAATGTCTCTCTCCTCCGTGTCTAGGGACGATTACACCATACACGTCTTCCTCAGTGGCTACTTATGGGGCGCCAGCCCCCGGACTACACTGGATCTGGGGTTTTGCTAAACTGAAGTGCACACACCGTGCAGAGAGATGTGAGATTAAAAAGAAAAGTAATTAAACAACAACAACCTCCCAAGTGCTAGAGAACTTTTAGTGTTGTGAAAAGACTCTGAGCTCTATAATTTCTCTTCTGAAAGGTTTTAAAAGTATAGCGTTAGATATGCAAACCAGAACAATGTGAGCTAAAGACAAAATGAAAAGCATCTGGGCAGTGGCTTCACACAACGAGGAAGACGACACTTCTCCTTCTGCCCTTGTGTTTGCTCCAACCAGCACCACCTAGGCACTTACCTCCTTGTGAGTTTGGAAGTTAATTTACTAAAAAGATTAGTGGAGCCTCGGCTTCGAGTCTGCGACAATGGTGTGGCTTCATGGGACAGGCTGGGTGAAGCAGGCGGGCCGTTATACGTGGCAGTGCGCCGCTCCCGGGGCTGGCCGTGGAAAGTGCTACGACTGGCAGTGCCTCTTGGGAAGCGGGTTCGATCTGGGGTGGTGGTGCTGCTAATACTGTGTGTTGAAGCAACTGGAGCTCTCTGGTCAGGAATAGTGCTTTGAGATCAGAAAATGACAGATTCTTAGATCTCTGTTCACAAAACCCTGGCTTTGTAGCAAACATGGCACACAAACATTTACAATCACAATATACCTTTGATATAGAGTGGAGAAAACCAGTTATATAAATCCAGATCCAAGGGGTATTTTATAGGACTTAGGAGCAAAAGGTAAGTTAAATGGCAAAGGGTACCAAAGGAATAGTACATAAACAAAACCTCATGGAGTTTAAGGGAACAGTACACACATATTTTCAAGGACAAGATTAATGCAGGGAAATTCTAGAACAAAGAACAGCTAACTCAAGCTTTTTTTCCTTTGCTTCCCTCTCAAATTGCTTACATGCAGAGAACCTTGCCAATACAAAAGAAATAAAGGCTATGCAGGTGAAATTGAAGAATAGGCAACTAAAAAGTTTTGGAAGCACAAAAATGGCATAAGTACTGTAAAATTCCACATGCTGAAAGCAACTTGGAAAGAAGGGGGAATTTCTTGCACCCTTTATAATATGCAAAGGCATGAAGACACAAAGATGACCAGGGACACCATGAGACAGGATGCGCTTAACTAAAACCACACATAGGAAGGACACTTTGTAGACAACTGGAACAAAATCTTGGACTATAAAATCCACAGCACAAAATTAAGAAGCAGTGGGTACACATTAGTTTCACAAGGAATGTGCATTTTTCTTACATAGCCTTGAAGTTATCTCCTTCACTGTCTATTGGAGGTAACATCATCTTGGGGCGCCCAGAGCCTGACATGGACATCGACTTGTGATGTCGCAGCCGACAGGTGGAAGATGTCTTACAAACAGAGGCAGGGCTAGCTGCGTAAGCGAACATTTCCATCAGGCTGGGAGGGGGTTTGGGTTCAGGCAGAGGCAGAAACAACAGTATGATGGACTAGTGACAAAAAGAGCAACTCTTGTTCAAAGCATATAACCTTCCTCCCCAAACCATCTCGTCTTTGTCAAGGAACAAAAATCTCTTAAACCTGTTTTGGGGATTCTGGAGCAATTGCTAATCTGTATCTGCTTTTTTTAAAACAGCAATTTAAAAAGTTTATTAGCTTTAAAGAAAAGAAAATAACATCATACATGTTTGAATATTTATGTGAGAGGGACGATCTCTTCTGAGCTATGTATAAAATTAAGCCTACCCTAAAAGAGATGCCTCCATTCAAATCAAAGTGAATCTATAATATGAGCACACTATGCTCTTGACCTGTTCCCAAAGCACACTGTCATATTTTAAATGGACTAGTAAAACCACAGGTATAGTAGTAACTAGTTGTATTTATCAAAGTATCCTATGTTGTTTAAATATCCTATGTTGTTTGTATTTATCAAAGTATCCTATGTTGGGCTTCCCTAGTGGCGCTAGTGGTTAGGAATCTGCCTGCCAATGCAGAGGACACGGGTTCGAGCCCTGGTCCAGGAAGATCCCACATGCCGCGGAGCAACTAAGCCCGTGTGTCACAACTACTGAGCCTGTGCTCTAGAGCCCGCGAGCAACAACTACTGAGCCCCCGCGCCACAAACTACTGAAGCCCAAGCGCCCAGAGCCTGTGCTCTGCAACAAGAGAAGCCACCACAGTGAGAAGCCCGTGCACTGCAACAAAGTGTAGCCCCCGCTCGCTGCAACTAGAGAAAGCCCGCGCGCAGCAACGAAGACCCAATGCAGCCAAAAATAAAATAAATAAATTTACTAAAAAAAAGTATCCTGTTGTTAAAACCTTCCTACTCAAAGGACTTTCACTTCTTTATAAACAACACTCAGAATTCCTAAGGGGTCAACAGAGCCCCATTTTTCAAGGTGGGAAAACTAATAAGAGCGCATTAACTGTTTATAGACAGAAAAAGAGGAACAGAAGTGGCTACATGTCTGCAGTTTCACCTGGCACAGACAGCTATGGGACAAAACTACCTAAGGGAGTTTCCCCATCCTTAATTCCAGCTCAGTCATCGTGTTCTTGGAATTTCAAAGGGGCAGTTTCTTTCCTTTAAAAGATAATCAGGGATTTAGAATTCTGATCATACTCTTTCAGTGACTTTCTACAGAAATCCTTTCAAAGCCCAAAACCTAGAAACATCAGGTTCTTTCCCTCATGCCCCACATCCAGAGCAACTGGGACATCTTGTTGGTGTCAACTTCCTAACAGCACTTCAACGAGCCCGGGCCTCCCTACCTCTACTCTGAGGGTTTTCGTGCAGCGCTTCACCTCTCCCACAGGCCCAATCCTAACTCATCTGTCTTTACTGGTCTCCAATTTCACACTTTCCAATCTGTCCACCATACAGCTGTGAACTTTCTAAAGCACAAACCTGACCTTGTCACTCATTGCTTTTAACCATGCAAAAGCACACTGCGTCTTCAGGATAAAGTTCAAACTCCTCACCCTGGCATCCAAGTCACATCCTCAGGTGCCCACAGCTCGGCCCCTGCCACCTCTCCAGGCTTGACCTTCCACTGTTACCGCCCGGAACTAGACTTTCGGGCCCACCTGATGATGTGCAGTCGCTTGGTCGTGCATCAGGTCAAAGAACTTTTGCAGGAGCTATTCTCCGTGTCTGGAGAGCTGGCATCTTTCTATTTGCATCAAAATTCAACCCAGAGGTCATCCCCTCCGTGAAGTCTCCACCGGTGCCCTCTCCCAGCAGGAGTGACTCATTCCACTCTATGTATTCAGTGCAGGCACCTGCTACTGCACACCACACTGTACCGCAGTGACTCCTGTCTGCTCATGCGCCCTGGAAGCACGGCCTGCAATCTCATCGTGTCCCCGGGGTCTCCTAACTGAAAAGGTACATTAATGAAATGAGCCACTGGAATTCTAACAGTCCCAATATGAAGGAGACAGGTCTTTGTAATAAACTGCTCAAGAAGATCTGCTTGTCCCTGCGTTTCTGTTTGACAATCCTGCCCTCTCACTTGGGGGAGTGGCGTATAAAGATTAAACATAGATTCACTTTTGTGTTTTCCCCAGTCTTTTCCTTTGGCCAAAACACCTGAATTCTGTTTTGGTAGAAATAGGTTCTTGGTCTCTCGATGTCGTTGACTCCACCCCAGACTTTCCCAGCTACCCTGGCCAGTGACAGATTAAGAGATGGGCACATGGCCAGAGCCAGACCAACAGGGCCCCAGAAGACAGCCCCAGGGCTTCTGCTTGAGCAGAGCTGAGTGTGGGAAGATGTCAAGGCGGATGCTGCTGAGCGCATCAAGGAACTCCTGCAGAAGAAGCAGAACTATGAGATGAACCCTCACTCTATCCCTGGACTCTTTTAGTTATAGGAATTCACAGATGCCCTTTTTCATTTAAACTTGTTTGGACTGGGTTTCTGTCACCTGCAACACAGAGAGTCCTAAGTGATTCAACTATCTGAAGAAATGCTTTGTTGTTTCCAATATGCACGTACAGACATACATACACATAGATACATATAATTTTACTTTAATAAGTTACAGATAAATACAACTGTCTTTTGTGCTCTATTACCTGTTCCGAGCAGGTCAAGAGTTGTCAAACACACTTTATCCCCCTGCCCAGCTGCTGATGTTCTCTTGCCCAAATTAGGAGCTAAGATCAATAGATGCATTAAAAAAAAAGCAGGGGAAGAAGAGGAGGCAGGGGTTATTTGGCATCTTCCCTGGAGAATATAAATGGGCCCAAAGACTCTGGATAAGGAAATGGCTTTCCTCGTCCAGAGCAGGGAGATGCTTGGTCTTTTCCCCGTGAGGCCATTGCTCCCTGGCTGGACAGTGAAGGCAAGATTGTGTGGACCGACGCTTTGCAACAAAAAACTGACCCTCCTTAGAGTCAGAGGCCTTCTTAAAAAGGAAGTGTAAATTGATATATTCATTACAAATTATTAAATATTTACATAATCTTAAAGGCAATTTTAAATGAATTATTTCTTTAGAAATTTAATCATGTCACATTACGAGTTCCACAAAGCAAGCAACAAAACAGATACGGTTTTTTTGACTTCTAAAGTAGGCCTAGCACCTCAATTTAGGAAACAGTAAACTCAATAAATGTTTGCTGAGTGTCAAGTCTGTACAAACTCACAAAAATTCTCTTTACAACATACAACCCCAACATCACCATGGGCGGCATCAAGTTGGACAGAATTTCTCCCCCAGAAAAGTGGCAAAAACGATGGTTGTAGTTCATAGACCTCCCCACAAGAATCTACACAAACAAAACAGTAACTGCGTTATAGTTTTAGTAGTTCTGGGTCCAAGGAAAAATCATTTTTTAAACCTTAAACTTACAGAAATAGTATGATTTCTTAAAATTCACATTGTGTGAAGTTCCTGTTAATCTTCTGGTTTTATACCTATGCCTGATAATCTTTTTTTAATTCTAATCCACTTACTATTATTAAAGGAAAGGTATTTTCAATTTGTTTGATATGACATCTATCCCATATCAGAACATTCTGATATGAAATACTTTGGTTGCTGACTCAAAGCATACTCAGTGATTGGGCAAAAGCAAAATTAAAAATACAATCCAAAGATACATGTGTTAACTGTGATAAAACCTTCTTTGCTCATTTAGTTTTCATTAGCCACGATCATTCTCTTGTTGGAATTCTGTAAAAACACTCACATGTATAAGAAAAGAGTCCAACATATTGAAGGCTAAAATGGGAATTAATGTCCTTCTTTCAGAAGTTAACATAGATCCAGGCATCCTGTACCTCATTAGTATTGTAGTCAAGGAATAAGATATATATGGGAGAGGAAAAAGCAACAATCTGCCAAAGAAGTCATCTGTGCACAAAGAAGGCTCAGTGCATAATTTATGACTCAAGCATCTATTTTAAGGGTGAGAAAGTTGTCGCATTTAATGCCTTCTTTAACTGGAAGTAAAAAATATGACCACCAATTTGGCACTCAAACCTCCAATATTTTCCCACAATTTTTCAATTCATTTGTAAGACAGAAAAAGAAAATCCAGATATTATTAAAATCATGGGCCCCAGCTTGTGTGGCTGGAGGCTCTGTCTGACTGAAGATAAAGACAACACTTGCAGAAGCAAAGCATTTAAAGAGCTGATGCTAACAGATGCCATAAGGCCCAGGTTGGGATAAGGAGGAGGCAGCCCCACTGAGGAAGGCGTCTGCAGGTAGAACACAGAGAGGTTATGACTCCAAAGAAATCAGAGTATTCCTAAAACTATTTCCAAAGAGTGAACTGAATAACTGTAGGGAAGGAGAATTAGAGGAGTAGATGCACACACAGAAACACAAATCAAGGGAGCAGACCTAGATCTTGGTCTTAACAGCTTTTTAAATAAAAGTCTGACTCTGTACCTCAGAGAACTGTATATTCTAAAGTTCAAAAGGAATCTGATAGAATAATTCAACAATTTAGAAGAATCTGTAAAAAGAAGGGTCATGAAACAACATTTTTCTAGTTCTACAGACTAAAATCCGTAACATATTAGAAACTTTTCGGAATTCCCTGGCGGTCCAGTGGTTAGGACTCAGGACTTTCACTGTGGGGGACCCGGGTTCAATCCCTGGTCAGGGAACTAAGATCCCATGAGGCCAAAAAAAAAAAAAAGAAGAAAGAAACTTCTATGTCTTCTACTGATATCTCCTATTCAATCACTTTGAACTAGAAGAAATTAGATAGATTTGACAAAGTAACCGTAAGAAAAGAAAATTTACCAAAGAATAGACCACTATTAAAAAATAAATATACCAGTCACTAATTTATAAGCTATCTAGCCCAGCTGCTCTACTCAAATTATTAATAGTTCTTAATCATACGAAAAAGACAATGTTAAAACAAGCACACACATAGGAATCAGAAGACAGAATACCAGGATGTAAATATTTCTAAAAATTCACTGAAAAATGAATGTAATCTCACATAGTAAGCTTTTACCTTCATGTCAATTCAAACATAAGTGGTCTGTGGAAGAGGGGAATGATAAAATAGTCTGGTTTTAAGGATGAAAGAGGATAGAAGAATTTTTGCTTAGGTTGTTATAGAAGTTACTGATCAAACATTTCATTTGACTGATGAGATCTAAGGGAAACAGAAATCTTATAATGCAATTTCAGAAAGTAAATGTCAGAAAAAGAGGAAAAACAATTTTGATGCTACACATGAGAATGTGATATGACTAAGCAATGTTCAGAGAGGCCAGGGGACAATGAAAGATGATGTGAATTTATTTTATGGATTTCTACTCCAGAACTTTATCTGCTCACTTTGACCTTATCTCACCATTTTGAATTTAGTTTTATACTACTTTTCCAAAAAGAAAGAAGGAAAATCATGCCCATTTGGGAAATTTGTTCTATATAGAATATATTTAACTACTCTACCAATCCAACTCCCCCCACCCACTTTTCCCTCTGCCCAAACTTAGCTCTACTCCATGGTTTCTGGATGTACTTAATCCCACTTTTCTGACTCTATTTCTTATTTTGAAACCCCAAGAAAATTGTTTGCATGATCTAACTCCTTACTGATATATTACTTTGTTAGTATTTTAAATCATGCTTATCCGATGTATGATTGCCTCCCTACCAGATTAAAATCATTCAGAAGACTGCACTCTCCATTTCTCTGGGATACTCAAGTGTGTCTCTTTTAAGGTGAAGACTGCGTTACTACTCGTCCACCATGCCCCTCTGACACACTGCTGACCTATACCTGAAGGCTCACCCACCCCACCAGGTGCTCCGCATCTTCCTGAGGTGTGGCTCCCAGTCTCAGGTCCTCATCCTTCCCCCTTCCAGCCTTGGTTCAAGTTATTCATGTGCACAAAATAATCTCCATTTCCCTGTTCATAATTCTACAATTAAACCATAGCTCACCATCTATTTCCTCTGGGAAAGCACCCTGCTTTAACTCAACCCTTCCAATCATCATACACAGCTGGCCAGGAGGATAAGCTCTGGACAATGAGAGGAATTTGGAATTCTAGGATCTCACTAAAACTCTGCGTTCAAATGTAACTTACCATTAGCGAATACTTACCACTATTATTTGAATTTTGATCATAAAAACTGAGAAGCAAATATCATTCTTCCGTTTCTCTTGGGAAAAACAAATTTTCTTGCCAACAGGTAAAATTTCATACCTGTTTTCTTTGCCATTCTGAATTACTGAATGTCTATCAGCTGTAGTTCTTTCACTGCAAACATAAGTATTCCGCCGCGTCATTCCACCAGATGCTGTATTACTCTATTAAAAAAAAGGGCATTTTGGTCTTAAACTATTTAGTAAGTATAGTACAATGGGAAAAAAACCCCACCTAATTTAAATAAACGTGAATACTCTTTAAATAAACCTACACTAAAATATCAACAGTACTGGCCACTAGATCAGAGAAGAGGATGAAGGCAGCAACCTCTACCCTCCTTCCTACCCTCCAACGTTTCTGCAATAATGAAAAATGACTACAGTAAAGTGACTTTGAAAAGTTGGCTGTAATAATCTACAGATTAATAACTCATGGAATATTTAAAACAAAGCAGAGAGATCCACTATTTTTAAAAGGTACTACTTTCAAAGTAAAAAATTAAAAAGCAAGGATTATAAATATAAGGTAAATATACAAATAAAATAAAAATTAAAAAAATAAAACTATTAGAAAAAAATGGGTAAATCTACATGACCTTGGATTTGACGAGAGATTCAGATATGACACACACAAAAAAATATGAGTAACAAAAAGAAAAAAATAAATTGGACTTTATCAAAATTAGAAACTTTTGTGCATCAAAGAACACTATCAAGGATGTGAAAAGAGAACCTACAGAATAGGAGAAAATATCTGCAAATCCTGTATTTGGTGAAGGTTTAATATCCAGAATATATAACGAACCCTTACAACTCAACCACAAGATGACAAACAACCCAATTTAAAAATGGGCAAAGGACTTGAATAGACATTTTTCCAAAGAAGGCATACAAATGGCCAATAAACACATGAAAAGATGCTGAACATCACTGGTCATTTAGGAAACGCAAATCAAAACCACAATGAGGTACCACTTCACACCCACCAGGATAGCTATAATTAAAAAAAACAGAAAATAACAAGTATTGGCAAGGATGTGGAGAAATAGGGACTCAAATACGGCAGGTGCGGTACACAAACTTGTACACAAATGTTTACAGCAACATTACTTATAATAACCAAAAGATAGGAACAATCTAAATGTCCATCAATGAATAAGTAGATAAACAAACTGTGGCATATAAAAAGGAATGAGTTCACCCAACAACTTGGATGAACCATGAAAATATTACGGTGAGTGAAAGAAGGCAGACACAAGAGGCTTGTGTCTAAGTATAAGGTATAAGTCCTTATATGTAAGGGGTAACAGGTATTAAGTAAGTATATATAAGCAAGAGGTATAAGTCCATTTATATGAAATCTCCAGAATAGGCAATCCTATTGGGAGAGAAAGCAGATTACTGGTTGCCGGGGGCTGAGGAAGAGATGATTGGAGAGAGTGATTACTTAATGAGCACAGGGTGTTCTGAAGTGTTTCAGAACTAGAGAGAGGTAGAGGCTGCACAACACTGTGAATGTACTACATGCCACTGAATAGTATGCTTCAAATGGCTAATTATATGTCATGTGAATTTCACATCAATTTGTAAAAAGCTAATACTTTCAAAATTAAAAAGCAAGGAACAAAAGTCACAAGTAAAAACTTTTATCAGATAATTTTAAAACAAAGATAAAAGCAGTCACCTTTAATACAGCATGAGCAGTATAGGGAAGCTGAAGACAAATGGGAGAAAATTATAATAACATACTTCTTTCTTTTATAAATAATCATATATGAGTGGCTAATAATGCTTAGGATATACTTTCAAAAGGGGGGTGTGCAGATGAGTAGAGTGAAGGAATGGAAGTTATGAAGGCAGGGAACAAAGTCTTTTTCTTCCTCTGGTAACTGTCAACAAAAAGTGGAGGCTGAATTTAAATTGCAGGGCTAGGGAATGACGATCCAATTTTACTGCATTAGGAAGCCAAACAAAAAACCTTTCCACACAGCGTTTACTCTGATAAAGCACAATATCAAAGGATGGAACACACAAAACCTTCTGGGTTCCTTTATAAGCCCCTCCCCAAGAACCGGCCAAAGGGAGCAGCACAGATTCCATGTGGGCTCCTCAGTTTGGGGTTTCTTTAGGGTAGAGGGAAGGCTTTGTCACCGGCTAACTTTTAGGGAAAAATGTGGTTACAGAATATCCTTAAAATTGTTCATTCTCTGCAAATTCTTTTTTAAATTACTTCTTGAGTCTTCCAGTTATAAAATAAGTAAGTTCTGGGGATGCAATGTGCAGCATGGTGACTCTAGTGAACAATACTGTAGTGCATATTTGGAAGTTGCCAAGAGGGTAAATCTAAGAAGTTCTCATCACAAGAAAAAAATTCTGTAACTGTGTATGGTGATGGATGTTAATTAGACTTAGAGATCATTTCACAATAAATACAAACATCAAATCATTAAAAAAATTACTTTTGGAGTGCTAAGAATAATAATCACTATGTTAGGTCAGAGAGAACACATTTCAATTCACGAAGAAGTTTCTGAAACTGCATAGATTCAATTTAACAAATACTACCTACTTCCTAGGGAGATTTTGTTCAGGGCAGGGATTAAGAGATGGATTCAGTTTAGCAGTATAATTTTAGACAATTACCTAACTTTTCTTCAATTTCTTCACCTTAACATTTAGCTAATAAATGAAAAAGCACTCAGCATGGTCCGTGGCACATGGTAAGGACTCAGTCAACACTCTGTATCGATAGAGCCCTTTGAGATGCAGGGCAAACACCAAATCCCTGGCAGTCAGAGCTCACAGTGCCCTGTACAGACTCCATCAGGTTTCTGTTTGCCATCACCTGTCTGCACTGTCCCCATTTGGTTTTATTCATTTCCTCTGTTAGATTATGATGTCTTTCCATATCTCAGTATCTGATACAGTCTAAAGTTTAGCAGATGTTTATGGAGTAACTAAAAACAGCCCTTGACATAAAGGATCTGATCACTCATCCAGTGGGATACGGCTCAACAAGAAATACATGCAACAGAGCAAGTGATCCTTACAGGCTGAGACTGTGCCTCGTGGCCCAGTGCGTAGGGCTTTGTAGGAGATGAACACACAGGAGCAAAATGTCTTATCATTTCAATCCTACAACCCTAGGCTGCCCTACAGTACGACCATACTTACACCGGGGACGGTGGAGCTCTTCTTGCGTTCAGGAATATCCGCCTTGTTGGGATTACTCGCGCTGCCAAGCATGGGGCTGGCTGGAGCAACTCCCTTTCCTCCAGCAGCACTGCCCCCTGGTTTCCGGGACGGAACTCCATCTTCTCTGAGGTCGCCGTCTGCAGTGCTGGTCTGACTCCTTTTCGGATACGCCACAACTGAAGGAATAGCTGGTCCAGCTAAAATACAGAGTTCACTTTTTAAAAGTCAGAATACAGTTTTATATTTTATCCTGTGAAAATGAACACTTTATAAGATGACCCAAGATTTCTATTCATCTAAGAAAATATAAGACAGTAAAAATCTTCTAAGATGCTTCCCATTCATGTATAATGTTTTCCCTATGCAATGAATTCAATTTTATTTTATTTTTTTAAAATTACCTAACCACTTTTTAAAAAAAAAATAAATTTATTTATTTATTTTTGGTTGCGTTGGATCTTTGTTGCTGCACGTGGGCTTTCTCTAGTTGTAGCGAGCGGGGGCTGCTCTTCCTTGCGGTGTGTGGGCTTCTCATTGCGGTGGCTTGTCTTGTTGCGGAGCACGGGCTCTAGGTGCACGGGCTTCAGTAGTTGTGGCTCGCGAGCTCTAGAGCGCAGGCTCAGCACTTGTGCCGCACGGGCTTAGTTGCTCTGTGGCATGTGGGATCTTCCCAAACTCGTGTCCCCTGCATTGGCAGGCGGATTCTTAACTACTGTACCACCAGGGAAGTCCTGAATTCAATTTTAAAATTTCACTTATTAGTCCCTAACATTCTACTTTTTTAAAGTTGTTTTTTTTTTTAACTAATAAGCTTATATAGTTGTCTTTCTGAAACATGTTCACGGGGTGTTACTGGACAGATAAATAATCAAACTAACTTGATGCACACACATCATGCAGAATGAACTGGTTCACCTGGTATCTATACATCTGAGTGAATTTCATCCTTTTTGTATAAGAGATGCCGTCACCTTTTGGAAAAGAACAGTACAGATTTACAGGCTCTTTCTTTTGAAGTTTTATCTTGCATCTTTTTTAAAGCACTAATAATCTTCTAGGTAAACAGGAATTTGAGTAGACAAGGAGAGGCAGTATAAGCAAAAGAAAGCATGTTTCTCATGGAAGTGACAGGGAGGACATGGGTGGATGTTCCCAGTCAGACCCCCTCCCAGGAGGAGGATGCCTAGGGACATCTCAGGTGGGCAATTAACTGATGTCCTGCAGTAAATCACCTAGAGACTCTGATGACACAGGCGATTCGGAGTTCAAAGAATTTTGGAAATGAACGAGATAACTAGTATATTCATTATGTATGACGTCCGGTGGTAATCTTAAGGAACAGCACCAAATGCTCATCATTTATGGTAGAAAAGCCTTTATATTTTAGGTCTATTAAAAAATGGATGGGAGGAGGAAGAGGGAAGGGGAGGGAGGGACTGGGAGCTTGGGGTTAGTAGATGCAAACTATTACATATAGAATGGATAAACAACAAGGTCTCACTGTATATAGTACAGGGAATTATACTCAATATCCTGAGATAAACCACAATGGAAAAGAATATGAAAAAGAATGTATATATGTGTATAACTGAGTCACTCTGCTGTATAGTAGAAATTAACACAACATTGTAAATCAACTATACTTCAACAGAAAAATAAATCATTAAAAAAAATGGATGGGGTGGGGTACAGTAAAGTTACTTCTAGGACAAAAATCCAAATGGTAAATCTAGGGAATTCCCTGGTGGTCCAGTGGTTAGGACCCTGTGCTTTCACTGCTGAGGGCCCGGGTTCGGTCCCTGGTTGGGGAGCTAAGATCCCACAAGCTGCGTGGTGTGGTAAATAAATAAATAAATGATAACTTTATTTGGAACTGAATTAAAAGTAAACAAAGATTTGATTTATGGGAGAACAACAATCAAGTTCTCAGTTTGGCAATTTTAACATATAAAACAAAGAATCAGCCAAGTATAGGGTGATACTACCCTTAATACTTCTCTTTCTTCTCAATATCATGATACATCTAATGACATTCTGAATCTTTAGGGTTACTACCAATTTGTTTTGAAACATTTATTATTGCTATTTAGAAAATTAAAAGATTTTTTTTTCATCTTAGGATTTGAGATTGTGCATGGAAACAGCTATTGATACAACCCAGTGACCTCATTCATTCAGACTGCTCCTGTTTTACTTGCACTGTGTGTTATGTGCGTGTGTATTCAGCTCTACACACTTTAATCACATGTGCAGATTCATGTGATCACCACCAGTCAAGACGAAGAACAGTTCTACCTCAAGGACCTTGTGGGCGATCCTATCACAGCCACAGCCACCTATCTTCCACCTCAAGTCCCTTCCCTAAATCCTGGCAACCGCCAATCTGTTCTCATCTCTGTAATTCCGTCATTTCAAGAATGTTATGTGAATGGAGTCAATGTAACCTTTTGAGATTGTCTCCCCCCAGTCAGCATAATGCCCTTGAGATCCATCCAAATTGTTGTATTTATCAATAATTTGTTCCTTTTTATTGCTGAGTAGTGTTCCGTGGTGTGGATGTATCACGCAAAAATGTGATTTTTCTTCTTCTTCTTCTTTTTTTATTTTTGGGCCGCACTGCACAGCTTGCAGGATCTTAGTTCCCTGACCAGGGAGTGAACCTGGGCCACAACGGTGAAAGTGCCTAGAGTCCTAATTAACCACTGGACTGCCAGGGAATTCCCCAAAATATGATTTTTTAAAAAATAATTTTTATTTAATTAATTTATTTATATACTTTGTATTTTATTTTAGGCTGCGTTGGGTCTTAGTTGTGGCTCGTGGGATCTTCGTTACAGCATGCATGATCTTTTGCTGCGGCGTGCGGGCTCCAGAGCACGTGGGCACGCAGGCACACGGGCACTCTAGTTGAGGCACGTGGGCTCAGTAGTTGCAGCATGCGGGCTTAGTTGCCCTGCAGCATATAGGATCTTAGTTCCCTGACCAGGGATCAAACCCGAGTCCCCTGCACTGGAAGGCAGATTCTTTACTGCTGGACCACCAGGGAAGTCCCAGTTTCTTTCTTTCTTTCTTTTTTTTTTTTTTAATAGTAATCTTTTATTTATTTATTTACTTTTATATTTATTTTTGGCTGTGTTGGGTCTTCGTTTCTGTGCGAGGGCTTTCTCTAGTTGCGGCAAGCGGGGGCCACTCTTCATCGTGGTGCGCGGGCCTCTTCACTATCACGGCCTCTCTTGTTGCGGAGCACAGGCTCCAGACGCGCAGGCTCAGTAGTTGTGACTCACGGGCCTAGTTGCTCCGCGGCATGTGGGATCTTCCCAGACCAGGGCTCGAACCCGTGTCCCCTGCATTAGCAGGCAGATGCTCAACCACTGCGCCACCAGGGAAGCCCTCTTTTTTTTAATATTTACACCTTTATTCCAATTGGAATCCAATGTTGTATAAGATGTGAGAAATGGATGCAAATTTATTTTTTTTTCTGATCACTACCAACCTCCCCAATACCACTGACTGGTTAATAGAACAGTGATTCTTCACTTTCTTTTCTTTTCTTTTTTTTTTAAATAAAAGAACCCCTTGAAAATCTGATGAAGATCACCCTTCCTAGAAAAAAATGTACATACATACAGGGGGGTTCACACATGGGACCGAAATTAAGAAACACAAATAAAAATTAAGTTATGATTTTACAGAAGCAGGCAGATATAAATCATTGGCATCTAGAGGTAGGGAACAAGAGGAGAGAAGAGATGGGGTGGGAGGGCAAGCTAAAAGTTGGTCTGTCTATGGGCTTGTCTGCCTTCACTTGGTACCAAGTGGATGTGCTTTACTAGATTTCATTATTTGGAACCTATCTCATTTTCAGCACTTAAATGAACAGTGCCAGAGGCATAATCAAATCTTTTTTTTTTTTTTTTGCTGACCACCATCTTCATCCCCAAAGAATGTGGAATTGGGTCAGTGATTTTCTATATACAGAATTTCTGGAAGTATTCTTTTGTGAACTTCTTTTTAATATCAGAGGCTCCAAGAAAGAAGGATGATTATTATTATAAAAGCACTACTATAAGAGGTAATGGGCGGGTTAGTGGAGACAGCCATAGGACCAGGGGCCAGGAATCCTGGGTCTGTCTCAGGCGTTCCCACTTCTATTTAACCTCAGAAGACCTGGTGAACTCTCTTGCCCTATTTCCTTACTGCTAATATGGGGGTTTGGTGAGCTCTTTTTAGCTCTAAAATTTTCTGAGCTGGGGAAAGGGATATGAGAAAACTCCATCACCAGGTTTCTTCCAGGCTTTAGGAACAAGTCCCTTTAAACTGGTTGATTTAGAGCAACACGTAGGCATTTTGCTAATTGCTCTGCAGTACACAGAAAACCCCTCCTTGTAAGCAACTAATATGAGCACAAGAGACAGAGACCCAGATCAACACTTGGTTTACAAATGCCACCTGCACAAATCCTGGCATCAGACAGGTTCTGAGCTCTCAGTTATACCCTAGAAAACAGCAGACATATAGACAGTTTACTGACAGTGTCAGTACCATGTGCCGCTTTGGCCCAAACCATATAGAGAGGCAGCAGCAGCAGGGAGAGAAATGGAAAGCAAAGCGTCATCACTTTTGGTACAAAACCAAAGCTGCAGACACCTGGAATACTCTGTGCAATTCTAAGTGCCACATCTCAAGGTGAAAGAATGGAGGTGGACAAAGTCCAGAGAAGGGAAATGAACTGAACAAAGAGATGAATGGGTGTTTCACGTGAGGATGTATTTTTAAAAGTTAGGACCAGGCCAACATAAATTCGGTTCCTGCACGCTGGAATTAAAGGAAATAATAATATGTGAATAAACACACACCTACTAGAGTCTCTGAATTCCAACAAATGGGGCTGCCTTGAAGGTAGAATAACTGTCAAGTTTGGTAAGCATATCCTTTAGGGTCTTAAGTCTCATGAAATATTCACTTCTATGGTGAAAACTTTTAAGAGTGAGGGTGGTTAGACACACCAACAGCTAGAGTGTGGCTGAGAAAGACACATGTCAAAAATTTAAACCAATTAAGGCAAAACTGCGATACTATACATTTTCCAGGGCTGTGCTGTCCAATGTGGTAGCCACTGGCTGCACATGGCTTTATAAATTTAACTGAGACAAAACTGAAAATCATTTCCACAGTTCAAGTGCTCAACAGTCACATGTGGCTAAGGCTTCCACCCGGCCAGGCCTTACTCAATAAAAGCCTACTGAGGGAATTCCCTGGTGGCGCAGTGGTTAAGAATCCGCCTGCCAATGCAGGGGACATGGGTTCGATCCCTGGTCCGGGAAGATCCCACATGCTGCGGAGCAACTAAGCCCGTGCGCCATAACTACTGAGCCTGCACCCTACAGCCCGCGAGCCACAACTACAGAAGCTCGTGCTCCTAGAGCCCGTGCTCCACAACAAAGAGAAGCCACCGCAATGAGAAGCCCGCGCACTGCAACGAAGAGTAGCCCCCACTCGCTGCAACTAGACAAAGCTTGCGCGCAGCAACGAAGACCCAACGCAGCCAAAAATAAATAAATAAATAAATTTAAAAAAAAAAAAAAAAAAAGCTTACTGAGTGTACCAAGGAGATCAGAGCCTTGAGATAAATATGCCAGAACCTGCAGGACTGCTTTGAAAGAAACGTCAAGAAGGGAAATCAAGCAACTCCAACCCCAGTAGTCCATAAGCAAAAGGATGCTTCCAGTGTTAGGAGGCCTCCTGGTTAACGGTAGGCTCCGGGAGAACACACTGGAATGGCCTCAGACTTACCATGGTCACTGTACCGCCTCTGCTTCTGGCTTGAAGAAACACTTCTCTGTACTTTGTGGTGAGGAGACTGGCCAGTACTGTTGTTGAGGTCGCTGCTTGGCCTAACCTTAGCAAGTGAAAGATTGCTGCTAGAACTGGAATCACTAGCATCCAGCTAAGAGAAAATGAGAAAAACAGAGCAAACCACAACACGAGCCCAAATGGTTTATTATGAAACTAAACTTACAATACACAAACCTCTCATAAGTAGTTCATTTAGAGAGAAGAGTCACAGTGTACAAAAATGACAACCCTAAACTCAGGCAAAAGTATTTTTCTGACTGCTGGAAAAACTCACACAAGGATAAATATTTACGTTCTTCTTTCCACGCTTTTTCAAAAAACTTAAAACGCTCTATTTATTTCATCTGATACGTTACATCATTTAAAAACTACTAATGACTATAGGTTAACTTAATGAAAGCCAAATTATTAAAGGTTATTATCTTAAAGTTAAAATAGTATCTCATAATAGTCATAGGAGTTAGATTAGTTATTTGAAGGTAAATTTTAAAATATTATCAAATGTTATACACACTAAAAATAAACGAAGAGTTTACATGAGCTAATAATTCACAAAAAGGATATTGCAGGCTTTTATCTGATTATTCTTACCTCTGAAGATTTTCTCCCCAACAACAAGTATGTAGCTGTGATTTCATCATATTTCATCTTACTAAGAGATTCTTGAATTTCGTCTTGTGAATATCCCATTCCCACCATAATATCTAAAAGAAGGGTATAATATAGTTTATGTGTTTCGTTTGGTTAAGAAATCATTATGTTACAGGGTAAAATAATTTCCTTTATTTGACCCAAAAGATCACACATTTTCTAACATAAACGGGCAGTTGGCTTATTTCTGAGTTACTGAGTGCTATTACAGGAAACTGCAGATAAGTTCCTAAATATGACAAAACATATAAGCTGATTCATGTAACTTATGCTTAACTTCCCATTATCCCCATTTTAGGCATACACATATGAATCAAAACAGAAATATGTTACCTGTACACACACCAACATGCAGGCACAGAATAATTACCTATCCTTTTCTGGTCTGAGATGTCCAGTTCTGGTTCAACAAACGGTTTTAGTTCATCTTCCTCATGCCCTGCATTGATCCACCTGTCCTTCATGATTTGCTGAAAGGTGAACTGTTCATTAGCAGCATAAAATGAAACATTCTGATAATCACAATATTTAGGAAAGCTTATTTTCAACATTTCATCGATTATGGCTCAAAGGATAACTTTTAAAAAATGTCTCAATGTTACTTAAAAAACCCCAGGATAGTATTCGATACATCATACAAACCAAGCAAAGTTCTAAAATTGCTTTAAAGACTCTCCAAAGTTGTTCCTTATTTCCAGTTATGTGATTACCTCTAGAGTGCCTCGTTTTATTGGATTTAGCACCAGGAAACGTTTGAGAAGGTTTTCACAGTCTGTGGACATGTAGAAAGGGATTCTGTATTTCCCTCTTAATACTCTCTCTCTCAGTTCCTTTGGGGAGGTAGAGAGGAAAGAAAACTAGTGAGTCAACTTTTAGGTTAAAAAAGAACTCAAAGAACCCCACTGAAACAACATTAACACATTAACTCTTATCATTTTATAAAATCCTTTCAGCTTTCTGAAGAACATGGATGCAACCACTTCTTATACCTTTAGGTTCTGTCCATCAAAGGGGAGGGACCCGCTGACTAAAGTGTAAAGAATGACACCGAGGCTCCACACGTCCACTTCCGGCCCGTCGTATTTCTTGCCCTGGAAGAGCTCCGGGGCTGCATACGGAGGACTGCCACAAAACGTATCCAGTTTACTGCCAACAGTAAATTCATTGCTAAAACCAAAGTCAGCTATTTTAATGTTCATATCAGCATCTAACAATAGATTTTCAGCCTAGAGGGAAAACACCAAGACAAAAATGAAATTTAACCAAAATATAATCAGAACTGTGATAGAATCAGGCATTTCACAAAAGCTTTTTGTAATGATGTAAAGTTAATATATCCTAATGAATAAGAAAACATTCTTTCTAGAGGAAAAAAATAGGAGCTAAATCAGAATTCCTCATTTTTCAGCATGAATAACCAGTAACAGATATGAGGTGTAGTCATCCCTCAGTCTTCTTAGGGGACTGGTTCTAGGACCCCCTGTGGATACCATAATCCATCATCATACCAAACGGTATAGTACAGCCAGCCCTCCTTAGCCACAGATGCAGAACCCGGGGATATGGAGGCCCAACTGTAAAGATTGATTCTAGCACTAATTATACAGCAAATGTCCATGATCAATAAAATTTTTAAAGAGCTTTTTAAGAATAAGGGGCTTTTAAAAAATAGATACTTGCTTTAGGTGGATAGTCACATTTCAAAAACACTGCTAAGTAAGCTGTATAATGGCTATTATTGAGGAGGGAGCACCCTAAACTTCATTCAAGATAGAGATCACAGTCTTTTCCACTTGTTTCAACAAACATTTACCACGTGGCAATTACACACCAGGTGTTATATTAGTGTCTGGATATACAGACAGACAGGGTCCTGCCCTCAAAAAGCTGACAATTTAGAAAAATAAGCAGCTACACTCTTGGGCCTAACTGCTGTGACAGATAAGTGGGGAGTCATGGGCCCAGCACTGAAAGATACGGTACGGCTTCCTAGAGGGGATGAAACTGAAACGGCTGCCTGGAAGATTAGTTGATAGTAGTGGGTGTGTTAACGGGAGGTATTTGAAGCAGAATAAACAGTGTGAAAACCCTGCTGAGACAGAACACGTTTTCCTCGAGAAACTGAAAGGCAGTGTGTGGTAGAGAGATGCAGAGAGACACAGCTGGGGACGGGGCCATGCCTGCATTACAAAGGGCCAGCCCAGTGACTTGTAGTCAGGAAGTTTGGGTTTGTAACCTAAGGGCAACAGGAAGCCACTGAAAAAGTCATTCAAGCGGGAAATGACAATCTTATTTGTGTTTTTAAAGGACCATTCTGGTTACAATGTAGGAAACAGACATGGAAGAAAGAGGCAAAACTGGAAGCAGGGAAGACCAGGCAAGAGGCTAGTGTGGTAATCAGGTACGAGATATGCTGGTGGTCTGGACTAGGAGAGTGAGTGGGGACAGAAAAGAGTGAGCTCAAGTGATACTCAGGAAACAGCAGCAAAAAGACCTGGGGTCTGAGTGGACAGCAGAGTAAAGGAGAGAGGGGCACCTGAAGGACAGTCACCACAATGAGAAATAAAAATTCAAGTTTAGGAAGAAAGAGTTTAGGTGTTGAACTTGCTGAACCCGAGCTACCTGAGGGATGCTGAGGTGAAGGTGTCCTTTTGTCAGCTGGACACTAAATCCTAGAAGAGAGCTCCGGCTGCAGGAATGGATCTGGGGGTCATCAACATATAGGTGGCCACTGCAGCTACTGGAGTGGATGTGAATGCAGCAAGGGTGGGTGAGCAGAGAACAAGCAAATCGATAACAGTTATGTCAGGAGAAAGAATAAGTGAATATCAAGTTAAGAGAGAATCTAAACAACGTTTAGAGAAATACAGCTGTGAAGGTGAAGAGGAAAAAAAGGGTGTACCAGGAAGGGGAATCGGGGTGGGGACGTTTTTCGGTAAAAGAGGGTATAAACTTGAGCATGTTTTTATACATGCTGCTAGTGACACGCCAGCAGAGAGAGAGGGCGGATGAAGAAGGGAAAGATGGGAGGAAACAGAGTGAAGCAGCCCCTGGAAGGACACAGGACCCAGAACACAGAGGCAGGGTCAGCAGAGGCACCCCGCTGTCCTGTAACGAGGGAAACCCTGGAAGGTTAAGGGTGGATGCAGGTGCAGCTGGGAAAGAGGGAGTTTCTGCCTGGTGTTTCTATTTTCTCTGTGAAATAGGAAACCTTATCCTATGCCAGGAGTGCGGGCAGAGGTGGAGAACCGTGAAGTAGGTCTCATTTAAATACTGCTGCTGTTAACAAGAGAGAATGCGGACTAGAAAAACAGAAAGGGATGCCAGGCAGCACTGAGGACACTGTCCAGGTGAGAGCGTGCATTTCTGGAGGCCCCCATCTGTTTGGTGGTAGGATGATTTTTCTCCAGAGACCAACTATGAGCTGCCTTAACTGAAATGTAAAATATATCTTAGGATTTTTAAAAAAATTTAATAACACATTCTAATCTATGCCTCCTTTATGTCATGAGCACTGGGAGAACTGAGCACACACAAGGCAAGTGTACACTAGTAAGGGCACTATGACTCACCTTGAGGTCTCTGTGAACGATCCGCTTTTGGTGGCAGTACTGGACTGCAGACACTATCTGGACAGGAGAGATGCAAGGCTATTAGTCATGGCCGGTGCAGACTACTCAGTGAGCACTCACTTCAATGTCTGTGTGGATCTCTAAATATAATTTTCTCATGCTTTGAACTTTTCAATTTGGAGAGATTGAGTGCAAGAAGAGCTAAGTGAGGCTGTTCTTCCTGTTCTTTCTAATTTTAACTAGAAAGTCTCTTCTTGAGCCCTGCCCTCGATCAGAAGGCTCTGGTGCAACTTCTGCACGCCCACGTTGTCAACTCACAACCAAGCCGGCAGATACAGACTATTCGCACTGGGTGTTTATCCAGGTTGGTTCTCCCCAGCCAGTCCCTACAACACCCTCTTCCTTTTGGCTAATGTAGGTTCAAGGACAGCAAAAATGACTTAACTTCTCTGAGGACCAGTTTCCTCTTCCTTAAAATGGAAGGATGAATGTTGTAATGTATGTGAACTACGAACTATGAAAACTATTATGTGCTTTATCAATAAGAATCCCTCCTACTCTCAGCAAATGACATGCTTTCATTTAGCCAACTTTTGATTACTCCTGTGATTAGTGCTGTTATTATTATTATTTTTTTGGCTGCGCCGTGCGGCTTGTGGGATCTTAGTTCCCCGAGCAGGGATTGAATCTGGGCCCTCGGCAGTGAAAGTGCGGAGTCCCAAACACTGGACCGCCAGGGAATTCCCTGATTGGCACTGTTAAATAACTGCTCTACTGAAATTTCACACTTACTAGCAATTTTTAAGTCTCCTTGTCTAATTATAAAACTTTTATATCCTTATTATAAAAACTTTAGGAAATACAGAAAAGTACATACAAGAATATGCTTTTATAACCAGCAAATAGAGATGACATCTCCTGTTATTCTGGTGCATTTGCCTCTAGTCTCTACTTTGGTATTACATATGTGTATTTAAATATATATGATTACACATCTACAAAACTGGCGTTATAATGAAAATACTGCTTGTTTCTCCAAATCATCATCAACTTTGTTGTAAGCAACATGCACGTAACTACACTGGACACAAAAACTCAGAGAGGGCTGTTCTATTGGTTGCTATTTTGGTTCAGAATAAGCAGCAAGGACAAGCTGGGCTGGGGTTAGGGTGGGAATGATGCCAAAATCAAGGCTTCACTAAGCAGCTTCATACTTTATAAAGTGCATATGCAGAAGACCAGCCCACTCATAATCAACTAAAGGTACACAAATTCCAATGCCAAAATATTGGTTTTAGAGCATCTGTTAACAATTACACTGCTCTATTCTGTCAGCATGAAAACTGGGAAAGTGAAATATCGATAGATTTGTTTCCCTCAAAGTAACAGGTTTATTGCCTAGGAAGGACATAGGTAAATTTTATCTTACTTCTGCCTGATCAAAATTTCCCTGTTCCCCCCAACCCGGCCCCCATATTGAGATTTCTCTCATAGGTTATTTTCAAATTCTGCTTCCGAACCAGATTTGACAATGTCCTACCCTTTCTCAAAGAGAATTTCTCTTCTTTTACCTCCAAACAGCTCAAAGCTAACCTGATGCCACAATAACCTGAAAGTACTCAACTTTCAATTATTGCTTTTTTGCGTTCTGCTTTTAAGGCAAAAGCAGTTATTTCCAAAGAAGGCTGACAACCCAGATGTTTCCCGGGTGAAATAAGAATGCACGCCTAATTCACCTCCAGCCACACATGAAAGAACAGAGGCAGCAACACCAGCAACCCACCCAGAAAGAGCTAAGGAAAGAAGACGGAGCCAGGAACCTCTTCTCTCTCTTTGAAAAGAATGAGAGCTCAGCCAAAAAATTAAAACAGCATAAACAGTAACAAGTATGAGAGTGGGGAAGAAAATGGGAAGAGGGAAAGCCATCTGCTGATGAATATGGAAAGAAGGGCCTATTTTTGACAGAAAACAGATCAAGCATAGTGTACTCTGTGTGTGGCATACCTTTCTCTTTGTAATAAATAGGAAAACTTTATATTTCATCAAACTCATAATGACATAAACTTTTGGAAGGCATGGCAATTAGAAACAGAGAAAAGTGGAAGCACCAATATGCCTGATCCTTCCAGGTTTAGTAAGTGGACTTAAGGAAATACTATGGCAGGAGAAAAGATTACATTAATTGTAAGCACTGTAAATCAAGCCAGTAATTGTACAAGTACATAAACTCTCTTTTCTGGACCAACTAACAGGTCCCTCAAATAATGCTTCAGAATTTCCGCAGGAAATTAAGATAAGAAGCTGCGTGATAAATGTCCAAGTATCCCTGACAAGTCAGACCCCACCTGGGGGATGGGCGGAGATGGAAGAAAAGAGGACAGGTCTAAGCACTGAACTGCTTCCCTGGAGAAGGTCCAGGCTCAAACCTGATGCTGCCCGCTGGCATGAGTCTTTTCCTCACAGTCAGTAAATCATATTTGCATAACCATTTGCAAGTCAGATAGATTCATCTGAGTGGGAAGGAATTTCAGTTTTATGAGGCAAAAAAATCTTGACTTTTAGGTGGTCAATTTATAAAAATTAAGAGTACAGTTATGGGGCTTCCCTGGTGGCACAGTGGTTAAGAATCCACCTGCCAATGCAGGGGACATGGGTTCGAGCCCTGGTCCAGGAAGATCCCACATGCCGCAGAGCAAATAAGCCCGTGTGCCACAACTACTGAGCCTGTGCTCTAGAGCCCGCGAGCCACAACTACTGAGCCCATGTGCCACAACTACTGAAGCCCACGTGCCGCAACTACTGAAGCCCACGTGCCACAACTACTGAAGTCCACGTGCCTAGAGGCTGTGCTCCACAACAAGAGAAGCCACCGCAATGAGAAGCCCGCGCACCACAATGAAGAGTAGCCCCCGCTCACTGCAACTAGAGGAAGCCTGCGTGCAGCAATGAAGACCCAACACACCCAAAAATAAAATAAATAAAATAAAAATTAAAAAAAAAAAAAGAGTACAGTTATGGAAAGGGCCAAACAGACTTGTTTTGTAATAAAGAGAAATTTGAGCTTCCTTCCATAGACCACAGGATAAAATGATATCAGAACTGGAAAGGATTTCAGAATTAATCAAGTATAACTTCCTCTTTATATAGCTAGAAAAACTGAGGATCAGAGAATTTAAATGATGGCCAAAGTCAATTTCAACTTTGATATTTAACAGGTTTTAATTCAAAGTACCATCAGTACTTTTTTTTTTTTTTTAATTTATTTATTTTTGGCTTCACTGGGTCTTCGTTGCTGCGCGCAGGCTTTCTCTAGCTGTGGCGGGCGGGGGCTACTCTTCATTGCCGTGTGCGGGCTTCTCATTGCGGTGGCTTCTCTTGTTGAGGAGCACGGGCTCTAGGTGTGTGGGTTTCAGTAGTTGTGGCTCACGGGTTCTAGAGCACAGGCTCAGTAGTTGTGGCACGTGGGCTCAGTAGTTGTGGCGCACGGGCTTAGCTGCTCTGCAGCATGTGGGATCTTCCTGGACCAGGGCTCGAACTTGTGTCCCCTGCATTGGCAGGCGGACTCCCAACCACTGCGCCACTAGGGAAGTCCCCCATTAGTACTTTTAAATCAAATTAAATTTAAGCAACAGCAAAAGTTAAGAAACTTATTTATAAGTCCTTAACTGTAAACACTAGACTAAGCAAATCAAGAGAGGCAACTGTTAAGAGAAATCTTGAAAATCGGTTAAACTTGCCTTTCTAAATATTGTGAAACCCTTAAAGACTCCTACCTATACTTCTACCTTAACAACCTTAAATGTTAATAAAACAAACATTTAAAGGTTCTGAGAGAAATGAGGCTATATTGCCATTTAAATACAGAACTTAAAACTATGGGAGGACAGCGTTAATTAAGAAGTAATAAAGTACCTGCTCCTTCCTTTCATCTAAATCAGGGGTGGGCAAATTACGGTCTGTAGGCTCAATCTGGCCCACCACTTGTTTTTGCAAATAAAGTATCGTTGGGACACAATCATATGAGTGTATTTATTCACATATTGTCTAAGCTGCTTCTGTGCTACTACAGCAGAGTTAAATAGTTGCAACAGACTGTATGGCCTACAAAGCCTAGAATATTTACTATCTGGCACTTTACAGAAAGAGTTGCTGATTCCTAATCTAAGTAAGACCACATCATAATGATTAAGAATTTTAGTCCTGCAGTCAGAGGACCTGTCTCTGACTCAATGGTAGGTTTCCTACTTGCCAGGCATCAAATTTTGGGCAAATTATTTAGTCTTCCTGTGCCTCAGTTTCCTTATCTTTAGCAAATGGGCATAATACTCTTTACTCACAAGGCTGCTGCAAGATTTACATTAATGTAGGTAAAGCACTTATCCCAATATTTAGCAGGTAATGATCAATCAATAAATAGTAATCGTTATTAGAGAGTTAAGTCACCTTTATGTTTAAAACCTATTTATTAAAATGAGTGTCTCTTTAAGGCCATGGGGTAAAGAAAGCAAGAAGGTAAGCCATTAATTCACAGGTTAAGTTCTGTTTGGTTTTGGCTTATGTAAGACAAAACTAATAATGAATTTTGGGATTGTGACACTTCTTGCTAAAAACCTGGAAATGGTTTTCTTTAATGAAATCTCAAGTGTTTGCAAGGCTCTTGTTTTTTAAGGCTCAACTGTCAAAAAACTAAGGTTAAGAGTGGGACTGAAAAAAAAAAAAAGAGTGGGACTAAAATTTCAATTACAAAGCTAGAACTAGAACCCATGGTTGCCTCTAGCACAGTGCCTTAGGCATGAAAGCACTTAGTAAATTAATAAATTTTTGTTGTGTTGAACTGAACGGCCAAACCCTGATGCATTCTATGGGCCTTATGACATTTATAGAGGCAAACACTTGTTTGCTTTAGGGTTTAAGCAAGAAAACATATTAAATCAATAAATTAAAGGTGCAGCAATCCATACCTGTCTAAATTTAGCTCTTGCTTCTTTTTCCTTCATTCTTCCATGTGCAACCAAATAGTCAAACACTTCACCTATAATTGAGAGAAATAAAAGTAAGCAGAAGTCCTACTTCTGAGCATTAACTTTCCCATAAACTGAAAATGTTTCACTTTTAGCAATGCTCTAATTCTAATTTTTAAAATATAGGTATGAAGATAAACAGAAATATGTGGAATCTGAACTAACTTAGCCTTAACTATAGGCAAAGTTTATAGACAAAATCTTTTAAGCCAAAGATAAGCCTTAACATTAAATTCTCATATGTTTAAATTATACAACTTTTATTTTAAAGGTTATGTTTCCAGTACGCTTTAATAAAAACTTGGCAATGAAAAGTGAAAGTTAAAATGGTTAAGTTATTTGTGTTAAAAGAAGATGTCTTCACTATAGGACCATGACAAAAAAGCATTTCCTGAATATACTCATTCATTCAACAAATAATTACTGAGTGTCTACTAACTGCTGAGAACCGTTCTAGGCTCTGGGGAAACATAGCAGTGAACAAAGCAAAGTCCTTTTCCTCATGGAGTTTACACTCTAGGAGGGGGCAGACAGATAATAAACAAACAAATGAATATACAGTATATCAGATTATAAAAAGTACTGTGGAGAAAAGTCAGGGGAAAGAAACAGGAAGTGTGTTTGTGTGTGTAAGCACTGTGCTGACTACTGTGAGGGAGTGGACACTAGTTATCTGGGAGAAAGATTCTAGACAGAGACAAGAGCAAGGAGGCCATGAGGCTGGAGAAGCGTGAACAAGGGAAAAGGGAGGTGCTGAACGAGCACAGAGATGGTAGGAGAAGCGAGATCAAGAAGAGTCCTGTGGGTGCTGTTTTAAGTGAGAGGAGAAGCAGAGGAGAACATGAAATGACTGGCTTCTTAAAGGATCACTCTGGCTGCTAGAGGGAGAAGAGGGTTAAGGCTGAGGAAGGGACCGGGAAACCAACTGGGAAGAGCGCAATATTCAAGACAAGAAAGAGGGTGGCCGGGCCTAGAGTGGGAAACGGCAGTGGTGGTGACACGTGGGGAGATTCAGGACACAGTGCAAAGGAAAAGCCAATAGAACTCGCTGGTGGACGTCTAGGTGGTAGTTTTACACAGTATTAATTCCTCAGGGAAGAGAAGTGACATTTCAAGGAACCTATCAGTACTGCCAATTGCTTATCAATTTGGAATAAAGAAACACCTCTGAAATCAACCAAGAGTACTAATTTACCAAATTGGATATAAAATGTGTTTGGGAAAAAAAATCACATTTACTTCATACAAATAAAGAATATTTCCATCAGCTTAGTGACAACAGTTAACTAAAATATTTTGATACTTAAAAAACGCTTAGTTTCAGGACTTAAATATTTTTGAGGAAAAGGTTATTCTGAACTGTACATTAATATCTGACTTAAACTTTTAGCCCTAACTTTGAATAAATTTTAAAATAATAAATGGGTATAAATATTTTCAAGTTATCACTGACTGCCTAATGATCTTTTAAAAGGAATTACCTATTGTTAATTTATACTACGCAATTCATTTAACTATGATGGATTATAAAATTAAATGTCAGCTCAGTAAAATGTCAGTATTTTCTATGCGAATGACCTTTCTATTTGCAGAAAAATATACTATGTCAAAACAAGTAGTTAAAAAGTGAAAACAAAGATGCATGCATAACATACGTAACAGTTTTGACTTTTTAGAAAAACTTAATGGATTAAACCCAGTAGTTGTAGAGTCACACAGATAAAGTCCAAGTCTGTCAATATAATTTTAAAATATTTTAAAATTCAAATGCAATATAAACCTGTTAAGAGATTTTGGAACCATAAAGTCACAGTCACTAAGTTATAAACCAGGAATACAACCCAGATCTCTTACTTTTCCCCTTATTAAAAATGCATTAACACTCAGATTAAGCAGCTGAATTGAAAACCTCTAAAGGCTATTATTTATTAGGAGAGAAAATTACAAACAGGGGCTCTCCCTGCCCAGGTCACGGCCCATGTGGTTGATGAAAGGACACTGGACAGGACAGTTCAGAAAGCCCTTGGTTTTGGTTCAGGTCCTGCCACTATAACCAGTGATGAAACCACTGGCATAGAACAACCATTCAGAGCTTTAGGTTCATCTGTAAAAATTAGGCAATTGCCCTGGATGACGTCTAAGATTCCTTCCAATTCGAAAATTCCACGATTGTTCCAAATTGAAAAATACGAGGCTGGGGAGGAGTAGATAGCCATTTTTTAAAAATTATTTATTTATTTATTTATTTAGGCTGCGTGGGGTCTTAGTTGCGGCATGCGGGCTTCTTGGTTGTGGCATGCAGACTCTTAGTTGTGGCATGCGAACTCTCAGCTGCGGCATGCATGTGGGATCTAGTTCCCCGACCAGGGACGGAACCTGGGCCCCCTGTATTGGGAGCATGGAGTCTTACTCACTGGACCACCAGGGAAGTCCCTAGGTAGCCAATTTAATGAAACGTTTATTGTTCAAAATGGCAAACGTATCAACAATAAAACAGCTGCCCTGGAGATGGTGCTTTGTTGAGCTGATTAAAACAAATGGCCCAAGCCAATAAACCACCACCACCACCCATCAGTGCTGTTATAATGCTGAGCAATGGCACCGAGTCCTCAAAGGAGGGCTGTGAGGGCTGTGCTCCCATGCCCAGTCAGAAGCTCAGAGACATGTAACTTATGAGGTCACACTGCCAATGAGAGGCACTGGCTGGATGGACTCCATGTCTGTCTTTTCTGGAGTCCATCCTCCTCCTGGATGGACACTTCTCAGATGTTTTTGACTTCTCCTACACAGAGCAATCTCTAGGACCCTGGTACCTAAAACAGATGGGAACGGAAAGCCGTGACTGACTGACCAATCAGTAGAGGCTATATGGTGTCGGAAGGCTGGGCTCCAGGCCTGGCAACATGACCACAGTGAGATTTCCCAGCCTCCATTTCCTCAAGGGTAAAAGCCCATCGCTCACTGCCTGGCCACATCACTGAGGCATTGTGAAAGTCAAAGGAGACCAGGAAAGAGAAAAAAGCACTTGTCCACTGCAGTGGCTACACAAATGAAAAGACTATGAACCGCAAGATGAGTAGATAGCATTCGAACTCCGTACAGACTTATGGTTCTACCATTAACCTTCAGCTCTTCCTACTGCTCCTCAACTGCGAAAATCCCAACTAAACTCTCAAACCACACATTTAAAAGATGAAGCACACAACTAATAATGAATTAGGAGTATGAAAAAGTGGTGCCAGGGGTGTGCCTGCTCTGCCCACAACAGGTTTACAATCTTTTATTTAATGGTTAACTCACCACAGTGAGGCTGTGATTCAACTTTCTGTCTCCAGGTTCTGCATCCTGGATCAAAGTGCTAACAAAACAAAACTCTACTATAATCAAAACAATTTAATCTATACTGTAGAGTTAAATAGAGTATGTCTCCAGTAGTTTATAATTTCATTAATTCAGTTCAATTCTTATTTGCTGAGTATCTGCTATGTGCCAGGCACTGTGCTAGAGACAGGGAACACACAAAGACAAACAAGAAAGCTTCTGCCTTTCACAAACAATGAAAACTCACACACAGTCCAAAAACTACAAGCATAGCCCAAACATAACCCTAAAATAAGAATCTTTGTAAAAGATAACAGCGATATACATTCATTTCATAAAAATGCCTACATGTATACAACCTTATAGGCAAATAATTACCAGTCCTTAATCTTTATTTTAGGGAAGTCTAACCATAAACACGGTGACCACCATTTCTGGCCTTGGGAAATGATGGACACCAATGACATAAAAATCTGATAAAGACATCCATCCAACATGCAGTACACATTTATTTCAAATAGGCTAATGCACTGATATTTTTGAAAATTCAAGTACTGGAACAAACAAAATGTGCTATATATACACAATGGAATATTATTCAACCTTGATAAGGAAAGAAATTCTGACACAGGCTACTAAATGGATGAACCTTAAGGACATTACGCTAAGTGAAACAGGAAGTCACAAAAGGACAAATATTGTATGATCCCACTCATCTGAGGTCCCTAGAGTAGTCAAATTCATACAGAAAGAAAGCAGAATGGTGGCTGCCAGGGGCTGGGTGAAGGGAGGATGGGGAGTTACTGTTTAATGGAGACAGAGTTTCATTTTGGGAAAATGAGAAAGTTCTGAAGATGGATGATGATAATGGTTAACAATGTGAATGTATTTAATGCCACAGAACTATACACTTGAAATGGTTAAAACAGTAAATTTTACGTTATACCATAATTAAAAAAATCCAAGTATTTGCGTATTATCAATTAATGATGCTAATAATGAAACACTTAATAGCAACCCACAGAACTGCTAGGAATCAGCCTTCCTGATTCTCATCCTAGTGTATTATGATTCTGAATGTTAAATGAAACTTTAACAATTATCCGTGTGGGCTGTGTGGTTGTGTATTCTTCTAAAAGGGAAGAAAGAGAGAAAAACAATTTATAAATTTCTTACCTCCACTGGCATACTCCATGATTAGGTAGAGTGTTTTGTCAGTTTCAATGACTTCGAATAACTTCACTAGGGGAGGGGAGAAGATACAGGAGAAAAAGAAACAAATGTCCATATGCACAGTACTATGTACATATAAACTATAACTACAAAAAGTAACTTTTTCCCTGTTAAAGATTTTAATAGCTGGCCCTCTACAAAATTCTTTTAGGAAAATTTATAATATATTACAACAGCAGAAAAGATTTTATAAAAACATGGAATTCTATAAAAATAAACATAGTTTCTGGGTGCTCAAACGGTGTAACTTCAGGATGCACTCAGCAGTCTAGTGAAGTGTATCTGCTCTCATTTCATCCTCCTGTATTACGTCTATATCTGTTCTATTCCTAAAAGTGCAAGTCCATTCACTTGTCATTATGGCTTTAAGGATACATATAATTCCTCTTGAGACTTCCGTTGCTTGGGAAACTTATCACAGTTCTCAGAGAACAAGGTCCCTTTGTTTCTGTTCTTTTTCTTAAAGATGTATTTTATTTTATTTTTTATTATTTTTTGGCTGCGCCATGCAGGATCTTAGTTCCCCAACCAGGGATCCAACCGGAGCCCCTGGCAGTGAGAGTGCGGAGTCCTAACCACTGGACTGCCAGGGAATTCCTGAGGAGGTTCCTTTGTTTCTATTCTAAAGCCAGAGATGGCAAAGTAGAAGGGATTATACTATAAATAATTGAAAATAACTTTTTAAAAAGAATTATTTTCAATGGGTCAGTGTGACTACTATAGCAGTCTCTTGTTACAGATACAAATAATATTTCTATTACTGCTAATTCATAAAACCATAACAAAATCAGAAATATAAAATTTTTAAATGAAACTGAAGTTAATCTCTCAAGCTATCAAATCACTATCTCCTGTATCTACTTTGGTAATACATACTTTACAATTAAATTTAGCAAAAAAGGGAGCAGGGAGGGAGAATGCTAATCTCTTATATTGTGGGTTATTTTCTGATGCTTTAACACAGAGTATTAGATCAAATAAAGTACCTTACACAGTACTGGATGTGTTTGTCAAACTGGTGAATAAAAGTATCATATCATTTCTAAGATGATATATGTTCAGGCTGTTAAGAAAAATTTAAAGAAATTTAAGGCATATATGCTGGTAAACCATCAACATATAAATAATAGCTTTCTAAAATTCCAATGCAGGGGGAATTCCTGGACCTGGCAGTCCAGTGGTTAGGACTCCTAGCTTCCACTGCAGGGGGCTGGGGTTCGATGCCTGGTCAGGGAACTAAGATCCTACAAGCCACGTGGCCCGGCCAAAAAAATAATAATAATAAATAAAATAAAATAAAATTCCAATGCAAATATTGGCTCTTCTGTGTAAACTATTTTAATCCAATGGGAATTTAAATTTTTAGAAATTTATATTTTCAAAGATATGTCATTTAGTAGTAAGTATAGAGAACTCTAATCAGGGTACAATGTAAGTAATTAAAAAACAAAACAAAAAGGTTTAAGTTAGCTAGTTCTTGGCAGTTATTTTTTGGTGGGAAGTTGGAATTTGAAATCCAGAGTTGGCTAGCTAGTTCCCTATGTCTTTTAAAATATGATTCAATGTACCAGTATTTTCTTGGGAACACAGCTAGAGCAGAAAGTTTTACACCTTTGAAAATTGTAACTCTAACTTACTATAATTCCTTCTTCTTTATCCATAAATTAAGTACAATTATGACATTTTCTAATATATTAAAAGTTAGAAAATTATAATCTGATTACGTATGTTTCTACTGAATTAAAGCTTTACATTAATCTTTTAACCTGTCTTTAGTAATTTCAAAAAGTTAACAGAAATGATCAATATATATATATATATATATATTCTAAAAGTGTACCTGGGCTGGGAGAATGGAAGAAATCTCCTGTCACTCCTGGAATATATGTTTAGCTTTATGACATACTTTCAAGAATGCATTTAGACCCAAAAGTATTTAAGAAAGCAGAAAGTACCTATGTTTGGATGATTTAAAATCTTCATTATTCTTACTTCTCTGAAGAGCTAAAAAACAAACACACACACAATTCCCCCAACACAGGTTATTAAACATTATATATATTTAATGAAGATATATTTATATTCCATGGTTGCAATATAAATTTAAATTTTCTCTTAGATAACTGATTCACTGATAATGTTTAGTAGTCCACATCTAAGAAATAGAAATCCAGGGTAATTATGAGGTAATTTTGTTACCTAATACTAAATACTTTAATTTTATCTTATGAAAAAGCAGAGGTCCCAGAAGAGGATGATATTTTGCTATTGTGAATTATACTTTGAATTATATTTTGCTATCTTGAACACAGAAATCAGATTTAAGCAGGAATAGTTTGTGATTAGACTTAGTCTGATTCAATAACTACCTAGGGGCTCTAATTCTGCAAATCAAAACTTGTATAGTCACAATGAACTGCATCATGATAATTCCAAGTAATTCTGTAAGAAGATTTTGAATAAAACCACTTCAACCTGACTACCCATCACACAGAATAAGGGGAAATATTAAATTGTTGCACAAACACATGCTGTGAGTTCAGAGGCGGGTCACAGCATTAGGGCCTGGGCTAATATGAGATTGCAGAAAATAACAGAATTTTAGAGGTCATCTTATACAACCCTCCTGCAAACAAACGGGAACCAGAAAAAGAGAGGAAAAGATCTTCCAAGGTCCTCCTATCTTTCCATGGGGAATACGGCCAGAACTAGTCTCCCAGCACCCAGCGTACGACACAGCCTACAGGAGGCAAGGCTGGCAGGTGGTTTGGGCAGCGAGCAGCCGCCGGCTATGGGAAAAGGAAGCTGGGGCTCTCCCCGCGCTCGTCCTTGTCCACCAGGTCTGATGGAGAACTCAATCAGCAACTAACAGCTGAAAGCCATGGTATCTGACCTACAGACAGCTCAGAGCTTAAAAACATGTAATCAAGATGAAGAGCCTTCCTGTCTAGAATACTGGATCATCCCTAAAGGCAGGAGCACTTTTATCCCCAACATACATACTTCCTATTGCTGGTGTGGTCATTCCCACATTTTCTGTCCTGAGATGAGAAGATAGCCTCCCTGACAACCATTCAGGCTTGAGTGCTTAATTTCCCTCTGTCAAGCTAACACAGGAATCTCGTTTTCCAATCCATTATAGCTGGACTTGTAGCTATAATTTGAACCCCCCAGTTATTTCTACAAATGCTAAATTAGAAGAGCGCCAAGCTGGATACCATACGAACACAGCTTAGGACACTGCATTTAGAATGAAACCCTGACCACGGCCATGGCAGCCTCTGCCTACCCTCCAACCTCAGCTCCAGCCACCCTGATTTCTCTCAGATATTAGAACATACTAAGAGCTCTTTCCTTCCTTAGAGTCTTTTTCCTTTTCATCCTTCAAGACTCAGGCAGATTCTCTAAAAACCTCATCTAAGTAGGTCTCCTTTGTTTTACATCATAGCAATCTGTTTACTTCCTTCCTAGACTGTCTTTCAAGTTGTGATAATACATTTCCGTTTACCAGTTCACTGTTGTGTCCTCATCCACAGGGAGCATGTCTGTCTCCCTTCACTAATGCATCCTTGAAACCAGGCCTGGCCCACAACAGGAACTCATTTGTTCGACAAATGCCTGCAGGAAAGTACTAACTACCAAGAAGTGTGGTCTGAGCCAGGATCCTTAGCATTCTAATGACCACACTGCTTTGAAATCCTGAGTAGCAGAATGCCTATTACAGGGTTGTCGTAGTTCTGCTGGCGAGAGAGTTCAAATGAAAGCGACTGTTTTTTAAATCCCTACTAGCAGTGCAGCACTAAAACATCAGAACTAAAGTGATTAGAACCAAAGAGCAGGAAAAAAAAATGTAATACTATAGGGATTCAAGGGAGGGAGACCACACTTATGTCTGGGGTAGTGGGCACCACGGAGGTAACTGGATTTATGCAGTTAAAAATGGGCTGGCTATGTGTGCTCCATATATGTGAGCAAAGACAGGGAGGTGCAACCAACTAAGACCATTTAAAGAAGACCAAGTGGGGCTTCCCTGGTGGCGCAGTGGTTGAGAATCTGCCTGCCAATGCAGGGGACACGGGTTTGAGCCCTGGTCTGGGAAGATCCCACATGCCGCGGAGCAACTAGACCCGTGCACCACACCTACTGAGCCTGAGCTCCGCAACAAGAGAGGCCGCGACAGTGAGAGGCCTGCGCACCGCGATGAGGAGTGGCTCCCACTCGCCGCAACTAGAGAAAGCCCTCGCACAGAAACGAAGACTCAACACAGCCAAAAATAATAAATAAATAAATAAAAATTAAAAAAAAAAAAAAAAAAAAAGAAGAAGACCAAGTGATCCATCTGGCAGAGCAGTGGGTTTCCAAGTGTGGGCTTCTGGCCACCAGCATCAGAATCACTAGGGTGTTTGTGCAAACTGTAGGTTCCTGGGCTCTACCCATCACTAGATCTGAAATGGGCCTTGAGAATCTCACCTTTCAACCACCACCCCAGGTGTGGTGGTTTTCAAACAGGTCCACAAATCCTTTGATAATCCTACCCTCAAAAGGCAGAACTGAATACCCCTCCCTTTGCGTGGGGGCTGCACTGAGTGACTTGCTTCTAATGAACAGAGTAAGGCAGAGGCAATGGTGAGGGGACTTCAGAGACTGACTAGGTCTTAAAAGGCACTGGGACTCCCTCCTTGCTCTCACAGATCACTTCCTTGCATGTCATGAGCACACTGAGCACCTCAATGGACAGGCCCAGATGGCAAGGAAATGAGGACTCATGCCCACAGCCGGTGAGGAACTGCAGGCCCTAGACAAGAGCCAGGCGAGAGGGCCTTTTGGAAGCGGATACACCAGACCAATCAAATCTTCGGATGCTGCATCTGTGGCTCTCACCCCAAATCTCTTGAGAGCACCTGAGCCAGAACCATCCAACTAAGTCACTCCCTAACACAGGACTCACAGAAACTGTGAGATGACACATGGTTCTAAGTTGCTAAGTTTTGGAGTAATTTTTAGAGAGTAGTAGTACACTACCGGTAACACACTGAAGTTTGAAACCCCCTCAGTTACATACAGCAGAGGTCACACCAAGGGCTGCGTTGTGAAAACAGAGGAAAGGTGAGTGGCACCAGATAGAAGGATGAATAGTACAAGCTTCTTTCTGTAGGCTGTAGAAAGAATAGCCAAAGGTTCCCTGGCAGGATAGTGTCAGGGTATTACCAAAATGACTTTACATATCTGCCTCTATCAGAATGATACATCAGGTAGAAATGAGTTCATAAACTCTATACCAAGTTAATCAAAGGGGGTGGGGAGAGGAAGCAAGAAGCTAACAGTGATCAAGTGTCACCTCTGTCCGAAGCTCAGCACTAGATGCTTCACGTCTATGATCCTATCTAACTTAATTTCCACACCTCTGTCAGGTGACTATGATCATCTCCAATGTACAGGAGAGGAGGACGAAGAAAGTTAAGAAACTCGCCCAAGTTCTCTCAGCTAACACGTGCCGGAGCTGACAGATTACAAGCTGGCAATACAGAAAATCCAGAGCAACAGGTGGGTACTGGCACAGAATTTTTTTAAAAGTTGACAATTTGCATATATGGTTAAGATGCCAGAGATTTCATTTATTTGTATCAACTGTGAACTTGATGGCTGAAGACAAATTTGGATATAAATAATTTACTGAAAAGAAAACATGAACTTTAAGCAAAGTCCCTACTAGGATTGTACAACATATTTTTAAAAGTTTTGCTACTATAAAAGGACATTTAAATAAGACGTTCACCTATTTCTACTATCTTATTTCTCTACATTCCCTTTCAACCTTATGCAGATGCTAGTTGTAAAAAATAAAATGAAATAACACAGAAATGTGTAAAGTGAAAGAGTTCTCTCCTCATCAACTAATCTCCATCCTCTACACATCTTCCCATTTTTATGTCCTTTAGGAACTGGTAGATAGGAGGAGAACAAACATCTCTAAAGGCAAAGACTTGGACCCTGGTGACGAGAACACTGAACACACTAAGCCTACAGTACTACAGAGTAAAGAAATGCCCCCAAAGCCTGTACTGAGGATGTACAGGAATTATCCTTGGGAAAAAAACAATTTTACCAATTGATATAAAAATAAAATGAGCATATAAGAGACAGCATAGGGTGGGGTGAGATGTTATCATAGTCATCAAACTGTGATCTAAATCATCATGACCAAAGTGTTCAGACTTGCTTCTCCAGATATATAGGTATGAGACAGAATGAACAGGCCAAAGGTTGAGAGCCTGTGCTTTTCATGGCAGCTGAGTGACACGCTGGGTGACAACTTATGTGTTAGAAATAATGGACAGGAATATAATTGCCAACCTTTTCTTTACTAGGAAAGAGCTGAACTGTAAATCCAAGATTATGAGTAATTATTAGCTGCCTTGGATGAAGAGGAGATACAGGTAAGAAGCATTCAGGGGGTAAGGGAGAGGGAGGCAGAGTTGAAGCTGACACCCAAGTTTGTGAATCTGGGTGCCACTTTGAGACAGAGAAGACTCAAGCTGCAGTGAGGAAGGTGAGTCTGGCTTTGGACATGCCATGTGAGGGGCAGTTAAGTGAGGATACTGAAAGCATAGCATGGTACTTGGTATTTGGGTCTGAAGCTCAGGAAAGAAATCTGGGCTAGAGATAAATTTTGTAGAATTATTAGCATAGGGATAGTATCCTTGGAAGGAAATGACACCGCTTAACTGTAAAATGAAAAAACAGAAACATCAACGAACAAGCATTTCAGAGAGAAGAGAGCTGAGGCCCACAGTGGAGACTCAGAAAAGGCAGCCAGAGTGACAGAATGAAATCCAGACACTGGAATCTAATGCCTACCACAGACCTACAAGTGGGGTCACAAAGCTCTGTTTGTAAGCAGCTTCCCAGACCCTGGAACAGCTCTGGGGTCCTTCATGAAGGAAAGAGAGAAGGATGGTGTGCCTGCTCTTCCTCATTAGGTCCCTTTGTCTCACTCACCACACTGATCACAGCACCTCTGCTGAACGAAAGAACAAATCAAAGACCCTCTCAGACAAAACTGAGGGAGAGAGCCCGGCAAAAGCCCAAAGAGTTCATGGAGAAGGAACTGTCAAAATGCTCTGATGTGAAAAAGAAAAAAAAAAAAAAAAAAAATGTCTTTGCTTCTCTATAGACAGAATACCTCTAGAAGGACAAATAGAAACTGATGCCACCGGTGGTCCCAGGGCAGGGACCTGGATGGATGGAAGTCAAGCAGTAGATGAAGACTTTGCCTTCTATATTTTTATCTGTCCTTTGAACTCTGAATCACAACTGTAGTATCTATCTCCTCTCCTCCAATTAATTTGAATTTTAAGAAAAAGGTGGAGAATGAACAAAGAAAAGTGTTTTTTGACAAAAGGGGAATTCCTGAAAAAGAAAACTGCTGTATTCTGAGGACTGTTAACAAGAAGAGAGTTTACTATTCCTTTCCATAGTGTGGGCCAAGGCTGCTGATGGGTGAAAGGCAAGCAAGTCTTCCAGGGAATATCTTTAAAGTCCAGCAAATATGACAGCCAGCACAGTAAGGCAAAACTTAAGGAGCTTAAAGAGAGTTTAGTTACTCTCAGAACCACCCTAACATTAAAATAAACAACAGAATAGGAAAGTTAACAAATAACAGAGAAGATAAGAGCACTATTAAAGACCATTTGTTTAACACTAGGCAAAGGCAGTGACCTATCTCCTACCCAGGAAGAGCTGTCTATAGATGGGGGGAGATATATGTGTGGGTGTACTACAGTGTAATTAACCAGAATTTTACTGATATCATGTAGGTTATCCCTAACTTTTTGCTGTTGTAACATTACAATGAGCATCCTTGTATATATACATCCTCATACACTTATGCAAATATATTGGCAGAGTAGGTTGGGGGGCCAAAGGGCATACATGCTTTTAAAATTTTGTTAGTGCTATATTACTCTCTAAAAATATATTAATTTAAACTATGTCAGCAATAACAGAGTTCCTGATTCTCTACACTCTTGCCAACAATATGTATTACCAGTTTTTTGCAAATCTGGTGAAAAAATGTTACCTTTTCGGATGTTAAACATTTTTTACTTGAATATTGACCATCTGTCCTACTAATTGCCTGAGTGTATCTTTTGACTATTTTCTATTAGGTTATATACTCCTGTTTCTCCTCGATTTGCAAGACCTTTTATATAGTATGGAAATAAGACCTTTGTCTGCCATAGCAGACAATGTTGGGTCCTTACTCAAATTCACCCTGACTCCTTTGCTGACTATCATCAGCAATCCTTTCAACTTTTTTAGCTATTTCATCTATTGTTTACTGCATATTTCTAAAATGCCAGATTATATTGCTTCCTTGATTTTCCATTTTAGACACTGTTTTGTGACTCCCACTTTGGATTTAGCTTTCCTATACCCTTCCAAACACAGACTTATGCTTCCCCTCTCCATCCTCTTCATGAGGTTCTATTACAGTTTTGGCTAAACAAATATTATGTTTAATTTTTATTGCTAAAAGTAGTACATATAGTTTTAAAAGTCGAACTGTGTAATGTAATATATCTCTCCACCCTCAACCCTTGTTCATAATGTCAAGCACTTTCAACTCAGGTATTTGCTGCCTTACTTCTTTTTCTTTTTTTATAAGATTTTTTTTTTTTCTTTTTGACATGGACCATTTTAAAGTCTTTATTGAATTTGTTACAATATTGCTTCTGTTTCATGTTTTGGTGTTTTGGCCACAAGGCATGTGGGATCTTAGCTCCCCGACCAGGGACTGAACACGCACCCCCTGCATTGCAAGGCAAGGTCTTAACCACTGGACCGCCAGGGAAGTCCCTGCTACCTTACTTCTGAATAGCATGCTTGTGCTGTTATTCTATGATTTCTTAGCCACTCCCCCTGATATTAGCTATTTTCTTAGTATTGGCAGTGAAGATTTAGCTCTCTTACATCCTGTCCCCCACCCCACATCCCTTCCCGCCTTCCTCCTGATCAGTTATCATAATATTTGGCTAAAGTATTCAGTTTACATTATATAAATATTCTTTATAGCCACACCAGGAATGCATTTCCATTCTTTTTATTTATCAAAAATGTTTCTGATTTCCTTTGAGCTAATGACTGTCTCGGTTATTTTGTTCACTTAGGTTTTCTATGTATCTCTCACTTTACTAATTCATCCTTAAACTTTGTAACAGAAGTGTATACCTCCTCTCAAATACTTTCAAATAGTCAAGTATTCTTTTTTCTCCCCCCTGGAAATACGCATATTCTGGAGGCCTCTGTCCTGCTCTCAAGGCCTGCTGTGTTGGATTTCCTGTTCTAGACCCTATGCTCTTCTCTTTTTTAGTACTGTCCCCCGTTGTGGTGAAATATCCCACCAATAGCTCCTGAGGAAGGGTAAGTGTATGATTAAAACCTTGCAAGAATGTTCTGATTCTATCTTCACATTTGATTGACATTTTGGCTGGGTAAAGAATTCTAGGTCGGGTATTCCCTGGTGGCACAGTGGTTAAGAATCCGCTTGCCAACGCAGGGGACATGGGTTTGAGCCCTGGTCCGGGAAGATCCCACATGCCACGGAGCAACCAAGCCCGTGCGCCACAACTACTGAGCCCACGTGCCACAACTACTGAGGCCCACGCGTCTAGAGCCTGTGCTCTGCAACAAGAGAAACCACCGCAATGAGAAGCCCGCGCACCGCAACGAAGAGTAGCCCCCGCTCACCGCAAGCAGAGAAAGCCTGCGCACAGCAACGAAGACCCAAAAGCAGCCAAAAATAAATAAACAAATTAAAAAAAAAAAAAAAAGAATTCTAGGTCATAACTGTTTTCTCTCAGAAACGCCCCCCCCCGTTTTAATGAGATATAATTGACATAGAATACTGTGTAAGTCTAAGGTTGTACAATGTGATGATTTGATACACATATATATTGTGAAATCTTTACCACAGTAAAGTTAGCTAACACATCCCTCACCTCACATAATTATCATTTTGTTGTTGTTTTCATTGTGGTGAGAACATTTAAGATCCACTCTCACAGCAACTTTCAAGTACACAGTACTTGTTAACTATAGTCACCATGCTGTACATTAGATCCCTGGAACTTTCTAACTTGTAACTGGGTGTTTGTACCCTTTGACCAACAGCTCTCCATTTCCCTCAACACCCCCATCCCCTGGCAACCACCATCTACTCTCTGTTTTTATAAGTTCAATTTTTTTTAAAGATTCCACATATAACTGATATCATAGAGTATTTGTCTGATTTAACTTAGCATAATGCCCTCAAGGTCCAACCATGTTGTCACAAAGAGCAGGATTTCCATTTTTACAGCTGAATAATATTCCTATTACTATAGGATAGAATATATAATAATAATACTCCTCACACGTTCTTTATCCATTCATCTGTCAATGAACGCTTAGGTTGTTTCCCTAGCTTGGCTATTGAGAATACAATGCAACGAACATGGGAGCTCAGATATCTCTCTGAGATAGTAACTGCATTTCCTGTGGATATACACCCAGAAGTGAAACTGCTGAATCATATGGTAGCTCTATTTTTAATTTTTTGAGAAACTTCCATACTGTTTTCCAAAGTAGTTGTACCAATCTACATTCCTACCAACAGTACACAAGGTATCCCATTTCTCTACACCTTTGTCAGCATTTATCTCGTCTTTTTGATAACAACCATTCTAACAGGTTGAGGTGATATCTCACTGCAGTTTCGATTTGCATTCCCTTGATGGTTAGTGATGTTGAACATCTTTTCATGCACTTGTTGGCTATTTGAATGTCTTCGGTGGAAAAATGTCTATTCAGATCCTTTGTTGCTTTTTAAATTGGATTATTTGGGATTTTATTTGCTACTGGTTGTAGGGGTTCCTTTTCTCCCATTTTGTAGGCTGCCTTTTCATTTTGTTGACTGTTTTTTTTTGTTTTTTTTTTTTTTGCTGTGAAGTTTTTTGTAGTCCCACTTTTTTGGCTTGTGATTTTGGTGTCATTAAAAAAAAAGTCATTGCTAAGAACAATGTCAAGGAGCTTCTTCCCACTGTTTTCTTCCATGAGCTTTATGGTTTCATACCTTCCGTTTAAATCCTTAATCCATGAGTTAATTTTTGTGCATGGTATAAGACAGGGGTCCAGTTTCATTCTTTTACACATGAATATCCAGTTCTCTCAGAATTTTAAAGGCCTCGATCCATTTCCTTCCAGCTTACAGTGGTGTGGAATGGTATGATGACATTCTGTTACAATTCTTTGTGACCTATTTTTTTCCTCTTCCTTCTCTTTAATTTTGATGTATTTAAATTTTAATGTACCACAGATTCAGTCTCTGTGGTACATTAGCATTCAGTCCAGATATATTGTGGGTCTTTTGTCATTTACTGCATTGGGCACTGAGCCTTTCAATCTGGAATTCAGGTCCTACAGTTCGGGGAAATCACCTTCTGTTAGTCTTTGATAATCTCCCTTCCTATCCCCAGCTCTTTTTACAACACCTCTTTACCAGAAACTAGACCTCCTAGATAGGTACCTCAATTTCACATGGTATCTTTCTTAATTTTCATCTCTATGAACTTCTGTAATACTTTCTGAGAGATTTCCTTGACTTTATTTTCCAACCCCTTTATTGAATTTCTTTCCAATACCATAAATTACCCTCTCCCCAACAGTCCTTTCTCAATGCACCATGTTCTTCTTTCATGAATATAATGGCCGTTATTGCATTCCGTCTCCCTCTTTTTAAAATCTTTGAAAACATAATTATAGTGTTGTTGTTTTTTAAAGTAGCTGAGTTTCCTCTTCCAGTGTTCCTTTCTCTTTCTTATTCCTGTTTGTTTTAGTTTCAGGTTATCCTCAAATATCTGGAGATTCTTGGCTGTCCTCCCATATTTAAGAGAGGCACCAAAATGCTGGACTACACATCATATATATAAAAGCTGGACCATAGGATGACCGGGCAGAGATTAAGTAGATTTACTGAAAGACAATAAATGTCTCTACCTATATTTTCATTTAACTCAATTTTCCTGGAGAAGAATCCTCCAATCTCCTTTTCAGGCAACACATGAAGGGCTAAAGAGTTCTGGGAGGCACGCAAGGAGCGGGAAGACAGAAAGAGTGTCTCACCACTCAGTGGGCCCCTGTTTTTAGTATGAGGTCCCCAAGTCTAGATGCTCTTCAATTCCGCCTCTTCAGAAAATAAACTGCCCAATTTCTACTGGGGCAGAGAAGGGCGGGTTGCCTGAAGGTGATATGAGGCCCAGTTATACATTTTAAGCCAATCCTGTTTCCATTTCTATGTGTACCTCCACCCACAAAAGAAGCTAACAGAACTCATCCTTCAACTTTCTGAATTCTGTGGCATGACTCAGCATGATTTTTGCTGGCACCAGCCTACCTATTCCCACCCCTAAGTGCTCCCCTTAGGGACTGGCTTCAGTTCACTATGATTTGCTAAGTCTATTACATGAAAAAATATATACAATAGTGTACACACACACACACACACACACAACTATTCATCCATCTGTTTTCCATCTGGCAAACTAGGTTTAATTCTTTGTCTATTTTTGACACTCCTTTTTAATTCCTTTACTACTATTTAGTGAGTGGGAGGAAGGAGCAAACATAAATGTACTAATGTTTAACTGGAAGTCCTATATGCTAATACTTTAATTCCCAATTTTTGAATGGATGTTATAAGTGGGATTGAACTATAGTTTTCTTCCCTGTTTCTAATACATTTTGATAGCCATGTATGTGAATTCCAGAGAAGAATTTGGAAGCTTCCCTTCAAGATCTATTCACTGAAGGTTTCAAAGAAGCCAATCATGAAATTCTGCATATGGCAATCTGAGGTGGCAGCTGGCCTTTTTACCACTATTCAATTTCTTCTGTAGTTACTGATGCATTTAGATTCTTTTGTAGACTTAATTTTGATAAGTTACGTTTTCCTAGAAAATTATCCATTTTTTAGGTGTTCTAGTTTATTTGCACAAAAGGTTCTCTCATAATAATTTTAATTCTTCTCTATCTGGTCTTTTCCCTGCCCCTCATTTCATACTCATACTTTGTGTTGTCTCTCCCTATCCCCTGGATTAAGTTAACTAGTGGTTTATCTATTTTACTGCCTCCCTTCTCATCGCCCTCTCAAAAAAAAAAAAAACAAAAGCTCTAGATCATTTTGATTGTTTTTCCAATTCACTAATTTCTGCCCTTTGTAAGTTCCTTACATTATTCTTCATTCCTGAGATTTATTTTGTTCCCTTCTCTAACTTATTAGTTGAATATTTAATGTATTGTCATTTTTTGTTTAATAATGTGTTCAAGGTTTCAAATTTTCTTGAACACCAAAAGCAGTATTCTATAGTTTCGGATACACAGTGTTACTTTCTAGATACACTGCAATTTTGGTTTGCATTTTCTCTTTGACCCCATGAATTCAAAGACTGTTTTCAAGTTCCACATGTTTGTACTTTTTGTTTGTTTCTATTTTTATTGGTTTCTATTTTTATTGCTTGTTCAGAAAATGTAGCCTGGAAAGATCTCTTAGTCAGGCTTATTAATCGTATTAACTGTTTATAGCTGCGCAAGTTATGCATTGCCCAACGGTGAGGAAATCACTTACGCTGCAGTCATCACAGATTTGAATAGTTATCACAATAATTTCCTGGCACAGAGCTGTAAAGTCTCCTAAGAAAGGGGCGCTTTTTTAAAAAAAATGCACAAATGTGTGGGACTTCCCTGGCAGACCAGTGGTTAAGACTCCGTGCTTCCACTGCAGGGGGCACAGGTTCGGTCCCTGGTCAGGGAACTAAGATCCAGCATGCCACACGGTGTGGCCAAAAATAAAAAATAAAATAAAAAATAAATTAATTAAATTAAAAACGCGCAATTTGTAATATGGGCTAGTAGAGGGGCTCTATATTAAGATCTGTATCTTTTTTTCCTCTACTTAATGTGTCATACATAGCCTGAGAGAGGATAAGTCTCCTTTGTCACTCTTGTGCTTCTATAAATTTAGCTCAGATTTTTCCTGTCATATATTTTGGGGTTCTGTTTATCATTTGCCATTCTACTATTTTTAAAATAAATTTATTTATTTTTGGCTGTGTTGGGTTTTTGTTGCCACGTGCGGGCTTTCTCTAGTTGCGGCGAGCGGGGTCTACTCTTCATTGCAGTGCACAGGTTTCTCATTGCGGTGGCTTCTCCTGTTGCGGAGCACGGGCTCTAGGCGCACAGGCTTCAGTAGTTGTGGCTCGCGGGCTCTAGAGCGCAGGCTCAGTAGCTGTGGTTCACAGGCTTAGTTGCTCCGCGGCATGTGGGATCTTCCCGGACCAGGGCTCGAACTGGTGTCCCCTGTGTTGGCAGGCAGGTTCTTAACCAATGCGCCATGAGGGAAGCCCTGCCATTCTACTACTGAAAATAAAAATTTTAAATATGAAAATAAATGTAAAAAAACTGCCTTTAAAATAGCAATTGTGAAGTGAACCAGAATAACCACTTTGGAAGAACACAGTATGTGTGTGTAGAGGTAGGTACGGAAACTCTGTATTGCAGAGGAGTGGGGAAAGGAGAGACGAGGCAATAAGTTGTAACATGTATGAAAAAACATAATTGGATTGCTACTTCACAATATGCACAACTTCAAGGTAGATTAAAGATTATAAACCTTTGAGACAACAGAGAAAAATATCTTTATGGCCCCAGGCAGGGAAGAATTTCTTAAAGAACACAGAAAAGGTACAAACCATATAAGAAAAGACTGACAAATTCAGGTGTGTTAAAATTAAGAAAGTCTGCTATTCATCAAAAGACAACATCCAGAGAATGAAAAGATATACCACCAAACAGAAGAAGATATGTGCCACATGTCAGTATCCAGAATACATAATCTCTAAAATGATTAAGAAAAAATCCACTAGAAACTGAAAAGGCTTGAACAGGCAATTCACAGAAGAAGAAACAAAAGCCAATAAAAATATGAATGATGTAATACTCATCAGCAATCATGGAATATAAATGATAACCACAATGACATAGTTTTATATCCATCAGATGGGCAAGAATTGAAAAATCAGACAAAATCAAATTTTGACAAGGATGTGACATTACTTGAGCTGTCTTATATGCTAATGGTGGGAATATAAATTAACACAACTGCTTTGGAAACAAGTTGCCCTCCTCTAATGAATGAGGATGTACATACCCTGTGAACCAATAATTCTACTACTGGACACGTATCCTTAAGAAACATAAACAACTTCACCAGGACACATACGGGACAATCCGTAGCAGTGTCTGTGATACAAATAGCTATAAGCAATCCATATGTCTCTGAATCAGACAGAAAATGGATAAATAAATCATGAAATATTCATATAATAGGATACTATATAACCATGAAAATAAGCATAGCAGTGAAAGTAAATTACATCTAAATACATCAACATGGAACACAATTTGGGCAAAAGAAAGCAAATAGGAGAAGGACACAAATAACATGATTCCATTTATATAATATTTAAAATCTTCACACTATACTGATGAGGGATCCTTATGTGGTAAAATTATACTACTGAGCCCACGTGCTGCAACTACTGAAGCCCACATGCCTAAAGCCCGTGCTCCGCAGCAAGAGAAGCCACTGCAATGAGAATCCCACGCACTGCAACGAAGAGTAGCCCCCGCTTGCTGCAACTAGAGAAAGCCCGCGCACAGCAACAAAGACCCAATGCAGCCAAAATAAAGAAAAAATTAATATATAAAAATAAATTAATTTTAAAAAGAAAGAAAATAGTAACACAAAATTTTTGTTAGTGATTACCTTATAAGGTGGGAAACAAAGAAAGAGGTCAGGTTGGGGAAGGTTACAACGTGACTGATCCATTTCTTGAATCAAATACCCTAAACATATTTACATGGCAAATATGTAACATTCTTCTGTATGTAAAGCATTTAATTAATTAATTTATTCATTCATTCATTCATTTGTGGCTGCATTGGGTCTTCATTGCTGAGCGCAGGCTTTCTCTAGTTGCGGTGAGCGGGGGCTACTCTTCGTTGTGGTGTGTGGGCTTCTCATTGCAGTGGCTTCTCTTGTCGCGGAGCACGGGCTCTAGGTGCACAGGCTTTAGTAGTTGTGGCACGTGGGCTCAGTAGTTGTGGCTCACGGGCTCTAGAGCACAGGCTCAGTAGTTGTGGCGCACGGGTTTAGTTGCTCCATGGCATGTGGGATCTTCCCGGACCAGGGCTTGAACCCATGTCCCCTGCATTGGCAGGCGGATTCTTAACCACTGCGCCACCAGGGAAGCCCAATGTGCATTTTTATGATCAAGTATTTCAAAGACAAAGAAATTTTCCTACCGCCTCAAAACCTAAGGTTCTGGTGGTCAAGATTCCTGGAAGTAGGGAAATATGAGAAAAATATTAATTTAGTATTAAAATAAATTTGGTACTTATAAAATAATGAACAGATATTATTGGGTATCTACCACACACAAGGTGAAGGAGCTTCAGTAAGCTCCTTTGTATCCTTCCCATATGGAAGGTGCTGGGCCTGATTCCTTCCAAGGGGACATGTTGGGAAAAGGCTATTTGAAGTTAGGGCTTTAAGTTCTAATGTTAGTTCAGTCAGTGTGTCAGTTAGTGCACAGTCATTAAGAATTTGAACTCTGGAGCCCACTATCTGGCCCCACCTGGGGATCTACCACTCACTGACTGAATCTAGGTGGCTTGACCTCTCTGGGCCTCTGGTACCCCCAGGGATAAAGGAACCTGACATGTTGAGATCTTGGAACAGTGCGTAGCACACAATAAGCAACATGAGGCTGTGATTCTGGTTGCTGTTGCTAGGATTCTTTCCCAAAGGTCTAGTTTTTGCCCAACTTTCAATTTTCTACAGATGGGTCCATGCTAGGCTCTAAGTTTAACCCATTTAAAATACCTGGTTCTTGGGACTTCCCTGGTGGTCCAGGGGTTAAGAATCCGCCTCCCAATGCAGGGGACGCAGGTTTGATCCTTGGTCGGGGAACTAAGATCCCACATGCCACGGGACAACTAAGCCCATGTGCCACAACTACTGAGCTTGTGCGCTCTGGAGCCCTCACACCACAACTAGAGAGAGGCCCACGCGCTGCAACAAAGAGCCTGCACGCCACAACGAAAGATCCTGCATGCCGTGAGGAAGATCTGTGTGCCGCAACTGAGACCCGATACAGCAAAATAAAATAAAATAAAATAAAATAAAATAAAATAAAGTAAAATAAAATAGTTGGTTCTTCAGTGGCTTTTCTAAAATAGCACAATGAACAACTGGTACAATTAAAAATAAATTCTAATATTCTCAATTCACCATCTATATTCTAAATTTGCTGCCAAAGTGAAAATAAGTCTGGCAATAAATTAAAAATTTCCCCATAAAGCAGCAGCAACACTGGAGCTATATTTTCTTACACTCCTATTACCATTTTTGAAATGTAACAATATACATATATTTTTATTCTCAGTATTTTAAACATGTAAAATGAAGAGGGTTTGACTTAGATTTCATTTACCATATCCTATTTGTAAAAGTTTACCTAATTCATTACACTGATCTGAATGCAGATGCTGGATTGTAATTAATAGTCAGGACTCTAGGTATTTTTTAATTCCTCTTTGATTCCTTCAGTGATCCACTGGTCTAGTGATCCATATTGTTTAGCCTCCACGTGTTTGTGTTTTTCGCAGCTCTTTTTCTTGTGGTTGATTTCTAGTCTCACAGTGTTGTAGTCAGAAAAGACACTTGATATGATTTACAGCTTCTTAAATTTGCCAAGGCTTGTTTTGTGGCCTAGCCTGTGATCTATCCTGGAGAACGTTCCATGTATACTTGAAGAAAATGTGTATTCTGCTGCTTTCAGATGGAATGCTCTAAAGAATCAATATCGTTAAAATGTCCATACTAATGAAGGCAATCTACAGATTCAATGCAATCTCTATTAAAATACCAATGGCATTTTTCACAGAACTAGAACAAATAATTTTAAAATTTGTATGGAGGGGCTTCCCTGGTGGCGCAGTGGTTGAGAATCCGCCTGCCAATGCAGGGGACACGGGTTCGAGCCCTGGTCTGGGAAGATCCCACATGCCGCGGAGCAACTAGGCCCGTGAGCCACAATTACTGAGCCTGCGCGTCTGGAGCCTGTGCTCCACAACAACAGAGGCCGCGATAGTGAGAGGCCCGCGCACCACGATGAAGAGTGGCCCACAGTTGCCGCAACTAGAGAAAGCCCTCCCACAGAAACGAAGACCCAACACAGCCATAAATAATTAAAAAAAAAAAAAAAATTTAAAAAAAAAACAACAAGAACATGTTTAAAAAAAAAAAAGAAAGAAAATTTGTATGGAAACACAAAAGACCCCAAATAACCAAAACAATCTTGAGAAAGAAGAACAGAGATGGAGGAATCACACTCCCTGACTTCAGACTATACTACAAAGCTACAGTAGTCAACGCAGTATGGTACTGGCACAAAAACAGACACATAGATAAATGGAACAAGAGACAGAGCCCAGAAACAAACCCACACACTTATGGTCAATTAATGTATGACAAGGGGGGCAAGAATATACAATGAAGAAAAGACAGTCTCTTCAATAAGTGGTGTTGGGAAAACTGGACAGCTACATGTAAAAGAATGAAATTAGAACATTCTCTAACACTATATACAAAAATAAACTCAAAATGGATTAAAGACCTAAATGTAAGACTGGATACTATAAAACTCCTGGAGAAAAATATAGGCAGAACACTCTTTGACATAAATTGCAGCAATATTTTTTTGGATCCATCTCCTAAAGTAAAGGAAATAAAAGCAAAAATAAACAAATGGGACCTAATTAAACTTAAAAGCTTTTGCACAGCAAAGGCAACCACTGACAAAATGAAAAGGCAACCTACTGAATGGGAGAAAATATTTTCAAATGATATGATTGATAAGGAATTAGTATCCAACATATATGAAAGAAGCAGACTCCCAGATACAGAGAACAAACTAGTGGTTACCAGTGGGGAGAGGGAAGTGGGGAGGGGCAATATAGGGGTAGGGGAGTAAGAGAAACAAACTATTAGGTAATAAGCTGCAAGGATATACTGTACAACACAGGGAATATAACCAATATTTCATAATAACTATAAATGGAGTATAACCTTTAAAAACTGTGAATCACCACTATATTGTACACCTGTAACTTATATAACATTGTACAACTATACTTCAATTTTTAAAAATTTTAAAAAAAGGATTCTAACAACTACTTTTGTTAATGGCCTGAGCTGTCTAGTCTCCTACAAGTCAATAAGGAAAGAGGAAGGTATTAAGAGAGGAAAAGATGAACAGCGCTCATCAATGAAAAAGATCCCAACAATGATTTGTGCTTCACCAGATGGGCAAGGAGAAGGAAAGAAGTCCAGAAACTGGGTCAGGAAGAGTTCGAGAGAGGGGGGAGATATTCGGCAGGTGTAGTGGCAGCAGTCTATAAGACTTAAAACACTGGAGGAGGGGGTCACCTTTAAAACAGGTTACCTTTAGAAAAAGAAGAGAAATTAAGAATTTTTTTAAAACTACACAGATGATTCTACTGCACAACAAGGGTTAAAAAAGACTGCCCTAAGGAGGCTGAAGCAAAAGTACCCCAAATAACTCAGTGGTGGTAACAGTAAGAGTAAATTACATTGTAGACCATAAGAAAAGCATGAACGGGCTCTCTCTGCTTCCAAATATACAGTTCCCTGGCTTGTCCCACAACTAAGATTCCCTGAGATGCCAAAAAAAGGTCACTGCTATTACAGAGCTCTAACCATTAACAGTGGCTCCAAAATAAACACCAACTTTAAAAAGCAACCAGACCTGAGTGGGTGTAAGTAAAATTTCCCACAAAGACCCTGATAAAAGGAATCTATAGTCAATAATACTCCGATAATCATTCAGCAATCTGCTGTATATACTTTTTTTCTTTTTCTTTTGGCCGCAGTGCACGGCTATGTCGGATCTTAGTTCCCCGACCAGGGATCAAACCCGTGCCCCCTGCAGTGGAAGCGTGGAGTCCTAACCACTGGACCTCCAGGGAATTCCCGTATTTTGCACATACTTGAATTTATGCACATATTTGAATTTAAAATCATTCTTTTTTTTTTTTCTCAGTAATTTTGATTAATTTTTTTTGAACACAGGGATTTCCGTTTCTCTCTTAGTAAAAGTCTGGATTTAAGAATGGTGCTTGAATATTACTCAAAAATTGCTTGATGAGTCAGCAGGACCAACTGAAGGGTGGTTTCTCCAATGAGGTGCCTTGTCCCTACCTTGTCGGATATTTTAATTGGATGAAAACATCCTTGTCCAATGTATACAGCACCAAACTAGAAGTGATAGCTAATACAAAAGACTCATTTTTCAAAAATACCCTAAACAGACTGGAATTATGGTATGAAACCATTTAAATGGTCTTCAGCAAGAATGAAATAAATTCAATTAAGAAAAAAATCAATTACAGATATGGAATAAACTAGCCCTGTGTTGAGGGCAAGTCCTGTAGCTGGCCCAAGAGGCTGAGTATTAACTCTGGAGAAGGGACCAAGAAGACCCAAGATAGATGGTTATGTTGGATTGGTAGAGTTTTTTTTTTTGTGGATTGGTAGATTTAACCTCCAAAGCTCCAAGTGAAAGAATAGAGAACAGTATTGTACATGTTTCTAGAAGACAGATGCTAATGTAAACTATGAAAGAAAAAAACCTGTTTAGGGACTTCCCTGGTGGCGCAGTTGTTAAGAACCCACCTGCCAATGCAGGGGACACAGGTTCGATTCCTGGTCCGGGAGGATCCCACATGCTGCGGAGCAACTAAGCCCGTGCACCACAACTACTGAGCCTGCGCTCTAGAGACCACCAGCCACAACTACTGAAGCCCGCGCGCCTAGAGCCCGTGCTCCGCAACAAGAGAAGCCATCGCAGTGAGAAGCCCGTGCACCACAACTAAGAATAGCCCCTGCTCGCCACAACCAGAGAAAGCCCGTGCGCAGCAATGAAGACCCAACACAGCCATAAATAAATAAATTAATTAAGAAAAAAAAAAACCTGTTTAATAACTAGAGTCGTCCAACACTGGAACAAGATGGCATAGGAAGGAGTGTGCCTCCATCCTTATACATGTTTAAAGCTGGCTAACCAATTATCATGAACACATATTTTTAAAAATCAATTATTTCATTACATTCACACATTTGTTTTTAACTAATGGTTCCAGTTTAAGAAAAAGAGATTACTGTTTAAACTGATTATGTCACAGTATGGTGACAATGAAAGTTTCTGCCACCGAGAAGACTGAGTATTTCTAAGATAACAAAATCTTAGTCAGAAGAACCCAGGGGAAAGTTAGGGGATTACTGAAAAGTTTATTACACAGAGATGACTGTTCCTTAAAGAGCCGGGGCATTCAAGGCTCCCAGTTTGGCCTGATGTAACCGCCAGCTCAGGGCCTTGCACTGCCCTGCACACTCGCAGGCCTCGGCAGCCCACTGCTGCTGCAGGTGCTGCTCCTCAAGCTGTGTGTGCAATCCTCCCAGGAACACTTAGTGAGGACCTCCACGTCAACGCTGCAAGGAGGACTGCAAAGGTCTTTCCATTCTTTATTACTTGGTAAAAAACATTTAGATCCTAAAGGCCTAAGTAAACTTTTACTGCAAACCACATGGGTTCACCCAGAGTCTGTTGTACTTATCTGACTCTTCTTACCACAACGCTTGGTTCAGGAGAACAAGAATGTTTCTTAAACGAATTATTAAGAGGGCACCCCTACTTTTCACTTGAAATCTACACATTCCTCGCATACTATCTCCTCACCCTGTGTTTTTGGTTTTTTAAAAAATTTATTTATTTTTGGCTGCATTGGGTCTTCGTTGTTGCGCAGGCGGGCTTTCTCTAGTTGTGGTGAGCAGGGACTACTCTTCATTGCGGTGCACGGGCTTCTCACTGCAGTGTCTTCTCTTGTTGCAGAGCATGGGCTCTAGGCATGCAGGCTTCAGTAGTTGTGGCATGTGGGCTCAGAAGTTGTGGCTCGCGGGCTCTAGAGCGCAGGCTCAGTAGTCGTGGCGCACGGGCTTAGTTGCTCCGCGGCATGTGGGATCTTCCCAGACCAGGGCTTGAACCCGTGTCCCCTGCATTGGCAGGCGGATTCTTAACCACTGTGCCACCAGGGAAGTCCCCACCCTGTGTTTTAAAATGTAGGTTCTATTATTATTCAGGTATGGTGGTTTGTTACTTATAGTTCCCAAAAGAAGGGGGCACACAGCGCCATGCAGGGCCATGTGAGGAAGCACCAGGATGGGTTAGAAGGCCGATGGAGCAAGGGGAAAGCACAAGGAAGAGTTTTTATTCTGGTTTCCACAGGAAGGGTAAGTCCAGGCAGGGTAAGCAGGCTGAGGACTGGTTCATTGGAATAATTTCAGCAGGTTCTTGGGTTTAAGTACGGTCTCTAGGTGTCTGATACCGGCTCTGCAATGATTAGGGCAGAGAAATATTGCCTCTTGGAGCTTAAGAGCCAGACAGGGGAGGTGGTTCAGAGTATGGGCTCTGCACTGGTTAGTCTGCATCTGAACAGTGTACTCACAGGGGAGTAGCTTACTATTTCCAGGAACTAGCTAGCCCTGGGGAGTAGTCTATCTCAGGTCAGCAAGGCCCCAGATGCCAGAGCAGCAAGAATACAAAAAATAAGAAAATACAGTTCATACATCTTGCTTTATTTTTCTTCATGGCACTGACATGACATTATATCATATATCTGTTTATTGCTGCTCTCCCACTATGATATCAATTCCATGAAAGTAGGAACTTCATTTGGTTCAATGTTGTACCCTCAGTGCTTAGAACAGTGCCTGGCACACAGCAGGTATTTACTAATAAGTGTTTGTTAAGTGAAAGAGTGAATAAACAAATTTGCATAAAAATATGACTTACGCAAAGTTTGGAAGGGGAGGTGGGGTACAAGGCCTACTTCTCTTTCATACTTGAAATATTGGGTTCGCCAAAAGGTTCGCTTAGTTTTTTCTGTAAGATGGCTCTAGTAGCACTTAGTTGTCTTTAACTTCATTTGAAACAATTCTGTTAGATTGTGTGTGACAGCTGTCATATCAGAGTGCATTTAAAAAAAGGCTTAACAAAACTGGTGAATTTTTGTGTAGCCATTTTAATATTGAAGATGGAAGAAAAAAAGCAACATTTTCGGCATATTATGCTTTATTATTTCAAGAAAGGTAAAAACTCAACTGAAATGCAAAAACAGATTTGCTCAGTGTATGGAGAAGGTGATGTGACTGAACATGTCAAAAGCGGTTTGTGAAGTTTCGTGCTGGAGATTTCTCGCTGGACAATGCTCCACGGTTGGGTAGACCAGTTGAAGTTGATAGTGATCAAATCGAGACATTAATTGAGAACAATCAACGTTATACCATGCGCGAGATAGCTGACATACTCAAAATATCCAAATCAAGCACTGAAAATCATTTGCACCAGCTTGGTTATGTTCATCGCTTTGATGTATGGGTTCCACGTAAGTTAAGCGAAAAAGACATTCTTGACCGTATTTCCTCATGCGATTCTCTACTGAAACATAATGAAAACGTTCCGTTTTTAAAACAAATTGTGACGGGCGATGAAAAGTGGATACTGTACAATAATGTGGAACGGAAGAGATCGTGGGGCAAGCGAAATGAACCACCACCAACCATACCAAAGGCCGGTCTTCATCCAAAGAAGGTGATGTTCTGTATATGGTGGGATTGGAAGGGAGTCCTCTATTAAGAGCTCCTTCCGGAAAACCAAATGATTAATTCCAACAAGTACTGCTCCCAATTAGACCAGCTGAAAGCAGCACTTGACAAAAAGCGTTCAGAATTAGTCAACAGAGAACGCATAATCTTCCATCAGGATACTGCAAGACCGCATGTTTTTTTGATGACCAGGCAAAAACTGTTACAGCTTGGCTGGGAAGTTCTGATTCATCCGCCGTATTCACCAGACATTGCAACTTCAGATTTCCATTTATTTCGGTCTTTACAAAATTCTCTTAATGGAAAAAATGTCAATTCCCTGGGAGACTGTAAAAGGCACCTGGAACAGTTCTTTGCTCAAAAAGATAAAAAGTTTTGGGAAGATGGAATTACGAAGTTGCCTGAAAAATGGCAGAAGGTAGTGGAACAAAAGGGGGAATACATTATTCAATAAAGTTCTTCGTGAAAATGAAAAATGTGTCTTTTATTTTTACTTTAAAACTGAAGGCACGGGCTTCCCTGGTGGCACGGTGGTTAAGAATCTGCCTGCCAATGCAGGGGACACGGGTTTGAGCCCTGGTCCGGGAAGATCCCACATGCTGCGGAGCAACTAAGCCCGTGCACCACAACTACTGAGCCTGAGCTCTAGAGCCTGTGAGCCACATCTACTGAGCCTGTGTGCCACAACTACTGAAGCCTGTGTGCCTAGAGCACACGCTCTGCAACAAGAGAAGCCACCGCAATGAGAAGACTGCGCACTGCAACTAAGAGTAGCCCCCTTTCGCTGCAGCTAGAGAAAGACCGTGCAGCTACGAAGACCCAGCACAGCCAAAAATAAATAAATTAAAATAAATAAATTAAAAAAACAAAAAACAAAAAAACTGAAGGCACTTTTTGGCCAACCCAATATTTCCTCAACCTTGAAACTATTTACTAACTTCTTCATAGCTACTACAAAGAAAGCCTCAGGTTAGTTCCCATCTCAGTTAGGGAAACTTAATTACAGGAGGGGGGCATAATGAAGTGGAAATAGTCCACGCTTTGGAGTCAGACTAAGATTTACATCTTTGCTCCATCACTTACGAACTGGAGAGTCTGACTATATCAACTTCTCAGAGTCTGTCTCCTCAATGGAAAATCAAGATGGTAGTAATACTCACCTAACAGAGTATGAAGGTGAAAAGATATCTATCAGACTAGCTACTGTGAGAAAGCCTATATGTGTAAGAACATGGGAAGCACATGCTCTAGTATCTAATGACAATGAATTCCTATCCAACTAATAAACCTGGGACATTGCTTACCGCAAATGCTCTATTGTCTAAACTGTGGTAAACATGTTTTCATTTAGAGTTCATTAATGCTCGACTCAATGATGACTACACCTATCATAAAATGACTGCCCGAGCATCTATCACTTATTGGTTAGGGGACTTTGGGCAGATTACTTTATCTCCCTGGCCTCTCTTTCCTGAATAACAGAACTTACCTCATGAAGTTGTCCCACACTGTGATATCTGGAGATGGGGCATTTGGGAATTAAGTTGGTTTAGATAAGGTCATGAGGGTGGGTCCTTATGATGGGATTAGTACCCTTATAAGTAGAGACATCAAACAGCATGCTCATGTACCTTCCCCCTACTTTGCCATGAAGACACAGTGAGATGGCAGCCCTCTGTAAGCCAAAAAGAGAGCTCGCACCAGAACCCAACCATGCTGGCAACCCTGATTTTGGACTTCTACAGCCTCTACAACTGTGTAAAATAAATGTCTGTTGTTTAAGACACCCAGTCTACAGAATTTTGTTATAGCAGCTCGAGCAAACTAATACAGCACTCAATATATACTACATGAGCAAATATTAGCCGTGATCAGAAGTAGTCTACTGCAAATAAGTCCTATGAGACCTAAGCCACAACCTACCATTCAATTCTTAAGCTTTACTTATTTCCTGTGAGGGTAAAATTTAAAAAACAAACAAAAAATATCTCCTGGGAAAAGAATCTTAAAAAAAAAAAGGAGTGGATATATGTATATGTATAACTGATTCACTCTGCTGTACAGCTGAAACTAACACAACATTGTAAATCAACTATACGCCAATAAAAGTTTAAAAAAAGGGGCTTCCCTGGTGGCGCAGTGGTTGAGAATCTGCCTGCCAATGCAGGGGACACGGGTTCGAGCCCTGGTCTGGGAAGATCCCACATGCCGCAGAGCAACTAGGCCCGTGAGCCACAACTACTGAGCCTGCGCGTCTGGAGCCTGTGCTCCGCAACAAGAGAGGCTGCGATAGTGAGAGGCCCGCGCACCGCAATGAAGAGTGGCCCCCACTTGCTGCAACTAGAGAAAAGCCCTCGCACAGAAACAAAGACCCGACACAGCGAAAAATAAATAAATAAAAATTAAAAAAAAAAAAAAATCTCCAACTCTCCCTCAAAACCAATATTCAGCAGGACACACAATAACAGCAAACATTCGGTCCTTACCATGCGCTAGGAACTACACTCAGCTCTTCTACGGGCTTTTATTTTATTATTATTTTTTTAACATCTTTATTGGAGTATAATTGCTTTACAATGGTGTGTTAGTTTCTGCTTTATAACAAAGTGAATCAGCTATACATATACATATATCCCCATATCTCCTCCCTCTTGCATCTCCCTCCCACCCTCCCTATCCCACCCTTCTAGGTGGTCACAAAGCACCAAGCTGATCTCCCTGTGCTAAGGGCTTTTAAATGTTAACTTATTTAATTCTCACCACAGCCCTAGAGGTACTGTTATTATTTCCATTTTTACAAACAGGGAAACTAAGATCCAGGAAGGTGACTTGTCACACAGCTAGGTTGGGTTGAAGCCGAGATTTGAATCCATGTAGGCTGGCTTAACTGTGTTCCTAACCATTACTCTATACTCCCTCTTTACGTTAACACACTACTCCAAGATGAGAAAAGAAAATAACTTTAGATGAGTTACACTTAGTGTACTTGCATGTCTTTTCTTTTTTCTTTTATAAATTTATTTATTTATTTATTTTTGGCTGCGTTGGGTCTTCGTTGCTGTGCACGGGCTTCTCACTGCGGTGGCTTCTCTTGTTGCAGAGCACAGGCTCTAGGCACGCGGGCTTCAGTAGTTGTGGCTTGCGGGCTTCAGTAGTTGTGGCTCGCTGGCTTCAGTAGTTGTGGCTCACGGGCTCTAGAGCGCAGGCTCAGTAGTTGTGCCACACGGGCTTAGTTGCTCCGCAGCATGTGGGATCTTCCCGGACCAGGGATCGAACCCGTGTCCCCTGCACTGGCAGGTGGGTTCTTAACCACTGGGCCACCAGGGAAGCCCTACCTGCATGTCTTAATAAAGTCATAACTTGCTTCTTAATGACAGACTTGAATTTAATAAAACAAGATTATCTGTAACCAAATCAAAGCTAAAAATGACTTTGTAAAACCAGGAGGAAGACTAACATTTTTTTCTCTCCTGTTGTTTTCAAAACCATTAAAGGTACACAACATTACAGAGTTCTTTAAAGGCTGACCTAAAAGACATTTATGAACAGAAAATGTCTCAGGGATAGTACTCAGAAATTGAGATGTACAAAAACAATGGAGAAAAATATATCTTACTAGAATCTAACATTTATTCACTCAGTGGCTGGAAAAATTAAAAGGAAAAGTGAAGAACTTGTCAGTGAAAATAACATCAGTTTACTAATATGCAGTCAACTCAGGTTTGCTTAAATGCATTTATCAGATGTACATGATTCAATGTGTAAGCCAGAATATTGTGAACATTTTGAAATGACACTACTTTAACACCTGTGTTCAAACACTGCCTGAATGAGCCAGTCCACACTTTTTTTGGTAGTGGCAGTACAAAAAGATCGCATATTGTTGATGGCAGAATGTTGCTTAATGTAAATCTTAGCTCCTAAGGCCATACACCAAGCTCCAGAGTTTAAAATTACAATATAAAGAGAACTGTTCCTGATGCAGGTGTGATACAACTGTGAGTGGTGCTGAGGAAGAAAACAAGCTGCAAGCACCACTATTCCAAGGGCAAAAGATGCCAGGTATACACCACTCTGCTGCCACTTTTCCATGGAAAAGGAACTCAGCGAAAAAGAATGTGAAGGAAATATTTATAGAATGCTTCTAATTTATAAGAATACAAACACATGATTTATGATTTAAAACAACACCTTACAAACTGAAAACATTACACTTATCAAATTATTTAACTTGGACGGATCTGCCTGTAGTATAAATCTTTTGTGGATGGTTCATACTTGAACTATACCAAACAAATCTTAAAAGTCTTATTATTTATATGCCAAAATTAATGCTGATGCAAATCTGCATCACACCATCAAGTTAAACAGACAACCTACCAGGTACTAAATTGATAATGATGTGACAAACAGTAATTTGGAATAATAACAAAAAAGAACAGTGGCAATTAAAAACTATGACCAAAAATAATGAAAAAAAGCAAGCAAGCAAGAAAGAAAAATCACAACCAACTCAAGACAATACTATAATAAAATTCTTCCTAGAAAACTGCTAGAATTCCAGTTATCTGCAAGTACACATGAATAGTGGAAGATCTGTAACATTAGAATACTGAATTAGAATCCTTAGCAAACTTCTCTACATGCTAATTTTAGTTCTGAATACCAAATTTTAGTAACCCCTAACTTATTAATTAGTACCAAGTCCTTAGATATATGAAGAAATGAGTTTAAGGAAATGGATACAATTTCATCTTCAGAACAAAGGACTGGAATTTTTGGATCCTTCCAGGGCCACCCTGAGAACTCTTAAGGCCCACTATGCCCTGCAGAACCACTTGTTTAAATAACATTTTCAGTGCAAGATAAAATCTGTCTCCCTCTCCACCTTAATCCCACCACCCCACACACACAGAGTTTCAAAATTATGATGATATAAATAGAAAATAATCATTAGAACTAGAACTACATTAGAAATGTACATAGGGCATTACCCTTAAAATATCTTACGCACTGCTTTGTAGTTTACAAAACTCTTTTATATGTATTATTTCATTAATATAATCCATCATGAGAAGATTAAATCTCCATTTAATTAGTTATTTTTATTATTATTTTCAACTGAAGTATAGTTGACATACAATATTACGTTAAGTTTCAGGTGTACAACATAGTGATGTGACAATCAAATACATTATGAAATGATCACCATGATAAGTCCAATAACCATCTGCCACCCTACAAAATTATTACAGCATTACTGACTACATTCCTGATGCTGTATATTATATCCCCATGATTTGTTTACTTTATAACTAAAAGTTTGTATCTGTTAATCCCCTTTACCTATTTCACTCAACTCCCCTTGGCAACCAACAGTTTCGCTCTCTGTAAGTCTGTTTCTGTTTTGTTTGGCTATTTGTTTTATTTTTTAGATTCCACATATAAATGAGATCATATGGTACCTGTCTTTCTGACTTATTTCACTTAGTGAAATTATCTTCATTTTTAAAGATAAGAAACCCAACATCCAGAAAGTTAAGTGACTTGCTCAAGGTCAAGTTACACAACATTCAGCTAAGTGGCAGAAGACTTCCTGTTCTTATTTCTAGGTCTCTGTATCCCCCAGCTACCAAAGGCCAAGTCTAGAAATCAAATGAAGTATGTAAAAAGGCTCTGCAAAACCAAACGGAACTAGAAGGATCTTATTATGAAGATCATTAATCATTCACTGATGCACCAGTGAAATACCTATGACCAGGCCCTACCTGAGCAATTAAATCTCCCCATGGGCCAGTCATCAGGATTTTGAAAAGAGGCCCAGGTGATTTTAACATGCACCGGGTTGAGAACTTCTGATCTACATCAGATAATACAAATGGCAATAGTGCATTAACAAACATGTTTTCAACTATCAGTTTAGTTTTACTTTTATATTTTCCTTTTATATCAATTAATCATCACTCCTTGATTAGACATATTGTGGTAGTTTAATAAAGCCAAAGTGCTGACTTTAGAGATCTCAGTATTAGCTGTAAGAAAGATGTGTAACTCTGCTTAAGACTAATTACATGAAACTATGTTGTTCTGTCTTTTTTATAACTCTATTCTAGTCAATATTTAGAATATTCAATTTAAAAGTACAGCCTTCAGTTTGTGCTATTAAGAACATTTAAAAATCATTATCTTCAACCGAAGGAAAAAAATCCAACAATACAACATTTAAACCATATTAAATTTAAGTTGCATTCATTTGAGGAAGAGGAAGCTTTACTGTGTACTAAACACAATAAATAAAAATAATAGTAGAGGTAATTAATGGACAAATTAGATGACAATTAGCACTGAAAATCATTAAAAAAAAAAATACTGGATACTGGACCAATCTTACCTTTTGTAGACTTGTTGGATTCAACTGAGTTTTGTCAATTATTTTTATTGCGACCTAGAAAAAAATTAATATTTATGGATTTTAAGAATTTGGTCATTACAGACTAATTAGTAATCGTTTTGTAAATGCCCAGACATGTAGCACTGTTAAATAGCAAGCAAGTAAACAAACCTCAAAAACCCAAAACTCAACCAGTTACAATTATATTTTACACCTTATAAATATTTTATAATTGACAAGAGGGGCTTCATGCAAATAAGGGTATTTTATAACATTTTAAGTTACCTATAGACACAGGGAAAAAAAGTCTCCCAGAAACCACCTCTTAACCCCTCCCAAAAGGGGAGAGAGATTATACAATGAAAATACTTCTAAAAACATGGCAGTGTAGTAGCAAATCTATTCATTATTTTCTGACAGTTTAATTTTATCTGACTCTGGGATACAAGGGCAGGAACTATAGCTTTTATAGGTTTATACAGCCCAAAATGCTTTCCAGAGTGTCCGGCACAAAGTGGGAGCTGGTTAATTGAGTAAATATACGAACAAATAAGTTGGTGTTGAATCTGAAAACTTTAAAAACATCTTATTTCAATAAAATAGAAAAGCTCTTTAGAGAAAAGAGGCACTAGCTCTTTGAGAAGGAAAAGGCACTCTTCCTTAAAGAAGGAAAAGACCCTAGCTTCAGATCAATCTACAGGCTAACCAAATGAGTATGTACAGAGGCAACAAATGGGTCACCCTGGTAGCCTTTGTTCAAAAAGGGGTGAGGCAGTCTAAAAATAAGCCACGAAGATATAGGAAGAAAGAGCTACAGCTTCTAATTATATGCACTTCTTATCTTAAAAAAAAAAGAAAAAAAAATTAAGTTGTACTAACCCTGCACTGACATCCTCACCTAGTCAGTCTGTCTTTTCTTGCTTAAAAATGAACTATGTGCACTGTGGTAACCTAAACGGGAGGGAAGTCCAAAAGGGAGGGGATATCTGTATGTGTACGGCTCATTCATTTTGTTGTGCAGTGGAGGCTAACACAACACTGTAAAGCAACCATACTCCAATAAAAATTAATTAAAAGAAAAAAGTGAACTACGGATAACCAGAACTAGGAATTATGGATATCGAGAAGGGGGGATGGGGTGATAGGGGACAGAAGGAAACATAAGTGAAGAGAGAGGCTTTGCTATGAATTAGGGAACATAATTAACCCAGCTTTGCACCTGAGGTCCAGAACAACAAATGATCTCACCCCATGTCAATGAGGCTGTGTTCCTACTATGTGTCCCTCAGAACACAGATCCAATAAGAAGCACCAATGAAGAAAGGGACTATAGTCAAAGTCTGGGGAAAGTGTTCAAAGATTCTTTGTCAACGGTTCTCGCACTTTTTGGTCCCCAGTATATTCTTAAAGATTATGCTGGACTTCCCTGGTGGCGCAGTGGTTAAGAATCCGCCTGCCGGGCTTCCCTGGTGGCGCAGTGGTTAAGAATCTGCCTGCCAATGCAGGGGACACGGGTTCAAGCCCTGGTCTGGGAAGATCCCACATGCCGCGGAGCAACTAAGCCCGTGTGCCACAACTACTGATCTTGCGCGTCTGGAGCCTGTGCTCTGCAACGAGAGGCTGCGATAGTGAGAGGCCTGCGCACCGCGATGAAGAGTGGCCCCCGCTTGCCGCAACTAGAGAAAGACCTCGCACAGAAACGAAGACCCAACACCGCCAAAAATAAATAAATAAAGTGAAATTCTTTTAAAAAAAAAAAAAAAAAGAATCCGCCTGCCAATGCAGGGGACATGGGTTCGACCCTGGTCCAGGAAGATCCCACATGCCACGGAGCAACTAAGTCGGTGCGCCACAACTACTGAGCCTGAGCTCTAGAGCCTGTGAGCCACAACTACTGAAGCCCATGCGCCTAGAGCCCGTGCTCTGCAACAAGAGAAGCCACTGCAGTGAGAAGCCTGTGCACTGCAACAAACAGCAGCCCCCACTCGCTACAACTAGAGGAAGCCCACACGCAGCAACAAAGACCCAACACAGCCAAACATAATAAACAAATAAAATTTAAAAATTAAAAAAAAATGGTGCTGGGGAAATGATATCCACATGCAAAAGAATGAAGTTATCAGACTCTTGACCTAACATCAAATACAAAAATTAGCTCAGCGTGGATCAAAGACCTAAATACACGACCTATGAAACTATCAAATTCTTAGAAGAAAACATAGGGCAAAGCTTCATGACATTTTAAATTTTATGCATCAAAAGACGTTATCAACAGAGTAAAAAGGCAACCCACAGAATGGGAAATAATATTTGCAAATTACATATGTGATAAAGGATTAATATCCAGAATACAGAGAACTCTGAAAACTCAACAAAAACCTGATTTAAAAATGGGCAAAGGACTTGAGATGTTTCTCCAAAGAAGATATACAAATGGTCAATAAGCACATAAAAAAGACGCTCAACATCCCTTATCATTAGAAAAATGCAAATCAAAACTAAGAAATACCACTTCACACCCATCAGGATGGCTTACTGCCAAAACCCCCCCAAAAATAATAAGCCTGTGTGAGGATGTGGAGAAACTGTAACCCTTGTGCACTGTTGGTAGGATTGTATAAAATGGTACAGCCACTGTTAAAAAAAAAAAAAAAAAAAAAAAAAAAAGTAGAGTTCCTCAAAAAATTAAAAATAGAATTACCAGATGATCCAGCAGCTCCACTTCCGGGTATGTACCCAGAACTGAAAGCAAGGATGGATGGACAGATGGATTGACTGACTGATTGATTTTTGGCTGTGTTGGGTCTTCGTTGCTGCACCGCAGGCCTTCTCTAGTTGTGGTGACTGGGGGCTACTCTTCGTTGTGGTGCATGGGCTTCTCATAGCGGTGGCTTCTCTTGTTGTGGAGCACAGGCTCTAGGCGTGTAGGCTTCAGTAGTTGTGGCACACAGGCTCAGTAGTTGTGGCTCGCGGGCTCTAGAGCTCAGGCTCAGTAGTTGTGGCCCATGGGCTTAGCTGCTCCGCGGCGTGTGGGATCTTCCCCAACCAGGGCTCAAACCTGTGTCCCCCCCTGCACCGGCAGGCGGATTCTTAACCACTGCGCCACCAGGTAAGCCCGAAAGCAAGGATTTAAAAAGCTATTTGTGCATCCATGTTCATAGCAGCATTATTCATAGTAGCTAAGATGTGGAAGCAACTCGAGATCATCAAGGGGGACCTCCCTGGAGGTCCAGTGGTTAGGACTCCACACTTCCACTGCAGGGTGCACAGGTTCAATCTCTGGTCAGGGAACTAAGATCCCACAAGCCACGTAGCATGGCCAAATAAAAAAGTTCATTAAGGGATTAATGGAAAAGCTTAACGTGGTACATCCATAAGATGGAATATTATTCGGTCTTATAAAGGAAGGAAATTCTGGCACCTGCTACAACATGGATGAACCTTGAGGACACTATGCTAAGTGAAATAAGCCAGTCACAAAAAGACAAATACTGCATGCTTCCACTCTTATGAGGTCCCTAGAGCATTCAAAAGCATAGCGACAGAAAGTAGAATGGTGGTTGCCAGGGGCTGGGGGGAGGGGGGATGGGGAATTTAATGGGTGTAGAGTTTCAGTTTTATAAGATGTAGAGTTCTAGAGATGAATGGTGGTGATGGCTGCACAGCATTATGGATGTATTTAATACCACTGAAATATACACTTTAAAACAGTTAAAACATTTTACGTTATATGTATTTTATCACAATAAAAAAATTGGAGAAAAAAGTCTGTTAGTGTTAATATAAATAACATTTTAATGAAATTCTCATATGTCCTCCCATAGTCAATCTGTTATGATATCACACGTCACATACTTCTGGAAAATTCTACTGTACACTCGTGAGAAAGAATGGAAGAAGCAAATAATGTCTTAAATAGTATTACCAAAACAGTTTTGATTTTGCAGACCCCCTAAAATGGTCTCAGAAAACCTCCAGGGGTCCACATCCCTACTTCAAGAACTGCTGCACTATTCATATTAATGCTTTTTTTTTTTTTTTTTAACTGATTAACTTGGTTTAAAGCCTCCATCTGCCCATGCCATTTGATTACTTCCTATGAACCTATTAACCTCCTAAGGAGCTAAAGAAAGGGAAACACTGCAGCAAGGCATCCAGTGAGTCTGACCCTGAAGTGCAAGGAACCCACCACCCCTTCACCCCTGACTGGGGGAGGAAAAAAAAATCAGAATTGGTGGAGGAGGGGAGAGTTAATGAGTGTGTGTGCTTGCAAAAAGCAAAGTCAAAATTCTGATTCTATATTTGGAAAATATAAGTCTTGATGGAAACTACAGTAAATAAGTCTAAAGGAAATACTGGCTGCTGGAATATGCAAACAAGGACCACCTTGTGCATAATTCAATCGGAGAGAAGACACCCTGTTATAGCCCTAGAGCACTACCTGTACACAAGAAGCATTCAATGAACACTTACTGGGGTGATCTGAGGCCTCGAACACTCGCATCAGTAACCACACACACACATCAGAGATAGAGATAGAACAGTGAAGAAACATGGCTTCTGGTGTTTTAACAAATAACCAATGTGGTTTTAAAATTCCGTTATTTTAAAGTTGAGGGAACTCCCTGGCAGTCCAGTGGTTAGGACTCTGCATTTCCACTGAACGGTGCACAGGTTCGATTCCTGGTCGGGGAACTAAGATCTTGCAAGCTGTGTGGCGTGGCCAAAAAAGAAAATAATAATTTAAAGTTGAACGAATGAATTTTCTTCAAACTTTACTTTCATAAGTAATTTTATGTGGTATACTTGGATCTCCCAAAGATCCAAGGGATTTCCATCTCCCAAAGGGATTTCCGAAGAAACCCCTTCAATAACACTGTTCTGGCCACGATTCTGTTTTCTTCCTCATTCTCATGGCCAAATCCATCAAAAATGCTGCCTTTCCACTTCCTCTTTCCTCTGATCTTCTGAGACTTTGTTTCTATTCTCATGACAGGCCCTTTGATCACTAGTTTCTTCTGGTTCTGCTCAATATCCACCTTCTAAAGATTCTATTCTGATTTTGTTATTATACATTTTCATTTTCAAGTACTGCTGTTCAAAAAGTATCTAAAGCAAAAACAAAAAAAAAATGTGTTGCGTTCAGCTAAATCAAACTGTAGAAGAGAGTCATTTTATCAAAAGCAAGTGTCCTCAGAGTGAAACATTATCATTTAACATGATGTGTCTATGTGTGGCAATGAAAACTGAGGGGGAAGCTCCTAATCCCCTCTTCCTTCCAGTTCCCTTGCTGGGATGACTCAACTACCAAAATAACCTTGGCCCAGAGCTGGCGCCCGGAGAAGAGCTCAGACCTCGAGGTCACCAAAAGAGGAGGCAACTGTGGGGCATCACTAGGTGCCTCAGAAAGATGCAGACCGGAGAGAAGACCACTGACTCATTCCCAAGGTTGTGGAGGGTCACTGACTCATTCCCAAGGTTGTGGAGGGTGTGTGTGTGTGTGTGTGTGTGTGTGTGTGTGCACGCGCGCGCGTGCGTGTGTGCGTGTGCACACGCACACAGCAAAAGCCAAGGGAATTCACTAGGCAAGGAAAGAGGAGTGTCCCTGGCACTTGTGTAAAATTCTGGGAAATTCCATTTATTCACTCTGACGCCTAAAGCAAAGTGGAAAATTACAAAATAGGGATAAAGAGAGCTCACACATGAGAAGGGCTTCCCCCCACATTCCTCAAATCAAGAGTCCAACAAACCTGCAGCAAATACTCACTGGAGGAAAAATCCTTATCTTCCACTTCCTGTCAATTAACTACTGGTCAAAAGATCCTTACATCCTGCTCCTGACTGGTGTTAAAGCATCTACAACCGCCAGCATCTACAAGAGCAGGCAGAAAAAAGATCCCAAGTCCTTTAAGAGGACACAGTAATCCAGAAGAATGGTATATTAGTCAGCTCAGGCTGTCAAAACAAAAAATACCACAGACTGGGCAGCTTAAAGAGCAGAAATTTATTTTCTCACAGTTTGGGAAGCTGGAAGTCAGAGATCGGGGTGTCAGCATGGGCAGTTCCTCTTGGCTTGCAGATGCCCACCTTCTCACTGTGTCCTTACAAGTGGAAGAAAGCAAGCAAGCTCTCTGGTGTCTCTTTTTATAAGGACACTAATCCTATCAGATCAGGGGCCTACCCTTATGACCTAATTTAACCTAATTATTTCCACAAAGGCCCTACCTCCAAACAGGCTTTAACATCTAAATTCTGGGGGACACAATTCAGTCTACAGCAACGGAGAGCAAGCCTATCAACTATAACAGCTCCCTACAAAATAAAGCTTCAAATTAACACCTAACAATACAAACAAAACGGGTGAATGGCACAAGCACAGGGCGGAGTAAAAGAGGCAGACACAAAATCATCAATACTGTATGATTCCATTAGTAAAACTTTAAGAGAAAAAACCAGAATATGGTGTTTTAGAAGTCAGGATAGTGCTATCTTGAGGAGGAAGGACAGTGAAATGATTAGAAGGAGGTAGAAAGGAGGACTTCTGGGGTTCAAGTCATGGTATATTTTTGCCCTGGGTCATGGTTAAGCAAATGTTTACACTTTTTCTGGATGTGTGCTATATATCAATAAGGAGTTAATTTTTAAAAGTCAGTGATGACTTTAAAAAATCATAGTGAAGTTAATAGATAATGATGCCTAAAACTGAAAAAATAATTAAGAATAAAACATGCTATTAAAAGATATGAAAGTAAAACCTAAAGAATCAGTTTAAAAGACTGAAAGTGGCCATTTTAGGAGATTAGGGAATTGGTGGGGGCAGGCAGGGAACACATAAAAAAAGAAAAAAAAAAGTCTTGACTCTTTAAACTGTATAATATATAATTAACTTGAATAAAAATAACAATGAAAAGCTCCTTCATACCCATAATGAGGACATTCAGTTAAAGATGGCATACTAATCACATGCATTCTCTCTTCTTCCACCTGATAGTCCAATTAAACAATAAAGACAAAATGACAAAGAATGGCAAAGAGAATGGGAGAGGTGGCATCAGCAGACAAGTGACTTTAAATAATTTCTGGGGGACAAAAATCAGAGGCACCCAGAGCAGGGCACATACAAGCCTAGAGTATGCTCTAAGAAGGGTGCAATCCAGGAAAAACTTAGTACTGACCAGAGAAAATAACTCAGTGCCTTGAATACGGAAGATCCCGGCAAAAGGCCAACTTTCCTCCCAGCCACTGTGAAGCCAAGCCAGGCACCTGAGCAGCACCTTCCACACACCTCATGTAGAGAGCTCTCAATGTGCTTCCTATTTCTCCGCTCTTAAAAACGTTTTCAAGAATCAGACATCTGAGGAAAGCCTATACCCTTTTCTAATACCCCTTCCCATATATCTGTTGTTAGGGGAAAACACCAGTAACAATTAACCCTCCTCCTTCAGAAAAAAAAGGACAGTTGATTCACGTTGTTCACAGTAATTACATTCTATGAAGTCACTCTGAACACTGAACTAGTGAATACTGAACCACTGTTCCTAGGGGGAAAGAGTTAAGACTCCTGTGAGCCCCTGGTCATAACATTTTCATCAACTGATCAACACATAACCTTGTTTTATGTGTGTTTCTGTTTAAGGATACCTCATTTACTATACATTATTGATTCATTAACACTGAACAGCACTATCTAACTCATGCCTGAATGAAGCTTACCTAACAAATGTATTTTCTCTGTAAGGCACATCAAAGCCTTGCACTTAGGAACACTGGCTAATACTCAGCCCTACAGTTGGGGGCCATTTTAAACAAAATCACCAACAAAATGCACAAAAATGTGGAAAATGTGTACTAAATAACCACAAAAAGGGCATCTGTTTATAGTATGAAGGCTGAAAGAAGGCAGAGTGTCACCTTGTTGGGCCTCAGCTGGGGAAACGCACATTAAGCAATTCAAACTTTTTACTGCTCTGTGCATGTCCGAAAAAGACTGCAAAAGCACAGCTAGTACTCATTTTTGGGATTACAAATAAATTTTGTAGTATGTGAATTTGCACATATGGAATTTGTGAATAATGAGACTGACTATATCTGTTCCGAAGATGGACAGTGATGGTTGCAAACACTGCAAATGTACTTAACGCCATTGAGCTGCACACTTAAAAATGGCTACAATGGTAAATGTTATGTATATTTTACCATGATAAACAAAAAGTGTCACAACTATGTAATTAAGTGATTTTTAATTTGTGGGAACTGGGTTTATGGGAAGTTTTTTCTTTTTCTGCACATTAACTGTAAATACTCCACAATAAACCATGATGATCATCTTTGTGATTTTCAGCTGTATCTGTTATCAGACTACTAAGGCTATCTTTACCGTTCTGCTTGCTCACTTCCAAATCTGCTACTATTAACTTCCAATTGAAGCAAATTGTTCAGAGTATTAACTCTTTTTGTCCATCAACAGTGTTTTGAATAAACATTCTATATTAATCACTGCCCCCCTTCCAAGAAATGACTATTTATTGAGTTTTAGTAGAGTATCAAAGAGCAATACCCAGAACCACCTGAAAAAGATACTGAGGTCCTCCTTTCTCTTCTCGCTACCTATCTGTGTGGGGCCACATTTTCTTCATACACTCCAACCAGAGCAACTACCAAAACAGCGTGAACGCAGATCAGATATGAAAATCCAGCTAACTTTTACTAAACAAGACGTTAAAGAGATTTGCAAAGAATTAAAACAGTGTCACTCTTCTCTGTAATTTGTTTTGGAAAATAGTTGTTTTTCATAAAAATACATTATATTAACAGGTAAAAGGTCTGCCATTATTTTAAATGAATTAATATATATTTTAGGTTTCTTAGTGTTAACTTCTAATACCGTAAACAGCAACAGATATAACCCATATAAACAAAAGCTTGTTGTGAGTTCTCAATTTTAAAAGTTTAATGGAATTTTGAGACCAAAAAAAAAGTTTAAGAACTATTGTTCTAATCAATGGAATTGCACATAAGCATTGAAACCTACAATTATGATTATGCAGCAACAGGGAAACCTGTTTAGGATAATTAATATTCTGAGGGAAAAACACCAGGATACAAAATTATGGCCAAAAGTATGTTGAAAATACATATAAAATATGGAGAATATACAAAAAATAAAAATGGTATTCAGAATATTTTGATTGTGGGAATTTTTTTTTCCTCTCTGGTCTCCAAACTTCCTGTAAAGCTATTAACATAGTCTTCATATACACAAAAAGTTGTGACTAAAATCTCAAGAAGTTTAGCACATTCAAGGAAAAAGAAGTACGATTTTATCATTCTTACAACCAACGACAAATAGTTATTGAGTATTTAGAGGCCAAGGACGAATGAGGTTCAAGACTGAATCTTTTTCCCTCTGGCCTCTCTCTGGTTTCTCCTCTAGTGTAGGAGAGAGGACACAGACTGACAATAAACGCATACAGCCACAAGAGCACAATAACAAGCTGAGAAGACAACAGTGGGAAAACTATTTCAACAACTTTCTGAAAGAGAGAGAAGAGACAACAGAGGAAAGGACACTATAACCAGGAACAGTGTGACTTCCCAGCATGACTTGGAAACGGCTCCAGACTTGGAGGTCCCAGGGGACCAAAGGCGACAGGGGAGCTGCTGGGCTAATTCCAAAGTCAAAAGTCTGTATAAAGAATGCTGCTGCTCCCCAACCAAACCAATGACCACCGGTTCTTAAGGGACTGTAAACTTATTCTGTGGAGAAGACAATGAGGCTCTGGACTCAAGGTCAACCGGCCCAGGAGAGGGCAGGAGTGAGGCATGGAGATGAAAAGGGGGGCGGAGATTAAGTGTCAGACTGCCACTGAGGGGTGGGACCATGGCTCCTCCCGGGCAGAACAGAGGATTCTTAACCTAGAGAACAGAATGGTCCCAGAGAAGAGATCTAAAGACAAAGATATCTGGGTCCTCCAATAAAAGCACTGGATGACTCCCAAAGGAAAGTTCTGTGGTCAGACATATCCTATACATGCAAACCAGCTTCTGATCAGCTTCTTAGGGTTCCACCTTAAATAGACACAGACAACCAGGGGTTACCAGATTCCAAAGAAAGTCTCTGTATGAAAGACAGACACCAAGAAAGAATCCCAGAGAAAAGAGAAACAATGTAGGGAGCAAAAAATCTACTTAAAAAAAAAAAAAAAGAATAAAGCTTTTACTATCCTCAGAGAGTTAACAGAAGAAACAGTATTGATACCAGAACTGGATACTACAAAGACAAATAATCAGAACAGGAAAGAACTAGGAGGAGGACACATGCAGGAACTCCAACAAATTTATCAGAAAGATTGGAAGATAAAGTTAAAGACATCACTCAGAAGGTAAAACAGAAACAGAGACAGAAAACCAAGACAGATAGATAGATAGATAAATAAATAAGTAAATAAAATAAATAATCAAGGCTCTTGGGAATTCCCTGGCAGTCCAGTGGTTAGGACTGGGCACTTTCACTGCCAGGGCCCAGGTTCAATCCCTAGTCAGGGAACCAGGATCCTGTAAACCACACGGCACAGCCAAAAAAAAGGAATTCTAGAATGACGATTTTTAAATAATAAAATGAGACAATTCTCCAGAACTGAAAGATAAGAATGTTCATATTGAAAGGGTTCAATGAGTACCAGGAACAAAGAATGAAGACCAACTCCTTGGCACTTCACTGTGAAATTTCTCAACAGCATGGATAAATGAGAAGAGTCTAAAAAGCTGCTAGAAAGGAGGGGGGGAAAGCCACATACTGAAGCCATTTACACTGTTATACTCTAGACTTTGGAACTACCAATATCGGAAAACCCACTATGATCTTAATCTTGAGTTTCCCACTCTCTAACCACCTCCTCCTACCTTTCCCACCCACCCACTCTAGAATCCCAATAACTATCTGAGCTCACCGGGATCCATAGCCATTGATCCCATCACCTTCTTTTTTTTTTTTTTTTTTAACATCTTTATTGAAGTATAATTGCTTTACAATGGTGTGTTAGTTTCTGCTTTAACCATCACCTTCTTATGGTCTGCCTTCCCCCTCAAGTACTTACTTCCTACTTAAATCTATTGTCTTTAATTGAAATCACTCCCTTGGGTATTCCAAATCAATGCCCTTGCTCTGTTTCCATTTCACTACACTTACTATAGCAAAATCCCAACCATCTACAAATGCTATGCCTGTGTCTGGTTAACTGAATGTTGCTGGACAGTAAATTACAGCCAGGCTGTCTATTCGCGCTCTAAATCCATGATCAGTAACCTCAGGGAAGCGTTAAGGCTGCCTGGTAATTCTACTATATTTCTCAGTCCATTCACTCTCCTACTAACCTGTTAATTACTGTAACTTTCTCAGATCTCTAATATCTCCTATCTCCTTGATAGTCACATTCTTAGTTGGTAATCTTGCTTTCTATTTTACTGAAAAAAGAGCTGCAATGAGAAGAAAACTTATCAAGCTCCCACCTTCATCTAGAACCACTCACCTGCAGAATACTGGCATAGTACCCTCTACTTTCCTCCTACTTCTAAGTAAGGACTGTCCACGTTATCCAAAGCCAATACCTCTACCATCCCCTCTCACCCATTCCAGCACCTCTCCTCAAAGCACCATTTGTACCCTTTCTCTTAAATTATTCCCACTAGCAGACAAACATGTTGGTATTTTTTGCCCATCTTTTAAAAAATATCTTGGCCTGACATCTCCCTGTAGCCACTACCCCATTCATCTGTGCCTTGAAAGCGCTATCTTGCTGTTTCTAACCTCTACCCACCTATTCTCTCTTGAACTAATACGTTACATCATATGCATCGGTACTGCAAGGTATTTGAAAGATATGTTGGAACAATTTGCAGAAAATACATAGAACCATAAGAAAGTTAAAAAAAAAAAACACAAAACTTGAGGTAACTATTAATTCTAGACAAAATAAAAAATTATATAAGAAAATAAATTATTGTGGTCCAACACTGAACATTTACATAGCTTGATTAAGTTAAAAAAAATCTCACTTTAACTAAATATATCATTGCAATAGAAAGGCTGAGGAAAGGAAAGTAGATGTGGAAGTGAATCATAAGAAAGCTATATCCATCTTCCACAAGGAGAAAGTCAGTGATGTCTACAATTATAAATCAGGAGATAACCAAAAGAGTATCAGAAAAAAGAGCCTAGAAAATTGAAAGTAGGAGCCTTTGATTAATGGTACTGAATGATAAAGAGGAGGCAAAGAAAGTCCGATTTTAGTTAGAAGCTTTTTAGTATTATTTGACTTTTTAAGCTATAGGCATGTTATTACTTTGGAAAATAATTTTTTAAGGCAGTAAAAAAACAGCCTCAATTAAGTACCAAATGACAGATACAAGTGAGTTCTCCTATAGTTCATGTTAGGGGAGAGATCCCTGGGGGCCTATGAAAATAACTATGGGGAAAAATGAACTTGAAAGAAAAACTTGACTTGAAAGAAAACTGTAATATTAAAACAAACAATATTTCAAAACCCAAAATAATCTTCAGCTGTGAAAAGCTACCCAAAACCAAGACAGCAGATGGAACTAACATCCCCAAATCCCAAATATGGGATAGCTGCTTCTATGACAATAGGTAGCATTTTCATCAAAGAGTTAAATCAGATGAATTTTATGACTGGTGCCTGTATTTTTAAATATATATAAAATAAGGATTTGGGTGTTTTTCTGGTCTAAAATTAAGAATCATCCTAGAGAGATAGGTCTCATCTACAGTGGACTTCTACCACAATCATTCTATTTAAAGACTTGATTAGAAACTGTTCACTAGATGTAAGACGTTCTCTTGGTTATAATTCATTAATCTAATCTGTCTGTTCACAGGAGTTCCCTGGCAGTCCAGTGGTTAGGATGCAGCGCTCTCACTGCAAAGGGCCTGGATTCAATCCCTGGCCGGGGAACTAAGAGCCCAAAAAGTCGTGCGGTGCGCACCTCAGCCCCCACAAAACAGACAAAACAAAAAAAAAACCTCACAAAAACTAATTTGTCTGTTCAGTAAAAATGCCATTCTTCCATCACATAAATTTTCTTGAGTATCTTTTATGTTCACAATGCCCTTGTGACCTAAGTGCATGATATAGATTATCCCCACTCTCTTCTTTCAGGGAATTCTTTCCACTATATAATTCTACTACATTGCTAGTCTTATCCCAACGACAGCAATTAAAACTGTCTCTTAACATAACATATAGTAACTCTTTATCTCCTACTGACTCAGAATGAATTAAGTCTCTGAATCACCAATACCACTTTCTGGAGCACTCTGGGTTTTCTTTAGCAGTCTTACTACCTCAATAGGAAAGATATATCACATTCCCATAAAAGGGCAAGAGAATGCTGATGGAAAAACCTTAGTTTCTAGTGGGCTGAGAACAGTACCAAGTGATAAAAATAATAACTAGACTAGAGTTTTAAGTTTCTTTCTATTAGGAATATTATACTATAATAAGCCTGTAATAAAACCAACTTTCTAGAAAAACTTCAGTTTTTTACCATATGACAGCAATCCCACTCCTGGGTTAATTATCCTAGAGAAATAAAAATTTATGTTCACATAGAAACCTGTACAGGAATGTTTATAGCAGTTCTATTCATAATTGCCAAACATGGAAACAACTCAAATGTCCTTTAGTGGGGGAGTGGATACAAACTGTGGTCCAGTCATACAATGGGATACTACTCAGCAATAAAAAAGAACAAACTAAGAATACTATATGCAACAACCTGGGTCAATCTCAAAGGCATTAGAGAAGATATACTGTATGATCTCGTTTACTTGACAGACTTGAAAGAAACAAAATTATGAGGATGAAGAATAGACAGGTGGTTACAGGAGGTTATGATGGGGGAGGGAGCAACCATAAAGGGACCACAAGGGAATTTTCTGAGGTAATGGGACTGTTCTGTATCTTGATTACGGTACTGGTAACATCAATCTATAAATGTGTTAAAATCCATAGAACTGTACATCAAAAGAAAAAATGATGTATAATTTAAAAAATAACATAAACTTGCTTAATTTTGATATCCAAAATGAGAGTAAGTTCAAAAGGTGCTCAGATACAAGATATTATGCAAATTTGGTAGCCTTCCCATATATTCACAAACCCCATTCACAACAGCAACAAAAATTATAAAACACTTTGTAATGAACATAACAAGAACTATGCAAAACCCAGATGAAGAAAATTATGAACCTTAAAAACAAAATCGAGACACACTTCATATGCCTGGATAGAAACACTGCGTATCATTAAAACAGCAAATTGCCTTCCAAATCAGTTTATAAATTCAATTAATTTCATCAAAATTAATCCAATCAAAATTCCAGTAAGGCTGTTTTTAGAACATGGCAACTTATTTCTAAAATTCATCTGACTGGGAGTTCCCTGGCGGTCCAGTGGTTACCACTCAGCACTGTCACTGCCGTGGCCTGGGTTCAATCCCTGGTCGGTGAAGTAAGATCCCGCAAGCTGCATGGCACCACCAAAATAATGAAATGGAATGAAATGAAATGAAATAAAATTCATCTCACAGAGTAAATTGCAAAAAAGAGCAATGAAATTTTTAAAAAATAAGAATAATCAGCAGGGGACTTAACCTACTCCAGAAAAATCAAAATGTACAATCAAAAGGTGCAGTAATAAAAACACCATGATATGGGTACAAAACTAAATAAATTAAATCAAAGAAACAAAAGGGAATTTAATAAACAGGGGGGAAAGAACAGATGATCTGGGACAAGCAGTAATGCACATAGGGGAAAAAAAATTAGAGCCCTACACCTCATAGTAATCCCCCAAAATACATACCAAATGAATTAAACATTCAGATGCCAGCCACAGGAGTATTTGAAGAAAAAACAGAATCAATTTAAAAAATCTTGGAAGTAAACCTTTCTCACCAAGACATGAAACCCAGACAGATCAGACTGATGTCTGAAACACATAAAAGGTTTAAATCACTAAGATTTAAAAGAGAAAAGAAAAATGGATAAAGGATATACAACAGGAAACTTATTTTAAAAAGAAAATAAAAATGACACAAATATATGAAAATATCATCAATCTAAGTAGTTATCAGGAAAAAGCAATCTTTTTTTAAAAATACCGTTTATTGCTCATCCGATAGACAAAAATTATCTACAATGTTAGCAAGGGTGTAGAAAAATGGGCACTCTCATTCATTCCGGTAGGGCTAATAAAACAGTACAATGTTCTCTCAAAACCAATTTAGCAGTACCTATTACAGTATCAAATATTCATCCCCTCTGACCCAGGACCTCCACACTTCTAGGAATTTATCCTTCAGAAACACTCTTAACAAGAGCACAGAAAGTTATGTTAAAGAACGTTCACTGCAGATGTTTGTAATAGCAAAAAACCCAGAAACCACCCAATGCCCACCAACGGGGGTGAACTACGGTGCCAGCACACACTGGAAGATGACGTTCCATTAAACATAATGTCAGATCTATGAGCACTAAGATCCAGACGTGATCAAGTATGTTGCTAAGAAAAATTAACATTAGGTCCCATGAGTCCCTTTTTGTTAAAATAAAAAGTTACTGTGTATATAAAAAACTGTGGTAATCTACACCAAACTGCTGAAAATGATCCTCTTTGAGGAGAGAAAGTTCAAGGAATTTTATTTTCTACATAATGAATTTCTATAATGTTTACATTTTATATGATTCTGGATAAGACCTACAATAGGGGGAAAAAAAGAATAAAATTGTTTTTTTCAAATTAAAAAAAAAAGTGTTTTAATTTACCCACTATCTAGTCAGATTCAAGCCATTTCTGGAGAGAGAACCTACTAGATATAAACATGGTAAGCCACACTCCAGCACACATGTTATGTAAAAGGGGAGAGGGTCTGTCTGTCCCACTCCTCTTTTAACCCACCATCTCTACCTATGTAAGGAAACTGGCCGAGTAACCACTCGAGATTGGTGAGGGAAATAAACTCAGAGGTTTTGTTCCTTATTTCAAAAATTTTTGATCAAGGGCAGCAAAGAAACCTGCACCCACTCATGCTATTTACTGGTTCCAAAAGCAGTCCAGGCATCTCTACAACCAGAAGTCTTAACCAGGGAACTGTCACTAAAATTGAGATGAAATGTGAAGAGGCAAATTTTTAGTTACAGTCTTTACTTAAGACTCCAGTTAGCACAGACCAATGCTCCCCAACCTTCTTCAGGTCAGCACACACAGAAAATCGGAATATTTGTAGGGCAAATTGTAGCAAACCCAGGGTGGGTCCTGCTCCAGCAGCCCTCAGCATGGTGGGCTGCAGGCATCAGTACCATGGCACATCTGTAATACTTGGCACACATATCAGGAGGCTTTGGTACATGGGAGGCATTTCTTTATAAAGCTTCCTTCAAAAGTAACATTAAATTCATTCAATAAATATTTATTAAGTATCTAATATGTGCCAAACATGATTAAGTACTGACGTCTACCCTATAGACTAGAGGGGGAAGACAGGTAAACAAGCAATTCCAATATAATTGTAATTGTAACAGTAAAACATAATTGTTTATGTAATTGTAATAGTAAAACATACTATCTAAGGAAAGTATCAGGATTTTTAACATGAATCCCATGCCTGGGGAAAGGGAGTCTGTCAATGACTACTTTCCAGAAGAAGTGACTCCTATACAAAGGGTGAAGTGTATTTTAGGCAAAGGAATTGCAGGTACAAAGATCCAAATGCAATAAACTATGTAAAAAAAAAAAAAAAAAAGGCAGAACAGTTCTGTACTGCATAAGTAGAATGTGAGGAGGGAGTTAGTTTAGTAGCAGTTTCGTTAAAAAAATTATTTATTAATTATTATGGTTATTATTATTATTTTAAAATTTATTTTATTTATTTTTGGCTGTGTTGGGTCTTCGTTTCTGTGCGAGGGCTTTCTCTAGTTGCGGCAAGCGAGGGCCACTCTTCATCGCGGTGCGTGGGCCTCTCACTATCGCGGCCTTTCCTGTTGCAGAGCACAGGCTCCAGACGCGCAGGCTCAGTAGTTGTGGCTCACGGGCCCAGTTGCTCCACGGCATGTGGGATCTTCCCAGACCAGGGCTCGAACCTGTGTCCCCTGCACTGGCAGGCAGATTCTCAACCACTGTGCCACCAGGGAAGCCCAATTATTATTATTATTATTATTTTTGGCTGCGTTGGGTCTTAGTTGCTGCACTAAGACCTTTCTATAGTTGCGGCGAGCAGAGGCTACTCTTCGTTGTGGTGCGTGGGCTTCTCATTGTGGTGGCTTCTCTTGTTGCAGAGCATGGGCTCTAGGTGTGCGGGCTTCAATAGTTGTGGCACGTGGGCTCAGTAGTTGTGGCTCGCGGGCTCTAGAACGCAGGCTCAGTAGCTGTGGAGCATGGGCTTAGTTGCTCCATGGCATGTGGGGTCTTCCCGGACCTGGATCAAACCCGTGTCCCCTGCATTGGCAGGCGGATGCTTAACCACTGCACCACCAGGGAAGTCCCTATTAATTATTTTATTATCTATTTATTTTGGCTGTGCCAGGTCTTAGCTGCGGCAGGCAGGATCTTCACTGCAGCATGTGGGATCCTTTAGTTGCATCATGCGGACTCTTAGTCGCGGCATGCATGCAGGATCTAGTTCCCCGACTGGGGACTAAACCCAGGCCCCCTGCACTGGGAGAGCGGAGCCTTACCCACTGGACCACCAGGGAAGTCCCTAGTAGCAGTTGTTTTTTTTTAATTAACTTATTTTTATTATGATTTTTTTTTTTTTAATTTTTGGCTGCGTTGGGTCTTCATTGCTGTGCGCGGGCTTTATCTAGTTGCAGTGAGCGGGGGCTACTCTTCATTGTGGTGCACAGGCCTCTAATTGCGGTGGCTTCTCTTGCTGCTGAGCATGGGCTCTAGGCACACGGGCTTCAGCAGTTGTGGTCCGTGGGCTCCACAGCACAGGCTCAGTAGTTGTGGCCCAAGGGCTTAGTTGCTCCACGGCATGTGGTATCTTCCCGAACCAGGAATCGAACCCGTGTCCCCTGCATTGGCAGGCATATTCTCAACCACTGGACCACCAGGAAAGTCCCCCTAGTAGCAGTTTTAATGGAAGTGTTTTTAATAAATATGGCATGTGGTTGAGTAGAAAGCCAATATCACAAAAACTAGGAAAGCAGGTGCCTTCCTGCACAATAACCTGTCAAACATAAGCTATGAGAAAAATATTTGGGGAGATGAAGAAACTTCTTGAGGATAAATCTATAAAAACAGACAACACTATTGATTTTTTCAAGCACCATGAGCTTATAATGAAGTTAAAAATTTTTACTGTGGTGGTATACATTTACCACTGAAAAGAACACTACCTCTTTTTAAATGCAAAAGATTATTCAAACACTCAATATAATCTTTATAACATTTAAAGAAATGAGAAAGCAAAAGAACTCCCACATAATTAATACATAAGCTTCTTGTTCTTAAAAAAATGTTTAATTAGCCCAAATATATACATTCTTTTCCTCTTTCTCTCACATGGAACTAAACAGAGCAAGTGTACTAACAGAAATCAAGCATAATTTGTATTTACCTCTCTGCCTGTAAGGATGTGTCTTGCCAATTTCACTTTTGCAAAATTCCCCTTGCCGATTGTTTTCAACAGTCTGTAGTTTCCGATGTGAGGTTGTTCATCTGCACAGGAAGCTACAGAGTTTCTACACCGTGCTCCAGAGCGCCCAGTGCGAGAGGTAACTTCTTGCCGCCCGTCTCCATGTGACGTGTGCTACAATAAAACATACAACAAACATTAGGAAATGAGAGACCCACAGTACTTGACAAGTTTTAAGAGCCTCTAGTTGAAGAAACAAAACATCACTGCTGGGGCTTCCCTGGTGGCGCAGTGGTTGAGAATCTGCCTGCCAATGCAGGGGACACGGGTTCGAGCCCTGGTCTGGGAAGATCCCACATGCCGTGGAGCAACTAGGCCCACGCGCCACAACTACTGAGACCGCGCGTCTGGAGCCTGTGCTCCACAACAAGAGAGGCCGCGATAGTGAAGAGGCCCACGCACCGCGATGAAGAGTGGCCCCCGCTTGCCGCAACTAGAGAAAGCCCTCACACAGAAACGAAGACCCAACACAGCCAAAAATAAATAAATAAATTAATTAATTAATTTTAAAAAAACACATCACTGCTTTAATTTTAATCCCAATACATGTGGCACTTCAAAGGGATTTGCCCACCTGATATAAATTTATGAGGAAAACAAGAAAATGCTGAGAAGAGAAATACCAAGTGTTGAAATTCAACTGGCTGTTCAGAAAGAAAGAAGATATTTTCTATATGTGGCTGTAACATAAAATAAGAGAAACAGGACTGCCTTACAGTTGTAAAGAGTTTAACTTTTCCATTGTAAAACAACTATACTCCAATAAAAATTTAAAAAAAAAAGGAACTTGACTTTTTCATATGCTATTAAATGTACCAGCACATATTATCCTTAACACACCCTGTGATGCAGGCAGAACAGCTAATATCACCATTCACCAGATGAGCACACCTTGAGATTTATTCACTGCCACATCACTAGTGAGAAATTCAAAGAGAACCTAGATTCCCAACTTCTTTCTAAACTATGCTGCTAACGATAATTTAAAACAATGTGTTTAAAGAAACAGCCAGACTCTGTAGTCCCTGACAAATATTTGTTGAAGAGATGAATACAGTACTCAATATACTCCATAAAGGTAAAACAAATCATATATGCCTCTAACCATCTTAAATATAAAGGTACGAGAGGTACAAATGCCTGACGTGTACAATTCTGTACGTACAAGCAGCCAGCTGCCTAGTGCTTCCTCTTTCCCCTAGTGCCCAAAGGATGCCATGCCCCACTGCCTACTTTTCATGGCTGCTAACTCCTTCCTGCTCAAGGAAGGCCTCTCACTCTCACGACACTCTACAAAGACACTTTCAACCTCTTTCACTCTTTTCTCTTTTCCAACTTTTTGTCCAGGAAAATGTCCCTTGTTTCTCATGCTCTCTCTTTCTCTACGTATAGATCACAACAAGCCTGATTCTAGGTGATAAACATAAGAAACTATACTTTGTAACACACTCATATCAAGGAAAAAGGAAAAACAAGTATTTTACAGTAAAAGCTTAAGAATTCGTGCCATCAACTGAAGTCCTCAAAAGATGTCCTTTTCAGAATGTCCACATTAATTTCTATCTACTTTTTCATATTCCACTAAGTAAATCTCTGTCTCTCATGTACCAGGTTTTGGGATAGGTTCTCTTCTGTTTTATTCAATTATCACATAATACTGCATTGCAAACAACAATTTCTATGTTTTTTACTGTAAATGTATATTTTAGGTTAAATAGACTTTTACAAACTGGTTACAAATCTAAGCAACTTTGTTCCTATAACAAAAAGATTCTAATTTCCAAATTATAAAATAGCCTATTATAGGGTCTCCCCTGGTGATTCAGTGGTTAAGAATCCACCTGCCAATGCGGGGGACACGGGTTCGAGCCCTGGTCCGGGAAGATCCCACATGCCACGGAGCAACTAAGCCCATGTGCCACAACTACTGAGCCTGCGCTCTAGACCCCATGAGCCACAACTACTGGAGCCTGCGTGCCACAACTACTGAAGGCCATGCGCCTAGAGCCTGTGCTCCACAACAAGAGAAGCCACCGCAATGAGAAGCCTGCACGCCACGACAAAGAACAGCCCCCACTCGCTGCAACTAGAGAAAGCCTGCGCACAGCAACAAACACCCAATGCAGTCAAAAATAAATAAAATAAATAAATTTTAAAAAGATTATTTAAAAAATAGCCTATTATAAACGAGGACTTGATTAAAGAAAAAACTAAAATAACAACTAAGTTATTACACTAAGGCTTTACACAAAATAGGTATATTGTAATGCAAATTTTTGTAGATCAGCTGGAGTAGTTTTTTAAAAATTTTGGTAACCATTATGTTTATTTCCAAACTAGATGTAAGTTTCATAAAAACAGGGACAGTAATTTATTGTTCCTTAGATCTTAGCAGTTGGCATAGAACAGGTACTTAATAAATATTGGGATGACTAAATAAATGATATCAAAATACTGATCACTGTAACATTCACATGGTTAAATTATGGGAAATTTTTATCTCCCAAATTTCTTTCTTCTATTCATTCATTCAAATATTTATCAAATGATAATGTATAATAGATTTTTTAAAATAAATTTATTTTATTTTATTTTATTATTTTTATTTTTGGCTGCATTGGGTCTTTGTTGCTGCACGCGGGCTTTTCTCTGGTTGCAGCAAGCGGCGGCTACTCTTCGTTGTGCTGCGCAGGCTTCTCATTGTGGTGGCTTCTCTTGTTGCGGAGCACAGGCTTCAGGCACGTGGGCTCCAGTAGTTGTGCCACACGGGCTCAGTAGTTGTGGCGCACAGGCTTAGTCGCTCCGCAGCGTGTGGGACCTTCCCGGACCAGGGCTCAAACCCGTGTCCCCTGCACTGGCAGGCAGATTCTTAACCACTGCGCCACCAGGGAAGCCCTGTATAATAGATGTTATATAAATATGAGCTGGGCACTGTTTTGAGTGTTAGAAACAGCAGTGCATAAAACAAAGTCCCTGTTCCCACGAGGTATATGTCAAGTGGTTTTACTATTTATGCAATGAAAATATAGTTTTTAAAATTATACTGCTATCCAAAATTTTGGTCAAAAAAGCTTTTTAAATGCAAACATACACTTTCTAATTTATATGTTTTATAAATTCAGCCCTTCATGTATTAAGTTTTATAGAGTGAGGTACAGTTAAACAGACAAAATATTACCTTTTATGCAAATCAACTGTCTTCTGCATGTAAAATAGAAATATCAGAAACTTAAAATTCAAAGGCATCTAGTTTATACCTTTGCATACTCTCCGATCTACTTATAATAAAAACTAACTCCTTAGCACTACATCCACTAGCATGTAACCTGCAGGAGAACACAGAGATCTTTGTCTGTTTTGTTCCTTATCAGATATTCCCTGAAATTGGAACAGTGCCTGGCACATAGTAGCTGTGCAATACATTGTTGTTGAGTGAATGTTAAATGAATTCAAGGCCCTCTGTGATGTAATCCATTCCTCCTCTCCCGCTACATCATCCACTATTCTTTAGCATGATCCTCCCTCAGTTTGAGCGCCCTTTCTTCTCTTCAAACCTAAGAAAATCCTACTCATTCCCTTATGTTTGAGTCATTTGTCACCATCTTTATGAAGCCTTCCATGACTCTCCCTGCATCAGAATTTCTTTTCCTTTGGGCTCTGGATGTACTCTGCTTGTATCTATCTCTATTTGGCTACTTTGTTGTAGACAATTATCCACCACAATACACTGACTTCCCAGAGAAACTTACTCCCCTCACTTGAGGTTCGCAATAGCCATGTGCCTAAGATTGGCCAATGAGATATGAGTGAAAGTGACATGTAATTTCCATGCTGAAGCATTTATTGCCAGTGCTTGACTCCAGCCCTGTGGTTTCTCCTGAACCCAGAGCACTGTCCAAAGATGGAGGGTCACAGGACCAAATGGCCTGGAAATGGAGATCACTCTCCATGGAGTCAATGAAGTTGACAGTTTTTTTAAACTGTGTTAAGCCACTAAGATTTTGGTCATGTATGTTACCACAGCATAACCTAGCTTAACCTAATACACCCTTATGCAAATAATCATAATACAAACCCAAAAGAAACCCGTACTTCCCCGTAAGAGTGTAAACTCATATAACAGATTGAAATATCTGATGTTTGTTAAATTCCAACAGAGTTATTGAACTTAGTATATTTAGTTTGATACATAAAGTCCTGAAATTTTAAAATCTAATGTGTTTAACTAAAAAATTCTCTCAAACAGAAGCAAATTAAATTGCCTTTTCTTGGCCTTCATTTTATTTTTCCCATGCATCCATCAGTGGCCCTGAAGAAGAAAAAATTTCCTAGTATTCTAAAAAAAATTTTGAATTCTTGTACTATTAGCCGATTACTTCATGCATGAATTTTTTTTTTCTTCCGAAGGTGACAATAAACAACCTGAGGACCAAAAAAAAAAAGTTACATAATAGTAGCCACTTTTTGTGGCAGCACTAAACACACAACAGGCACTCAGAGCTGTTTAATTTAATCTCAAAGATTAAAGGAGTCCAGGGACTTCCCTGGTGGCGCAGTGGTTAAAAATCCACCTGACAATGCAGGGGACACAGGTTTGAGCCCTGGTCCAGGAATATCCCACATGCCGCGGAGCAAGTAAGCCCGTGTGCCACAACTACTGAAGCTGGTGCGCCTAGAGCCCGTGCTCCGTAACAAGAGAAGCCACCGCAATGAGAAGGCTGTGCACTGCAACAAAGAGTAGCCCCCACTCGCTGCAACTAGAGAAAGCCCGCGCACAGCAATGAAGACCCAATGCAGCCAAAAATAAATAAATAAGACAGATAAATTTTTTAAAAAACCCAAAAAACTCGGAGAGAAAAGTGTCGTTATCTGTAGATGATATGATCTAACTGCAAACCAAAAGAATTGGAAATACCACTAGAACTCAAGAGAGAGCTTGGCAAGGTGCAAGACCAACCTATAACCACAGTTCTCTACACCAGTAGTAACGTACCACAAAATTTAACTAAAAATAAGTATTTATAATAGCAATAAAAACTAAGAAAGTAGGTAGAAAGTAACTTAATTAAGAATATATAAGAGCTCTCTGGAGAAAGCTTTAAATTTTTAATAAAAGACATAAAAGATACTCTGAATAAATGGGAATTCTACACTCTTAGATAGATAATATTATACAATCTACCCAAATTAATCAATAAGTTCAATGCAATATCAATTAAAATTTCCAGCCAGTAATTTATGAGTAATCTTAAACTTACTCTAAAGTGTACATGGACGAATATTTCATGGCTGCCAGGTCAGCCTTGAAAAAGAAGTTAAAAAAAAAAAAGTTCAGAAATGAAAAGTGATCAAGGTTAAAACCAGTAACAAGACGTATCTCTTTCATTGCACCCTCTAAAAGCATGCACTGAGAGGGACACAACATCTTTTCTGTGGCATTCTTGCCAAAAATATATAACCTTAATCTAATTTTGAGAAAACATCAGACAAACTTAAATTGTGGGATCTCTGATTGGAACTTAGAACAGAAAAAGAACCCTGGAGAAAAACCGGTGACAATTCAAATTAGTTCTGCAGTCATCATTAATGGTATCGGGCCAATGTTAACTTTCTGGTTTTCATAACTGCACCATGGTTATCTAAGTGTTAACATCAGGAGAACCTGAGTGAAAAGTATACATGAACTCTGTACTAATCCTGCAATTTTAAGTCTAAAATTATTTTAAAACAAAAAATTCAATAGATACATATAAAGGTACGTAGATTACATATATTACAAAGCCACGGTAATTTTTAAAGAAAAGAAAACCTGTAGGGTATCGGCACAACAGAAAAACAGACCAATGCAGCAAAATACAAAGCTAAAAGACATGAATGTATGGGAACATAAGATACAATGAAAGCAGTCCTATAAACCAATGGGGAAAGGATGGACCATTGAGTGGATAGCAGTAGGAAAACTGGTTCACTGTATCAGTCTATAGAGGAAAATAAAACTAGATCCCTACCTAAGTCCATACACAAAAGGCAGGCTCCCTTTTAATCTAGAGGGATTAAAAAACCTACATGTGAAAGGTAAAATGATAAAAGGTTAATGTGAAATGTGAGAGAATATATCCTTGTGAGCCAGGCATTTAAGCAAAACTTCAAAAGCACAAACATAAGGCAAACGTTGGTTACACCAAAATTAAGAATTTCTGTCCAATAAGGGTCTTATAGAAAGATGACAGAAGATACATGCAATGTCTAAAACCTACATCAGATTAATATCTAGAAAATCAAGGAACACCTAAGAATCTACAAGAAAAAAACAACAACCAAATAGAAAAAGGGACAAAGGAAAAGCAGCAATTTACAGAAGGCCCCCAGAGCCAAGGAATATATAGACATACTAAAAACCATAGAGAAACGCAAGTTAATAATGAAGTAGCACATTAAACTACTTTAGTAGGCTGGCAAAAAAAATTAGAAAGCTGGATAATTCTAAATGTTGGAGGAACCAAGGAGACAAAAACCCCTGTGCACTACTGGCGGGAGTGTGGGCTGACAGAGCCATCCAGAAGAGCAACCTGGCACTATCTGACATTTCCTGTGACCCAGGAGGTCCACTCCTAGCTACACATCCCCAAGAAATTCTTACACAGCTCCACAAGGGGACATGTATGAAGATATTCATTGCTGCATTGCATGGTGGGGGGGGGGGGGTGAGGCGGCAAGTAGTCTACCTCAGCAAGTAGGTAAAATGTGGTAGACTCATACCACAGAGTGCTATGCAGCAGTTAGAAGCAACAGATTCGATGCATAGATGAGACTATGCAATATTTACACAAAGTATGAAACATACAGTTCTAAGAACACATACATGTACACGCATGACAATATGTTAAAATGTTAGAACAGTAACCTGTTGGAAGGATAAGGAAAATGACATATAGGAATTAACAGGAATAAATAAGCAAGAGAACAGCCTCACACTGTTCAGATCAAAGATATGACTTTTGCAGCTGAGTTTATGAAAATGTTTCCAAAAATATGAATAATAGGGAAGGGGAACTATTATTGTTCATATGCATAAATTCAAATTGGTTTCACTTGTAATAAAACACTTATTATTGGCATAGCAAGTGAGCTATCATAATAATGAAATAAACTGAAAAATAATTTACTTGACCAACCCTCAGAAGAATAAGGCACAAATAAATTGTGGCTAAAGAAAACTTTGACTTGGTAGCTTTTGACCAGTTAATTATATGCTAAGCACTTACTAAGTAGCAGGCACTATAAGGGGATAAAAGAAATAGAAAAGTATGGTGTCAAACTTTTAACACTCATAATCTAGCTGGGGAGCTAACACGGGGAACAGTAACTGAAACAAGGGGCAATCTCCGCCCCATGAGAAAATCAGAGAGTGAATACTCCAAGCTCCATCCAATAGATTTGTGAGCTATGCATGAAATTTTCAATTTTCTAGTAGCAACATTAAAAAAACATAAAAAGGGCTTCCCTGGTGGTGCAGTGGTTAAGAATCCGCCTGCCAATGCAGGGGACACGGGTTCGAGCCCTGGTCCGGGAAGATCCCACATGCCGCGGAGCAACTAAGCTTGTGCGCCACAACTACTGAGCCTGCGCTCTGGAGCCCACGAGCCACAACTACTGAGCCCATGTGCCACAACTACTGAAGCCGGCGCGCCTAGAGCCCATGCTCTGCAACAAGAGAAGCCACTGCAGTAAGAAGCCCGTGCACCGCAACGAAGAGTAGCCCCTGCTCGCCACAACTAGAGAAAAGCCCGCGCGCGGCAACGAAGACCCAACGCAGCCAAAAATAAAATTAAAAATAACATAAACTTTTAAAAAAACATGAAAATAGGTTAATTTTAATAATAGTTTATTTAACCCAATATATTCCCAAATGTTTCAACACATAATATAAAAAGAGTAAGATTTACATTCCTTTTTTCATACTGTCTTTGAAATCTAGTATATATTTTATACTCACAGGACATCTTAATTCAGACTAGCCACATTTCAAGTGCTCAGTAGCCACATGTGCTGGACAATGCAGCTCTAAGCACTCAGAGGGTATGATCACATTTGGGTGAGATGAAGGAAAAAAAGGGATGGAGTCTTCGATGGGACAAGTAGTAGAGTTCTAATGAAAGATGAAGGCCATTTCAAGCCAGGCACCAGCACAAGGAAAGCTTAAAAAGCTTGGGGGATTGGGGGGGGGGGGGAACCTCCCTTAACCTGCAAGTCTAGCCAGTTTCATCTCTCACAACTCTAACACTGAAAAAAAAAAATGGCTTTAGTTCCTTGACATCATGATTGCTGGCAATTTCTTATCTTTATGTTCTTGACTAGGCTGGTACTTCTCTGTCTTGCATCCCCTTGCTTAGCTTAGTTAATTCCTACACTAAAGTACTTGACAATGAGCTCCTTGAGGGTAAGAATTATCTCATCTCTGTATTCTTAGTACACAGGACATGGCAACCAGCAACTGTGAAACTGCTAGATGAATAGACAGCCAAGGAGAATTGTTTGGCTGTAATGTTATATGTCGATTATATCAATTAAAGTTTTATTTATTAAAATTTTTTAAATGAAGCATAGACAAGTAATTAACTTGCCCATAGTTAAGTGACTTGTATTTGAAGACCGGTTTCAAATGCAAGCCTGTAACTCCAAATCCCAATTTCTCTTATGTTCTGTCAGTCTTACTTTTTGGCTCCTCATCTGGTCAACTATTCCTCAGAAATGTCTTCAGAATCTCTCCCTCAACCACAGTCCTAGGCTCCCACTTTATCTCTCACTTCCAAGCCCAGACTCTTTCCATCAAGCCTCCCTTTAAGAAAGCTATCTGAGGTTTTAAGAAAGGAGAAAGAAGATGAATTCATTGGAACTACAGAGGGAAGAGGCTGAAGATACAGGACACGAGAGATGAGAGAAACGACAACATAGAGATGAGAGATGAAAAGACCAGTAAACAAACCACTAATGATGGCTAACATTTATCTATCACTTATTATGAGTCAGGCACCATTCTAAATGCTTTACACATATTGTCTCATTTAATCACTAATTCGACCAATATTTATTTACTCTTCACCTGTAATAAATGACCAGCATGTTCTAGGTATTTGAAATAGTATCAATAAACAAAACAAATATTCCTGCTCTCAGGAAGCTTTCAGTATACCAGAGGAAACTGACAAAATACAATAAACATAAGAAATATGTAAATTATATAATATGTTAAAGGTAACAATGCAATGGAAAAATAAAACTACATCAGGATTAGGGAGGCTGGGAGGGCCACAGATGGTCAGAGTAAGACTCACTGAGCTGATGTTTGAAAAGAGTAGAAGGTGAGACGGCCATGTGGCTATCTGGAAGAAAAGTGTTCAAAGAGAAGAGCCAATGTCAAGGCACTGAGGTTGGAGTGTCCCTGGTGTGTTCAAAGAACAGCAAGAAGACACCTGGGTCTATGAATGTAGTGGGTGCGGAGAGGTAGGAGATGAGGACAAAGAGGTAAGGGAGGCCACAGCATGGAAGGCCTTATTCTTATAACAGCCCTATGAGGTCATTACTACTACCAATCCCACTTTATAGATGAGGTAACTGGGGCATGAAGAAGTTAAATAACTTGTCCAAGGTCACACAAAAAATGCTAGGTCAGATTATAAACCCAAAGAGTTACTATTATACTGGTTGGAAAACATGAGCCCAAAGTCTTTGACATACCTCCCATTACAAGGAAAGGTCTATGTCCCTTCCACTTGAATCTGGGTGCCCATGATTGCTCTAACATTTTAAGAATAAATGGCAGAAGTGATACTATGTGACTTCTGAGGCTAGGTCACAAAAGGCAAGCAGCTTCTGTCTTGTTTGCTGAAACACCGAGCCACCTCATGTGTCTGATCACACTGGAGTCTCCATGCTGGAGAGGCCCATGTAGCCACTCTGGCCAAGTCCCAGCTGAGCCCAGCCTTTTAACAATACCTGCCAAGGTGCCAGATATGTGAGTGAAGAAGCGGTCTTAGGATGTGGATCTTCCAGCCCAGCTATTCAAATCCCCCAGCCTTTCGTTATTCCCCCAAACTGAAGTCCCAGCCATAAACCATTCCCGTCTGAATTCCTCACACAAAATCTGTGAGTATAATGAAACACTTGTTGTTTTACACTACTAAGTTGTGGACTGGCTAGTTCCACAGCAGTAATAAGTAGGACAACTATACAATAAGCAGGATATAAATGTTAAGCACCTGACCTAAATTAACAGAAATGGAAAAAGCAACTAGAATACCTTACCATGGTATGTAGAAGGTTCTTTATCATTGAATATCTTTAATGTCTAGAAGGCAACCTTCTTTTAAGAAAAGAAAATGTAAGTTCCTTTAATCCATTCCACTAGTAAAGCTAACATGTGCCTATAAATACCAAGGCAGGCCTAAGGTAGGCAAGGGCTACACAAGGGAAGGAAGACAAGGAAAGAGGTGGAGACAGTATGTGAATAGAATGCCATCAAAAATACCTCAAGTGCCTTGAACAACAAAAGCTGCTTGCCCAGCTTAAATTATTCTTCTGGACAAAGAATGGCAAGGCTAAGGGCAAAAGGCTGTGCTAGGAAATGGTTCTAGGTCTGCTCCTCTCCAAGACCCTCATTCTAGTCTGCTACTGTACTCAATGAAGTCATAAAGGTACTGACTACAGAAAGAATGGGGTTATATAAAATTCTGGAATAAAACCTTTGGTTCAGCTTACTTGAACTTCATGTTAAATTCTTCCAATACAGATTTCCATGTAAAATGTCCATAATACAAACCCCACAATATTTCAACTCCACCCCCAAGCAACACCTAACTATTAGCAAGAAATACAAACAAAACATCTCAAGCTTTATTCAAGCTTCAACTCTGAACACCAAGATCCCAGGTAACCCACAGAAACAATGCCTTATCTAGTCTGCATAAGACTGTATAAGACTAACCATGGCCAAGCAGCTCAGGTGACTAAAGTGCAGTGCTAAAAACTCTAGCTTGAAAGTTGGACTCCCCCCAAAAAAGTCATTTTCTTCCAGTGCCGACTTCTGCCCTCTCAATTACTGTTCAGGCAGGTGCCATGTGGGTCAGCACAAACCCCTTATTACTACTTACAGACCAACTCCAAGCACATTCTTTAAATTCCTACATAAAACAACATTAAAGCTGGGAGATTCCCAAGGAAGAGATTTGTTTTCTCCTTGTTCATTCTGAAAGTTCAAAATGGATGTGAGACAAGTGAATTTCTGCTTTAGTCCTCCCAGTGGTGATCAGAAAGGGCTGTACTCCCTGACTCTTACTTCCAGCTTGGAAACAAATTCCAGGGATAAAATTTGACTATGGGGACTTCCCTGGTGGTCCAGTGGCTAAGACTCCGTGCTCCCAACGCAGGGGGCTCGGGTTCAATCCCTGGTCAGGGAACTAGATCCCACAGGTCGCAACTAAAAGATCCCGCGTGCCACAACTAAGACCCGGCACAGATGAAAAAAAAATTGGCTACGTTTCAGAATCCAGAACAATCCCCTCTGAAATTAAAAATAACAGGGACTATTGGGACTTCCCTGGTGGTTCAGTGGTTAAGAATCCGCCTGCCAATGCAGGGGACATGGGTTTGAGCCCTGGTCCGGGAAGATCCCACATGCCACGGAGCAACTAAGCCTGTGCGCCGCAACTACTGAGCCTGTGCTCTAGAGCCCACGAGCCACAACTACTGAGCCCACGAGCCCCAGCTACTGAAGCCCGTGCATCTAGAGCCCGTGCTCCGCAACAAGAGAAGCCACTGCAATGAGAAGCCCGTGCACCACAACGAAGAGTAGCCCCTGCTTGCCACAACTAGAGAAAGCCTGCGCGCAGCAAGGAAGACCCAGTGCAGTCACAAAAAAAAAAAAAAAAAAAACTCAAGGAAACTGAAAATGTTATTGAAACCATTGAAATCTCTTTTCTTTAGTCACAATACAATCTAAAGGAACACTGTTTAGTCAGCAAGTCTTCACTGAATACTAAGATAGCAATTCTTTAAAGTGTGGTTCCTGGACCTGCAGCATCAACATCACCTGGTAACTTGCTAGAAATGTAAACTCTAGGGCCCCGAAAGTAGAATCAAGGTCTGGGGGTGAGGCCCAGCAATCAGTGCTTTCATAAGCCCTCCAGGTGATTGTGTTGTTTGTTCCAGTTTGAGAGTTTACAGACTAGTTTCACAGAGCTCAGGGTGCTTTGTTCTGCAGGGACTGGGAAGTCCTAAGGCAGGGGAGTGATATGGTCCTAGGTATATCCTCTACGGCGCCTAGCACAGTGTCATACACATAGCAGGCACTCAGATCTTAACAGGTTAACAGTCTCATACAACCAACAGCTGGCTAGACAATAACACCATCAGTTTATTTATTTCACAGAGATAAGGAATTCTGATGACTGTCTGCATTAACTAATAATAAGTAAGTACATGGTGTGCACACACACCAGGAGCTGTTAAATTGGCAAAGCCCTCCAGGACCTCTGGTACTTTTGGCAAATAACCCAGGCTTACTTACAAAGTGTCATACGCTTTGAAATGTAAGTGAAAAATACATTTCTAATTTTACCAGTACACAAACAGGATTTGTCCATGACCTCTATACAAGTCAACTGTAGAACATAAACTAAAATGCAAACTTTTTTGTTGCCTTTAAAAAAAAGCATCTTGGGGGACTTCCCTGATGGTCCAGTGGTAGATAATCCTCCTTGCAATGCAGGGGACGCCGGTTTGATCCCTGGTCGGGAAACTAGGATCCCACATGCGGCGGGGCAGCTGGGCTCCGCACCACAACTACTGAGTTCACACGCCTCAACGAGAGAGCCCATGTGCCGCAAACTACAGAGCCCACGCGCTCTGGAGCCCAAGCACCAAAACTAAAGAGAAAACCCGCACGCCACAACTACAAAGAAGCCCGCCCACCACAACGAAGAGCCCGCGCACCACAAGGAAAGATCTCGCATGCCACAGCTAAGACCCAACTCAGCCAAAAAAAAAAAAAAAGCATCTTGGGGACTTCCCTGGTGGTCCACTGGCTAAGGCTCCGCGCTCCCAATGCCCGGGTTCAATCCCTGGTCAGGGAACTAGATCCCACATGCATGCTGCAACTAAGAGTTCGCATGCCACAACTAAGGACCCCGCAAGCCACAACTAAGACCCGGTGCAACTAAATAAATAAAATTTTTTTTTTTAAAAAAGACTCATCTGTGAAGGATTTAAAAAATAAATTTAAAAAAGCATCTTATTTCACATATTAGCCATCTATAATACATGGAAACAACATTTATTCTAATTTGAACAAAGTGTTTTTTAAAAAAAGACAACTGAGGAAACGAGCACTGACTGGATATTTGATATTAAAAAATTATGATAAAGGGACTAAGGTTACATTTTTTAAAGAAGCTTTATCTCTTCTAAAACCTTTGGAGATGAAACGATATGATGTATTGAGCTTGCTTCTTGGGGAGAGAACAAATAAAAGAAGTCTGGTCATTGAGCTGTTGAGTACATGGGGGGGCTAACTATATACCAGGGTTTCCCAACCCTGGCACTCTTGACATTTTGGGCCAAATATTTCTTTGTTGAGGGCCAGGGGGCACTGTCCTATGTACTGTAAAATGTTTAGTTGCATTTCTGGTCAGTAGCAACGCTCTTCAGTTGTGACAACCAACAGTGTCTCCAGACATTGTCAAATGTCCACTTGGGCGGGGGGGGGGCAGCAAAACTGTCCCCAGTTGAGAACCATTGATAAATACTTATTCTCTTTACTTGTTTGAAATTTTCCATAGCAAAACATTTTTAAAAGTCTAATTTTAATTATACTCTGTGTATTGGTACAACTACATCTCCCTGGTTGAATAATTAGTACATAGCTTTTGAGAAACAGCCTGCTACACAAAAAAGCAGAGAGAATTGAGATGGAGACCTGAGGTCTAGTACAGGCTCTGCTGCTAAACAGTGAATAGTCACAAGCAGCTCCTGTCACCTCTCTGAGCCTCAACATCCTCATTAGGTCTGACTGTTTGACTAGTCCTTTTGAGTTTTAAAATGATTTGATAACAGTTTATCTTTTTATATACCTATCAGCTAAAGGTGAATACTCACATCTGGAAATCAAACAAATGAAAAGAGAGTAGTGTACTAGCATGAAGATAATATTCTTCTTGCAAATTATCTGCCTTTTATTACTCCTGATCTATAAGCAAAATTCTTACCACAATTATATTTACTTAAAATTTAAATAAGATTCCTAGGGTAAGCAAAATGGAGAGTCTTTTTACAAAATATAAAGACAAAGCTATTTGTCATATCAGCCAAAATGTCCATCAACTGGTGAATGGATTAAAAAAAACTGGTACATCCAAACAATGAACTACTTACTACTCAGCAATAAAAAGGAATGAACTATTGATACACACACAAACATGAATAAATCTCAAAAGCATTATGCCAAGTGAAAGATGCTACACACAAGATTATATGCTCTTTGACTCCATTTAAATAACGTTCTAGAAAAGGTAAAACTACAGGGACAGATAACAGATCAGTAGTTGCCAGGGGCTGGGGGAAGGGAGAGGGAATTGACTGTAAAGAGACACAAGGGACCTTCTTAGGCAATGGAAACGTCCTCTAACTTGACCGTGATAGTGATTCCGTGATTATACATTTGTCAAAACTCACCAAACTGTACACTTAAAAAGAGTGAATGTTCTATCTCAATACACCCAACTTTAACAAAAGAGCTGCCCAACAGACTGAGAACTCCCATTCATTCTTGAACCCTCATCACTCGACTGGCAGGAGGTCTAACACTTAGCAGTTCAGTAGTGGTAGGTAAATAATATGGTATATGCCAGATGTGTAACACTGCCACAAGGGCACCACACTGTAAAAGATACACAACTACTTCCAAAACATGTCAATACCGGAGTTAAAAACAGGGCATGGTGAATTAATGCAATGATGTGCTACAAACCTCTATTTTAGCACTGTCAAAAATTCCATTTTAAATACATTCCATGGGAATAAAGGCATACTCCATACCCTACATTGTTTTTAAAGTTAGTAATTCCTAACGACACAGAAAGACTACACCATAATTCAACAAATTCAACAGAGAACAAGGTAAAGACCCATTTGGTGTAAATCCTTCATTATCACAAACCTGCTATGATTGTTTCTGGCTTCAGTTTATTCAGTAAGTATGGAGCTCCTGCTCTGGTTCAATGTAAGACTTTGCAATGGAAGTCAGTGATCAAAGCTCATCAACTCACTTTTTTGCTTGCTCCGCCCTACAGGGTAGTCGAAGAACAACAAAATGATGAAGAATTAGGTTCTTCAAAGGATCTATGAGAAAATGAGTTCACTGACTCACCTAGTGTAGATTTTCTACTACTTTTTATGCAACTTTCTAATCCATCTCAGGTGAAGGAACATACACCACCGTACTACTTATTTACCAGGTTAAAGAGCATTAAATACCACACCTTAATATACTGAAGGGATACTTTAGACCAAGGTTTACACAAACAGATTAAATCACCTGACAGCTATCCAGCAAACAAGTGGCATTTTAAAGATTAAAATGAAGGCATTTGATACCACTAGGCCACAAGGTCTCAGGACGTTATTGAAAGCATGAAAACAGGCAGAGCCAGGAAGCTTTTCCTAAGTGATCGCATTTTCTTGCCAGGAATTACCTCATAACACTTATAATAAAAGGCCAGTGAAGTTTCTTCATGAGTTATTTTTTAGATATTTTTGCTCTTAACAGAAGATAACTCCCAGGTAGCTTGGAACAGTCCTGAAGCCAGTGCTAGAGAAGAGTTCAGAATGCACCTGGACAGAGTCAACATTTCTCCAATGGAATTTCTACTACAAGTTGTCCGGCCCTAAGACTGCTTGCTGTTCCTGGCCTTTTGAAAAGGTTTACGTGAACAAAATCAAAGGTTCCTTTTACAGAATCATAGAATGTGAGTGCCAGAATGGACCTAAGAGCTCATCTAAGCCAACTTCTTTTGGGGAAGGAGGAAAGCTAAGCCCAGAGTGGGTGGCCCTCCGCTAGGCAGTGCGTGGCAGGGCTGCTTGACTACACCTCCTCCTCTGAAATGTGCTTAACCAGCTCCTTCACAACAGATTCGTATGGAAACGAGGCTACTCCTCGACAAAGTCTTAGCTCTCTCCAAGAACTTCTGAATAGCTTCGGAGTTGCGTCGAAGGGGGCCGAGAAGGTTCCTCAGTGCGCACCTAGTTTTAGTGACTGTCACTTAGTTTAGTGACTGTCACTAAATTTAGTTCGAGACAACTTAAAGAACGAGGCATAACGGACAGTCCACTCGATCCAATCAATTGCGTTTAATCAACACCACGAACGTGTTTTTAACCCGACAGCCTCTCGAAGTTGCCTACCTAATTTAAAAGGCGAGTTCAGTGGAAATAAGCCCTGTACGCTGCGGGGACCCGACACACGCTCGGAGAGCCCACCGCGCGGCCACCGGCCTCTCAGGACACCGGCCGGCCACGCTGCAGCCCTCAGGCTTCGCTACGAAGCGGGCCCCCGGCGTAATCGCGGATGCACTTCCCCGGCCCGCGCGCTCGGGAAACGGGCCGCCGAGGCCGCCTCCCGGGGCCCACGGCCGTCCACCGGGCCCAGAGCGCCGCGGCCTGGGGACCCGCCGGCGGCGAGGCGAGGCGAGGCGAGGCGCGGGCTGCGGCCGCGCTCCCGGGGACGGCGCGCGCAGACCCGGCCCGGGGCAGTCGCCTAGGTTACTCACGTTCTCAGTGTCCCGTTCATTCACCGTCGGCAGCGGGGTCCTAGTGGACATTTTACTTCACTTCACTTCTGCACAACGCGAGGGTGAAACAAAACAGCGCGGCCCCGGGGGCCGGAGAAGCGGCGTCGAGGGCCCGGCGGTTCCGGAGCGGCGCCGCGGCAGGGCGGCTCCCCTCCCCCACGGCCGTCTAGATCCCGGGCCGGGCCCGGGCCGTCCCCCGGCGGGTCGCGGGGCTCATGCTCCCCCGGCCCCGGCGGCCGCGCCGAGGAGCCCCGCGGGCGGCGGTGGCGGGGCCGGGCCGGCGGCGGCGCGCTGCGGGTCGGCCCACTGGCGTCCCCGGGCCTCCGGGCGCCCCGCGAGCCCGGACCCCCTCGCCTCCTCCTCCGCTCCCGCCCGTCGCGCCGCGGATTTCAGCGCCGGAGCCTCCACACAGCGCCGCCGGCGGCCCCTGAAGAAGAGGAGGATGTGGAGGAGGTGAAGTGCAAGACAGGTCCCCGCGGGCTGCGGGCGCCGACCATGGAGGGGGCTGCGGAGGCGGCGCCTGCACCCGGCTGTTCTTCTCCCTCCGGCTCGCTTTCCGCCTCAGCCTCCGCCCGGTGGCTGCCGACACCGCCGCCCCCGGCACCTCCGAGCCTCACGGACCCAAGATGGCCGCCCCTCGGCTTCCTTTGCTGCCTCCGGATGCCGGAAGTGACGGCACCGCCACCTCCCGGAGTCCGGCCAATCAGCGCGGCCCGAGGAAGCTGGCCCGGCTGCTGTTGCTAGGGGCGACTCGGCCTGGTCTGGGGCCGAGGGGGCGGCACCCAAGGCTGGGCAGGGCTGGCGGGTCCCGGCGGGCAGCCGGGGCAGCGGGTTCCCAGCGTCCAGAGCACGCGGCACCCGCGAAAGAGCCGGCAAAAGGCCCTGGGCGGCGGCCTGAGCTTGACTGCTGGAATGATACTTATAGTGTTGATCGAGCGCCTGCTGTATGCAAAAGCTGAGGTAGCGCCCCTCAAAAGCTGGGACCGCGCTGCCCCAAATCGAGATATGACAGTAACTATAGGGCCGGGGCTGTGGGGAGGAGCCGAGTTCCTGCATCGTTAACGGTGACCCGGGAGCCGAGGACTCAAATCACCCTTCCTGCCTCCGGCTCTGAGCAGCCGGGGCTGGGCTCAGCATCCCGAAGGCGGCAGACGCGTCCTGCCTTCAAGGAGCTCGCGGTCAGGAGGGAGAGGGACCCGGACCCAGCTAAAAGCCTTTGGGAAGGAAGAGTGCTAGAAGGGGGCGGGGAGCCCTAGAAGCCTCCTGGGACCACCGCCTAAATGCTTGTAGGGGATTTATAACCAGACTCCTCATCCCCGGGTCGGACGCTCAGTGGACGGAAGCTCCACCTTGGGGCGGAGCTCGGTGGATGCTTGCAGACTGGGACGTTGGAAATGGAACCTCCCCTAGAAGCCTTCCTTGCTCTCGAGCCTCTGAATGTTTCCCGTGGACCTGCCTAGAGCCTGGCCAGCGTTGGATGGAATGCTTTGGTGCAGGGTTCTGAGGAGGAAGAGCGGAATGGGCTGGAGTAACATGAACTGTTACTGAGAGTCTACCTTGTGGGTTCATTACATTTGTTACCTCATTTAAGCCTCAGAGTAACCCTACAAGATGGGCAGACAAACCTTGTGATCCCAAGTCTAAACAGGTTACAGTGACTTGACCAAAGTACCCAAGTTGGTTAGCCGCAAAGCTGGGATTTGAACCCATATCCTAAAACTTCCATAATAGATAAGCCCTTGTAGTGGGTATGTCTTGCTTTTCTTTTTCTATTTTTAATGTTTTCTCCTTTGGTCCCCCAGGATGTGACTCCTCTTGCTATGTCTGGGACATTTCCTGCTCCGTGAGACATATACGTCTTTAAACACCAGAATCATTCCCAGAGAGGACAGATGCTCACAGCGTAAGAACACGCGAGGGCTAAGATGCAGTCAGGGCTTTCATCTCTCCCTGTCAGGAAAGTGTTCACTGGGCCAAGGACAGCCCTGTTTAAAATGCCCTTCTCTTTCTCCCTCTTTGGCCAAGCAGAGATGGTTGAATTCTTGTTAGTTACACATGTGTTTCACACAGTTCAAGTGAAATGTGGGTGAGCACAAAATTGTGGGAGTCCCTGTAGGGACACTTAGCCCAACTTGGGGAGTTGGGTCAAGGAAGCTTCCTGGAAGAGTGGTGGTTATGCTGAGTCTAGAAGCATGAGTCGAGTTAGCTAGGTGAGGATGGGTGGAAAGGGATGCTAAGCAGGATGGCCTGTACAGATGAGGAACAACATGGTGGGTTTAGGTCAATGTCAAGAGATGAGAGGTGAGACTGGAGGGGTAGGCAGGGGCCAGGCCAGGTTTAGACACAGCATGGCACTCCTGACGACAGGAATGTCAACTAGGTCAGCTGGGAAAACACCCAGAGGACCCACAAAAGGGTTTCAGCCTTGGGCAGGAGCTGAGAGAAAGGGTTTGGATGATTCAGAATGTTCCACATTGGCCAGAGAAGTGGCTGGGGGTGAGGTTTCCACCTTGATGCTTTTTTCACTGAAGCCACACATTAAATAATGAGTGAGTGAATGCCAAGAGGTAGGAAGTGAAACTGACAGTACTTAACTCAAGATGCTTCTGGTTTTCATAAAGGCTAGAATTAAAGAAACACTTTGAACTTTTCATAGCACTTATGTCAAATGATATCATGGTACCAGAAGGAGCTGGAAATGGGAGGCAAGGCGTACATGTTACATGAAAACTGGAGAGGAAGAGGAGGAGAAAAAAGAAAAAAGAAAAAACAACACATTGTTCTGTCTGAAGGACCCCCTGTAGCCTGAAATATGTACTTCTGTGGATCTATGGTCTGGAAGGAATGGAAGCACAGGATCTGGAAGTTGTTCCTGGAATCCCTTCTTCTGTCCTTTTTCATATTCCTGTTTCCTATCTTCATATTAAAATAGGTTGTATCTCAGCCTCCTTAAACTGAAAAGACATAACTAAATGTACCAAGTTGTGTATGCGCCTAGGTAGTGCCTACTTTCATGTCAAGGAGGAAGGTCATCCTGAGAGGTAAGAAACTGAAGATAATCTAGCCCTACCCTTGCTGCTGTAGGACACAAGAGAAACTGAGCCTCAAAGAGGTGAAGTGACTTGTCTGAAGTTGCACAGCTGGTTAGCAGCAGAGCCAGAATGGGGCCCAGATTTCAGAAGCCCCAGGCCTATGTCCCTGCTCCACAGCTACTGTGGGCATGTGGTGGGGAGATTTGTTTAGCACCCACCCCATCCCAGCACCAGAAAGAAAGAGTAACTGCACTAGTCCTGAAACTGCTCTCCTCCGGACTTCTTATGCAAGAAAAGTAAGTCCCCATTTGTTTAAGCCATGAGAGTTTAAGCTGTCTGTTACTTGCAGCCCAGTGCATTCCTAACCAAGACTATCATGTCAAGTGGTCAGATCTCCTGACCCCTGGGCCTGTGTTCTCTGCACCACACCCAGTTTGGACAGAGGTGGAGAGGCCTGCTTCTGCCTGGCCATCACACCACAGCACTCACAATCACAACTCCCCTTTGAGAAGGTGTGGGAACTGCTGGGATCCAGGATCCATTCCTCAGCATGTGTGTGCATGTGTGTGTTGTTGTTGTGTAATTGATAGGGAGCAGAGAGCTGAGCACTGAGAATAAAGTCAAGAAGAGAAGGAGTGTGATAATTGTGGGACATCTGGGGTCATCATGCCTGGAGGCAGGGACAGGTGTGCCCCCAAGTAGGCCACAGATGCTTAGAGGCCGCCACGCAGGGAAATATAAAGTCCATTCCAGACTCCACCCTCCCCAACATATCAGGGGTCAGAGCAGACATGCTGCTATTCTTTTAATTCACTGCTCTGGTCTCCTTCTTCACCCCAGTGGGGCCATTGTTTTCCTCTGTGAGGGCCAGCAGGCAGCTTAGGAATTCTCACATCCAAGACTTGTCCCTGCCTTTCTGCCTGGGATGGCTTCTGGTCTAGTTGAATCTTCCCTACTGTTACAAAGCCCTGTCATCTTACTTCTTCTATGGGACCTTCTCAGACCAACTCCCAGTGAGCATTCCCCCACTCCCAGAATCCTTGATTTTTGCTGCCTGAGGTCATAGTACATTTATTGAGTTCCATTTTGAGTACATTTACTGTGCTCCAGCTCTGTTGGCAATGCACCAAGCACCTAGGGTAAGACCACTAACTGCGCCGGCCCGGTGAGGGAGGTGTCAGCCAGTGCTCAGAGAGAGGCTGTAACTTGTCCCACGTCGCCACAGTTCAGAGAAGAGCCACGATCGGACTCCAAAGCTGTGCTCTGCCCTCCAGTTGTCTAGCGGTGATTGGTTCCTTTTGTTCTGGTAAGTGGAGGGCATTCTAGTCCATCTGCTTAGCTCCGAGGAGGGCCCAGTTAGAGACCCAGCATAGATCTGTCAGGGATTTTCCGCCCGTCTCTCTTCCACAGTTGTGTATCTTTTCAGGATAATCGTGGATGGACTGCTTCTGAGACGGATCACAGACTTCCCAGCCTTCCTAAACACACTGTTCTGAAATTTTCAGCTTTTATGAAGGACTCATAGTCCTTTTATCATCTCCCATGATGCACTGCAATATTGGGATGGCCTTGGGGGATATGGGGATAGAAAGGGCCATTCGCCCCTGCAGTTAGCGGCCCCAGGCTATTGAAATGTTCTATTCTCTCAACCGTTGGAGATTATAGATCCAGATCTAGGTACAGAAGCACACGTATATGACCTTCTGTTGGGTGTCGCTGCTACATCCTGACAGTGGAGCTCTCTGTGCAGGCCCTTTCCCCCATCCACTCGGCTCTGAGCTGGGAAAACCCACTGTTTAGAACTGTATCCAAAGGTCTATGGAGACAACAGAGGTGGTAGGAAAGCAAGGGCTCTGGAGTTTCAACCCTGGATTTCAACCCTGGCTATGACCCTGAATGCTAGGTGACCTTGGCAAATCACTTCATGTGTTTGAGGCTCAATTTCTTTTTTTAAAATAATTAATTAATTAATTAATTTGGCTGCGCTGGGTCTTAGTTGCGGCATGTGGGATCTTCCTTGTGGCATGCAGAATCTAGTTCCCTGAGCAGGGATTGAACCCGGGCCCCCTGCATTGGGAGCACAGAGTCTTAGCCACTGGACCAGCAGGGAAGTCCTAAGGCTCAATTTCTTAATCAGTCAAATGGGAATATTAGAACCTTCCACCCATGGTTGCTGTGGGGATCCATGGAGATAATGCCCAGAGAATAGCCAGCATATATGTGCAGAGGTCACCCTCCCACCGCAGAGAGGACCCTCCTTCCTGGGCAGCTGCACTTCTCAGTTCTCCCCTGGATGAGCACAGGACTTGGAATCTGGAGACGAAGGTCAAGGCTTACCAGGCCACACATGGCTGCGAGTCAGATTGTCAGTCCTCCCCCCATCCAGTTTCACCTAGCTCACTGGGCACTGAGCTCATTATAGGAGGTAATGGGTACAAAAGAGCTTGGTAAGGGGTGCTGCAATACAAAAGGTGTTGGTGTTTCTATTATTGCCTCTATTTTGCAGACAGGAACATAGAAACTCAGAAAGGGCAGGAGGCGTGCTCAAGCTGCCCAGGGCAGAAAGCAGTGCCCTCAGATTCCACTCTGGTGGCTCTGACACCATGCTGGCGGCAAAGACAGATGGGCAACAAAAGAATGGGGGAGAAAAAGGATGAGTGGGTAAATAAAACCTGCTCTCTCCTGGAGCGTCATATCTGCCCCTTCCTTTAGGGTTGTCCTATTAAAGTAAACATCCCCCCAAAATACAAATCTCCCAAATACAAATCATAACTTTTAAATCTAAGCTCTGTCAGAGGAAAGAATATTTCTTCCATTATATAGGTTCCTGCCCAACTCTTGGAGCCACGGGACCCCCACAAAAAGCCGTGTTAGCCCTTAAGGGTGGCCCTCTATCCTTCCCTCCTCTCTTTCCTCTGTTCCTTTTTTCCACAGTGTTAGGTGAGCACCTGCCTTATGCAAAGCAGTGGTTTAAGCACTGGGGATATAGCTGTGAACAGAAAAAGTTAAGTTCTTAAGCGTCACTTACAGGATACATGTAAAAGAACTCAAGAATAATATAATTTTAAGACAATGACTAATAAAAAATTTAATCAGGGTAAAGTGATAGAAACTAGCTCTTTGTTTAAATATTTATTTATTTATTTATTTTTGGCTGAGTCGGGTCTTAGTTGCAGCACACGGGCTCTTTTGTTGCGTTGCGTGGGCTCTGTAGTTGCGGCACTCGGGCTCTCTAGTTGTGGCACGTGGGCTTAGTTGCCCCGTGGCATGTGGGATCTTAGTTCCCCAACCAGGGATCGAAGCTGCACCCCCTGCAGGGGAAGCATGGAGTCCTAACCACTGGACCACCAGGGCATTCCCTAGCTCTTTTGTTTTAATTCAAATTTTATTCATTTTTTTTCTTTTGGTAATAGATGCACATGGTGCAAAATTTAAAAGTTGCAAAGGAACATACAGTTACAAAAAAGCTCCCCTCCACCCTATAACAATTTCTGTTTTTCAAAAACACTATCAAGAAGGTGACAATACAAACCTCAAATCGAGAGACGATGTAACTGATAAAGGATTCATATCCATACTCCATAAAGAATGTCTACAATTGGGACTTCCCTGGTGGCGCAGTGGTTAAGAATCAGCCTGCCAATGCAGGGGACATGGGTTCGAACCCTGGTCTGGGAAGATTGCACATGCCGCGGAGCAACTAAGCCCGTGCACCACAACTACTGAGCCCGCGCTCTAGAGCCCACGAGCCACAACTACTGAGCCCTCGTGCCACAACTACTGAAGCCCGCACGCCTAGAGCCTGTGCTCCGCAACAAGAGAAGCCACTGCGATGAGAAGCCCGCACACTGCAACAAAGAGTAGCCCCTGCTCGCCGCAACTAGAGAAAGCCCGCGCGCAGCAATGAAGACCCAATGCAGCCAAAAATAAATAAAGAAATACTTAAAAAAAAAAAAAAGAATGTCTACAATTTAGTAAGATAAATAGCATAATATGAATATGGGAAAGACATAAAAGCAGGCACTTCACAGTGGTCAATAAATGTAAGAACAAATGCTGAAACTGACTTGTCAATGCAAATGCAAACCAAGACCATAATGAGTTACCATGCAACAGCCACCAGAAACAGTCAGACAAAAGCAAGTGTTGGTGAGTATGTGGAGCGAAAGGAACTCTAAGACGCTGCTGGGAGGAGTGGAAATTGATATAAAAGGCCAGAGCAGAAAATTATGAGATGCAACACATGCACCACACAGAGGACCAACAAAGCCAAAAATTGGTTCCTTGGCAAAAATGAATACGACTGACATCTTGGGAAACAATCTGGCATCAGTGAGTACGCTTGAAGTTGTGTATCCCCTGCAACCCAGCAATACCATCTACAGTATTTACCCTAAAGAACCTCCTGACCATGTGCACAGGGGACATGCATAAAAATATTACCACATTGCCATTTGTAATAGGCAAACACTAGAAACAACCTAGTTGTCCATTATCTGTGTGAATAAAGAATATAGCATGTTCACGCCAAGAAATAGTATATAGCAGAGAGAACTTTATTGCAACCATGTAGAACGACGTGAATGAATCCCAGTTCTTGAGTACAAAAACAGTTCATATAGACTATATAGAGCATGATTCCATTTATGCCAAGTGCAGAAACAAAAACATGTAAAACCAACATATTGTTTAAGGATGCAAACATAGGGGGTAAAACAATTGAAAAAAACGTTAAGGGGGTGATACACCCAAAAATCAGGGTAGTGGTACAGTGGTTACCTTTAGGGGAAGAAGAGGGAAACGAGAAGCAAGTACAGGAGTGTTTGTGTATCCCAACTCCTGAGCAATACTTGAGATGTACCTATCAATTAAAAATAATAACTTATTGATGTGAAATTCACAGGACATAAAATTAACAATTTTCAAGTGAACAATTCAGGGGCATTTAGTACACTGGCAAGGCTGTGCAACCACCATGTCTGTCTAGTTCCAAAACATCTCCATCACCCCAAAATAACACCCACACCTGTTAAGCAGTTTCTCTCATCCCCTCCCCCCAACCCCTGACAGCCACCAATCTGTGTTCTGTCTCTGGATTTGCCTATTCTGGATATTTCAGAAATCAATGGAACCAGACATAATTTGATCCTCTGTGTCTTGCCTCTTTCATTAAGGATAATGTTTTCAAGGTTCATCCGCATTGTGGTATGTATCAGTACTTCCTTCTTTTTCGTGGCTGAATGGTAGTCCATTGTACAGATAGACCACATTGTGTTTATCCGTTCATCCATTCATAGCCATTTAGCTACTTTTTTACTGTGAATAGGGCTGCAATGGCCATGTGTACCCACGTACCTGTGTGAGTACCCGTTTTCAATTCTTTTAGGTATACATCTAGGAGGGGAATTGCAGTTCCATTCAGTTTTTATTAAAAAATAAAAATCATGAACAAACATTGGCCAAAAAGAAAATAAAACGACCCTCCGGTGGGTGTGGAGGGGCTGAGAGGGAAGCTGCAGGCCTGGTGAGGAAGCTGCTGTACAGACAGGAGTGAAGAGGGGGCTGGGGCCGGGGGGCTTCGTGCCAGGTCAGATTTGGGAGAGCTTATCCCTGTCAGGACTGCAGGACTTGCTGATGGACCGGATGCTTGGGGAGAGAGAAAAAGAGGGACTGAGGCTGGCTCCCAGTAGCATTTCCGGAGATGCGGGAGACCGGGTTGAGGCAGGGGCGCTGGGGGATGGCAACAGAAATAAATCCGGTTCAGTTTTGGACATGTTACTTCTAAGATCGCTGTCAGACATCAAATGCAATAACCCGGGACCTATTTTGTGTCATCATTTCCATCTAATAAAAATGGAGTGGGGGGAAGAAAGACAATAATACCTCTTGCAACATTATTATTATTGTAACTACGTTTTGGTTGGTTGGTTGGTTGGTTTTTTTTCGGGATCTTAGTTCCCCGACCAGGGACTGAACCCGGGTCCCGGGCAGTGAAAGAACCGAGTCCTAACCACTGGACCGCCAGGGAATTCCTTATTATTGTAACTACATTTATTCAGGAATATAAACTCAGTAGGAGGCATGACTATACACCTGTTTTTCTCTGCTCCCTGTTTTCAGTAGAGTACTGTTGAATTCCTAACTTTCTGGACATTTTCAGTTGTTGAAAGTCTGGCCCAGTTTAAAGCTGCCAGATCAAACTCGTTGTAAGGGTGGGATTCATCCCACCCCATGCGGCTGGTGCGCCCCCAGAGGAGGAAGGGGGTGGCCCCTGGCCTTTGCACACCTCCTCCCCTTTCTGGGTTGGAGCTCCTTGGGGCAGTAGGGGAAGGGCAGATACTGGGGTGAGCCGTGTCTGCCCCAGAGGACACTGAGAGTCAGAGAAGCAGCAACAACCCGCCCACCAGCCTGCACCGTTCACCTGTTTAATGCCTCATGGCTGGGAGACCCCACAGATAGCCCTGGGCCCTATGGAGGGCCACCTTTTTCTTCTACTTCCCTGCATATCTGGGGAGTCTGGGCCTAAATCCTTCCGACCCCCTCAAACCTTCCTTGGACCCTCCCTAGATCCTCGGCCTTTCTCCATGTTCTAAAACAGGGGACCCTTGGGACTTCCCTGGTGGTCCAGTGGTTAAGACTCCATGCTCCCAATGCAGGGGGTCCCGGTTCGATCCCTGGTTAGGGAACTAGATCCTGCATGCCTCAACTAATAGCCCACATGCCGCAACTAAAGATCCCGCATGCCGCAACGAAGATCCCACGTGCGGCAAAAAATATTTTAAAAATAAAATAAAATAAAACAGGGGACCCTTGTTTGTCCCCTGCCCCCAGCCTTTGGTTCCCTTCTCTTGCATTTTTGCTGAGGTCAGACTGTCCCCACCATCCCCACACAAGGCCGCAGTGACTCCCAGGTTGGCCCCTCCTACAGGTATTCCCAACCTCACCCTCCATCAACTGTTTGTGGTATCTGGGAAGGCCCATCAGCCTGCCTGCCTTCCCTCTTATCTTCCTGGCCTCTTCTGCAGCAAATGAATTCCCATTTTACAGATGAGAAAACTGATACTCCTAAAGGTTAAGCAGTTTGCCGAGCTCCCCCAGCTGGTAAACGCCGATACCAGAACTCGACTCCATCTGTGCCCTGGAGTCTGCGTGGGATCTGGAGAGTGTCTGAGCTCACTTGGAGGTGGGTCTCCTGCCCCAGATTACACCCCCAGCAGCAGCCAGCCCTGGGCTCCAGTGGACTTTTACAGACTTAAGGATCTGGGGCCCCTGAATTTGGGCAGTGAGAAAATGAAAATGAAAATGAAAATGAGTGATGAGTAGTTGACTTATTCCTCAGAGCTCAGAGGAAGGAGCCTGAGTTTGCTCGCGTGGTTAACCCCTCAGCGGACCAGGAGGAAGCAGAAGCCAGGGACTCGCCAGGGACTCGCCAGGGACTCGCCAGTGAGAGGTGCTGGAGAGATGGCAGCTCTTCCACCTCTGACCTCCCAGGGGCTGCCTGGGGCCTGCCAGGCCTGGGCTCACTCTGGTGCGGGAAGGGGCATCAGCTGGGTCTGGACAGGAGAAAACCCCAGCGGCCCACGTCCACCGAGCAGGACAGTGGGTTCCCCTGGGGACCAGCGTGCAGCACCCACAGCATCTCCACAGTGCCCCACGCGACATCCTCCCTGGTCTCCCTGGGCTCGGCATGTCAGTTTCCTATGACCACAGACAGTGGCTTGAAACAACATGCCTTTATTCTCTTACAGTTCTGGAGGCCAGAAGACCCAAATCAAGGTGTTGGCAGGGCCACGCTCCCTCTGGGGGCTTTAGGGGAGAATCTGTTCCTGGCCTCTTCCAGCTTCTGGCGGCTGCTCGTGTTCCTTGCCTTGTGGACACATCACTTCAGTCTCCAGTCACAGTGCCATCTCCTCTTCTCTCTGTGTGTCTAACGTCCCACCGCTTTTCTCTTAAAAGGACACTTGTCACAGCTGAGGCCATGCTAAACTAGGGAGCCCTCAGACAGTCCACAGCTGACTGCAGGTGCATGAGAGGACAGACCCAGCTGAGATCAACCAGACCCACCTAGATCAGCAGAGGGACCCAGCTTACCTACGCATCCCTGAGCTAAATAAATGCTTATTATTTATTTATTTTTTAAACTTTTTTTTATATCTGGGTGATTTGAATCTTTAGTATCTTTATTTCCTTCCTTTCTTCCTTTCTTCCTTCCTTTCTTTTTCTTTCTCTTTCTTTCTCTCTTTCTTTCCCTTCCTTCCTTCCTTCTTTCTTTCTTTTTTGGCTGCGTCGGGTCTTAGTTGCAGCACGCAGGATCTTCGTTGAGGCACAAGGGATTTTTCATTGTGGTGCGCGGGCTTCTCTCTAGTTGCGGCATGAGGGTTTTCTCTCTCTGTAGTTGTGGCACGGGCTCCAGGGCGCGTAGGCTCTGTAGTTTGTGGCCCATGGGCTCTCTCGTTGTGGTGCGGGAGCTCAGTAGTTGTGGCGTGCGGGCTTAGTTGACACCTCCCCCCTCCCCTGCATGTGGGATCTTAGTTCCCCGACCAGGGATCGAACCTGCGTACCCTGCATTGGCAGGTGGATTCTTAACCACTGCACCACCAGGAAAGCCCAGGACCTGACATTTTGAGGGCCATTACTAAGCCTAATATACTTGGGCTTAGTGGGACTAACTAACTTGCCCAAGGTCACCAACTTGAAGTGACAAAATGACCAAGAAAGTGTGGCTAAAATATGCAGGCAGTTTATATTGACTATTTTTGTGGTTTTGAAAGAAAGGAAGGTAATTCTTCACTTGCTGGTAATGGATTTAACTTCGTCTTGAAGTCAGTGCACGAGGGCGTAATTAGTACTTGACTGACCACCTTTCCATCCCTCATTATGGATTCGATGTGGGAAGCTGACAGAGAGTAGCTGTCAGGAGACGAAGTTCACCCCACCCTTGCACCTGACTGGTGAGTGGCCCTGCCTAAGACCCTTCCTGCCCTCCCTCACTTCTGTTTCCCCATCTGCTGATCACAGCGATTCTGATGGTTCATCACATTCCTCAGCACATGTCAGCTGGGAAAGCAGTTGTCACTATTGCATTTGGAAAATATTTGCTGTCAGTATGATTCCAGCTCAAAAACAAGGGCAGAATTGAAGGAGTGAAACCCTCAAAGGTCTAGCATTTCATCTTGATAAATCCCTGACTTCACACGGACAACTCAGGAGCTGGTATGGCGAGGCAGCTTGGAGCCTGCCAAGCTGTTAGACAAAATTCTGTTCCGGCTCTTGCGACCTCAGACATGAGCTGTCCAGGGCTGGCCTTCTGAGTCAGCCCTGAGTCCCACCTACACGCCCTCCCTGTGGGACCACCAGACTCAAAGCCTCCTTTCACAAAGAGGGCAGGGGCATGGATGACTCGGAGTGTGTAATGTGTCCAAGCTCAGATGAATAATAGATGCGCTTGAATATTAATAAGTAGGAACGGGTTTCTGTGGCCAGGGAAGCCCCAAAAGAGATTCTGTTAAAGTAAACTCTTGAATCTAGACCTAAGGCAGGCAAACAAACATACAAACAACAACAAACCCCCAAATTTCCTAAAACTCCCCTAAACACAGAAGCCTACACACACAAACACAGGGATAATTTATAGTTCGAAGAAATCAAGAGAAAACAGTAGAACTGAATGATAATGAAAATTTTACACATCAAAACTTGTGGGATACAATAAAAGAGGCATTTAGAGAGAAAATTATAGCTTTATATGCTTAAATAAGAAAAGAGGAAGAGCTAAAAATTAATGAGCTATGTGTTAATATTACGTAGTTAGAAAAATAACACAGTATACCCAAAGAAAGTAAAACGATCATAATGAAAAGCAGAAATTACTGAAATAGAGAACAAAGGTAAAATGAAATTGACAAAACCAAGAAATAGTTCTTTGAAAAAACTAGGAAAAAAGGCAAAACTCTAGCCTGGTTAACTAAGAATAAAGGAGGGAAAGCATGAATAGCACATTAGAAAATATAAAGGAGGGTATGACCACGAGTGTTGCACGGATTAAAAAATTAAGGGACTACTGGGACTTCCCTGGTGGTCCAGTGAGTAAGACTCTGCGCTTGCAATGCAGGGGGCCCAGGTTCCACCCCTGGTCAGGGAACTAGATTCCACATGCATGCCACAGCTAAGAGTCCACATGCTGCAACTAAACATCCTGCATGCAGCAACGAAGATCCCATGTGCTGCAAATAAGACCCAGCACAGCCAAAATAAATAAATAAATAAATAAATAAATAAATAAATAAATAAATAAATAATAAGTTACTAAAAAAAATTAAGGGCGCGCCGCAACGAAGAGTAGCCCCGGCTCACTGCAATTAGAGAAAAGCCCGCGCACAGCAACGAAGACCCAACACAGCCATAAATAAATAAAGATAGATAAATAAATAAATTTATTTAAAAAAAATTAAGGGACTACTATCAACAAACTGTGTCAATGATTCTAAAGCTTATATGAAAGAAATTAATTGCTAGAAAACTAAAACATCATCACTACTGAAGAAGAAACAGAAAATGAATAGCTCTATAACTATTAAAGAAATTGAAGCAAGCCCAAACAGTTTTACAGGTAAGTTGTACCAAATGGTCAAAAGAGCACATTATTTCAGCTTTATACACATTCTTTCAGACAAGAAGAAGAAAGACTGAAAATGCATAACCTAAGCAAGCATCTCAAGAAGCTTTAAAAGGAACAGTGAACTAAACCCAAAGAAACTAGAAGGAAATAACACAGAGGAGAAAACAAACATAATAGAAAGAATGAATGAAGCTACAAGTCTCAGCTCTGGTGAGACTGATCACGGTAAAAGAGAGTAGCACAGATAACAACGTCAAGAGTAAAAAAAAAGACATTGTTAGAGCTCCTTCAAACATTAAAGTGGCAAAAAGAGGGTATTATGAACAACTTTATAGCAATACATTTATTTATTTATTTATTTATTTATTTTACAATCTTTATTTGTTTGTTTATTTTAAAATAAATTTATTTATTTATTTTTGGCTATGTTGGGTCCTCGTTGCTGCACGTGGGCTTTCTCTAGTTGCCACGAGCAGGGGCTACTCTTCGTTGCGGTGCTCAGACTTATTGCGGTGGCTTCTCTTGTTGCAGGGCATGGGCTCTAGGCACGCAGGCTTCAGTAGTTGTGGCACTCGGGCTCAGTAGTTGTGGCGCACGGGCTTAGCTGCTCCACGGCATGTGGGATCTTCCCAGACCAGGGATCGAACCCATATCCCCTGCACTGGCAGGTGGATTCTTAACCACTGCACCACCAGGGAAGTCCCTATAACAATACATTTAGAAATGTAGATACTACGGACAAATTTCTAGAAAAATACACCTTACCAAACTGTGTGAGGATAAATAGAAAATCTAAATAGTCCTATAACCAACAAAGAAATAAACTTGTAACTCAAAACCTATCCACAAAGAAAATTCTAGGCCCTGATGACTTTACTAGGTGTCCTACCAACTTTTTTTTTTTTTGGCCACACCACACGGCTTGTGGGGTCTCAGTTCCCCGACCAGGGTTGGAATCCAGGCCCTCAGCAGCAAGAGCACGGAGTCCTAACCACTTGACCGCCATGGAATTCCCTGTCCTACCAAACTTTTGAAAAGAAGTAACACTAATCTCACACAAACTCTTCCAAAGAAAAGAAGGAGAGGATACTGTACAGCAGAAATTAACACAACGTTGTAAATCAACTGTACTTGAATAAAATAAATTTTTTTAAAAAAGAAAGGAGACACTCACAAGTTTGTTTTAGTTGGACATTGTAGCCTTCTTCCTAAATCTGACGAGGACATTATGAGAAAAGAAAATTACATGCCAATGTTACATTGTTTATGAACATGGATAAAAAAAATTCTAAATAAAATATTAATAAGCCAAGTCCAGTGATTATGGAAAACATAGTATATCACAACCAAGTTGGGTTTATTCTAGGAAGGCAAGTTTGGTTTAACATTAAAAAATCAGTCAATGTAATTCACCAAAATAGTAGAATAAAGGAGAAAAAAAAATCATATGAACATCCCAATACATGCAGAAATACAATTGTTTAAATATCCCTAGCAAACTAGGAATAGATTGGGACTTCCTTGATCTGTTAAGAATATCTAAACAGAAACTAACACACCATTGTAAAGCAATTATACTCCAATAAAGATGTTAAAAATAAAATAAAATAAGCTAAAAAAAATATATCTAAACAAAAATCTGCAGCAAACATTATCATCCCTAATGTTGAAATGTTCCCAGCTTTTACCCTTGTCGTCAAGAAAACACAAGGGCTGCTTTAACTCAAGATTGCATTGGAGCTCCTAGTAAGTGCAGGAAGAATAGAGAAATAAGAGATAAAAGGATTGGAAAGGGACAAGTAAAACTGTCATTATTTGCAGATGACAGAATATGTACATAGAAAATCTAAAATAATACGTGGATAAATTATTAGAATTAATAGATGACTTTAGTAAGGCTGCTGGATATAAGATCAAAATATCGGGGCTTCCCTGGTGGTGCAGTGGTTAAGAATCCACCTGCCAATGCAGGGGACACGGATTCGAGCTCTGGTCCGGGAAGATCCCACATGCCGCAGAGCAACTAAGCCCGTGCGCCACAACTACTGAGCCTGTGCTCTAGAGCCCACGAGCCACAACTACTGAGCCCACGTGCCACAACTACTGAAACCCACGCGCCTACAGCCCTTGCTCTGCAACAAACAAGAGAAACCACCGCAACGAGAAGCCTGTGCACCACAATGAAGAGTAGCCCCCGCTCGCCACAACTAGAGAAAGCCTGCGTGCAGCAACAAAGACCCAACGTAGCCAAAAATAAATAAATAAAATAATTAATTAAAAAAATTGAAAAAAAGATCAAAATATGAAAAGAAATTGTATTTCTATAAAGTAGTCACAAAGAGCTAGAGAATGAATTTTTGTGAAAAGATATACTATTATATAGGGACTTCCCCAGTGGTCCAGTGGTAAAGAATCGCCTTCCAATGCAGGCGACACGGGTTCGATCCCTGGTCAGGGAACTAAGATCCCATATGCCCTGGGGCAACTAAGGCCGTGCGCCACAACTACTGAGCTCGCATGCCTCAACTAGAGAGAGAAAAAAACCTGCACACCACAACTAGAGGGAAGCCCGCGTGCCACAACAAAGAGCCCGTGCTGCAACTAAGCCCCCACACAGCCAAAAAATAAACAAATAAAAAATAAATAGATATACTATTATATAAAGGGTACACAAGGCATCTGCATAGAAAACTAGAGAGAACTGAGAGAAATTAAAGAATATCTAAATAAAAGGTGGAATAGTACTATTTTTACATATCAGAAGACTCATTATTATAAGCACATTAACTCTTTGATGAACTTAATCTACATATTCAGTGCTATCTCATAAAACATGCCAGGGGCTTCCTTGGTGGCGCAGTGGTTGAGAATCTGCCTGCCAATGCAGGGGACACGGGTTTTGAGCCCTGGTCTGGGAAGATCCCACATGCCGCGGAGCAACTGGGCCCGTGAGACACAACTACTGAGCCTGCGCGTCTGGAGCCTGTGCTCCGCAACGAGAGGCCGCGATAGTGAGAGGCCCGCTCACCGCGATGAAGAGTGGCCCCCGCTTGCCACAACTAGAGAAAGCCCACGCACAGAAACAAAGACCCAACACAGCCAAAAAAAAAAAAAACAAAACAACAAAACAAACATGCCAGAAGGGTTGTGTGTATGTGTGTGTGTGTGTACGTGTCTGTGTAACTTGGCAAGCTGATTCTAAATTTATATAGAAATGCAAAGGACCAAGAATATCCAAAACCCTTTTAGGTCAGAAGAGCAAGGTAGGAGGATGGTGTCACTGGAGATCAAGGCTTATTATAAGGTCTGGTAATTAAGGCACTGTGGTATTAGTGTATAAATACAAAAATACTTCAGTGGAATAGCAAAGAAAACTCAGCAGCTGACCAACACATAAATGGACACCTGATTTACAACAAAGTGGGGATTGTAGAGCGGTAGGGGAAGAACAGTCTTTTAAGTAAATGGTTCTGAACAAGTGGATATTCCCATATGAGAAAAACAAAACAAAACACGTGATTCCCCCTTCACACCATACACAAAAATTAATTGTAGGTCTAAATATGAGAGACAAAATATAAAGTTTGTAGAATACAACATAGATAATATAATATCTTCAGGAATTTCAGGTAGGGAAGACTGATAAATTTGATTACAGTAAAATTAAGAACTTCTGTTCACTAAAATACATCATTCAAGGAGTAAACAAACAAAATCAAGCAAATACCTTGGAGAAAATATTTGTAGCACATATAACTGACAAAGGCTCATATTCAGAATATATAAAGAACTTCTACAAATCCTTAAGAAATAGTCAAACAGCCCAGTAGAAAAATAGGCAAAAGACTTGAAAAGGCACTTCACAAATAGGCTGGCAAATGGGCAGTAAACATACATAAAGATACTTAATTTGGGACTTCCCTGGTGGCCCAGTGGTTAAGAATCCGCCTGCCAGTTCAGGGGACACGGGTTTGAGCCCTGGTCCAGGAAGATCCCGCATGCCACGGAGCAACTAAGCCCATGCGCCACAACTACTGAGCCTGCGCTCTAGAGCCCATGAGCCACAACTACTGAGCCACAATTACTGAAGCCCGTGTGCCTAGACCCCGTGCTCCACAACAAGAGAAGCTACCGCAATGAGAAGCCCGTGCACCGCAACGAAGAGTAGCCCCTGCTCGCCACAACTAGAGAAAGCCCGCGTGCAGCAATGAAGACCCAACGCAACCATAAATAAATAAATAAAACTGATTATTTAAAAAAAAAAAAGATACTTAATTTTGTCAGCAATCAGGAAAATACAAGTTAAATCCACTTTACATTAAAATATCAAGACAGGAAAAGACGTGCTACAAACTTGGAGAAGATATTTTCATGCACATCATCAACAAAAGATTAGATCTTGAATACATAAGGAATTCCTGTAAGGCACTAAGAAAAGCAAATAGTACAATGCAAAATAATAATCCACTGTATGTGTATACCACATTTTATTGATCCATTCATCAGTTGATGGGTATTTGGATTGTTTCCACTTTTTGACTCATGAATAATACTGCTATAATATTCATGGACAAGGTTTTGTGCGAACATATTTTCATTTCTCTCGAGTTTATACCTGAGTGGAACTGCTAGATCATATGGTAACTCTATATTTTGAGGAACTGCAAGCCTATTTTCTAAAGTTGCTGGACCATTTTACATTCCCACCAGCAGTGCATGTGCGTGAGAGTTCCAATATCTCTACATCCTCACCAACATTTGTTATCTGTCTTTTTTCTTATAGCCATCTGCATTTGTGTCCTGGGACTGCCATAACAAATTACCACAAACTTGGTGGTTTAAAACAACAGACATTTATTTTTTGGCAGTGCTAAAGGCCAGAAGTTTGAAATCAAGGTGTCAGCAGGGCTGTGCTTTCTCTGAAGGTTCTAGTGGAGATTCTGTTCCTTGTCTCCTCCAGCTTCTGGTGGCTGTTGACATTCCTAGGCTTGTGGCTGCATCATTCCAATCTTTGTTTCTGTCCTTACATATCCTTCTCTATTGTGTGTGTCTCTCTCAAAACTCCCTGTCTCTTTCTTATAAGAATACATGTGATTGCATTTACTGTCAGCTCAAATAATGCAGGGTAAGCTTTCCCTCTCAAGGGAGAGCTTAATCACATCTATTGCCACATAAGATGGCATTTACAGGTTCCAGGGATTCGATATGGCTCTATCTTTTGAGATGCCATTTTCCGACCTAGCGCACCATCCTAGCGGGTGTGAGGTTGTACCTTATTGTTGTTTCGATTTGAATTTTCCTGATGGCTAATAGTGCTGAGCGTCTTTTCATGTGTTTATTAGCCACTTGTACATTTTCTTTGGAGAAATGTCTATAGAGATCCTTTGCCCAATTTTTAATTGGGGTATTTGTCTTTGTGATTTATAAACTGGGTTACTTAATTTTATATAAGAGTTCTTTATATAGCAGTGACATCAGGGAAGATGATGGAGTAGGAAGTGCCAGGAATCTGTCTTCCCACCCAGACAACAATTGTACTGGCAGAATTTGACTGAAGTAACTATTTTGGAACTCTGGAGTCTACAGGAAAGCTTTCAGTTTCCAGGGAGGGCTTAGATGGTAAGCCCTGGTTAATTCCAGGCAATTCATCTCTTAGCATACATGGTAGCAGGTACCCATTTCCCAGTCCCCTCAGCCCAATAGCAGGAAGCCGTGCCCATGTTGCTGGAGTGGTTTATGGGAGCCAGGGTAGGTAAGTAAAAAGGACCCAGTTCTCTGAATACCAGGGATCTGTGTACTGATTGCTGATTGCTTCTTCTGATCACAGACATGCAGATACAGAGGCGGGCAGTCATCATTATAGTCATATTATAGCCACTGGCTGAAGTGGCTTCCAGAGAATCTAAAGAGACAGAGTCTGTTGTCCCCTACCCCCTTTTGTTTTTCCCTTTTCTCCTTTTGAAAGCCAGACAATTAGAAAGGGGACATTTGATTTTTGGGGGTTTTTGTTTTTTGGCTGTGCCCCACACCTTATGGGACACTAGTTCCCCGACCAGGGATTGAACCCAGGCCCTCGGCAGTGAAAGTGCTGAGTCCTAACCACTGGACCGCCAGGGAATTCCTAAGGATGGGGACATTTGAAAGCAACCACATATACAGGGGAATCTAGAAAGTCACTGCACATGCCCAGGAAAAGACATAGTCTCAGAAAAAACCTGAGAAGACCTTAAGTTTGTACCTCAGGCTGATACCCAGCACAGAGACACCCTACAACAATTATTTAAAAAAAAAAGAAAAAGAAAAAGAGAGAAAAAAAAAAGAAGGAAAGAAGGAGGGAAAGAAGGAAGGAAGGAAACTCTCGGGAAGGGAGGGGGTGTCTGAGAGTTACCACATTACAAAATTTTGAGAGTTACCACATTATAAAATTCAAATGTCTGGTTTTCAACAAAAATAACAAATCATAAGACATATAAAGATACAGGAAAATCTGGCCCATTCAAAGGAAAATATAAACTGACAGAAACTTTGTCTAAGAAAGAGCATATGGTGGAGTTTCTAGAAGACTTTAAAACAACTGTCTTAAAAATATTCAGAGATAAAGGAAGACAAGGACAGAATCAAGAAAATAATACTTGAACAAAAGGAAAATATCAGTAAAGAGACAGAAAGCATAAAAAGGAACCAAAAGGAAATTCTGTATCTGAAAAGTACAATAACTGAAATGAAGAATTCACTAGAGGATTTCAAAAGTGAATTTGAGCAGGCAGCAGAAAGAATCAGCACCCCTGAAGATAGGAAAATGGAAATTATTGAGTCTGAGGAACAAAAAGAAAAAGATTGGAGAAGAGTAAATGGAGCCTAAGGGACCAAAATATGCATTGTGGGTGTCTCAGAAGGAAAAAAAGACAGAAAAGGGGGCAGAGGGATTAATTGAAGAAATAATGGCTGAAAACTTCTCAACTTTGATGACAGACATGATTGGAAACACTCAAGAAGACCCTCACCAAGACATATTATTTTCAAAATTTCAAAACACAAAGACAAAAAGAATCTTGAAAGCAGCAAGAGAAGCAAGTCATCACATATAGGAATGCCCACTAAGATTTCTCATCAGAAACCTCAGAAGCCAGAAGGCAGTGGGTTGATATATCCAAAGTGATGAAAGAAAAAAAAAAAAAAACACACTGTCAGTGAAGAATCCTGTATCTGGGAAAACTATCCTTCAAAAATGAGAGTGGGGGACTTCCCTGGCAGTTCAGTGGTTAAGACTCTGTGCTTCCAATGCAGGGGGCGTGGGTTTGATCTCTGATTGGGGAACAAAGATCCCACATGCCGTGAGGCAAAAAAAAAAAAAAAAAAAAAAAAAATGAGGGCGGAATTAAGATATTCCTGGATAAACAAAAGCTGAAAGAGTTCATCACCACTAGATCAGCCTTCCAAGAAATGTTAAAGGGAGTCCTTCTGGCTGAAATGAAAGGACACTAGACAGTACCTCAAAACCATATGAAGAAATAAAGATCTCTGGTAAAGGTAAATGCACAGGCAATTATAAAAACATATAGTATTGTTCAATTTTGGTTTGTAACTCCACTTTTTATCTTCCATGTGATTTTAAAAGCAAATGCATAAACAATTGTTAACCTGTTTTTGGACACACAATGCATAAAGATATAATTTCTAACAGCAGTAATGAAAGGGGTGGTAAAAAAGCTTGATAGGAGTAGAGGATGCTATTGAAATTAAAATGGTATAAATGTGAATGAGTTTTTTAACTTTGGGATGCAATCCTAAATATCCCTAATTGTTTTGGGTAGTACTGACATTTTAACAATATTAAGTCTTCCAATCCATGAACATGGGATGTGTTTCCATTTATTTGTGTATTCTTTAATTACTTTCAGCAATGCTTTGTAGTTTTCATTGTACAAGTCTTTCATCTCCTTGGTTAAGTTAATTCCTAAGTTTTTTTTTTATGATACTGTAAATGGAATTGTTCTTTATTTTCTTTACAGATTGTTCATTGTTAGTGTATAGAAATGCAACAGATTTTTGTGTTTGACTTTGCAGTCTGCTACTTTGCTGAATTTATTTATTAGTTCTAATAGTTTTTTTGGTTTTTAAAAACATTTATTTATTTATTTATTTTTGGCTGCGTTGGGTCTTCGTTGCTGTTTGCGGGCTTTCTCTAGCTGAGGCGAGCGGGGACTACTCTTCATTGCAGTGCGCCGGCTTCTCATTTCGGTGTCTTCTCTTGTCGCAGTTGCAGAGCACAGGCTCTAGGTGTGTGGGCTTCAGTAGTTGCGGCACATGGGCTCAGTAGTTGTGGTTCACGGGCTCTAGAGCACAGGCTCAGTAGTTGTGGCACACGGGCTTAGTTGCTCCGCAGCATGTGGGATCTTCCTCAACCAGGGCTTGACCCCATGTCCCCTGCATTGGCAGGCAGATTCTTAACCACTGCGCCACCAGGGAAGCCCTTTTGGTTTGTTTTAGTTTTTTGGGTTTTTTGGTGGAATTCTTACGGTTTTCTACATATAAGATCAGGTCATCTGCACAAAGAGATAGTTTTACTTCTTCCTTTCTTATTTGGATACTTTTTTTTTTCTTTTTCTTACCTAAATGCTCTGGCTAGAACTTCCAGTATTATGATGAATAGAAGTGTTGAAAGCAGACATCCTTGCCTTGTTCATGATCTTAGAGGAAAACCTTTCTGTCTTTCACCATTGAGTATGATGTTCCCTGTGAGCTTTTCATTTATAGCTTTTATTATGTTGAGGTAGTTTCCTTCTATTCCAAGTTGTTGCATGTTTTTATCATGAAAAAGTGTTCAATTTTGTCAAATGCTTTTTCTGCATTACTCAAGATGTATCATGTAGATTTTTCCTTCATTCTGTTAATATGGTATATTACACTGACCAATTTTTGTGTTGATGCATCATTTCACTCCAGGAAGAAATCTCACATAGGCCTGATGTATAATCCTTTCAATATGTTTCTAACTTAGCTTGTTAGTACTTTATTGGGGACTTTAGCTTCAATGTACATAAGAGATAGTTTTCTTGTAGTGTCTTTGTCTGCCTTTGGTATCAGGGTTATGGTGGCCTTGTAGAATGAGTTAGGTAGTGTTCCCTCTTCAATTTTTTTGGAAAAGTTTGAGGATTGTATTCTTATTTAAATATTTGATAGTTAACCAGTAAAGCCATCAGGTCTGTGGCTTTTATTTTCTGGAAATTTTACGTTTCTGATTCAATCTCCTTACTAGTTATACTAGTTTTTATTTCTTGGTGATTTAGTCTTGGCAGGGTTTGTGTTTCTAGGAATGTCCATTTCATCTAGTTTATCCAATTTGTTGGTGTACAATTGTGCATACTGCACTTATGACCCTTTTTATTTCTATGGACTCAATAGTAATCTCCCCATTTTCTTTTCTGATTTTAGTAATTTGAGACTTTTATTTCTTTTTTCTTATTCCATCCAGCTAAAAGTCTGTCAGTTTTCCTGATGTTTTCAAAGAACAAATTTTGGCTTCATTTATTTTTTCTATTATTTTCCTATTCTCTTATTTTGTTTATCTCTGCTCTAGTCTTTATTTCCTCCCTTCCACTAGCTTTTAGTTTGTTCTTTTTACAGTCACTTAAATTGTTGTTAGGTTGTTGATTTGAGATTTTTTTTTTAACATAAGCACGTATAGCTATAAATTTCCTTCTTAGCATTGCTTTTACTGTTGGTATGATGTGTGTGGTTTATTTATTTTGGCCACACCATGTGGCATGCAGGATCTTAGCTCCCCGACCAGGGATCGAACCCATGCCCCCCTGCAGTGAAAGTGCAGAACCCTAACTACTAGACCACCAGGGAATTCCTGTTTTTTTTAATTATTATTCATCTCTAAGCGTTTTCTAATTTCCTTTGATTTCTTCTTTGATCCATCAATTGTGTAAGAGAATTTTGCTTAATTTCTACAATTTTTGTCTCCTAGTTTTACTTCTGTTGTTGATTTCTAACTTCATTCCACTGTGGTCAGAGAAGACACTTTGTATGATATCTTTTGAAATGTATTAAGACTTAATTTGTGTCCTAATATATGGTTTATTGGGGAAAATGTTCCATGTGCACTTGAGAAAAATGTGTATAGCTGTTGTTGGGCAGGCTGTTATGTATATTTGTTATACCTAGTTGGTTTATCATATTAAGTGCTCTATTTCCTTACTTACCTTCCGTCTGGTTGTTTTATCCATTATTGAGAGTGGGGTATCAAAATCTCCAACTACTACTGTAGAACCATCTATTTCTCCTTTCAATTCTGTCAGTTTTTCCTTCATATATTTTGCTGGTCTGTTATTAGGTGTGTAAATATTTATAATTGTTGTATCTTCTTGATGCATTTAAACTTTTATTAACATTTTGTGTCTTTGTCTCTTGTAAACTCTTTTGATTTAAACTCTATTTTGTCTGATATTAGTATAGCCACCCCTATCTCTACTGGTTACTATTTGCATGGAATATCTTTTTCCATCCTTTCACTTTCAATCTATTTGTGTTTGAATCTCAAGTGAGTCTCCTGTAGACAGCTTGTTGTTGGGTCATGTGTTTTTATCCATTCTGCCAATCTCTGTCTTTTGATTGGGCAGTTTAATCCATTTACATTTAAAATATTACTGTTAAGTAGGGACTTCTGTCATTGTGCTATTTGTTTTCTTTCTGCATGCCTCATAGCTTTTTGTCTTTCATTTCTTGCATTACTGATGTCTTTCGCATTTAGTGGATTTTTTTTTTTTTTGAGGTTAAATGCTTTTTTTTTTTTTAATTAATTTTTTATTTTTTGGCTGCATGGTGCGGCACGTGGGATCTTAGTTTCCCGACCAGGGATCGAACCCGTACCCCCTGCATTGGAAGCATGGAGTCTTAACTACTGGAACGCCAGGGAAGTCCTCATTTCCCTTTGTATATATTCTAGAGCTGTTTTCTTTGTAGTCATCATGGGCACTACATTTAACATCCTAAAGTTTTAACACTCTGATTTGAATTTATACGCTCTCCACTAACATAATCTCTGCTCCTTTACAGCTCTATCCCTACCCGTATCTGTTGATGTCACAAAATTACATCTTTATACAGTGCAGTGCCCCAAAAGATAACACAAAAAGTTATAATACTAGCTCTTAGATTGTTTTTAATGTATTATTCTCTTAAATCACGTAGAAAACTGAGTTACAAACCATGTTACAATAATACTAGCTTTTATAATTTTCCATGTATTTACCTTTATTGAGATCTTTTTTCTTATGGCTTTGAGTTATTGTCTAGCGTTCATTTCACCCTGCAGGAGTCTCTTGAGCATTTCTTGCAGGACCTCCAAGGTTTCTGATGAGAAACCTGCTAGGTTATTGGGGCCCTGTATGTTATGAATTGCTTCTCTTGATGATTTCAAGTTCTCTTTACCTTTTGAAAATTTGATTATGTGTCTCTGGTGGGTCTCTTTGTGTTTATTTTACTTGGAACTTGTTAAGTAAGCCTCTTGGTTGTTCGTGGAGCTTCATTCATTTACTTCGGGACGTTTTCAGCCATTATTTCTTCAAATATTCTCCCTGCCCTTTTCTCTCCCTCTCTCTCTTCTCCTTCTGAGACTCCCACAATGTATATGTTGTTCCTCTTCATGGTGTTCCACAGGTCACTTAGGTTCTGTTCATTTTTCTTCAATCTTTTTTTTTTTCTATTCTTCCCTTGTCCTATCTTTAAGTTCACTGATTCTTCTGTGTGTTCAAAGGCTGCCTTTGAATCCCTCTAGTGAATTTTTCATTTCAGTTATTGTACTTTTCAACTCCATAGTTTATTTTTGTTTTCTTTTTAGGTTTTCTCTTTATTGACGTTTACATTTTGTTCAGACATCATCTTCTTGACTTTCTCCACATCTTTAGTTCCTTGACGTCCCTTGTGTTGTATCTATAGCCTGGTCACCACAGTCTGATTTTTCTTTCACACAAAATGTTCCTCTTCAGTCTGCATCTGGCTCCAGCATTTGGGTCTCCCTGTGGCCCAGAGGATATTATTTAACTCAGGAACTCGTCCACTCTGCATCCTCCCAGGAAACCTTCACTAACAGCCTTTCACACAGATTCTAACCACAACTGTGCAAGGCCACCTCTTTATCAGGTAACCTCTGGTAGCTTCCTGAAGGCAAATTGTGCCTCCCCTATTAGACCCTAAGATCTCTTCAGCAGGGTCCATGTCCTGTCCTCTTGCCTCCCACACAGGGTAACTGAAGTGCTGGGTGCTCACAGAAGGGCAGAGTCCACTTGCTATTTGACTGCCTGGTTATACAAGGAGGCTGCTGAGCAGATGTCCTTTACACAGCAAATAGGTTCCAGTGAAAGCACCCTGTCCTAGATGTTTCCAAGCGCCAGGGTTTCTCTTGCTCCGATCACAAATCCCTATTGTGAGGTAGCCTTTGGCAGCCACGTTTCAAATCCCTTGTTAACACCCTGCGGTGCCCCCCCCCCCCACCTTTGGCCACATTTGACTGGAGCTGCCAGTGGAGCTCATGGTGCTGGAAGTGAAAAAAAATCAACCTGATAGAAATGTTGAAAGACCAGTGGAGCCTATCAGACATGCCTTCTTAGGAATCTGAACTGGTAAGTCTGGAGAACTGAGCATTAACCAGCAGGAACAGAAGCTTGATGGTCCCGGGGGGGGGGGGGGGGGGGCATGAGAAAGCCAAGTCATGAGGAGGCTCCGTGTAGCTTCACAGGGCCAGGAAGTTCACAAGTAGTGGACGGAGAATTGGAGAAACCTAGAGAGAAGTAGACATATGGGCAAGCGCCCTGAAGGAATGTTCTTTCTTGCCCAGGCACCTGGAGTCCTAGCTGGTGCAACCTGTGTCCACAAGGCTGGACCTGCTGGTGTCTCTGGGTCCCTTCAAGGCCAGGTTTGTGCAGTGGGGCTCCCAATGATTCCGTCATAACGTGAATCCTTGGGAAACCCTTCCCCCCAACTGACTCCATGAGCTATTTGTCACCAAAAGAACTTGACTAACACATAAGATCTGTGATCACATTTGAGAATGCTTTTCTTTGCTCTTTGAGGAATCCAACCCTGCAACTACAGAGGGCTGTTCCTAGTTTGGAAGTCATTACAGAAAAACCCTGTGTTCACTCAGGCCCTGAACCTCCTTGGAATCCCCTCCAGGGTGCTGCCCTAACCCCAGACGGCAGATCTTGGTCTGCAGGGAAGGTTCCAGCACTCCTGGGTGCTCAGATTCTGCTGCCTGTGGGATAGGGGTCTGTGCCCTGAGGACAGCCAGGGGACCCTGACATTCCCAGGCCAGAGTGCATCCTTGTCTGACCACTCCACCCTCATGGCAGCTGCTGGCTTTGTCAGCGATGGGATTAACAGCCCTCCTCTATTCCCCCAGTGGCTCAGCATTCCTGGCAGCAGGATACAAATGTAATTCCATTCCTGCAACTTGTGAAGATTCAGTCCTCCAGGGTTCAGTTTGCAGGTAAGTCCTGCCACCTCCTCCAGCCTCATCCCCACATGCACTTCACTCAACTAAAGGGAGTAGCTTCTACTTTCCAGATGTGCTCCCCTACTTCTTCCTCCCAGGTAAATTCCTGCTTCTCCTTTGAAATGCTACCTCTTCTCAAAGACATTCCTCCCAAGTCCCCGATCATTTCCTCCCTCCTCCGAAGTTCCACCCCTCTGCCCTGTGTCTGCTTTGGTCTGTGAGCTCCTTTAAGGTGGGGCAAGGCTGGAGCAAGTGTGAGACGCGGGGCAGGAGTACAGATGGGGTGCATGAGGTTGGCACCCCACCTCAGATTCTGTCTGGAGCTTCACCCAAGTCAACCCTGGACCCTGAGAGCTGCTATCGGGCCCTCCCTCCACCAACCACCCTAAGGACCGAAAAGTTACTCCTTATCCTTGCCCTAGGTACTTCCCAGTTTAACAGGACCTGAAAACTGTAGGGTGGGACAAGCTGTAAGTTTACACAGCAGAAGCCATGGGGTCTGGGCTATATGTGGGTGTGCTGTGGAACCTTAGGCCAGTCTCCTCCTCCTCAGGACTTGTTCCTTCCTTGTGAAGTACATGTTACCTAATCTTTATGCCACCGACCTCACTGGGTACTTTGGAAGGATTCCTTCCCTGGATGTTAGAGGACCACTGGGACCAGACTCAACCCAGCCTCATACACTGGCCCTGCACCCATCAATCCTTATCTCAGGTTGGGCTGGCTTCTGGTTCGTGCTGCTATTTACATTATGTTATGGGTCCCAGGTGGGGCCATGGCCTGCCCTCTGCCTCTGCTCTAGACTGGTCTGAACATCACTGCACATTAAGGGCTGCTTGAGGCAAACACTGTACCACCCTGAAACTGCTCCAGCCAAAAATAATAGCCCTCTCAACTACCCACTGCTCTCAATCTACTGTAACCCCTGTTCTGAATGTCTGGAGGTACCAGCATGAGCTCTTCTTCCCTTCTGTCTCTCTTCCACACAGGGCAGTTTTCCCTAGCTGCCCCAGTCAGGCATTACCTCTCCTGCTTGCAGTATTCTAATTGCTGTACACAGGCATTACCATCCCCATTAGACACAGAAAGATGGGCTTCCAGTTTTACACAGAGGGCCTGCCAAAACCTAGATGACCCCAGAGCCCAGGTGAATATGCCCCTTAAACTCACAGAACGCACAACCGAATGCCAGTCATTGGGAACAATGTACAAGTCCTGGTTTCGGTTCTGAGGAAAGAACCTCTCCGTGATATTTCCATATCCTAGTACATAGGAATGGTTCAATTTTCTGGCTGTGAAGAACTAGCAATCTTTCTGAAGACCTCTTTGTTGGGCTAGGGCTGGAATATAGAACCGAGACAGGTGGCCCCAATGCTTGAGCTCCCAACCTCCTACAAAGGCTCAAAGGGACAAATTCTGCAGGCTGTGCACAGGTCAGACATGATAACTTTGGCAAGTCTTATGGAGTGTCATTCTTGGAGGAGTAAAGGTCTACACAGAGTACTGGGGACAGAGAAGATGTAAACATGACTCTGTCCATTCAGGAAAGACAGAACACAAACCACATGATAGTTGGAGAGGGCAGAGATTCAAGTGCAATACTGTTCCTGGTACCGACAGCGCTTTGAAGCTTTGGAGTGGTCAAATAGGCTGGAATCTGAAAAACCATCAAAACTGACAATGCAGAGATTGGGCAAAATTTTTGCATTTTGGGGTTACTCAATACTGGCAGGTGAAGCTGTAGCAATTCACTAGATGAACGCCCATTCTCTCTCAAACCTTCAGGAGCCCAAATAGTACCTTGCAAGTTCATTAACCTCAGAGAGAACTTCAGAAACATTCCTTTCTTAACTAAGGCTAAATGCTATAGCCAGTTATTTAACTATGTACCTGACACATCTAAAGTCCCTCATCAACACCTAGGCAAGATTTTAAGAAACCAGATGAAAGCAGACCTTTTCGGTTTGTAATCAACTTGAGTTATAGAATAAGAACATGAGATCTAAGGAAAGCCACTGTAATGAGCCACATCTGTTCTGTGAGTAGGGGGGCAACTGCAGAAGGAAACATCCAACACAAATCTGAAGCAACAGCTACAAAAAAGAGATTTCATTGCTTCAATTTTAAAAACAAAAATTTAGGTTAATATTAAAGCAGAGACAAAAAATAATTTTAACATTGTTTTAATCACGTAACATAGCTGTTTCAAACAGGAAGTTTTAAGACAGTTGAATACAGCAAAGTGAAAGATCACTCTATTAGGATAGCCGCTATGAATAAACTCCTTACTATGTGGATTTGAATTCCACTGAAAGTTTGGCACTAGACTGAACAGTGGTCTAAGCCAAAATTTTCTTTTTAGTGTTTAGAAGCCTTGAAAGTTTTCCTTCAGATTTAAGGGGGAAAGAAAAAAAAAAAAAGGAAGAAAAAGGGAAAAAAAACCCTCTATAACAGAACCTCATTAGCTTGATAATGGGTATGCTGAATGCAACTTGATCCCCCCTAAACAATTTCAGATAATGGTAAAAATTTAAAACCTAGGTGAGACATGAATTTGCAAAGACCTCTTCTCTTTGGTGCGACAAAGCACATTCCCTCCAGGTAGGTATATGGCTCTCCTTCAATCTCATCAAAATCTATCAAGAAAGGCAGCTGGAGACCAATTTGTACCTCTCCAGTAAGACCGCCAGGGTTTAATTTCTTAAAATATCAAGCTAACAAGGTTTTATTATACCAAATGTTTATATAATTTCAATGTGAAAAAAACTTACATTTGTTAAGGTCTCACTGTAGTCTGTGAGATGGATCACAAAGAGGTGAATGATATAAGCCAGTGCTCCAGTAAAAATTCACTCCATGCATTTTGATTCCCACAGTGTACTTTTTGTGGAAATTTGCTTCCTCAAGATGATTTCTCAGATGTAGTCATAAGCCCTTCTATCCAGTGAGTTTACATCAGCAAATTGGGTAAGCAAATCACAAGCAAGTTATTTCCAAATCTAAAGCCCAGGATGGGCTGGGTCAGGCCCTCGTCACCTGCTTTCAGTTGCCATCATCACAGACTTCCCGGGTATCTCACAATATTCATTGTGAAAATAAAAAACACCCCAAGTCTTACACCAAAATATAGGCTCTCAGAAGTATGCTTTTAGCTTGTTTAAAAAATAAGACATTTTGGGGGGTGGGGGGAATTTGAGATATAGTTAACACTTATTTTGGCAAGATAGCAACAAAAACCAAAGAAGTATAAGCTATGTGTCCAAATGCAGAAATCGTCAAAGAACCAGTTTATCAAGGGAAAAAGCCACAATGAACAAAAGATACAGTATGTCTAAATATTTTGAAATTGTAATTTGAATCAAGAGTAAATGCTGAAAAATTATGCTCAGTTTTTGCTAGAGATTAAGTTTACCTTTTCCTGCTTCCCCCAAATAAAATCGTAGAGCTTACTAATCACTCCCCAAAGTTTCAGTTTTCTCTCAGTATAAAGCAAGAGCTACATACACATAATAAAATGCTTATGTTAATGTAGTAATTCCCCTGGCTCATCCAACGTGCAATGCACATGACTTCAAAGACTACAATTTGGGGCAAGTATAGAAGAAATGAAAAAAAAAAACCAATTCAAGTTTCAAAACCTGTTCTTAGAATTATCTATAGGACACTCGGGTCATTTTAACATCTCAGTGAGATAAAGGCGTTGCACTGTCATTTGATCATCCGTCCACCTTGGCATGGGAAGAATGTGCATTACCAGATGCCCATCTGAGGGACTAGAAATAAGACTTAAAAGTACTACATTTCTTAATGACTGAGTGAGGTATTGGTAAGTTCATGTTCACCTTCTGCTGAGACCTCTTTACAGTCTCAGCACCTAACAATACCTAACAGGCTCCAATAATCCTATCAGATTAAATGATGGTGCAACATTTTTTAAAGGAGTCAATTATTTTAGCTTACTTAAGTCAATCAGAGCCAAAAATGTGAAGAACGACCGAAATCAAATCTTTGTTTTTATAACTGTAAAAATGTGATCCAAATGTGTCCACCACTAAATTTTCAAAAAGAAACATGCTGTAAATAAGCAAACTACATCTGCTCACTGATATGTGTATGGACTCCCTAGATGTCTTGTTGGGTTTAAATACAGACCACTCACAGCAATACATTTTTAGTAGAAAGTGTAGCATGACATTAAGCCATTTTAGCTTTTGCACATACATGTTGCACTTCTGGCTGATGATGCAGAAAGATTCTCAGCATTACACTGTTAAGCTGGGCTGCACCCACCCCTTTAAATGGCATCAATATCAATGTCATCATCCTTGTTGTCAGACTTCACAGCTTCAACTTTCGGTACACTGGCAGTCTTTGAATACACCACCTGATAAAACGAAGATTTTTGATGGTAAACCTTTATCCCAGTAAACCTCCTTATAAAAACAGTAATAAGTCAATGGTCAACAAAGGACAAAAACTACCCAGAGACAGCCATTATTTTTCATGAAAATTTGTGCATATGTAAAAACTAAGTTAACCCTCCACAGCCTAACAGTACCTTATTTTTATGGACAATCAGCACCCCTATACTTAGGTTAAATAAACTTTCCTTTGGAAATTCAGACAATGTTTATTTGGAATCAATGTCTGGGGGTAGGAGAGATTTCCAGCACCTTTTCTATTAATGTGATTACTTTCCAAGTTAAGAGGCTGTATCATTACCCGATACTGGCATTTTATAATTCTCAAACACCCACCACGAACACCGTATTTAACGATTTCCCCAGCGCTTACCTCAATGTTCTCATCTTCATCATCATCTTCGCCACCGGAAGATTCTTCCTCTGCTTCCTTCAACCATTTTATAAAAGGTTCCGCTTTGACACGAATCTCTTTGGCAAGTTCTTTTGAGACATATTTCTTAGAGGCCTAAAAAGTGTTCAGCATGATTTTCTTAGTTAAAGGAATTTAAAATAATGCAAGTCATTTATATAATTGCCCACACCCATCTCTTTGAGGGGACTGGGCCACATCCTAATCTTGACCCCTCAACAGCATAAATGTATTCAGCACAAAGTATTAGAGTGTGTAAGGTTTTCTAGAAACCTTACTAGAAAGCTACCATGATGAGAATCACCCTACAGGTTATACCAGTCAAGCATGTAAAGACTAGGTATTAGTAGTTAACTACTTCTTCCAAAAAAGCCCCAATACTTCTAATCTTAAAGAGCCATTTAAATATTCCCCACCTTTTCTGACCAGCTAATGATGACTTCTTCCTCCAAAAGGTCTGCATCATACATCTCCTTCAAGATATGTGGAATCTTGGAGATGAGCTGAGCCTGATGCATTGCTACCACACACTCCAAGCCATGAAGAAGGTACCGTTGAGCTTTTTTGTTGTTGTGACAAAACTGCAAATAAATATCTCGGCATTAACAAGCTTTCTTAGATGTTCTAAGTTGACAATTCTAATATATGTTCTAAATATACTTATTGCCTTAGAATTGTTCTTTAAAGCCATGGCCCTACAGCAGTCGTCAATGCTTAAAGATCTCTACTTCACGTGTAAGGGACTACATGCACCATTTCCCAGGTACTCCCATTCCTGTTAAGGTAGGTCAATTATCTCCGTTTTCAGGATGACAGAACAAATAAACGAGGTTAAATCAGTTATTTCCAAGGTCACACAGCTGTAAAATCTCATGAATCTAGAATGATTCGCTTACTCGTAAGAAATGGCGCCTGTATTTCTTAATTTGTTCTCTAATTTTCTCATTAAAAAGAACTTCAGTCAAAACAAGAGGGCCCATGGCTTTTACATCCAGTCTTTCTGCTTCAGCTACAATTTCTTTGTCAGATGAGTCAATAACACCCTCTTCTTTCTTTTTCTGCAAATAAAAGGAAGCAATTCAGTGAGATGGAGGCACATCTTGCTCTAGAGATACCATAGTCCCTGCTCTTATGAACTCTTCCCCTAATTCAAGGAGGTTCTAGGACTTCTAAATAATACACACCTGCCAAAGACAGTGCCTGGAACCACCCTCAAAAACACTTCTGAATAGAAGTAGTAAAGGTGAGACTTGTATTTGAGTATTTCAAAAGAAAGCAAGAAAAAAACACAACAAACTACCTGCCAAATACCCAGCTTAAACTAATATCTAACAAAGCTCAAGGATGGGTAGAAGCTGATTTAGTGTGATCACAAAATGTTTAACTGCTCTTGAAGCAAGTACCTTACCTTAACAAAATCAAACAGGATATTGACACGCTCTTCAACAGTCCTTTCCAAATCATCACTGAGGGTTAACACTTTCGCGTGGTCACTGATTTCGTCCATTCTTCGCCTTTGAGCTTCCTCTGTTGTATCCTCCCCCCAGTCATCATCTTCCTCTTCTTCCTGTTTTTAAGAACAAAAATGCTTGGCCAAAAAAAAAGACCTTATAGGTAATAAAAAGAAATCCCAGATTTCTAGTCAAGTTAACAACATCAACTTCCCACTAAACTTGTGTTCACATTAGCTTAGTCAACGAATAGCACCTGGAACCCAATATACTGATGTATTGTTCACTGAAGAGCAGTTCATTTCTGCTCACCTCAACCAAAGGTCACAGTGTACACAATTTTAGTGCCCACCACACCCATCAACCTTGCACTGACCACAGCATGCGGAGGACTGATTTCATTGGGGGGTGGCGGTGGTGGTGGTGTCTCACTGCTGGACACGGAGCCATTTTCCTTGTCTTTGCCCTTTCTATTTTTCTTTTCCTTCTCTTTCTTTCCTGTACCACTGTCACTATTCTCTACAGGGACAAAAAGAAAATAAAGTTTAGTACCATAACTTATATTACACTTTATCGCCCATCATGAACATTTAAAATCTTGCCCTTTTGCTTTGAAACCCTCCCCTCAGAAAACCACACACAAAATGCTACCTATAATTCTAAAAGAATTCACAAATCAAATTCATCCACTGTATTTCATAGGTAAGCAACTCAAGCTGCGAATGGAATGTCCCTACCTATCAGTGGTATTAACTATTGGGTAAAATTAAGACCGAGTGGTAGTACCTCAGAAGACCAGGCAGTTAAAGTGGCACTCACGGCCCTCTCCTTCCATCCCTCATGAACTTAAACAAGGGTATTTTTAAAAAATTAATTAATTTATTATTTATTTTTGGCTGTGTTGGGTCTTCGTTTCTGTGCGAGGGCTTTCTCTAGTTGTGGCAAGTGGGGGCCACTCTTCATCGCGGTGCGCGGGCCTCTATCGTGGCCTCTCCCAGTGCGGAGCACAGACTCCAGACGCGCAGGCTCAGTAATTGTGGCTCACGGGCCTAGTTGCTCCGCGGCATGTGGGATCTTCCCAGACCAGGGCTCGAACCCGTGTGCCCTGCATTGGCAGGCAGATTCTCAACCACTGCGCCACCAGGGAAGCCCCAACAAGGGTATTTCTTAACTGCACTTTAGCCAACAGCTGGAACACTGTTTAAGTCTATATAACGGCTTGTCTCACAGAGAAGAGAACACCGGAATAGGTTAGACTTTCTTGCTATAGCAAGCTCAAATTGTGTCAGAGTTTTGATCATCTGCCACAGAGTGTTGCTTGCATGCTCTAAAACCACTTTAGCTTAATGAGCAAAGACCCGCATTTACAAAAGTTTTCCAGAAGTCAATCCTTTACTAGGATCCCATCACAATTTGTTTTACGGTATTTCATACATCCTAAGACAGGTCTTGAAAATCGAGAATGTGGTAGAGTTTAATTGGCAGCCTGTACTTCACCTTTAACAATACATACAACAGTACATTTAACAAAAAAGTTCTGAATTCAGTAAAATAGGGCACAATAACTAGAAATTTCTTAAACAGTTGACCTTTGGACAACACAGGTTTAAACAGCACAGGTCCATTTACATGGAGTTCCCCCCCCCCCAATAAATACACACTGCAGTATCACACCATCCACAGTTGGTTGAACCTTAGATGTAGAGGGCTGAACCTACTGTTATAGGCAAATATTCACTTGTGCAGGTATTCAAAGGTCAACCTCACTCCAGCTTTACAGCAGCAAAGAAACTTCCATTGTTTCCAACAATCAGGTGCTTTATGCTAAGATTTTAGAAGTTATCATAAGCACTTACCAGGTGGGTTTTTGAGAATGAATGTGCAGAGTTTGTGATGGGTGTCAAGCATGCCTCGATAGCCACAGGCTTTACAAGAATTACCTATTGTTTGTTTCTTTGGATTGACATGCTGCCAAAAAAGCAAAGATAAATATGTCAACCATAATATATGATGAATATTCTGTGAGGAACAAAATATGAAAGCATCTAACCATCAAACGGCATCTAAAACACAAGTCTAATATCAAAAGAGTTTTTTGGGCTTCCCTGGTGGCGCAGTGGTTAAGAATCCACCTGCTAATGCAGGGGACACGGGTTCGAGCCCTGGTCCGGGAAGATCCCACATTAAAAAAAAAAGTTTTTTTTTTTTTTTTTAACATGAAGTCAGTATGGAAATACCTGCAAAATTTGATGTTTGCTCTGCCTTCCCGGGAACATAATTTGCTGACATCACAGAAACAGATACACTTTTTTCTTTTACTGACAAAAACCTCAAAGGCAGGCACTCACCAGATCCGTTTCAGGATTCTCACACTCAGGACAGAGAACAAATTTTTTAATGAATCCATCCAACATGTCTTGCAGCTTATTCGCCTCATGAGATCCATTGACAATGTAACGGTCATTCTTAACATCAAACTGGGTCTGTGCTCCCAGTTCACAACCAAAATATTTGGTGGGATCTATTTGGGGGAAGAAACTCTGATTCATTAGAGTTAACTAAATTAATCTTTGGCTGCTCACCCTCATTTACACAAACATCACTCTGTATTTTTAAGTTGCTAGGTTCAAAAAATGTGTTGCCCAGATAGTTTTTTGTATCAGTAACAACTAACACATCAATGAGTTTTAAGCCCAAATTTCCACTCGACCCAGAAGTTAATCAACATACAATCCAGGCAAGATTTTGCAGACCAGAAACTATCACGTTTACGTCAATAAAATGCCTCTTTAGACTTCTTTCAAGAGGCATTACTTACACGTTGGAGGCCGATTAAGCGCTTTGGCTACGTCAACCATGTTGACTATAACTGTCTTGATTCCATTTCCTTTGCCCTCAACCTGAAGAAAGTAAGAAGTTTAATTTTGCGCGTCTACCCTGGGAGAAGCAATCTTCAATAATCTATGAAAAAAAGCTTAGGACTTGCTACTAAAATGAAGATGAACGTTACCTTGGCAATCAAACGGGGCATCTTGTAGCGATAGAACTGGTCTGACACGCTGCGGTTGACGTTGACAGACATTTTGGCTTATTAGTGGCTTTATCAATAAGATGAAGAGATCTTTGATTGCAACTTTTTGGTATCCTCTGTCTGGAGAAGAAGGGATGACATAAACGACTGCAAGAGTTCTCGGTCTCTGACATGAAAAATTTTTCGCCACTGAGGCTGTAAGCTTCTTGCTTGTATGCTATGTTTCCCCAATACAGGTACCAATGGCTGCGCAACAGCTCTGAAAGAGAGGAGAGAGAACAAACAAATCCCCCACGTTTAACGCGAAGCCTGCATTAAGACACCTCCCTGTCCGTTCCGTTTAATCACGCCTAAGGCTCCAACGTTAAAAGCATCTGTGTTATGCACAAACCAGCTCACAGACTCACGTAATACGGGACACCTGCAGCAACATAAAAGGCCTCCATTTGGACGAAGATGTGATTCTGGGAGACACCAGACTGAAACGACAACCAACTACGACGCTTCAGCGGCTCTGGGTTTTTACCCGACCAGTCAGTCACCACGTCGACGGTGGGCTTCGGCCGAGGGGCCGTGTTTTAACCACCGCCGAGGAGCGAACCCAGGCCTCTCCTCCCCCCAGCGCAACCCGTGCTGTCAACAAACTTGTGACACATCCCTCGACGACGCAAGGCTGTGCAACCGTTCTTCACGGCCAAGCTGCGCCTTCGGCAGCCAGGGCCCACTCCAGAGCCACCCGTCCCCGACGACACCCACGGAACGCGGCCTCGCGGGACGCAACGGAGCGTGCGCGGACGCCCGGCCCCGACCGCGACCTCCTGTCCCTTCCTGTTCTCTACGCACACGCACCGGCAACCTTCGCTCCGGTCCCCGCGCCCGTCGTTCCCTCCGGGGCTGTCAGGGCTGAGCCGGCGGCCCCCGCGAGCCGGGCGCGGCAGAGGCGCAACGTCGCCAGCTTCCCCGGCGCCCGCGGCAGCCCCGCCATGTGCGCCGCCCGGCGGGGGAAACGAAACCGGCCGAGGAGCGCCGGCCCGGCCGCCCCCGCCCCGCCGCGGCGATGACTCAGGAATGCAGCAATTAGGCCTGAGTCAGCCCCGGGCGGCGGCGGGCCCGCGCGGCGCGCTCCCGCGAGGCCGGGGTGGGGGTGGGGTACAGGCGGGCGCAGGGGGCGGTGTGAGGACAGGAGGGGACGCAGCGCCCGGCCCCGCCCGCCCAAACTGCGCCACACACGCGCGCTCACACACACGCGCGCGCGCGCGCGCGCGGGTCACGCGGCGCGCCGCCATCTTGTGCGGCCGCCATCTCCCCGCCGGCCCGCCGACTCACCGTTTTCGTCAAATAAAGACATAAACCCAACGCTGCTCGCCCGGGACTGGGATGAAGTGAGGCGCGCGCGAACCCGAGTCCGAGAAGCGGCGGCGGAGGCGGCGGAGGCAGCGCAGCGAGCAGCGACCGGGCCAGGCGCCGCCGAGCAGCGGGGAGGGGCTGTCCCAGCGACGTCCGGGGTCCACACCCTTCAGCGCCCGGGGCCTGGCGACCTGGCGCGGAGAGAAGGCGCAGTGAGCCGCGGGCGTCGGGGTGCCTTCCCCGCCAGCCAGCGGCCCGCGGGGGTCGAGGGGGCGGGGAGAACGGGGGACGGGGCGCGGGGCTCCCGCCCCTCCGCCGGACTCACCTCTGGAATGTTCTCCCTGTGACTGAACAACGCCGCCGCCGCGCTCAAGCTACCCTCGGCCCCGGCGCCCGCCCCCTGCGCCAGGCCGCACAGCCCACTGGCTGGCCGTCCACCCGAGCTCGCTCGTCATTGGCCCGCATGCCGCGTCAGTCGCGTCTTTCCCCGCCCCTTCTGCTTCCTGAGGCTCCGCTCGCCGCCTGGGCCCTCCTCTAGCCCCGCATCCCGGCTTCCTTCTCTCGCCTTCCCCTCCCCCGCTTTTCCCAGAGGCCTTCGCGGTCTCGCGAGAGTGGGCGGGCTGCGGCGGCGAAGCTGTGCCGCTGTCCCGCGCTTTGTCGGTTTGGGCGCTCGGGGAAGATGGCGGTTGGCTCCCCCTCCCCCGCCTGCTCGGCCGCGGCGTTGCGGCTCCCGAGGCCGCGTTCCCGCACGGGTTCCCGCGCCGGGCGGGGGAACTCTTGGGGGTTTCTCTCTGCCCCTTCCGTTCCTTGGGGACGCCCGTCGTCGAGTATTGAGAAAGAAGTTGCTTTTCCTCCCCACTCCCCTAGGCCTGGGCAGAGGGCGAAGGTTGGAGGGCCTGGGTGTTTCGTCCCAGGTGCCGCCTTTTATCGTCCGAAGCTCAGATGTGCGTGGCCGCGGCGATCGTGACTCAACCGCCCGCCTCGCTCCCTCCCCGGTGCCCGGCCTGCAAGCCTAGCTTGGCTGGTCGCTCACTTCCACCCGTTTTCTAAAAAGGAGAGCACCAAATTAGTTCGTAACTCCGGGGCCTCCTGATTGCGATCTTGGGGCTGTAGGGGGGGGGGTGTCCTCCATGTTCTCGTGCTCCACCGTCACTTTGCTGAAAATAAGCCTCACATCAGGTTACCGTTTGTGGGATCCTCCTCTCCAGTGTTTACAAATTGACTTCCTTGCCGGGCAAAGGATAGCCGAAAGCAGGTGTTCCTAACGAGATTCCAGTGTATTCGCTTGAAAACGGTTACTATTTACAAAGAGCCTCTCATATTTTAGTTCTGTTGAGGTGATCACAGAAACTCGCCAGTTCTTTCAGATACTTGTGTAAAATTTCGGTTGCGACTGTAAAAATGCACTGAGTCCACTCTGAAATGTGAAAACATACTTGACTCCAGAGCAAGAGCCAAATAACTGAGCGGTTGGAGCAGTGTCCTGGGCGGCAGTGTGGTTTCCCGGATCTGGATGAAATAGCGATGTTACTGAGGACAGGGTGAGGTGGATAAGGGGCTGACCTTTGTTTTACACCATTCGAATTTGCAAGGTTAGAATTGAAAGATGTTTTGATTTTTATCAAAGTTGAAGATTACTCTTCCATGGCTTTATAAGCTTTGTAAACCATTTAAAAATTGACAGTGTCGGCTTCCCTGGTGGCGCCGTGGTTGGGAATCCGCCTGCCAATGCAGGGGACACGGGTTCGAGCCCTGGTCCAGGAAGATCCCACATGCCGCGGAGCAATTAAGCCCGTGCGCCACAACTACTGAGCCTGCGGCCTAGAGCCCGCGAGCCACCAATACTGAGCCCGCGCGCCACAACTACTGAAGCCCTCGTGCCCAGAGCCCGTGCTCCGCAACAAGAGAAGCCACCGCAATGAGAAGCCCGGGCACCGCAACGAAGAGTAGCCCCCGCTCGCCGCAACCAGAGAAAGCCTGCACGCAGCAACGAAGACCCAATGCAGCCAAAAATAAATGAATTAATTAAAAAAAAAATTGACACTGTCAGTGGGGAGAATAAATCAAAGGGATGGTCCAGAATTGAGAGAAGTGATTTGTTCATTGCTGCAGGGGCTTTTGTTGTAATCACACAGTGTATACGTTGGTGTGTAATCGTTAAACCAAATGCATAATGCTTTATGGGTAGCAGGGTTCCCGTCAGACAAACTAGAAAGATAGATCCCAAACGTGCCTCTCTGGTTCTCGCTGGGGCTTGACTTAGCAGTATTGAAACTTTGAATTTTTGCATGGCTGCACACAAATGACATTATTTTAGAAACTTGAAAATATGGACATGAAACTACCTGAGGTTAGAGGCCTGCTTCCACAGAAAAGTTTTTTTTTAACAACTAAATACAAAGTGATCACGTTTTTGGGTAATGTTTGATGGCCCCATATTTAATTTCTTTAAAGAAGCTTGTACTAATTTTAACTTTAATTTTTAGTATGTGTACCATTCATTGTGTCTAATCACGGACAACGTTTAAAAACTACTCTTAAACATAACCATTTGTTGAATGCTTCTCATAACCTAGGATTTTCTAAGTCCTTTGAATACACTGCCTTATTTACTTCTTTGCCCCATGAGGAATTTTTATTCCCATTTTACAAATGAGCAAACTGAGGCTTCCGGAAAAAATTAAGCAACTTGCACAAGATCATACACTAGTAAGTGGTAGAGCTAGAATTTAAACCCAGATCTGTCTGATCCCAAAGTCTGTTCCCTTAACCATTGTATGACACAGCCTCTCCAGATGAATATAGCCATAAATAAAACTAGGCAATTTGCATGTGTAATCCCATTTAATTCTTTAACAATCATGTGAGGGAGTGTTGTTATGCCCATTTTACAGGTGAGGAAAGAGACTCAGGAAGGTTAAGTAATTTTCCCAAAGTCACCTGTCTAGTAAATAGTTGACCGCGTTTGAACACTAGCTTGACGCCAAGCTCATTGCACAATTCCACCTCCCATTTCTGGGTCTCCACCACCTTTGGCTGCGTTATTTCCCCCCAACCAGGTGCTCACAGTTTGCTAAATAATGGGTACTTGGTGCTTATGAAATCCTTGTCGAATGAGTACCCGAATTAATGCATTTCAGGCAACGTCCTGGACGGCAGATATGAATATCTACCGAAAAGGTAAGTTATTAAATTGGCTTTACGATTGTTTAGTTACTGGTGTCTGTGAGTCTGTTTAGCATGAATTAGCCCCCATAAGCAAGATCAAGTCTGTGTGGACTGAGAACCTTGTGCTTCTGAGCTGAGGGCCACTGAGGGGACCAAGACATTGCCCTCTGTAATGGGCCTCCCTCTATGACATCCCTCTCTCAGCTCTCTCTGACCTCTAGCATACTTTTAAAGCTGCACGCTATTAGTTACTTAAGCTCCTGTCTCCCCTACTTGAGAATGGGCTACAGGGGATATGCCCCGTTCTCTTTCTAGCACAAGCCTGTAAGCGTACGCATAGGCAAACATTTGAAGCTGCTGGAAGGGAACTGAAGGTTATCTGGTGAGTACAGAGGTGGTGAAGGGTGTTGGCTGTGTTGAGGACTAGTGTCCTAAACCATGGTAATCTAGTGCACCATATCAGTAAATATTTCTGAATTGCTAGGCAGCGAGGATATAGGCTCTGTCTACATCGCAGGCCCTGCCCAGGGAGACCATGTGTCAACAAGCAGTGGCCAATATCTTCCTGGTGGACACCCAAGTGAACCTCGTCCCGCTCCGCGGAATCGCTGACCCTCTGGGCGGGTGTCTCCCTGCCTTTGTGCCTGGCGCCACCCCCACCCCGAACCGCTGGCATTCACGGCGCTTCACTGTAGTTGCCAGTTCACTTGTGCATGTTCCTCATTAGGGTAAGTAACTGGCAGACAGGAAACTTATCCTTGAGGAGAACCAAGGAATTTGAACTTTGGCTGAGGACTAGGGACCTTCAGTTGCAAAGGGGACAGGTGCCTCTGAGGAAAAGAGGTATCCAGGCGAGGTGTCACTGGGGACAGATGTGACATCTTCTGCCTCCCAAGTATATAACTCTGACCAGCGTCTCTCATGTGTCATTCCTTGAAAGAGAGAAAAAAGTGCAAAGTGGTATCGATTCAGTAGATGATGGAAAAATGTGGGTGACTCGGAGAGCAGGCCCTGCTCTTGAACTGGTGGTGTCCTGGTCACACACAACACCTCAGGATGGGACAGTGGCCACACTGGTGGCTTCTGGCTCGCCGCAGGTCCTTTCTTCAGGGAAGCAAGGTGGGTGTGTGCCGAACTGGACCCTCACCTGCATGATTCTAGTGGCAGTGTGCTGTTGTGGCCCTACGAGGCGTGTGTGCTCAGAGGGCTGGAAGGGGCCCAGGAGTGCCCTGCAGCTGGCCCTCCCGCTGAGACCCTGGGTTCCCGCTCTGATTCCTGACAGCCATTTGCAAACCTTTGTGAGAGAACATTAACGTGTCCCCATCTCTGCCACACACTGGCCTCTTCAGCTGGGAGTCTGGCACAGTGCCAGCCAGCTAGCTCACTGAGTGCGGATGGGCCGTGGCCTAGGCCTTGTAATCAAGCACTAGCCCCACGCCCCAGGAAGCACATTCTTGGCTGAGTCAGCTGCCACTTTGGGTAGACTTGCCATCTACGTCTAGTTTTTGTTTTGTTTGTGTTTTGGGTTTTTTTGGCCTCACCCTGTGGCATGTGGGATCTTAGTTCCCGGGACAGGGATCGAACCCGTGCCCGTTGCAGTGGAAGCATAGAGTCTTAACTACTGGACCGCCAGGGAAGTCCCTAGGTCTAGTTTTTGACAGCAAATATGTATGGTTACCTTCTGGGCTCTGTGTTTCTTACAGGGGGCCTATCCTGCTTCTCTGTGCGTGGCCTGGTTTTCCTAAGCCAGTGGTTCTCAAATGTGGGTGAGCGTTAGAATCCCCGGAGGGCTTAGAAAGACATAGATTGCTGGGCCCTCCCCAGACTGGGATTCAGTAGGTCTGGGTGGGCCCAGAATTTAGATTCCTATCAGATTCCCAGGTGCTGCAGGTGCTGCTGGTTCCAGGAAACACTTTGCCGTAAAGCCAGGGGACCGTGTGACTTCGGAGTCCAGGGACCTCTTTTCCCCTCACCAGAGTCTCAGTAGCTTTCTTTTGAGATAGTCCACATGCCGTAATTCAGGCAGGCTGTCTGTGAATTAAAATAAGTAAAGAAGAACAAAATTGATGCCTCATGCCTGCATTGCAGCAGTGGTCACCAGGCCTAATGGTGAAGTTATGGGACTGGCTGTCGGGAGACTTTGCGTTATACTGACCACGCCCATTAGCATTATGATACTGGTCCCAATGACATTGCATTGCTGCCGGAGCCCTGTCACCTGAGTTCTCTTATAGGCATCCTGACACCTCAGGGGGGTGGCAAGTATGCATGTTACCCCCTCCTCTGGTGGATGGATAGAGCGAGCCTTGGAGAGAAGATTTACCCCAAGGTTGGGGTCAGGTGTCCTTACTCCCAGCTTTAGGGCTTTTCCCACGTTGTAGGGACTACTTATCCTGCTTGGTGCATCCAGATTCTAGCAGTTTGCTTCTCCTCTTTTAGTCCGATTTCAGTGGCTCTAATGCTCTTCTTCAGACACTTCAGCGAGGAGGTGGGATCTGAGGGCTGAGGATACATTTTCCTTTTGCCACTCATTTTCTTTTCTTTTTTACTATATTAAAATTTTTAATTCTGTTCAGTAAAAGTCACCATACACAAAATAAACAAAGAAAAACAATGGACTGTTACACACACATAATAACACACACACACATACACACACACAGTCTAAAGAGATAGGAAAGGATTCAAAATATACAAAGAATCTTCTACAAATCAATAAGAAAAAGCCAAACAACCAAATTGAAAAATGGACAGAGAATACTAACAGTAGGTTTACAAGAGAAGAAATCTAAATGGCTAATAAAAATAGGAGAAAATATTCAGTCTCACTAAAATGGACTGTCCACTTTGCCCAACTATCAGCAGAATTTTAAACTCTGGCTTTGTCAGGTGTTGACCAGATCATGGAAAAGTACAAACTATTATAAGACATCAATAAGTGTATAAAGCTACTGAATGACATTGGAGATTATTCTAGCAATGACTATCTGTAATCCAGAAATTCCACTTCTAGGTATATATTCCAGAAATATGGCAAATGTACAGAACAAAAAGTTCATTGTGGGACTTCCCTGGTGGTCCAGTGTTTAAGAATCTGCCTTCCAATGCAGGGGATGCAGGTTCAATCCCTGGTCGGGGAACTAAGGTCCCACGTGCTGCAGGGCAACTAAACCTGTGTGCCACAACTACTGAGCACGTGAGCCACAACTTGAGAGCCTGTGTGCCACAACTACAGAGCCCACGTGCTCTGGAGCCTGCACACCACAACTAGAGAGAAGCCTGAGCACCACAACAAAAGATCCTGTGTGCAGCAATGAAGATCTCGCGAGCCGCAACTAAGACCCGACACAGCCAAAAATAAAATAAATAAATAAATAAATAAATAAACATTAAAAAAAAAAAGTTCATTGCCTCATTGTTTCTAAAACTAAAAATGGGATTTCCCTGTTGACGCAGTTGTTAAGAATCTGCCTGCCAAGGCAGGGGACACGGGTTCGAGCCCTGGTCCAGGCAGATCCCACATGCCATGGAGCAACTAAGCCCGTGCGCCACAACTACTGAAGCCTGTGCACCTAGAGCCTGTGCTCCGTAACAAGAGAAGTCACCGCAATGAGAGGCCTGTGCACCACAGCGAAGAGTAACCCCTGCTCGCCGCAACTAGAGAAAGCCTGCGTGCAGCAACGAAGACCCAACACAGCCAAAAATAACTAAATAAATAAATAAAACAAAACTAAAAATGAAGTTCTAATCTAAAATATCCATCAATACAGTTTGAGCTAATTAAATTGGTGTATGTGTATGTATTGAAGTACTATATGGCAGTTAAAAGAATTTACATGATATGAATATGCCTAAATCAAAAACAATGTGGAATAAAAAACAAAATGCATATATATATGCAAAACATTATGTAAATGTAATAACTACGTAATGTCTAATTTAAATATAATGCATGTGTGTGAATAAACATAACACCCATGATTGTGGCTGCCTTTGAGATTAAAGAAGATAACAATGTCATTACATATTAAAAAATGATTCAACTGAATATTGTCTTTGTTCTTTCATGAGTAATGTAAAAGATCTGGAGCAAAGACAACAGGATATTGAAATATGTTAACTCTACATGGGGATACATTGATATTTAATGTATCATTCTCTATAGTTTTGAATATTTTAAAAATATTTATTCTATTGTGCAAGTACTTATTAAGTACCAGCTGTATACTCAGTGCAGGGCTAAGTAAAGAAAAAATAAGAAAAAGAAAGAAAAGAAATTTTCACATATTGAGGTATGAGAAGTCATTCTGGCTTATACTTGAGTTAACTTGAATTTTATGCTGAGTAGAACAGCCTGTTTGTGGCCTATCAAACATATACTGTATATCTGCTTTAATTATTAAAGAAAAGTGTACACTGACCGGAAGTAATGAATGTCCATGTTAAAAATAAAGATGAAATGCCTCTCTTCCCTGGACGCCAATGCTGGTCCACTTGTGATTATAAGACTCCCTCCCCAGGTGCCAAGGCCATGCTGACTCACTGTGTACGTGCTATCTGGTCTTTTCTGAAACCTTGAAGGAGTGTATCCCTGACTTGTATGATGTTCTTTGTTCTGACAGGGCATAAAAATCTGTGCTGAAAACCATGCTTCTCCAGAGCAGTTTGTCAGAATAATCTGGGAAGCTGGCTTCTGAGCTGTGGTCCTCAGTTTGGCTCAAATGAAACACTTTTCTATGCCTCTGGTTGTTTATTGGTTATTTTCGTCGATGTTACCTGGCATAGTCAGCAGGATATCAGAAAAACGCACCTGAGATCACCTGGAGTCTACTTTGGACCAGCACTTGGTACCAATCACGGTCCCTTGAGCCCCTGCATCTTCACAGCACCCTTTAAGTGATTCGGTGAGTTTTTCCTGATATCTGGACCTCCTTGTATTTTTTTTTTTTTTTTTTGCCACACCATGCGGCATGCGGGATCTAGTTCCCCTACCAGGGATCGAACTGTGCCCCCTGCAGTGGAAGTGCCCAGTCTTAACCACTGGCCCATCAGGGAAGTCCCCTGGATCTCCTTGTATTAAGTGATGGTCCACAACTTGTTTTTTTCTAATTAATTTTTATTGGAGTATGGTTGCTTTACAATGTTGTGTTAGCCTCTACTGCACAACTTGGAGTCTTAAGGGGGTACCAGTACATCTCCTACATGAAGAAGACCTAGAGGGAATTTCTAGGCAAGGGATCTAGAGAAAATTTCCATACAGGAAGGCCTGGAAGGAATTTTGGAGTGAAGTGTGTTGGCTGACTGTTTTTTTTTTTTTTTTTAATGTGGCTTAAAACTGGAAATTTAAATTTAATTTTAGACTTGCACTTTATAATAAAATGAATCTAAAAGAAAGGGGGAAATTGTGTTTCTAAAGCCTATCAGCTCCCAGACAGGGAACCACCCACTGGAACTCCAGCTGGCTTCCACAATTGGTATGGAACCAATACTTGCAAGTACTTTTCTAACCCTAAAATGGCCAGGAGGAAACTTTTTTGACATTCCAAAACTGATTTTTACATGCACAATTAAAGAAAGCTAGCTTGATAAAACATCTGTTCAAAATTCTGACCCTGAGAGAACATAAGTACTCCTAGGAGAAAGCTTAAAGTTATAACTCCCATCATGTCCTTGAAATGCAAACACAGCCCACACTGCCTGAGACTACAGCCTTGGCTCAATTAGTAGAAGCCAAAATCAAAGGGGGAAAAAAAAGGGGGCGGGAAAGCCTTTTAAAATTCAAGCAGGATGGTCGGGACTTCCCTGGTGGTCCAGTGGCTAAGACTCTGCCCTCCCAATGCAGGGGGCCTGGGATCGATCCCTGCTTGGAGAACTAGATCCTACATGCATGCAGCAACTTAGAGTCCGCATGCTGCAAACAAGTCCGCATGCCGCAACTAAAGATCCTGCGTGCCACAACTAAAAACATGCCTCAACGAAGATCCCATATGCTGCAACTAAGATCTGGTGCAGCTGAAATAAGTCAGACAGAGAAAGACAACTATCATATGTTACCATTTATATGTGGAATCTAAAAGAAGATACAAATGAACTTATATACAAAACAGAAACAGACTCACAGACATAGAAAACAAACTTATGGTTACCAAAGGGCGAAATGGGGGAGGGATAAATTAGGAGTTTGGGATTAGCAGATACAAATTACTATATATAGAACAGATAAACAACAAGGTCCTACTGTATAGCACAGGGAACTATATTCCATATTTTGTAATAAAATATGATGGAAAAGAATCTGAAAAAGAATATATGCTATATCTATACCTATATACCTATATCTCTATCTATGTATCTCTTTATCCCTATATCTATGTAGCTCTGTATCTATCTATCTTTGAATCACTTTGCTGTACACCAGAAACTAACACAACGTTGTAAATCAACAATACCTCAATTTTAAAAAAGTAAGCACTTAAAAATCAAATATTTCTTTTTTTTTTTTTAAAGCTTTATTTATTTTATTGATTGATTGCTGTGTTGGGTCTTCGTTTCTGTGCTAGGGCTTTCTCTAGTTGCGGCAAGCGGGGGCCACTCTTCATCGTGGTGTGCGGGCCTCCCAGTATCGTGGCCTCTCTTGTTGCGGACCACAGGCTCCAGACGCGCAGGCTCAGTAGTTGTGGCTCACGGGCCCAGTTGCTCCGCTGCATGTGGGATCTTCCCAGACCAGGACTCGAACCCGTGTCCCCTGCATTAGCAGGCAGATTCTCAAACACTGCGCCACCAGGGAAGCCCTCAAATATTTCTAAATGTAGAAAAAAACGAATCCAAATGCTTAAAGGATGATGTGATCTAGGATTACTCTTGAATAAAGGGAAACAAGTTTAAGTTGTTGGTTTGATTAATACAGACATGTTTTTAGTGTCATCAACATTAAGTGTAATACTTTTATTGTACCTAGGTTTACTAAAAGTCAATAAGTTCATGTTGTCTCTGTTACAAAATTTGTCAGCAAGAAAATTAACTTGGTATGATGATATTTTCACAAGTAATGAAGTAGAGATAAATGGGATAAAAGTTTTAGGTGAACTCTTAAAGAATGGTTATGTTTGATAGTATACATACCTAAAAACAGTTTCTCCAGATTTTTGGTAATTGAAACTCTAGAGTTTTGTTCAGTTGAGATAAATGATGGGAATTCATTGAATATCCAGATCATTTCCAATTAAGATAAAAATACTGAAACATTCATTACTAAACATGTCTAAATTTACCTACTTTGTCTTCTGTTTTTTTTTTTTTTTTACTATTTTTATTTTTAAATGTTACGTTTACTGGTTTTTTTTTTTGTTTGTTTGTTTGTTTTTTTAAAGATTTATTGATTGATTGATTGCTATGTTGGGTCTTCGTTTCTGTGCTAGGGCTTTCTCTAGTTGCAGCAAGCGGGGGCCACTCTTCATCGCGGTGCACGGGCCTCTCACTATTGTGACCTCTCCTGTTGCGGAGCACAGGCTCCAGACGCGCAGGCTCAGTAGTTGTGGCTCACGGGCCTAGTTGCTCCGCGGCATGTGGGATCTTCCCAGACCAGGGCTCGAACCCGTGTCCCCTGCATTGGCAGGCAGATTCTCAACCACTGTGCCACCGGGGAAGCCCCTGTCTTCTGTTTTTTTAAATTAATTAATTTATTTATTTGGCTGCGTCAGGTCTTAGTTGCAAGCACATGGGCTCTTCGTTGCAGCGCGAGGGATCTCTAAGCGTGGCACGTGGGCTCTAGAGCACGCAGGCTTAGTTGCCCCACGGCATGTGGGATCTTAATTCCCCAACCAGGGATCAAACCTGCGTCCCCTGCATTGGAAGGAGGATTCTTAACCACTAGACCACCAGGGAAGTCCCCACTTTGTCTTCTTACAAAAGAAAAAAACTGAAGATATTTGGGTTTATTAGACACATGTCTTGTACCACATTGGAAAGAGAAATTATGCTATGAGGAAAAGGTATGTTTTTAAAGGTTATGAAATACGTTCTCAAGTTTGCTAATCAGGAAATACTGATATGACAGAGTAAATTACTTGCTTCTTGATTTTCACTAGAGATTAAATTTTTTAAGGGTTAAAAATTATATGTAATTAAAGATACTAAAATAATAAAGTAAGCATTTCAGGTATAAAAAAGTAGGCTATATATTGTCAGTGATAGAAGATATAAAAAATGTAAATATCTTTGTTTAGAGAAAAAAAGGAGAATAATTTTGTCCTAGAGCTGGTTGTTTCTGGATGGAAAAAAAGGGGGGGGGGAACAAGCGAATATTGATACAGACAGTGATGGAAGGTTATGGAAAAGGAAACGAGAAAAGAGTTTTGTACATGGTCAGAATTGATTAAGATTAGATTGAATTTAATTAGATAAATAAAATTTGTTATTAAAAGTAAGCTGAAGCAAGACTGGATTTGGTTTTCTCTCTCTGTTAAGAGAACAAAGTTTTCTTGGAATGCTGCTTTTGATAACAGATTATGTGAATTTCTTTGCCTTTAAGTGATCTGTATTTGATTTTGAAATTTTTTGTCACTTTGGTTAAGTAAATAAGTTTTGTTTCACAGTGACCTATGATCCTGTTTGACCAAGTGTTTTGAAACTTTTTGATATTTTTGACAAACTTCCAAAATATCAAATTCTAATTGAAGTTCTTTTGACCTCCAGCTAACTTTGGGATGCTTCAGAGGGCCCCTGAGGCATCTCAGAAAAATATTTAACTAGGATTATTTTGTAGATTAAATTATGTGGGAAGCATTGTCAAATAAGAGATGACATTAAGCCTTCTTTATGTTATATCTATATAAGTATACGTATTATAAGTATTCCAGAAATTATATGAAATTCCTGGAAATCTTATATGTCCTGACATAAAATGTTATCTGTCATCAAAATTGAGGCTCCCACTAAAGGGACTGAACCCAAGTATTAGGGAAGTGCCCTAGCTGACTTTCACACCACGGCAACAACAACAGAATCTGTAAAGATCATGGCACATGTAGATAAAGTCCATTCTGCTTCTACAAAAAATTAACCCCTCATTGTCAGGCTTTTGCCATCCTGATGTGCTTTTAACATGGCAACAGTCTGCTCCTAAATCAGAAATTAAATGGGTAAAGGATAGCTGTGAATTAAGTAGTTGGGGCTATGGGAAACCCAAGATGGCCACTTGGCTCTTCCCGGCTCCCTGGAAAACACTGTGTTTTATTTTGTGGGTTAAAGCCTTCCCTTGCTGCAAGGCTGATACCCTCCAATGACAAACTGTTAGAAAAATGTGCTTTTCCACTTGGGGTATACTTTCCACAATCTTCAGGGATCAAGGCACCCACGTCACTGGGAAAATCATATGAGCCTTAACAAAAACCTCACAAACTTCTTAAAATTATCACTGTCACTATGATCCTCAATTATCAGGCAAGGTCAAAAAAAAAAAAACTAATGGAAAAGCTGGACTCAAGCAGAACAAAAATTAATTACATGGGATTGAATGAACTGATAAATATGATTATAATTTTTATGACCTTTTGTCTGAAATATTACTGGCTTTTAATCTTTATTTTCCAGATAAGGGAATCTTTCCCTTTAAGCTAATTATGACTTACATCAATTTGGTAAATAACACATTTGTAAACAGATTTGAAGCATTTATCTTTTCTCTCTACCTGATCCCTCCAGAATTTGTAAACTCTTAGGTTCCCAGTGGCCTTTCCAGGTGAATAGGGAAGGCCACCTCCTGGCAGATATAAGAACCTTAAGATAGGGCTTCCCTGGTGGCACAGTGGTTAAGAATCCGCCTGCCAATGCAGGGGACACAGGTTTGAGCCCTGGTCTGGGAAGACCCCACATGCCGCTGAGCAACTAAGCTTAAGTTGTATGCCACAACTACTGAAGCCTGCACACCTAGAGCTCGTGCTCTGCAACAAGAGAAGCCACCACAATGAGAAGCCTGCACAACGCAATGAAGAGTAGCCCCCACTCTCATTGCAACTAGAGAAAGCCCGCACTCAGCAATGAAGACCGAACACAGCCAAAAATAAATAAATTAAATAAATAAACTTTTTAAAAAAGCTTATGAAAAAGAACCTCAAGATATTTTGGAACTTGAGAAGAGAGGGACCCACCTAAATCTGTAGGTATTGCAGGTGGATTCTAATGGCAAATCCTTGGCATGGCTTTCCTGGCCTTGTGAGACCTTTTAAAAGTTCAATCTGTGGGACTTCCCTGACAGTCCAGTGGTTAAGACTCCATACTTTCACTGCGGGGGACACGGGTTTGATCCCTGGTTGGGGAACTAAGATCCTGCAAGCAAGCTGTGTGGTGTGGCCAAAAAAAAAAAAAAAAAAAGCTCAATCTGAGATCAATTATGAAAAGTTCCAACAAAGCCAAATTTAAGAGTCTATATAATCAATTACACCTATGTAAATAACCAGGCAAAGTGTATTGAAACCAGACTAAACAAATTAGTCTTAATTTGACTCTATTTGGTAAAACAGAGGATAATTTAGAGAGAAAAAATTATGTTTCAATAATATATCTTTACGGGTATTGAGGTTTTATATATGCTGAGGTTTTGTATATACTACCTGCTAAGGTTTTGTATATACTACCTACTGAGGTTTTGTATTTAATTGAATTTTTAAGAGGATATTCTAAACTTGTTTCTGAAGCTGATCGCAGTAACGTATCTTTGGATGAAGATCAGATGCACCATGACCTGCACCCGGGAGATTATGCAGACTGGAAAATACATCATTTAAAGGACTCTTTCTCCAACTTAGATGGTAGGACCCTTCTCAGATACTCTTAAGTAACACGTGCACAATAAAACTGAGGGGAATTGACTCAAATTTATACCTTCTACTTAAGAAGGGCCTCTGCACTAGACTTGGTCTATAGAAAGGACTGCTGATCAAAAACCCATGACTACATTCCACTGATGGATTATCTTCTTGCGTCTAGGAATGATTTACAAGAAATTCCCATTGACAATGCTGATCTAATTTGGTTTACAGATGAGTCCTTCTTAAAAGATGAACAAGGACATAACTGAGCTGTATATGCAGTAACATCCACAGTGAACGTAATTGAAAGCTCTTATTTACCAGAAATTAAGTCAGCACAATCAGCCAAATTAATTGCTTTAACCTGAGCTTGTCAAGTAGCTAAAGACCAGATAGCAAATATTTGTACTGATAGTCGTTATGCCTTTGGAGTGGCACATGACTTTGGGATGTTATGGCAACAATGAGGTTTTTAACCTCTTTAAGACAGCCTATAAAAAATGGAAAACAGATTGCAGAGTTATTAAATGCTATACAATTACCAAAAGAGTTAGCAATTATTAAAACACCAGAACATTCCAAATCTAAGACTATGGATGCTAAAGGAAATCAGCTTGCTGATGATGTCACAAAGCAAGCAGCTCTAAATAATCATTCTCTCCAGTCTCGAGAATGTCCACTGCTCTCTGTTAACCCTGCCAACTCAATGAAGGATTTCCTTCTACAGGCTCAAGAAATTGCCACTGAAGAAGAGAAACAGATATAGCAATAAAAAGGGGGAATTTTTAACCCCGTCACACAAATATGGCTTGGACCTGATAAGAAACCTATAGCACCTGCTGGAGCCCCATTGTCATTGCTCCAGCATATACATTCTTTAACTCACTGGGCACCTGAGAAAATGATTCTATGGGGAAAACAGTACGTTTGGAAACTTTCTCCCACAATGGTTCCTAATGTATATGCTCGCTGTAATATATGTCCTAAATATAATCCTGGAAAGTCACTTCGTGGGTCACAAGGCCACTTTCCCCTTCCTAAGGGACCCTTTGAGGTATGGCAATTGGATTTTGTCCAAATGCCACCCTCTCAAGGAAATAAATATAGCTTGGTAATGATCTGCATGTTTTCACACTGAGTTGAAGCTTTTCCATGCAGGAGAGCAATGGCTTTAACAGTAGGTAAATTGTTATTAGAAAAGATAATTCCTATTTGGGGAATTCCTTCTGAACTACACAGTGACTGAGGAACTCATTTTACTGGACAAATAATTAAATCTATTTGTGACATTTGACCAATAATGTGGCATTTTCACTGTGCTTATTATCCCCAATCATCAGGATTCGTAGAAAGGACTAATGGTGCTATCAAAATGCAACTGGGAAAATTTTCAGAAGCATTTCATCTCTCATGGCCAAAAGCTCTTCTGCTAGTGCTTCTCAACCTTAGATCTGTGCCTTTTGGTAAACACTGGCTGGTCCTTTTGAAATAATAACAGGATGGCCTATGTGATTAGATGAGGGAATTATGAACCAACCTCACTCCAAGGAGATATATTACATTACAGTATTGTCAAAGTCTTATTAAAACACTTAAGGAAAATGAAAAATTAGTAGCTAACTTCTTTCACAGTGAGATCCTGGGAGATGAAAACCTTAAGGATCATGGATTACAACCTGCAGATTTTGTTTATTGGAAAAGATATAAAAGATTCATGGCAGCCACATTAAAAAGGACCTTACCAGGTATTATTAACTAATCCATGTGCTGCCAAAGTAGAAGGCACAGATTCGGGGATTCACATCTCTCATTTTAAAAAGCCCTCTCTAAAAGGGAACCCTCCTGGGGACTTCCCTGGTGGTCCAGTGGTAAAGAATCCACCTTCCAGTGGAGGGGACGAGGGTTCGATCTCTGGTTGGGGAACTAAGATCCTGCATGCCTCAGGGCAACTAAACCTGCGCGCCGCAAGTACAGAGCCCTCATGCCCTGAAGCCCATGCGCCACAACTAGAGAGAGAGGGGAAAAAAAAAACCCCACAAAAACCCAACACACCCCAACTAGAGAGAAGCCTGTGTGCCAAAACGAAGATCCCACTTGTCGCAACTAAGACTTGACACAGCCAAAAAATATATTTATATATAATAATAATAATAATAATAATAATAATAATAATAATAATAATAAAGGGAACCCTCCTACACTGTTGGTGGGAATGTAAATTGGTGCAGCCACTATAGAAAACAGTATGAAGGTTCCTTAAAATCCTGAAAACAGAGTTGTCATATGATCCAGCAATTCCACTCCTGGGTATATATGCGGACAAAATTCTATTTCAAAAAGACACATGCACCCCTATGTTCATAGCAGCACTATTTACAATAGCCAAGACATGAAAGCAACCTGAATATCCATGGACAGATGAATGGATAAAGCACATGTGGTACATATATATATATGTACACTGGAGTGTTACTCAGCCATAAGAAATGAAATAATGCCATTCGCAGCAACATGGATGGACCTAGAGATTTTCATATTAAGTGAAGTAAGTCAGAAAGAGAAAGACAAATATCATACGATATCACTTATATGTGGAATCTAAAATATGACAAATGTGAACTTATTTACAAAACAGAAGCAGACTCACAGGCATAGAGAAAAGACTCGTGGTTGCCAAGGGGGAGGGGGAGGGGGGAGGGATGGATTGGGAGTTTGGGGTTAGCAGATGCAAACAATTATATCTAGGATGAATAAGCAACAAGGTCCTACTGTGTAGCTCAGGGAACTGTATTTGATATCCTGTAATAAACCATAATGGAAAAGAGTATGAAAAAAATATATATGTATAACTGAATCACTTTGCTGTACACCAGAAACTAAAACAACATTGTAAATCAACTATACTTCAATTAAAAAAAAAACGAATTTTGTACTTACACACACACACAAAACCCCTCTTCACCTGAATGGACTTTGTCCCCTATTTCTGACACCTGGCTTCAACTAACTAATATCAAATGACACCCTCACTAGGATGAGAAGAAGATGACAACAGTGGTAGACAGCTGACCCAAGAATCTGGGCCAGACCTGTAAGACCCATCCTACTAGTTTAATTGAACTGTTTACCAAATGTTTGTCTCCCTATCAAAATTGAAAGTTATTGTTTTACTTCTAGCTATACATTTGCCCCAGTATTCATGATGGAAAGAAAATTCTTTTGTAAAGTTGTCATAAAGTATAGCTACTGGGATAATCCCCTCATAATATCTATCACTGACTTTTCAGATGTTCCTAATGTTACCACTCACCCAGACCAACTTCCCTCTAACCTAATCTTTCAGGTTCAGATTCCTCAACATATTAATATGTCCATCCATTCTCTGCTACTATCCTCTGTTCTTAGAGACTGGACACAATTTACCTCAGGATGCCCTCATTCTGTTCCTTATTTAATTGAAAAATGTCTTAAAAAAAAAAAGAAAAATGTCTCAAAGAGAAAAATGTGAGTAAATTGTGCCAGCAATGCCCTTATATCAAATACTTAGTTGACTTTTGGAAAGCCTACAAGAGAAGTGATCCATAGTTTAAAATTGTTTTGACAAAACTCCCAATTCATGAGGCTATCAATGATAGCACTCTGGGAGGGATCACTTGTGCTCCCCCAGGTTTTGTCTTCATAGGTGGTATTGGAACTGACCTACCTTCCCAAGGATGGGTTCATAAATGTCTTAATAGCTGACAAATAGAAGGTTTATGTTTATTAGGACATTATGTTACTTCATTGTCTACACATCAGGAAATAGATGAATCTCCTTTCTCTCTTCATTACAGAAGCAAGAGATCCATGTTAGCAAGATACCAAGATATCTGGTGGCACAATCCTTTGGTTCCTAATGCAGGAATATATGTAAACAAAGAGATGATTAGAAATCTATCAGCTACCATTCATCAAATAGCTGAAGAGACTGCAAAAAACACTGCAGCACAACAGACATCCCTAAATTCCTTAGCCAAAGTTGTGTTAGATAACAGGGTTGCCTTAGATGTTCTACTGGCTAAACAAGGAGGTGTTTCTGCTATTGCTCATACTACTGGTTGTAATTATATCAATACCACTGGAGAAGTTGAGATGTGCCTAGAAATAACTTCCCCAAAGGCAAGGTGGTTACAAGATGTAAGAAAAACTGACCCTTTAAGTGACCTGTTTAATTGGCACCCTTCAGGAATAAGCTATTTTTTCACTCTGCTTTACAAATGATTATTATTTTCATAATATATGTTATCATTCTTTTCCTAACTATCAGCTACTCATGACATGTATCACTGCTTGCTTTAAGTCTATTGCTAAAGGCACATGTAGGGACTTCCCTGGTGGTTCAGTGGTTAAGACTTCACCTTCCAGTGCAGGGGGTGTTGGTTTGATCCCTGGTCGGGGAGCTGAGATCCCATGTGCCTCATGGCCAAAAAACCAAAATATAAAACAGAAGCAATATTGTAACAAATTCAATAAAGACTTTTAAAAGTCTTTTTTGGTCCACATCAAAAAAATCTTTAAAAAAATAAAAGCACATGTACTATGTTTGTGTGACAATTCGATATGGTTGATAATATGTATAGCTTATATAAAATTCTTCCCGTGTCAATATATGGCTCTGGGTTTATCCATTACACTCAATTACCCCCCAGTGACGGTAACTAGGCATCTCCATTCCTGTAAAAAAATAAATAAATAAAAATAAAGGAAAGAGGTAGACCTAGGACTAAGGGACATGATAGACCCAGGGCAGGCAGCAACCACCCTGGCATTGAGGGACAAATATTTTGATCATCAGTGCTTTCTATTGAAAGATTTACAATCAAAATGGGAGAAATGATAAAAGAGAATTTTACATTTTGAGGTACGGGGAAGTCATTCTGGCTTATACACGAGTTAACTTCAATTTTATGCTGACTAGAACAGCCTGTTTGTGGCCTATCAAACATACTTCTACATCTACTTTAGTTATTAAAGAAAAGGGTGCATTGACCAGAAGTAAAGAACGTCCATGTTAAGAATAAAGATTAACTGCCTCCCTTTCTGGAACACCAGTGCTTGTACCCTTTCAGTGATAAGACTCCCTCCCCAGGTGCCAAGGCCATACTGACTCACTGGGTATGTGCTGATCTGTTTTTTTGAAACCTTGAAGGAAGATATCTTTGACTTGTTTGATGTTATTTGTTCTGACAACACATAAAACTATGCTGAAAACCATGCTTCTCTGGAGCAGTTTCTCAGAGTAATCTGGGAAACTGGCTTCTGGGCTATAGTCCTCAGTTTGGCTCAAATAAACCTCTTTTTTAATACCTATTATAGGTTGCTTATTGATTATTTTCATTGACAGTAGGAAGAAGGAAGGAAGGAAGAAAGGAAGGACACACTTATCTTTAGGTCCCTGTCTTTCCCAAAAGTTCTGCGAGGCTATGAATGATGCCTATCTTATGCCACTGATTTTCATCAGGCAACCACTGTGCCTCCTGCCCAAGGCTGATTCAGACCTGAGAGATGCAGATGGGCTTCTGGAGGTGCTGTATCTGCTCGTACACTTGTTTTGTGTGTGAACTGACACCTAAGAACTTGGGAGATTTCACCTAAAAATCCAGATTTCTGGTTGTTTGGAAAGTTGGAAGCCCTGGCATGCTGGAACATATTCCCATGTGGCAGCTCTTCCAGGAACAAAGTCTCTGTCATTCAGAGCCTAAGATGGGGTGTGAGTGTTCATGGATGAGAGCCACTGTCCCCTCCCCCATCCAGGTGTGCATGTGCACCTATACCTGTCCTGTTACTCCCATTGCCTGCCTCACCTCTGTTGGTCTTCACTCATCTATTCATTTATTCACCCACTCAACCAATATATATCAAATGCCCTCTATGTGCCAGCTCTAGGGAATTTAAACATTTAAGACATTGCAGTAGTTTCCTAGGGCTGCTGTAACAAAGTATCACAAACTGCTTGGCTTAAACAACAGAGGTTTAATCTCTCATAGTTCTGGAGGCCAGAGGTGTTGGCAGGGCCATGCCCTCTCTCCTAGCTTCTGGTAGTGGCCAGCAGTCCTTGGCATTCCTTGGCTGGCAGCTGCATCACTCCAGTCTCTGCCTCCATCATGTGACCTTCTTCCCTCTGAGTGTCTCTGTATTCACATGGTATTTCCTCTCTATGTGTGCCTGTCTCTGTGTCTCCTCTCTTCTTAGGACAGCAGATGTAACGGATTAAGGGCCCACCCTACTCCTCAATTCAGTATGAACTCATCTTAACTATTACATCTGAAAAGCAGTAGCTCCAAATAAAGCCTCATTCACCTTGTTCAGGGTTAGGACTTCAACATCTCTTTTGGGGGGATGCAATTCAACTCACAACAGACATTAAAAGAAAAACCTCAAACAACCCAAAATTTACAACATGGCCCTTGCTCATCATCCACTTGGGGAGACAAGACTCCTAAAATGTCAGCAAAGCACCCCAGTGACAATTTAACCTTCCTGGAGCATGTACAGTGAGACGGCTCCGTGGTCTCAGTGTTTCAGACACACTGATGCATCTAATCCTCAGACAGTCCTCCAAGGTAGATTGTGTTGTGACTCTACACTGTAGATGAGGAAATTGAGGCACAGAGAGGTTACACTGTGTGGTCAAGGTCACCAAGGGAGCAGAGCTCATGCGTGGAAACAGAACAACGAGTTCCAGTGGGCGGGTGAAGCTCAGCAAGCTACTTTCCCTTCCCCATCAGGCTTTTCCCCTTGTGATACGGACATCAGACAGTTTGAAGCTAGACTTTATCTCAGCCACCATCATGAAACTTAGTACTTATCTCATTTACAGTCCCCCTGTGAGGTGAAGCAGGCTGCCCTGCTGCTCTGTGGACTTCCCAGGGCAATTGCAGGGGCTGTGTGTATGACGTATAAAAGGTCTGATTATTTTCTTGACCCAGAGAGTGATGTTTCTACACTTATATTTAAACAAGATTTAGTCCATATTTAGTGTCAATTTCCTGTGTCTCTGTTGCATTCTCTCGTAGATGGAAGAATCATTCAGAAACCATAACAGTATGCTCTAAATAACCTTTATTTTGTGGTACTGATCTATCTAAGTACATATAGTTAGTACCGGATGGGACTTTTGCAGTGCAGAGTTCTGAACGAAAGAATTGATTCATTTTGAGTTTCCTTAAATTAGGTGAGAGATTTTTTCCTTGGGTGATCAACTCCCACATTCAATATTCCCAGCATGACATTTTGTACTGTTATACTTGGTAAGTAGGCTTAGCTATTCTGAGCTTTATGTGCAAGGAGCCTGTGCTCAGAGTTCCTTTTTTAGTTTAGCTCATAAAGGCTGCTTGTATGTTTGGGTGTTTCATGCAGAAAGAAGTCTTTCAGGCTAGGTCTTTACATTCCATACCCTCTTGCTAGGTATTTACAAAGTTCATGGCTATTTTTAACACACACTTTTGCTACCTTAAAACCACAGTCAGAATTTAAAGCCATGACTGGCCTATTTCACTTAACATAATGTCTTCAAGTTTCATCCAACATGCTGAGTGAAATAAGCCGGTCATAAAAGGACAAATACTGCATAAGTCCACTTACATTAGGTCCCTAGAGTAGGCGGATTCATGGAGACAGAAAGTAGAAGGGTGGTTGCCAGGGGCTGAAGGGAAGGAGTAGTAGAGAGTTAGTGTCTAATAAGGGACAGAATCCATTGCAGCACTATTTACAATAGCCAGGACACGGAAGCAACCTAAGTGTCCATCAACAGATGAATAGATAAAGAAGATGTGGCACATATAGACAATGGAATATTACTCAGTCATAAAAAGAAACGAAACTGAGTTATTTGTAGTGAGGTGGATGGACCTAGAGTCTGTCATACAGCGTGAAGTAAGTCAGAAGGAGAAAAACAAATACCGTATGCTAACACATATACATGGAATCTAAAAACAAAAATGGTTCTGATAAACCTAGGGGAAGGACAGGAAAAAAGACACAGACGTAGAGGATGGACTTGAGGACACAGGGAGGGGGAAGGGTAAGCTGGGATGAGGTGAGAGTGTAACATTGACATATATACACCACCAAATGTAAAATAGATAGCTAGTGGGAAGCAGCAGCATAGCACAGGGAGATCAGCTCCCATAGCACAGGGAGATCAGCTCGGTGCTTTGCAACCACCTAGAGGGAGGCGATAAGGAGGGTGGGAGGGAGATGCAAGAGGGTGGTGATATGGGGATATACGTATGCATATAGCTGGTTCATTTTGTTATACAGCAGAAACTAACACAACACTGTAAAGCAGTTATACTCCAATAAAGATGTTAAAAATAAATAAATAAATAAAAGGGACAGAATTTCAGTTTGGGAAGATGAAAAAGTCCTGGAGATGGATGATGGTGATGGCTACACACAATGTATATTACTTAATACCACTGAATGATACACTTAAAAATGGATAAAATGGTACCTTTTATGTTATGTATGTTTTACCACAAGAAGAAAAAAACCCTACAGTAACCTAAGCCACTCTAAATATATATAATAAACATCTAACATATCTAAATATATACAAAATATTTAAAAACTCCCATTCCTGCAACTAAATATGACATACATTGTAAATATTACTAACAATCACACGTAGAGCTTTATAGAGTTTGTTTACTGTTTTGTGTTTTTCTACATTTTTTAAGTTAAAAACTTCCTTGGCAAATACAAATAATTTTAGCTCTCTGACTTACTGACTCTTTGACTTAGTGCAAGTCTTTTTAGCATTTCGTGCTGTTATTATCCTGTAAACTAGGAGTGTTAAGTCTACAGGGCTACCAAGGGGAGATGAAGATTTAAAGACATGAAATTTACTCTGCAACACAAGTAGAAACCAAAGTAAACTGAGATCACCCCTCAGTAGGGTTTAAGGTGTAATGGAATCAAGTGTAATTCTGGAAATTTCTTAGTCCCATAGAGCAAGAGTTGTAAACCTAAATCTTTCAAGGGCTTGGCAGGTGATAGCATAGTGTGAAGCAGGCAATAAGGAATGGCAGGGACTGTGGCAAACTGGAGATCTCTTGTATAAAGGCATTCACACTCAATTAAAAAAACAAAACAGGGGCTTCCCTGGTGGTGCAGTGGTTAAGAATTCGCCTGCTGGGGGCTTCCCTGGTGGCACAGTGGTTAAGAATCCGCCTGCCAATGCAGGGGACAAGGGTTCAAGCCCTGGTATGGGAAGATCCCACATGCTGCAGAGCAACTAAGCCCGTGTGCCACAACTACTGAGCCTGCACTCTAGAGCCCGTGAGCCACAACTACTGAGCCCGTGTGCCACAACTACTGAAGCCCACACGCCTAGAGCCCGTGCTCCGCATCAAGAGAAGCCACCGCAACGAGAAGCCCACACACCTCAACGAAGAGCAGCCCCCGCTCGCCGCAACTAGAGAAAGCCCACATGTAGCAACAAAGACCCAACGCAGCCAAAAATAAATAAATTAAATAAATTAAATAAATAAATAAATTTAAAAAAAAAGAAAAAAAAAGAATCCACCTGCCAATGCAGGGGACACCGGTTTGATCCCTGGTCCGGGAATATCCCACATGCTGCAAAGCAACTAAGCCCGTGCGCCACAACTACTGAGCCCACGTGCTGCAACTACTGAGTCCACGCGCCTAGAGCCCATGCTCCGCAACAAGAGAAGCCACCTCAATGAGAAGCTCGTGCACCGCAACAAAGAGTAGCTTCCGCTCGTGCTGCAACTAGAGAAAGCCCGCACACAGCAACGAAGACCCAATGCAGCCAAAAATAAATTAATAAATAAATTAATTAAAAGATTATTTAAAAAAACAAAAACAAAAGAAAACAAAACAGGACCAAAAACTTCATGCAGACCAAACAAAACATGAAGGGGTTGTGTCTAGCCTGTGGGCCACCAGTTTGCAATTTCTGCTTTGGAGTGAGAGACTCTTTAGATCTGGGAGAACATGGGAGGCCTTTTGGTCCCAACACTTAATTTTTCAGAAGAGGAAATCATGACTGAAGATATGGATTGTTTTAGAAAGAACTGCTCCAGAATCTACTTCTTAGATAATCATTTCAGGCTTCTTCCTCACTGCTGGCTAGAAACTTTTTTTTTTTCCAGATAATATGTCATTCCAAGTTTGAATTCAAATCTTTATTTTAACATGGGTAAATTTTTTTAATTTCATCTTACTGCCCAGATCAAGTCAGCCCCTAGTATTTTTCTATCTTAATAACAGCTACCACTTCCCACCAAAATCCAACGCTCAAGGGTCGGCAGAAATTTTGATGTGCTTTCTATATGCCTACTAGCTTTTCAAAATTGCAATTATTTGTATTCAGTTCTTTGGATTAAAATGCCAAAGGAGTTCATTGGTGGACATTTTCATGTCTCTGATTCTGCTGGCCTTCTGTGAGATTTAACATGTCTTGAGAAAGATAGATTTTTCTCTGGCTCTCAGGTTATTAACATCTGCTGTGAGAATTTAGATTATTTTTAGAAAACTCTGAACCAGGGGCATGAGCTGGCAGACCTAGAATGAATATGGTCCCTGCACATGTGCCTTGTTTGGCTACCATTTCTTGGGAGGAGGGGAATGAAATGCCTTAAGTCATCGTGTGCTCTGGGAAGTCTGGCATGCTCCCCACTCTCCCAATAAGGACTCTTTCACACATGCACTGCCCCTCCCTGGCCCCTGAAGGCAGGTGAGGCTGTGATCTGTCTCACTCAAGGGAGATCACAGTGCAGTGCTATCAAACTGAGATTCTCCAGGAGAAGTGTTCAGAGGTCAAGAGTGTCATCTGACCTTGCCTGGACAGCCTCACGTGTGGTCATTGGATTTGGCCCGTTGGACAGGGTACAGATCCATTTACCTGCTCTGCCTCTGGCCATGTTCAGGAGTGTCATGTGGCCTTCAGCCAGAACATTGGAAGCCGCGCTCTCATGGAAGGGGTGAGCCCTGAGGAGCTGCAAAGGAGACCCCCTATTTAGGAATGGAATTTAAAACCATTCCGGTCCAGTGCAGCCCAGGCAGCATTTATGGAAACATGCCCGTGGTCAGGCCCTGTGGGGTCCATCGACATGAATAATCTTCATAAAACAGTGGCCCACATCTATTCAGCTCCTGCAGGTTCTGAGCAAGGTTCTTTTCGAGGGTTAGAAGTCAGAATCCACAGCACTAACAGAGCTTTGGCTGCGAGGGGAACTCCAGGGACCAACTCGTCCCAATTTGCTCAGGACTTTCCCAGTTTTCCCACTGAAAGTCCCTCATCCTGGGAACCCTCTCAGTCCCAGGCAACCTCAACAGTTAGTCACCCTGGGGAGGGGCACACATTTTATCTAAATTACTTGGTATAACATAAAGTGGAATGAAAAAAAGTGGGCCAAAAGAACGATCAAGTTCACGAGGACATGTTGGTCACACTGCAGGTGGTGGCCAGGAGTAAAAGCAATGTGAAGGGGCGAGAAGGGCGTTTGTTTAAATGTTTACTTTTTATCTTTTAGATCCGTTTTAGACTCACGGTAAATTGAGCAGAAAGTACAGAGAATTCCCCTATGCCCCTCCCACACACAAGCCTCCCCCCTCCGCCTCCCCCCCCACCCCGTGCTCACCCCCACCAAGTGGGACATTTGTTCCAGTCGGTGAAACTCCACTGACACATCATTAGCACCCAAAGTCCATAGTTTACTTTGGGGTTAACTCTTGGTGGACATTCTACGCACAAGAGCATCTCAAAGAAAATGAAAGGAAGTAGAATAGATCACTCGTTTCATTACACGCACACATGCATGTGCCGCGCTGTCAAGTAAGCCTCTTCCCTAACTGGGTCGTGGTGACAGACGGTCGAGATACTCTGCTTGGAGTTGAAGGGCCAAGGGCACACGAGGCTAGGGAGAACCTGGAAGGGCTCTCTGGGGTAGGGAGGACATCCGCGAGAAGCAGGGACTGAAGAGACAGCCAGGAACCCGGAGGGAGGACGGCAGGACGGGTGGGCGGGTGGAGGGCGGGGCGTCACGGGGCCTCGGAAGGCTGGGAGGGTTTGGGTTCGACCCCTGCTCTGCGGCTCACTGATGTGGGTCCCCAGCGCACACGGAACCCCTCGGGCCTCTGCTTCTCAGCAGTGAGAAGAGGGTCGTCATGGTGCCCCCCGCGTGGGCTGGGTTAGGAGTCAGGTGGCGCAGTGCCTGCAGCGTGGGCGGTAACACACCCACTGTTACGGTCAGGCTTCCTTAAGGAAGATTTGCGGGGCGGCCACCCCAGAACCGCTGGGGGAAGGCAGAGACGGCGTCCGACCACGTGGCTGGCGCGTGTGCGGTGCAGGTGGGGATGCCGAGGGCCCAAAGGACTGTCCTGGAGGCCATTTTCTCATGTTCTGCTTCAAGGGGCAGAGTCCTCGGTATCACTGTGTTCATTGTGTTGACTTGTTTGTGGCATGGAGGTTTGACCTCGCGGCAGGGGAGGGGTGGGCACTGTAAACTTTTGGGGCTCCATGGAGACTCCTGCAGGGCCCCGGGCCTCCCACTAAGGAACTCCTGGCTCTTTCTCTTGCCCAGCTGGAATTCCCCAGGGTGGTCCCAGCACAGGTCAGGATGCCTTCAGGAGTCAGGCTCCGCCCTTGGCCACTTTCTCTTTCAAACAAAGTGACCTCGTGATGTCGCTTCCTGGCCGGTCGAGCTTGGTCACCTCGGATGGAGCCTGTGCTCCTGAATTCAGGGTCCTGGCTGCCCCTGGACTGGCCTGGGTAGCACATCTTCTTCCAGTGACACCACGTGCTTTCTCTCTGCCCTGACGCCCCCTCTTGCTCTTGCCATGCCCCTCCTGGAGAACACCCGCGTCCCCCCCTCCCCCTTGATGAGCCCTAGTTTTGGGGCCTGTTTATAGACTGTTATGGCCTGTTTAGGGAGCCCCACATCTGCCTGGTAGCTTCCTGCTGTTCTTTTGGGAAACACCATTGGCAATGACCCTCCCAGCCTGAACAACAAAATTTGCTGCTTTGAGAGACCTAGACTTTGAAACAGAAAGATCTGTTTATCATGCTTCATCCTCCCAAGGGCTAGCAGGGGACCAAGGAAAGCACAGCTCCATCTGTGGCCTCAGCACGTCCTTCTGACCCTCTTTTGGATACTGTGCTGCTCTCCAGCCAGACTCTTGGTGACGGGATGCTACAGTTGACGTCTGCGCTGCTGTGGCACCCCGAGCAGTGTCCTGCCGCATCGGCTACTGAGTGCTGAGTATCAGGGTCAGTGATGAGACCCCATCGCTTTAGGGAATGGCACGTGGTAACACTTCCTACTCACACAGCTGCGAAAAAGTCATCCCCAGCTGCCTTTCCCCTCAGGAAAGCGTCAGGCAGGGGCAACGGGCCAAGACGGCGTCTGACGCTAATTTTCAAGGATATCCTCTAGTGGCTTTGGCTTCCCATTAATCCTGCAACACGTCTTGAGTGCCTCCCCCGTGCATGCGGTGCCAGACCCCGTGCCTCCAAGAAAACCGACTATCTATGTATGATGCGACGTGACAACTGGTAAATCATGAATACCTTGCCTTCAGAGAAGCAATGTGCATTGTGGGCTAGGGCGGGCAGGAAGGGAGTGCCAGCAGCGGAGGGAGAAGGAGGGGTGTTGGCATCTGTCTCAGAGTGCGGAAGAGCAGGAACAAATGTGCGGAGGTGGAGGTGTGAAAGCAGAGACTGCATTTAGAGAACATGTGAGTAGCCCCGGCCAGCAGCAGGCATGTCTTAGAGTGTGTTGGGAAGGAAGGTGCGGCCACTTGCTTGTGGGGTGCCCACTGGCTAAGAGAGACGTGTGTGCTGTGTTGTAGCCACTGCTTTTGATTAAGTAATTGATATTTATCGGCCACCTCCTAAGTGCAGGCCGTGTGCTAGGCCCCCGGGATACAGTGATGACCTAGACGGCTGCGGTCCTTGCTCTCGGGGTATGGGCAGATTAGCACATGGACGGATGTAAACAAGAGGCCAGTGTGAGCCTGATGAGTCAGCGAAAAGGGGAGTCCAGAGCACTGGCTTGGGAAGCAGTTACACGAAGCCGCAAATTCTGAGCAGGAAAGGGCCAGATGAACAGAGTGGGGGACTTTCCAGGCAGAAGGAACAGCTGGTGTAAAGGCTCAGAATGAAGGAGGACACGGGCCCCTGGGAGAGGAAGAAGTGGTGTGTCACCCCTGAAGTGTGACTGCAGGTGTGCGCCTGAAACCAGTGGAGGGGAGGGCTCTTGAAGGCTCCAAGCAGAGCGGTGGCCCAGGGGAGCAGTGTCCCAGGCAGGTTACGCCCTTCCCGGGCATGTGGAGGGGGCCACAGCAGTGACAAGAGGAAACAGGCCTTAGTCAGGGTGTGGCAGGGGAGCAGGAGGGTGGACACGGGGAAGGCACGGGGTGTGGGGTGACCATTCCCCCAGCGTCTGGCTCTGGGAAATCCCAGCAAACCGGCTGCTGTCCCCACCCCCAGGACCTGTGGTCTGTGAGGGACTCTGAAGCCACCCTGGACCTTGTGTAGGGCAGGCAGAAGACAGGCAGGTACATGGCAGCCCATGACAGGTTTTTTTTTTGTTTGTTTTGTTTTTTATAAATTTATGTATTTATTTATTTATTTTTGGTTGTGTTGGGTCTTCGTTTCTGTGCGAGGGCTTTCTCTAGTTGCGGCGAGCAGGGGCCACTCTTCATTGTGGTGCGCGGGCCTCTCACTGTCGCGGCCCCTCTTGCTGCGGAGCACAGGCTCCAGATGCACAGGCTCAGTAGTTGTGGCTCACGGGCCCAGCTGCTCCACGGCATGTGGGATCTTCCCAGACCAGGGCTCGAACCCCTGTCCCCTGCATTGGCAGGCAGACTCTCAACCACTGCGCCACCAGGGAAGCCCGACAGGTTTTTATAAAGGGTCCCTGTGTGCATTCTTTCTTTACAGGTTGCTAAACTCTCTTTCTATATACGTTGTCCATTGGGGTCCAGATCTTTTAACTCCTTGCTGCTTTTTTGTCAGTATCTGAAGGACCAGTATTTGAAGGATGTGTTGAAATCTCTCCCTAAGATTTTGGCTCCGTCTGTTTCTCTCTGAAGTTCTCCCAACCTTCACTTCAGAGATCTTGAGGCTGTGCTATCAGGTACACACTTGTTTAAAATCACAGTACTGTCTTGGTGATTTGAAACTTTTTTCCATTATTTAATGATCATCTCTATTCCTAGTAGAACTTCATCTTGAAGTCTGTTTCGTGTGATATTAACACATGCTCTTTGGTTAGCATTTGCCTGATGTGTTGATCTCCACCTTTCATCTTCAGTCTTTGTGTGCCCTTAGGTTTTATGTGTCTTTGGCAAGCAGCATTTATCTTGATTTTTTTAAAGACCAGTGTGTCAGTGCCTGTCCTTTTTTTTTTTTTTAACATTTGGTCATTTATTTATTTATTTGGCTGCTGGGTCTTTGTTGCAGCACGCGGATCTTCATTGCGGCGTGCGGGATCTTTGCTGTGGTTTGCAGGCTTCTCTCTAGTTGTGGCGCACAGGTTTTCTCTTCTCTAGTTGTGACCGGGGCTCCGGAGTACGTGGGCTCTGTAGCTGCCGTACGTGGGGTCTCTAGTTGAGGCGCACGAGCTCAGTAGTTGTGGCGCACGGGCTCAGTTGCCCCGTGGCATGTGGGATCTTAGTTTCCCCACCAGGGATCTAACCCACCTCTCCTATTTTCGAAGGCGGATTCTTTACCACTGGACCACCAGGGAAGTCCCTGTGCCGTCCTTCTGATTGATAGGTTTAGTCCATTTTTTATTACTGTAATTATTGATATATTGGGACCAGTTTCTACCATTTTAATCAGTTTGTCCCACTTTTTCTGTATTCTTTTTTTTTTAAATATTTATTTATGTATTTATTTATTTTGGCTGTGCTGGGTCTTAGTTGCGGCATGCGAGATCTTTGTTGCCACATGCGAACTCTCGGATGCGGCAGGCGGGATCTAGTTCCCCGACCGGGGATCTAACCTAGACCCTCTGCATTGGGAGCGTGGAGTCTCACCCACTGGACCACCAGGGAAGTCCCTTTCTGTATTCTTTTTAGTCCTTTCGGTTTTTTGGAATTGATGTCTGTGTGCTGCCCTAAACAGATAAGGACAGACCAGCTACTCACATCCTTCACATCCTTCGGTCTACCCAAAGCCTTGATTCCTCTCAAATTCATCACGATTGCCTTTTACTTTTGCATTGCTATAGGTATATATTTTCCCATATTTATTGAAATAGTCTTGGCTATTTGTTCTTTGTGCTCTAGGCATGCAGGCTTCAGTAGTTGTGGCACACAGGCTCAGTAGTTGTGGCTCGTGGGTTCTAGAGCGCAGGCTCAGTAGTTGTGGCGCACAGGCTTAGTTGCTCTGCGGCATGTGGGATCTTCCCGGACCAGGTCTCGAACCCGTGTCCCCTGCATTGGTAGGCGGATTCTTAACCACTGTGCCACCAGGGAAGTCTTTGGGTATGGGCCTTTGACCCTCTCTGAGTCTTCAATGTCAGGTCTTTTATTTATTTTTCTAAATAATTTATCTCCCTTGTTCTTTCAGATATTTATCTCTGTCTCCTTTTGGATCTCCTCTATTCCAGTGTCAGCAATTCTGTACATACTCACCATTTCTCTTCCTATTCCTCCTTCCTCCTAGGAAATTTCCTCCATCTGATCTTACCATCTGCTGATTTGCTCCTCATCTGTACCTGGTCTGCTCTTCATTCCATTAATTTTGTTCTTAATTTCAACTCTGTTTTTCATACCTAATCTCTCTGCTTGGCTCTTTAAAAAAATGTTTTCCAATTATTATTTTGCATTGCTAATGTCTCTCTTTATCTCGTTTGCTAAGTGTAGTAACTAATTTCAAACTCTCGATCCATCTTTCCTAATCTGTTTTTGGTAGAATCTGTAACACAGGCTGTGGGTTTCCTTTAGAAAAGTCATGTTCTTCAAGTGTCTGGATATCTTGCTCTTTTTTTGAAATTTTAAGAAGATGTTCTTGTTTTTTTTCATGGAAATAATTCAAAATTGTACAAAACATTTCTTGGTCTTGTTCTGTAGAAAATCCCAACCGAATTTGCAAAGTGTTACTTCTACTCAGGGTCCTGTTCTCCAACTTTGTCTGCCGTCGGACACAGTCTCTGTCAGTTTCTTGAGTTCCTCAACTCCAACTACTTAGACTCCTGGATATCTTGTTCTTTGGGCTCAGTTTTCCCTGGGGGGTATCAGATGCTCTGCCAGGCTTCCCATAAAGGGGGGAGGTCAGTGGGCTTGGCGGGTGGGTGGATGAACCCCGGATGGAGAGCCCCGGGCATGAGAAACCCTGGAACAACTCGGTGGGTCAGGGTGTGCAGCAGACAGGCCTAAGACTGTAATTCCCAGCCCTGGGTCTTTTGTGGGGGAGGTGCGGGTGGAGTGGGGGTGACGGTGGGGAGGCTGCAGAAGGACCGCTGGGAGTTGGTTCTTCCCCCTCAGTTTTTCTTAGTGTATCTCATACTCAGGGCTCCTGCTGGCCCTGATTTCGCTCTTGAGGCTCCCGGAGTGGCTATGAGAGTGAGGCCAGCCAGGCCCTGGCAGCCTCCAGGCAATGCAGGGAGAAGCAGGCACAAAATTCCCTCCGCTCCTGTTCCATTTTATTCTCCAGTGGTCCTGTGCCTTGTGCCTGAGGCCAAGGTCACCACCCACCTGGTCAAAAGAGCATCCAGTACTTTCTACCAGCTCACTAATTCTCTTCCTCTACGTCTGATACTCTGCAAGTGTGACCAGCAGAACGGGCCTCACTGGGGAGTGTTTTAAGATTACAGAATTTCAGCCCTCACCTTGGACCTGTGGAATCAGAGTCTGCATCCTTTTAAAAGCAGCTTTCTTGAGGTGTAACTGACATACAATAAACTGTACATATATAAAGTGTACAATTTGATAAGTTTTGACATATCCTATGTCTGTGAAACCATCACCATGATCAAGATAGTGAAAAGCTTCATTATTCCTAAAGTCTGGTTTCTGTCACTAAAGATTAGTTTGTATTTTCCAGGGTTTTTTTTTTTTTTTTAATAGATCTTTATTGGAGTATAATTGCCTCACAATACTGTGTTAGTTTCTGTTGCACAACAAAGCGAATCTGCCATGTGCATACACGTCCCCATATCGCCTCCCTCTTGAGCCTCCCTCCCATCGTCCCTATCCCACCCCTCTAGGTCATCGCAGAGCACTGAGCCGATCTCCCTGTGCTATGCGGCTGCTTCCCATCAGCCAACTATTTTACATTCGGTAGTGTATGTATGTCGATGCTACTCTTACTTCGTCCCAGCTTCCCCCTCTCACCCCATGTCCTCAAGTCCATTCTCTATGTCTACCTCTTTATCCCTGCCCTGCAACTAGGTTCATCAGTACCATCTTTTTTTTTTTTTTTTTAGGTTCCATATATATGCGTTAGCATATGGTATTTGTTTTTCTCTTTCTGATTTACTTCACTCTGTGTGACAGACTCTAGGTCCATCCACCTCACTACAATTTCCAGGGTTTTGTCTGGCTTCTTTCACTGGGAATAATTACTTTGAGATTCATTCGTGTTGTGTGTATCCATGGTTCATTCCTTTGATTGCTGAGCTGCATTCCATTGCGTGGATATACCACAGTTTATCCATTCAGCCATTGATTGACATTTGGGTTGTTTACAGTTTTTGGCTATTACACATAAAGCTGCTATGAATCTTAGTGTACAAATCTTTGTATGGACATGTATTTCCTTTTCTCCTGGGTAATTAACTAGGAGTGGAGTGTCTGGATTGTATGGTAGGTGTATGTTTGACTGTTAAAGAATTCACAAGATGTTTTCCAAGGTGGTTGAACCATTTTACATTCTCATGAGCAACGTATGAGAGTTCCAGTTCCTCCACATCCTTGTCAACACTTGGGTTTTTTACCTAATTAAGTCATATGGACCCTGCTCGGGCCCTAGCCCAGCCAAGGCCCTCTGTCTTGGTGGGAAAAGTCTCTTTTTCCATTTGGGTTTGCATAGCTAAATAATGAAATCCAAGTTGAGACTGATGCAGCACAAGCTTTATTCAGTGGCCAAAGAATGGAGAAGCAGGAACTTAGTTCACAGATCAAGTTCTCGCCCACCTGGTCAGAGGGATTTGATTTTAAAGAGTAAAGACAAAGGGAGGAGTAGTGAGGCTAATGGTGGGGAGGCATATGCATTAGTCTACGGGGAAAGGGCAGGGCTTTCTGAGGGAGTGGGGGACCACTGTCTTTTTTTTTTTTTTTTTTTTAATTAATTAATTTATTTATTTTTGCTGTGTTGGGTCTTCGTTTCTGTGCGAGGGCTTTCTCTAGTTGCGGCAAGCGGGGGCCACTCTTCATCACGGTGCGCGGGCCTCTCACTATCGCGGCCTCTCTTGTTGCGGAGCACAGGCTCCAGACGCGCAGGCTCAGTAGTTGTGGCTCAGGGGCCCAGCTGCTCCGCGGCATGTGGGATCTTCCCAGACCAAGGCTAGAACCCATGTCCCCTGCATTAGCAGGCAGATTCTCAACCACTGCGCCACCAGGGAAGCCCCCACCACTGTCTTTTTATCCTTTTTTCGTCCTTAATATCCTGTCAAGACTGCCGATAGGTGTGTCATTTAATATGCTAATGTAGTAAAATCAGCATATAATGAGACTGAGGGTCTGTTGGAGGTCAGAGTCATCACATCTTAGTCCCAGCTGGTTCCATCTGGTTTTTGTTTGTCTCCCCCTATAGTTTCCTTTCTTATCTCTAGACCTTGTGACTTAAAGGTTTGCGTTAACTCCTGCTAAAGGTGGGGGTTTGTGGGTTTTGAGCAAGGACCTGGAGCATATCTGACAACAAACTCCCCCCTTTCCTTGTTACTGCTCCTCATTCTTTTTTTTTTTTTAGTATTTATTTATTTGGCTGTGACGGGTCTTAGTTGTGGCACGCGGGATCTTCGTTGTGGCATGTGGGACCTTTAGTTGTGGCATGCAGGATCTAGTTCCCCGACCAGGGATCGAACCCAGGCCCCCTGCATTGGGAGCATGGAGTCTTAACCACTGGACCACCAGGGAAGTCCCACTACTCCTCATTCTTGAGGGGTGCTGAAGGGTGAAGGTCTATCTTCCGAAGCTGCTTCCTGCTGAACATGGGCATAGTTTTTTCCCTGGATTAGAGGAGCAGAACTGTTCCCTGACAAGCCTAAAATATGTCTGATTGCTGTCAGGCTGCAGTCGCAGTTGCTCATACCCTTGCGTTAGTATCATCGGAAGTTTGATGGCTTCAAGCCGTTTACTATTGAAGTTGACAAGGCAGTTAAGGAGGTAAGGCCCGAAGATGAGCAGGAAAATGATAGCAATTAGTGGGCTGAGAAATGGAAAAAACCAGGTTCAGCTGGGGAGGCTCTATGTGACCATATCCCAGATGGAGCTTGGATCTGGACCTTGTGTGTTATATCTATGTAACCGCTGAGCTTGCTCATGTATCTCTTTTGTGTTTGAAGAGTTATTGACATATGTAGAGCAGGTTTTATTAATAACTGCAAAAACTCCCCCTTGCTCAGCCAGGCCATAGTAAAAGGCTAGCCTACTGTTGAGAACATTTGCTAGTGAGTCCAGAGAAGTATGGAGTCTTTGTAAGTCATCCCCTGTAGTTTTGGATAATTCCTCAAGGGCCATGTGAGACTTTGTAAAGTGACTTCATGGTATGGGAGACCTCCCCAGGGGGCCGCCAGTCTGAGAGCGATCCCTACTCCTGCCAGAATGAGTCCTATTGCCCTTTAATCTCGGGGTTGGGTGATGTTATGAAGGGTTATACCGAGGTCCCGAGAACTTAGCCAGCCTAGTGTGCACTGTCCCCAGTTGGGCATTATCTAAACAAGGATAGGCTAGAGCCCACCCCGGAGAAGGTAAGGAGGAGTTGGGGTTGTTCTGATGGACAATTGGTTTACTCTTGGGCCAAAAAGCAATAGGTACCCAGGGGGAGTGCATGCCTGGCGCACTTCTGAGGAACTGAATCACCTTCATAAGAGGCTAGCCCAAGAGGGGGTGCCCTTGCAGTGTGGGGAAAGAGGCCCACCTGCATAGTAGGGGTCACTGGGGGATTCTTGACTAGTGGCTTTTCCCCAGGCCTCAGGAGGTCCATACACTAAATGCCAGACAACCGGCATCTTCCCTCCCCAATAAGTACATCTCCCGTCTTGTCCCTGTGTGTATCCATCGAGTCGGTATAGAGGGCACCAATGGGTGAGATTTCCATAGGAGTCAATCCTGGGGCACTTAAACTGTGGGGTGATGGAAGAAGCAGTGGTCAGAGTCCAGAGCAGCCCGGGGTGTTATTGCAAGTCCCCCGCTTTGGTAGGGGCTGTTGATAGGGGCAGTGGCAGCAATACTGGTTAGAACGATGGCACTTTAGACTGAATGCTTTTGTGTTCATCAGAGATGTTAATGTAGGGGGCGAGGTCCAAGCTGGGAAGCTGTCTTAGGGATGGGATGTACACTTCAAGAGGAGTGGGTTTAGCAGAACTGTCAGCCAAGGTGAGAGTGAGGTGGTCATTCTGAGGGGTAAAATGTAATACCTTTAATCCACTGGTGTCACTTTGTGGGTGGGGGTGACAGATCCAGCACTGGGATAGATTTTGTCCATGGGCTATAATTCTCGAGAAATTTACTATTGCATTGAATTCCCATTCTGCGTGGACAGTTGTAGGAGATAGAGCAGAGAGTGTTAAAGAGAATAGATAATATAACCACTCATCCTGCTTCCAGTAATAGTATTCCCTATACCCAGCATGGACAGAGATGTTTGCCAGGGGAGGGGCTTTGGCAGAACTGCAGAAGCTAAGTAAGACAAAAGCAGTGACAAGGCCAGCTAAGTCTGTCCACCACATTACTTACCTACGGGTAAGTTCATCCTTTTGAAGAGTAACTTAAGGTCTGTGACAGGTTCACAGGTGTATTGAGTGGGTGGCTCAGTAACTTCTTCCTCAGGCGTAGGTGTTGTCTTCTCTCTGGTATGGTGGGTCCACGGGCTTGTGCCCTGTCATTGTCAGGCAGAATGAATGGTCAAGATTACTAGGTAAGGTCCTGTCCACTTGGGGTCTAACTGGTCTTATGGGTTTCCAGCCTCCTAAGTTTTCAAACAAACCCAATCCCCAGGGGAGAAAGGACGTAAAACCATGTCAGAAGGGGAAGGCAATTCCTGAGTCCCATAGGCATGTAAAGCTTTGACTATTTCCCCTCTCCGTAAGGTATATTTCAGTCAGTCCATATCCCTAAGGTTGGCTTTGTAGCCAGGTCCTTCGGGAATGTGCCTCGCATGCATGAGCTCATATGGACTTAATCAGAGCTTTCCTTTAGGGGCTATTCGCATTCTCAAAAGTGCTATGGGGAGAAGGGAGATCCAGGGTTGATGAGTCTCTTGACATAGTTTGGCTAAGTTTCTTCTGAGGGTTTGATTTGTTCTTTCTAATTTTCCTGAGGTTTGTGGCCTCCAAGCTTGGAGTGTAAACTCCATGTAATTCCTAGGGCTCCAGAGAGTCCCTTAGTAATTTGCGAAACAAAGGCAGGTCCATTGTCACGTTGAATGCATTTAGGGATTAATCCCTGAGCAGGGCCTTAGAGACTTCCAAGGCAGTTTTAGTTGGGAACGCCTCCATCCAGCTGGAGAAAGTATCAGTTAAAACCAGCAAATATCTAAAATTTCCTTGTGCCTGGGGAGTTGCTGTAAAATCAACTTGCCAATATTGACCTGGATATGTGCGTTTATAGGGGTTAGGGGTCACTCCCTTGACCTTTGGGGGGTGAGTGTTGGGGGTATTCTGGAGGCAGATAGGTCAAGCTTCAACCACGCGTTTAAGGAGACTCCAGAAACTGAGGGTAGTCGTGGACTTGATGAGCCATTGATATAGGGCCTCCTGCCCATAATGTGTGCTCTGGTGAGCTTCCGGGATGGCCTGCCGTGCAATGGCTGATGGGAGGATCAGTTGCCCGTGACCGTTAACCATGCACCCCAGGTATTTCCTTTCTCCTGGGGTGCATATAGGAGTCAGGGTCTGGGGGAGCTAGCAGGAGTGGCATTTGGAGTCTGTCCCCATCCTTGTATTCTTGTTTAGTTACCATGTCCACCAGTTGTTTCCTCTTATTATGTCTGCTTCTCCCTTTTGATGGCCTCTGCAGCTTCTAGCAGCCACTCAATTTCCCACGGGCATGTAGGATTGTACAGGCATATTAAGAGTCAGTGTAGATATTGGCAACTTTTTCTTTCCCCAGTTCTAGTGCTCCAGGCAATTAATCCAGCCCTCAGAGCAGAACAGCCAGAGGGCAAAGCTTTATCTTCCACTACTCCCATCAGTGAACCATTCCAATTCTGCACTCTCTACAGGGGAGCTCTTCAGGTCAGGCCTGCTGGAATAAACCTGTTCCATAACTTCCTCACCATCGTGAGTTAATTTTGGACCAGTCTGGGGTAGCAAGGAGGCAGGGTTAAGGACATTACAGGGCATCAGATCCACAGACCAGTTGTGTAGAAGCATGGCTTGGACTTGGAGGGTTCGACCAGGGGATAACCAATCTGCCCCCCTTTCCTTTATGAGGGGTTGGAAGTGGTGCGGGATCCAGATGGTCAGGAGCTGCCCACGGGTTAATTTGTTAGCCTCTTTGAGGAGCTGAGAAGTAGCAGCAAAGCCCCCGTAGCATGTGGACCATCCTTTAGCGGTTTGGTCCAACTGCTTAGAAAAATAAGCTACAACCTGAGTCCGAGGTCCCAGTTTTTTGTGAAGCTCCCCTAGGGCAGTTTCTCCTCTCTCACGTACATATAGATGGGTGAGGTGGCTCAGGTCGGGTGAATCTAATGCGGGGGCTCCCATGAGATGGTTTTTCAGTTCCAGGAATGCCTGGTCACAACTAGGGGTCCAGTCAAAAGGATCAAGGTCCTTCCCTTTTAATTGTTCATACAAGGGCTTAGCAATTAAGCCAAAGTTGGGAATCCATATGCAGCAGAACCCAGCCATCTCCAGGAAATGCTGGAGTTGTTTTCTTGTACTAGGAGGTGCTGTTGCAGGAAGCAGAGTGGGGCACGAGAGGATGGTCACATCCCAGGTCTCAGGCGAGTCCCTGGGATGGGCTGCCAAGTGTGGGTTCTTGGCTTCACACAGGAAAGAATTCAAGAGCTGAGACAGGAGATAGATGGGCTCCAGCCTAGACATTTACAATGGCCTCCTGTTCACACTTCCTGGGGTGAGAAGAGATGGGCTCCAGCCCGGACATTCACTGCCAGCCCCCTATTCACATTTCCTGAGGCAAGAGACAAATGGGCTCCGGGCTACATATTTATAACCGGACTCCTGTCTACATTTTGAGATCTGCACTTCGATATAAGAAACAACAGGAATAGTGTAGATAACCGGACATTGGACACTTTTATGGCAGGGACAGAGAGGGGCTAAACCCTGTTAAAAGATCAAGAGGTCATACATTTCCCATCCTTGGGGCAAGAGAGACACTACAAGTGCGCAAAATGCTTTGCAGGGTCAAAAAGGCAGAGGAGGCCAGACCATAGTGAGTCTTGCTATCTTCCTCCCAGAAGCCTTTGGGATAAAATCTATCTTGCCTGAGGGGTGCATGCGCACACAGGGGAGGGTCCTGAGACAGATTAGCCATGGAGTCAAAACAATACAATTGGCCAGGAAGAAGACAAAGACATGGAAGACTGCCCCCTTCTAAAGGATTTAGACTTCCCAGTGGTGCTACTGTCACGACTCTCTCGCTGAGTTCGCCTGTGTGTCTTCCCACGTGTACTCGGCTTTTCTAATAAACACTTATATTTTCTTCTATACCTTCCGTCTCCTCATCAGAGTCCTCCTTTCAAGGTAGACAAAGGACTGGGGGCTTAGGTTCTAGCCTCTGGTCCCGTGGGCCAGTGGTTAAGATCCTGGTTTCCATCCAGGTGACCTGGGTTTGATTCCCAGTCAGGGAACTAAGGTCTTGCTTCCAGTCGCTGTTTACTGCAAGCTAACACACACTGCTGCATGCATCTGAAACCAGAGTGAGCCATAGTAAAGTGAAAGCAGGTTTATTCAAGGAGATACACACTCCATAGACAGAGTGTGGGCCACCTCAGAAGGTGAGAGGCCCCAGGGTATGGGGTGGTCAGTTTTTATAAGAGTGGGTAATTTCATAGGCTAATGAGTGGGAGGATTTTTCCAACTATTTTGGGGAAGGGGGCGGGGATTTCCAGGAATTGGGCACTGCCCACTTTTTGGCCTTTTATGGTCATCATTGGAACTGTTATGGCACCTGTGGGTGTGTCATTTAGCGTGCTGATGTGTTACAATGAGCGTATACTGAGGCTCAAGGTCTAGTGGAAGTCAGTCGTCCACTATCTTGGACCTAGTTAATTCTAACCAGTTTATGTTGTGTCCTCAACAACTATGTCATTCTTTTAAAGGTTGTGCCCTGCTCCCTTCCTGTCTTAGTGCCATCCAGCAAATCACTTCTTTCCTCCTCTTAGATAGTGCCCGGTGCCCCTTTCCTACTATAAATCCTAAGTATTTTACCTGCTGGAGGGAGATCCGGGCTTTTTCCTTTGAAACTTTATATCCTCTCTCAGCCAGATGATTTAAGGCGTTAACGGTATTACGGTCAGAAAGCTCTTTGGTGGGGCTGGTCATCAGAATGTCATCCACATATTGAAGTGTGGTTCCCTGTTCTAGCTCAAGGTCACCAAGATCCTCAGCTAAAACCTTTCCAAAAAGGGTGGGGGAATTTTTAAATCCCTGTGGCAGAACCTCCAGTACAATTATTTTCTTATGCTGTTGGGATCCTGCCATTCAAATGCAGAAATGTATTGGATTCTGAGGCTAGGGGCACCCAAAACAAGGCTAAATCTAACACTAAGTACCGGATCCTCTCAGTTTACGGTGGAAAGCCAGGTGTAAGGGTCAGGCACCATTGGGTGAATCTCCTCAGTTGCTTCATTTACAGCCCGAGGTCCTGAACTAGCAGGTATGTCCCATTTGGTTTTTGTGCCAGCAGAATAAGGGTGTTGCAAGGGGCCTGGGGGGTCTAAGGAGCCCTTGCTTGAGTAGGTTTTCTATTATAGGCTTAACACCTGCCAGGGCTTCCTTGCTTGAGGGTCATTGCTTTTTATATGGGGGATTGTAGCCAGGTTGCAGCTTGACTATGACCAGTGGTGCCCTCCTGGCTCTGCCCGTACTAAGGGATTAACCCCCTCAAGGTTAATTGGGACATTATTCTCTGGAGAGGGCAGTAGCGCTAGGACTACAGAATGGAAGGGAGTCTTAGGTATCTCAGTGGTAAGGTTTTTGTCTCTGAGATAAATTGTATCTCCCAATTCCTACTAGGGGACATGGGCATTCCGAGAAAGAGTGAGATAAGAAAGAGTGAGATAACATTCTCCCTTCCAAATTGCACCCAAGGGGCTCTATAAAGTCATGCTCCTGGGGCTTCCCTTCCACTCCCATTATCCTAAATTTATCTTCAGTCATTCTGTCTTGTTGGGTGTTCAAGACCGAGTAGGTGGCCCCTGTGTTGCCTAGAAAGTCAACCTTTTTCTCCGCTATGGTCAGGGTCAGCTGAGGCTCCTCCAAGGAGCCCCTGGGCTCTTCCGGTCCTCCTCCTCTTTCATGTGTATGACCAGCAAGTATGGGCCAAGAGACGGCAGTCCACTTAGCTTCCTTCCTAGATGTTCGGGGCGTTCCGCCTTCCAGGGGCCCTGCTCCAGGCAGTGTGCACACTGATTGGCTTTGAGCCCTTCTCTCCACCGTGGGTGTGGTCTTCGAAGTCCAGGATGACTCACCGATGTTACAGGGTCCCTAGTGGGGGGAGCGGGGGGGTTGGCTCTCAACCCTGGGAGGCAGATTGACCCTGAATCGCTCAAGCTAGAATACTGGCAGCCCGTTCAGTTCATCTATCTCCCTTTGCATCCACCTCCAGATCCTGGGTTTGAACACCCAAAATGCTGATGAAAGCAGATGGGGCAAGGGGTCCCTGGAGAAAGAGAACCAGGCATGGCTTTCTTGACGTAAGAGAAGCCATTTTTGACATAAGCCATTTTTGGGTCTAAGCCTGACCACAGTGCTTGCCCTTGAGCAGGTCTCAGTAATCAGTGATCTTAAGGGAAGTGAGGGAATGCAGGAACAAAGGAAAAGCAGTCAAGAAACAATAGTTCAATGTTAAAGCAGAGTCCTGGTTCTTCCTCAACGGATTTACATAACAATCTGATGAAGTCTTTTTTAAAAAAAATATTTTATTTATTTATTTGTTTGTTTATTTAGCTGCTGTGGGTCTTGGTTGCAACACTTGGGATATTCGTTGTGGCATGTGGGATCTTTCAGTTGTGGCATGCGGGATCTAGTTCCCCGACCATGGATCGAACCCGGGCCCCCTGCATTGCGAGCGCGGAGTCTTCGCCACTGGACCGCCAGGGACGTCCCCAGGGACGTCCCCGATACAGCCTTTGAGTTCTGCAGGGACTGAGGCCCCCCCACCCAGGTGGAGGATGGAATGATGACGTTGACCCTCCTGAGTTCAATCAACTAAACCTTGGACTCGGTCGACCTTTGCCCCAATTCTTTGTTTTGTTTTTTTGGCCATGCCACGCGGCTTGCAGGATCTTAGTTCCCCGACCAGAGATTGAACCCGTGCCCACGGAAATGAAAGCACTGAGTCCTAACCACTGGGCCACCAGGGAATTCCTGAACTTTGCCCCAATTCTATGTTGAATTCTCCGCTCCAATTTTGCTCTTCGGGAAGACACTGCTTTGGGAGAGATCCTTGGTGCTCTCCTTATTTGCTGCAAGTGATAAATCCTCCCTTCTCCCAATCTTTGCCTTGGCTGTGTCTTTTGGCTCGACACCCCCAAAAGGCGAATCCAGCTCTCGGGTAACACTGACTCCATTAGCTGGGAACTGGGTGTGATGGGCCCTGTCTCCAACTTCTGTAATTTTCTCCTAATGTCTGGGGTGCTCTGGGAAATGAAATGGGACTTCAGAACGGCCTGCCCTTCACTGACTTCAGTTCACATTTGTACACACCCAGAGACATTCATTTAGGCACCCAAGAAAGGCCGAGGGATTTTCCTTCAGTGCCTGGATGACTTCCTTCACCCTACTCCAATTTATGGGTTTCTTCCCTGCCGATTAAGTGTCCTTAAGAATCAAATCCCTGGGCTTCCCTGGTGGCGCAGTGGTTAAGAATCCACCTGCCAGTGCAGGGGACACGGGTTCGGGCCCTGGTCCGGGAAGATCCCACATGCCGTGGAGCAACTAAGCCCGTGCGCCACAACTACTGAGCCCACGTGCCATAAATACTGAAGCCCACGCGCCTAGAGCCCGTGCACCGCGACAAAGACCCAACGCAGCCAGCCAAAAATAAATAATAATAAAAAAAGAATCAAATCCCTGAAATGTGTGAGGTGCTGCCAACTGTTTTCCTGTTGATGGTCCAACCCAGGGTCCTGTTGGGAATAGCTTGGATTCCAGGCTGGTATACAGTGTGCCCTGTGTTATTTTGATTAATTAACTTCCTCCCTCACATTAGGTATAATCATTGGCTTTTCTTCCCCAGAGAATAAAATGTTTCAGAGGGTTTGGACATCCGCCCAAGTGGGGAAGTGGGTGTGGAATATTTCCCGGACTAAATTAAGAACTCCCTTGGGGTCTTCCCTCAAACCCTTGAATTGATCCTTCCAGCTATATAGATCTGAGGGAGAGGAGGGTACGTACATGGTGGTCAGTCCACTTGCTCCACTGGGGACCTCCTGAAAGAGGAATAGCTTATTGATTCCAGAGGGCTTGTACTGAACCACACTGTGAGTGTGTGTTGGACTAGTCTCCAAGGGAGGACCGAGAGATGGAGGTGGGAGAATCGGGGGGGGGAGGGCGGTGCCCACCAATTTTTCAGTTGAACCTCTAGAGCTGGTGGGGTTTTTTGTTTTGTTTTGTTTTTGGCCACACTGCATGGCTTGCGGGATCTTAGTTACCCTGACCAGGGATTGAACCCGAACCCTTGGCAGCAAAAGTGCAGAGTCCTAACCGCTGGACCACCAGGGAATTCCCCCAAAATGGTATTATAATTTAGAGAGCCATTAGTTGGACAACTTTCTCCATACACCAGTTTATATTGGGCTCACGTGGTATTGCAAAAGAAAATAAGCTGTTTCTTTGTTAGCAGGTGGTACTTGAAGAATTTCCAGTTATGAAGGATGTACTGTAGCGGTGATTTTGCTTGGATAGAGGCTTGGTTACCCATACTGGGGAGTCCTTATTTCTAATCTGTTTTCAACTCTCCAATAGCCTCCTCTTGGCTTGGTAGCAGTGCGGATCCCATAAGATCTGGCCCACACCAACTGGTCTAGGCGCTCTGACTGAAATCTGAATGAATTTTTGCAGTGGCTGGAAGGGGAGATGCTGTCTAAGACGGTCTTGGTTGTGAGGTCCCCTCTTAGACGTCTTAGATGTTCCTGGACCCTCTGTGGGACTATAGGAGATACCCGATGTAGGTGGGTGCTTTCAGTGAGCAGTTCCTGGATAGGGTGAGGGGGGAGTGGGAAATAAGTGCTTTCTAATCAAATAAATTGCCCAGAGACCCTCTCTGGCAGTCAAGGAGGCTTGTTCAAAAAGGGCTTATCCTTGCTTGGTTAGAGGTAATTGGGAAGGGAGGCCGAATGCCCACTTGGTATACATCCAATTTTTTATACGTTCAGCTACTAGGACCCAAGGACTTTGAATGACTTTGGGGGTCCTCTTCTTCTTTCTCCAGCCAGGCAAACTGATTGCTCTGAAATCTGGCAAAAAGAAGATTTTTTAAAGGTCCGTGTTTCAGCGGAGGGAACCCTAGGGATTTGTGATGGAGAGTAGTGGGGAGATATCTACCCGACAGAGACGTGTACCCTGCCCCAAGATGGCAAATTGGGGCAAGACCAAAAAACACAAAAGATGTGCTCTTGGATTTTTGACTGTACCTTAGAGGTGGGAACGCTGCAAGGGCTGGGGCTGTGAGTGTTTTACAGTGTGCCTACTTACATGGGCATTTGCTTCCGGTCGGCAGCATGCCTAGTGTTTATCTACCCTGGTCTGTGACCAACTTATCCTCTCATGGGAGTCTTCCAGTGGCAAGCACCCTAGTGGCCTTTAAGTGCCCGACCCGTGCCCACAGTTGCGGCGAGGATTTCCAAGAGGATTAGGACAGACAAGACCACATAGAACAGAGATTGAAGCTTCACTCGTATCAAGAACAGAGACTAGGACTTATGTCATACCCACAGAACAAAGAGATGTTCTTACCTTGCAGTGGCCTCCAGAGGGCTTCCCATTCTGTCCAGTCCTCTTGCTGGGAACCAGTGCAACTAGATAGCCAACTGTTCAATCTCACCCCACCTACCACAGGATTGGCTTAGTTCAGACAACCAACTGCCTAGTCCAGTCCTCTAGACAGAGGTCTGGTTCCAACCAGACAGCCAGGATCCTTTCCCTTAACCAGCAACCCTTACAACCAACCTCAACTTTATTGGCTGAAGAGAGGTCAACGCCCCCTGTATTGGGTGTCCCCTGGACATTACCCCAATCTATAGCAAGCGTCCTTGTTGTAGATATGCTGGGCGGGTGAGGGGGAGCTCTTTACCTGGGGATCGCTCCACTTGACCCTTGGCTACTTTTCGATCTCAGGCTGAATTCAGTAGCTCTCACTGGCCCAGAGGTCAAGAATTGGGTCAGGGACTTCCCTGGTGGTGCAGTGGTTAAAAATCCGCCCGCCAATGCAGGGGACACAGGTTCGAGCCCTCGCCCGGGAAGATCCCACATGCCCCGGAGCAACTAAGCCCGTGCGGCACAACTGCTGAGCCTGCACTCTAGAGCCCGTGAGCCACAACTACTGAGCCCATGTGCCACAACTACTGAAGCCCACGTGCCTAGAGCCCGTGCTCTGCAACAAGAGAAGCCACCGCAATGAAGAACCCATGCACCGCAATGAAGAGTAGCCCCCGCTTGCTGCAACTAGAGAAAGCCCGCGTGCAGCAACAGACCCGATGCAACCAAAAATAAATAATAAATAAATAAATAAATAAATTTATATTAAAAAAAAAGAATTGGGTCAAAGCGCCCAGTTATTTAGCTGACTTTGTTAACCCTAAGTCAGCAAGCAAGCCCTGAGTCACCAGACAGAATGGCGGACCCAAGGCCACCACCATCCTGCTGCAGTTGCCAAAATTTGTTACAGAAATTAAGTCATATGGACCCTGCTTGGCTCTAGCCCAGCTGAGACCCTCTGTCTTGGTGGGAAAAGGTTCTTTTTCTGTTCCCATCTTTTTGGGTTCATGTAGCCAAATAATGAAACTGAAGCTGAGATCGACACAGCACAAGCTTTATTCAGTGGCCAAAGAATGGAGAAGCAGGAGCTTAGTTCACAGATCAACTTCTCACCCATGTAGTGAGAGGGATTTGATTTTAAAGAGTAAGGACAAAGGGAGGAGTAGTGAGGCTAATGGTGGGGAGGCATATGCAGTAGTCTACAGGGAAAGGGCAGCGCTTTCTGGGGGAGTGGGGGACCACTGTCTTTTTATCCTTTTTTGGTCTTTAACTTCCAGTCATGGCTGCATAGATGTGTCATTTAATACGCTAATGTAGTAAAATCAGCATATAATGAGACTGAGGGTCGGTTGGAGGTCAGATTCATCGCCATCTTGGTTCCAGCTGGTTCCATCTGGTTTTTTTTTTTGTCTCTCCCTGTAGCTTCCTTTCTTATCTCGGGACAGTGTGACTTGAAGACTTATGTTAACTCCTGCTAACGGTGGGTGCTGGTGGGTTTTGAGCAAGGACCTGGCACAGCTCTGGCAATAAAATGGTCCATCTTTTTAATTCCAGCCATTCTAATAAGTGTCTAGTAGTACCTCATTGTGGCCTTAATTTGCATTTCCTTAATGACTAATGATGTGCATCTTTTTATATGCTTATTTGCCGTTTGTGTGTCTTCTTTGGTGAAGTGTCAGTTCAAATCTGTTGGCCATTTTAAAAATTGTGGTGTTAAAAAAAATAAATAAAATAAAAATTGTGGTGTTTGTTTTCTGAGTTTCAAGAGTTCTTTATATATTTTGGATACAATTCATTTTATTTTATTTTGTCTTACTTTTGTTTTGTCCCTTTCAGGACTTGGCTTATTCTTTCACAGTGAGAACCTGAGTCTCTTTTCTGCTCTGGAAACTTTTATTATTTCTTTCTTTCCCCTTTATTTTCTTCTTTTGAAAAATCCTAGGAGATGACAGTTTAAAGTCTATTAGCTTTTCTTTCCTCTGCTACATCGTCCCCGTGTTGAATGCAGGTACCCTTCCTGGTTCCTGGGGCTTCGCTAGTGAGCAAAACGGATTACCAGCCCGCCCTTGTTCTCACCGCGAGGCAGAGTGAGTGATGCAGTAAATTGTTTCTTCTGTAACAAGGTGATCCTTGCCAAGGAGGAAACTGGAGCAGAGCGAGGGGGAGGGGAGCCTGCGCCAGGAGCAGCGTGGTCAGGGCCCATCTAACCCAAAGGAGGGGAGGCGTCTAGGAAGAGCTTCCGGTGGAGGGACCAGCAGTGCAAAGTAATGGGGAGCCAGTCTGGCCGGAGCAGAGGGAGAGACGGGGGCGTAGAGGATGTCAGGTCAGAGAGAAGGGCCAGGCCACGGGATGGGGTCAGTCCGGTCGCTACGTGGAGGACAGACCGTGGGGTTGGGGGCTTGGCTAAGGAGGCGGTGGGGTGTGACAGCTGATCTCTGTGTTAATCTGGGTCTTCTGAGAAGCAACGGGACTAAACATGTTAATGTGGGAAATGTCTGTGGGAGCGAAAGTCAGGGGAGGGGGCAGCCATGCAGGTCTGACCCAGAGGGAGGGAGGGAAGGCTGGCGGCAACCTGAAGGACCTGTAGCCTAGGAAGGGTCCAGCCTGGCCATCAGAGGAGCCCTAGCTCCTAGACATGAGCCTGCTTTTGTAGCCTTGCTGCGCTAGATTCCTGGCTGGGAGCGGCCCTGGGAAGCACAAATTTCAGAGCTCAGCAGCTGGGACCCTGGGCTGGTTTCTGGTTTTGGATCTGGTGGGTCTTCAGGTCCACACGCCCTTGCCCATGATTGGCCTGGACCGGGCCCCTCACCCCCACCTCTGTGATCCCAGATGCGAAGGTCAAGGAGGACAGTGGCCCTAACCAACGCGTTTATCACCGGTTCCCGCCAGCTGCCTGATGTCTGTGTCCTTTGCTTAGGGGGTCAAGTCCCTATCCGATGGGTATTGGGGTTAAAATGGAATGTGATTCTATCGCTACCATGGAGGTCCCAGCGGAGAGAGAATGGAAAATCAGGTCACGAGATCTAGGAAAGAATGTAGGTTAATTAAAGTTTAAAACACAGATCTCTCTGCAGTGGTTCTGTGATTCAGCATGGAGCTTGGGGAAAGAGGCCCAAGGCACATGAACCATGAGAGGGTCCTGCCTGGGGGCCTCGGCCTCTGTATGGTGCCAGCACCATTGTCCCCACTGGAGAGAGCGGCCCGAGTTTGCTTTTAAGCAACATTTAAATTCATCCCTGTATATCCTGGACTGCCTGGGAAACGTCCTAATTCAAGCTGAGAATCTGGGTCAGCTGCTTATAAGAACAGTATTTGCTGAACGAAGCTGGCAGCCCAGACAGCGGGTGACTTCTTGGGGGGCAAGAGGAGGTGGAAGGGGGAGGGATGTAGCCATGAGCTCACTCGCTCGTTTGACATCTGCCCTGTGCTGCGCTGCTATTTTTACTCTCCAGGTGTTGATCTGAGTGTTGAGGCTGCCAGGTAGCACCTGGAAAGATGGTGCAGCAGGGCTCCCGGAAAGGCTTCCCTGCAGACAGAGGCACGGTGGGAGCCGCAGGTACCTGTAGCACAGGTGACTTAGCGTCTGTGGCCTGGCCAACACACACACACACACACACACACACACACACACACACACAGAGAGAGAGAGAGAGAGAGAGAGAGAGAGACTTGCACACAGGGTTTGCTTGGGCCAGGCTGGGGTTTCTTTGCAGCGGTTTTGGGTGAGGCGAGCCCCTGTGCCTCCTTCCTCTGGGCTCCTGCCTTCATGGTCCCGCCTGGGTTTGAGCTCTGCTCTGGGCTGGGCTGTAGTCATGTCTACCAGACTCTGAGGGGTCCCTGGACCGTGTCTCCGTCTTTTTTAAGCTCCAACATCCATGTTATGGGCTGAACTGTGTCCACCCAAAATTGGTAGGTTGAAGTCCTAACCCCAGTATCTCAGAATGTGACTGTATTTGGAGATGGGTCTTGACAGATGTAGTCAAGTTAAGAAGAGGTCACTGACCCATCAGGGTGGGTCCTGATCCAGTATGACTGGTGTCCTTATAAGGAGAGGAGATGAGGGAATTCCCTGGCGGTCCAGTGGTTAGGACTCGGAGATTTCACTGCCCGGGCCCAGGTTCGATCCCTGGTCAGGGAACTAAGGTCCTGCAAGCCATGGGTGCAGCCAAAAAAAAAAAAAAGAAGAAGAGGAGATGAGGACCCAGACACACAGAGGGATGATCATGTGAGGACACAGGGAGAAGACGGCCGTCTATAAGGCGAGGAGAGAGGCCTCAGGAGAAGCCAGCCTTGCCAACACCTTGATCTGGCACCTTCCAACCTCCAAGACTGTGAGAAACTAAGACCCCCAGTCTGTGGTATTTTATGGTGGTCCCAGGAAACAGTGTCTGGTGTATTTGGGTAACTTAACGTTTGTGGGATAAGTGAAGGTGGGAACAATCTTTTTTTTAAATGAAATATAGTTAAGGTAAAATGTGATGTTAGTGTCAGGTGTACTAATGATTTGACATTTGCACACATTATGAAATGATCACCAGGATAAGTCTAGTAACCATCTGTCCCCATACAGAGTTATGAGAATATTATTGACCATATTCCTTATGCTGTATACTACATCCCCATGACTGGAGGTTTGTACCTCTTAATCCCCTTCTCCCTCCACCCCCCCAGCAACCATCCATTTGTTCTCAGTATCTGTGAGTCTGTTTTAGTAAGGTGGGAGCTATCTTTAGAAAAATCCTTCTGCTATTCTGTAGAGGAGGCAGGTGAGGCCCTGGGGAAAACTGCTCACCCACGGCTGAACTTGACGTTCTGGCTGGAGCTCAAGTCCCAGGCCTTGTGTCTCAGGCTCCTCCCACCCGAGATTTCCTTCCTGGGCAAGGAAAAGAGGGGCCCTGGTCCTTGCTTCCCACATTTCCTACCGACTTCAGGGCAGGGGGCCTGCTCAGCCTCCAGAAGGGGAGGCTGCACCAGGCCTTCCTCCCAGATAGGCTGCAGGGTGGGGGGTGGGGGTGCCACACCTGGGCCTGGTCATTTGAGCTCAGAGCCGTCTCTCTTGGTGTCGGCTCCAAAGGCCCAGTGTTGACACCTGCATGCGCTGGGTAATAATGGAAGTGTGTTTCTTTCCGTGGGTCACAGTAAAAAGTGACAAGCTTGCAGAGGGGCTCTGCCTTGGACTCCATCTGTGTGTGTGTGGTCCCCCACCTCCTTAAGGCGGAGAACCTTCCAGCAGTTCTCTAGGATGAGCAAAGTCAGGAGAATATTTGGGAAGACTCACATGTCTGTAAGGTCTCTGAGTCTCGAGCTGTCACCACCCCTCTCTTAGTTTAATGCTGTTGACATTTAAGAAGTTGTCCTGAAGTGTGTCCCACACTTTGAACCTGACGCCTCACTTGCTCGGGGGGGCCACAGACTTGCCCCAATTTTCCTGGCGACCGGCTTAGACCTAGGCTCAGACTCTGCCTTTGGCGGCGCTGGTGCTTAGATGGCAGCACGGTGGCCGGAGGCCCAGGGGAGGCCTCAGTCCACTGGGCCTTGATGGATTTGAGCACGGGTTTTTCTCTGGCTGGTGACTGGAGTTCTGCGGGATCAGCTCTGTGATCGGGGGTCAGGAGCTCTGCACCCCGGTCCTAGCGTGACTCCTTACTGGTTTGTGTTGGCCCTACTGGCCTTATGTATAGCCTGGGAATGATGTAATGAGTTCTTGTAGGGGTGCAATGAGAACATGGACCTGAAAGGGCTTTGGAAGCTATAAGGTGGCATTTAGGGTGACTATGATTCTCCCCCTGCTGCCTGTGGTCAGGTCCCCCGCTGCTCCATCCCCCTCCCTGGGTGGCTCACCCCTGCATCTTGCCCTGCTGCCCTCTCCCCCCTGCACCAGCCCGACCTGCCCCTCTGGGTGCTCTGTGCCTGGGCTCCGTCCTGGGCGGAACTCAGCCTTGCCCCCCACCCGCATGCTGTCCAGGGCCCACTGGAGGGTCCGGGGCCTGGGATGGTGCCCGGTGGGAGAGCGGCTGGTTGACCCGAATACCAGAGCAACGAGTTAACGTCGGGGCACTTGCTGCTGGCATAAATTCATGCTTTGGGGTAAAACTCTTGGAAACCTATCATATAAAAGGCTGCAGAGCAGTGAACTTTTGGCTTGGGTGTGGTATCCGGAAGAAGAGCCGCTCAACTGACTTTCAAAGCAAACTTTGGAACTTGTTATTGAAGTATGATCTACATGCAGAGAAGCACACATGTGTGAGAACATGGCCCAGTGAATGTTCACAAACTGACCGCTTGCAGGAACGAGCACCCAGATCGGGAAGCAGAACCTACACTCGCACTTTGAAGCCTCCCTCATGCCCGGCTCCGTCACCCCAAAAGTGACATCCCGAGATGCTTGAAAGGCTGATTTTCTCTAACCGTAAAGATGGCGGAACTGTGCTCAAAGCAGACCAGTCCCGCCCGCACCTGCAGCTGAGAACGTGCCACCCTCTCCTTCCCGCTCAGCCCCACTGCCCCCCAAAGTGCTCAGCTTCCTCCGAAGGGAGCCGGGGATGCTTTATCTGGGAAGAGTTATTTTCTACTGAGAATCAAGGGAGGGACAAGTGGTCACTGATAAGAGGTCATTATGGCTGTGTTTCTGAAGAGGGTAGCACTTGTCCCCCCTCTAGAACGTGGTTTGCTTCACCTGTGTGTGTGCGTGTGTGTGTGTGTCTGTCTCTTTCTCTCTCCACTACATGCATCTTCATAGCCAGTGGCTGTAAAGAAAGGACTCCTTCTGTGCCAGGACTGAAGACTCACCACATCACCAGGAAATGTTTTGTTAATTAGTGAATTGAAGCATTTGAAGTAATTAAATATGTAGTTTTAAAGGTTTAACAGTATTTACTTAAACTGGTTTGTCAGTGAGACTGAACATCAGAGAAGGCCCCTTGTAAATGATTGTTAAAATTGACTGGGCTTATAAACAACATAAGATTTTTAAGTTGAACATCAACGCTTAAGGAAAAACTAGGGTTTTAAATGTAGTATTTTAAGAAATTGAATATTTATTTAAAAAACAAAGTGACTGCCACCAGTTGTTTACGTGCACAAAAGTCATCTTAAAAAAAGACCGCAATCCTTTTACTCCGGGGTGTGCAGGCCTTTGTGAAGGTGGAGTATGGGGGCGTTGGGAGGGGAGGCGGGTTCTTCTGCAGCTGGAAGGAAGGGGGGTGGTCTCAGCAGCAAGAGGTGGTGACTGCTGGTTTCAAATCTAATTCCCGCACTTATTTTGGTTTCCCCTGTGGAAAGAAATGCCGTGGTCCTGTCACCTAAGGCAGTGTCTTCAAACTGGGGCCTGCAGCTCACTACTAAGATCGGGTTAGGGGATTGCAATCAGTCTTTTTAAAGGGTTGCCAGGTAAAATACAGGACATCCAGTTAAATTTGAATTTCAGATAATGAAAACGTTTTTTTCAGTATAAATATATCCCCAATATTATATGGGGCTTACACATACTAAAAAATGTCTCTGCTGTTTACCTGCAAGTCAGATTTAACTGGGAGTCCTGTGTTCTTATCGCTAAATCTGGCAGCGCTGATTAGGGTAGAACAGAAAATATCAGGAGGGGCCTCACAGCACAGGAATAAATGTGGCTTCAGGTGTCTGTGTGGGCGTGCACGGGGTCACACCGGGGTCGCATCTCTTACTGAGGATTAGAGTGTGAAAGCCACTGTCACAGGTGGTTGGGTTAAGTGTCAGACAACCACAGAGGCGCTAACAGCACCTGATGTGTAATAAGGGGCACCCTTGGTGCTGCGACAATCATTGTTGCCCCATTCTCTGCCTTATTCCCTATTTTTATTTTGGAGAGAATTTTCCTTGAAAGAACTCCGAGCCTTCAAATGTGTACTGAAATATTACTCAGAAAACTTCCCCTGTTGATCAGACTCTCACCTTTCTTCGAAGGGAGAGAACCCAGTTCCACTTTCTGGTCTCACCTGGGGGAGGGCCATGTGCCCTTCGCCATCGGACACTTCCACCCATGGCCACTAGGTGGCGGCACGCGGCTGCGGTCTCTGTGAAGCGGCACTGTCTGTGAGAGCTGATCAGGCGGTCCATACCGAGGGCAGATAACACGCTTCCGGTCGATCATCTCCTTTTTCCTCGCAGCAACCCCAGGTCGTGTCCTCTTCTCATGCAGATGCCACAACCGGGAGTAAAGAAGCTGTCGGGTGTCCGGAACCCGTCCAGTAAATTGTGGCCGATGAGCGTGGGCCGAGGGTACCAGGCCTGCGGGGGACTCCAGGTGAGGCCGAGGTGTGGCCCCAGGACAGGCAGCCCCAGGGGAGGGCGGCTGTGGACCGTGACGATTACCTGAGGGCAGGTGCCCAGCGTTCCCGGTGCCCGGGGCAGCCACTCGCCCCCCACTCGGTGTTTCCTCCCCCTTCTCAGTGGCCCCCCTTCTCTGTTCTTCAGGTGCCTCTGTGCACCTGCTTCCCTTCCACCCCGCCCACTCCTTTCCCTGCCGGTGGTGTTATTCTCTCCTTCCCTTAACTGATGACAACAGGCAGCAGCGGGCAGAGGGGCGACTTCTTAACTCCTCACAGCCCGTGAGAAAATCAAAGCCCCAGTCTAGATGGAAAACCTTCTAAATTTACTGCAACCTTTGTCGACTTAAAATGTAGCTTGCTGAATTTACTTTACCTTCGTATTTTGATTACTCAGAAGCATAATCACGAACATGGATTATTGAGTCATCTGGTAATGTCTGATGTTTACATTTTCTACTTCTTTCGATTTCAGTTTGTCGTTTCTCTTTGTCAGTTAATTGGTTTGAATAAATCCTCCGTGTGTGTGTGTGTGTGTGTGCGCACGCACTTGTGTCACTCATTGCTATGTTTGTATACAGTTTTTTTGGTTTTAATTTTAAAATCTGGTGAGTTGAATCTTTTCTAACTTCCTGCTAAAATCATTTCTGGATTTGATTTCCTTCTAATTCAGGTGACCAAATAACCAGTAAAACACCCATATTGTGTTTTGTTTGTTTGTTTATTTATTTATTTAACTCTATTGAAATAACTAGTGGCCCCTACTCGACACTACTCGACACTGCTGGAAGGGGATCCTTCTTGAGAAATTCATGTGCTTTGCCCCGGAAGGAGGCCACCTCCCCTTCCTCATCCGGGTCTGGGGTCCCAGGCTCCACACCCCATCCCTTCTCCCCCATCCTCTCCCCTGCCGGGCTGCTGGGAGTCAAGTCTGGGGGATGGAGGAGGAGAGGCAGTGGGTTTCCCAGGGGTGGGGGTGAGTCGGGGTGCCTTCAGACGCTGATGGGAGGTTGGGAGTAGATGCTGGAGGGACTGGCCACCCAGCGCTGCCACCCTGGGGGCCACAGCCTGTGCCCACGCTGGCCCTCACGTGGGCCCCGAGGACGTGGACAGCAAGCTCCTCTGCGGACATGAGGGTGGACGAAGGTTGGCGCGTCTGTCCCCATCCTCTGCGCCCTCCACCACGTTCTTTAGGGTCCGAGGAGTGAGAGAGGGTCCTTCTTGTAGCCTCTGGCCGTGGGAGCTGAGCTGGATTCATCAGAGTCCTTTCTTGCCCAGGTTGGACAGACTGACCCTGGGCTCCCGAGGTCTGGGCTTATCTCGTGCTTTCCCACCTGTGCCCGACCTCCACTACCCATGGCCTTGCTTCCACTAGGCCCTGTGGGCCCGGTCCGGTGCCCTCCTGCTCGCAAGGCTCCCGCCGACCACGACCAGCAGACCCAGGCTGGCGGTGGGGACAGACAGAGTCAGGTTTCGAAAAGGAAAGTGGGTGTCAAGACGAACTTTGAGATTTGACAGTTTCGTGGCAGTCATGTTGTGCAATTTTACCTGTTTCACAGGAATTTAGGATGTGGGAGAGATTATCCCATCATGGTTCCATTTTGCCTTTCCTAGGAAAGCCCATCTCTGTGTCCTGCTGGCTATTGTAACGGAGCAGGACCCTATGGGGCCTTCCCGGGACAGACCCTCCCCCATGTCCTCTGCTCTAGCGCCTCTCGGAAGTACCCAGATGACAGTATCTGATGCACATTTCCTGAGTTCTTTTACAGATGCTAAACCCACAAAATGAAAGAAGTTAACCACTTGATGATCATGAGCATGAAGCCCCCAGACCTCCTGGAGCCTGAGGATTGATAATGTAACCATAGTGACAGTGACACCTGTCTGTTACCGCCATCAACCAGTCAGAGAATTGTGCACAAGCTGATTACATACCCTGCGACGCCCCTCCGTCACCTGGCCTTTAAAAAGGCTTCCCTAAAACCCATCAGGGAGTTCGGGCTTTTTGAGCACTAGCTCTCCTGGATTGCATGTCTAGCACCCTGCAGTAAACACTGTGCTTTCCTTCACCACAACTTGGGGTCAGTAGATTGGCTTTACTGCACATGGGCAAGGGGACCCAAGTTTGGTTTGGTAACAGTGGAACAAAGGGGGTCTGTGCAGCTGGGTTGAGAGCCAAGCCATTCTCCGACCTGCATGGGGTGCGGGTCTCCCTGACCAGCCTCTTTGAAAGGCAGGCAGAACTCCAAGGGGCACCTGAGGGCGGGAAGACCCTTCTCTCCCAGCTCTAGCCCCACTCACCTCAAAGCCTCAGGCCTGTTTCTTCAGGGAAATACGATTGTCTGAGGGGGGCGGAGGGGACAGGCCCAGTCAGGGCCCCCTGCTCCTGAAATGACGGTGGAGTCTGAGGGAGTTGCTGAGTTTCATAATCAGAGGCCTTGGAGGCCACCCGGCCCAGCCCAGCCCCCAACCCAGCTGAAGGAGTTCACCGCAAACAGGGGCCCAGGGGTTTCTCAACCGCATGTTCATTCTATTCATTCATTCATTCATTCATTCATTCCTTCAGCACATCTCCCGTGAACCCAGATCACACAAGGTGCTGCCAGGCCCTGGGACGCAGTGGTGAACCAGGGCCTGAGTTCACACAGCTGATGGGCCTTTGGGAACAGGGGTGCTAGGCAGTGATGAGGGAGAGAAGGTTGGTGCGTGGGGTGCACATCGGGCAGCTTTGTCCTTGGGGGTCCAGGGGCAGCCTCGTGGAGAAAGTGACCTTCAGCTGAGGATGTAGAGGACTGGGAGCCTGAGGGAAGAGGGTGGACGGAGGCAGCTGTGCGTCCGCAGCACGGGGGGGGGGTGGGCCAGCAGGGAGGGGCACGGGATGGGCCAGGAAGGTGTCAGGACTTCAAGCTCCCCTATTAACTGTAGCAGGAAGCCTCTGAGTGGGGGACACAGGATCAGGTTTGCATTCGAACACAATAATCTACTCCTTGGGAGAGCAGGAGTGAGCTTGGCCACTCCCTTCTCAGGGTTCAGGGGGTAACAGTGCTTGGACGGGGCTGGCAGGGGGAACGGAGAAAAGTGGGCAGATCTGATCCACATTTCAGAGGAAGCTCCCTGGACCCTAAGCCGGCGGTCCTCAAATGTTTTGGCCGCGGGACCACTTTACTCTGAATAGTTATTGAACTAAAGAACTGTTGCTTATGTGGTTGTATCTACTGATAGTTACTATATTAGAAAATTAAACCCGAGAAATATTCATTAATTCGTTTACAATATATTTGTTAAAAATAATAGAAATTCATTAAAATAGAAAATTAGTATTCATGAAATAATTATAAAGTAAGTAATAATATACATGAATAATTTAGAAATAAACTAGTATTTGTATAAAATGATATTCATTTAGAAACATTAAATTATATTAAAATAATGATAATAAACCCATAACTTGTTAACATTAATAATGATTTTTAAATGAAAAAATAAGTATTCTCTGAAACAATAACAAATTTAATGATATGGGTGTCATTGTTTTACACTTTTGCAAGTATCTTTGGCTTGCTAGGAGACAGGTAGATTCTCATATCTGCTTCTTAGTTCAATCTGTTGTGATATGTTGTTTTGGCTGAAGTATGTAAGGGATATCCAGCCTCTCACAGATACACTTTTAGGAAAAAGAAAGGTTATTTTAATGCCTTTTTTAAAGTAATTATGGATAATCTTCTTTGATACCACACCAAAACTGAACAGGAAGTAGTTTATTAAAGATTATTTACAAAGTGGATTCTGAAATCATCTTGATGAATTTTACAAAATTTGCATACTCTGTTACAGTAAGCCATTGGTTTATCTTGTACTTTGAATGGCTCTTTTACCCACATGTGATTTTGTAACATCAGATGTTTGTCATCTGGCAAATACTGGTTCACAGACAGAGTGATGCAGATCTTCTAGATGTTGACCCATTTTGTTATACGTTATCCAAAAAGCACCTTTGTTAACATCACCACAACCTCATGAGGAAAATCTTTAGCTATTGGGAATCTCTGGTCACAGTGGTAGAAGTGAGTTTTCCAAAAACCTAATTTTTGCTTGAGAGCTCAAATTTTATCATCGGCAGCAGACACTGTCAGTTGTTTACCTGTAACTGGCCAGCTCCCATCATTCATTTTCAAGAAAATGCCTGCCGATAATTCAAGCCTGAACAGGCATAGTTTACTCATTAGTTCTTCTTTCAGGTGAAAGTGCTGTAAAACAAGTGACTAGTTCAGCTGGTAACTCACACAGTCAATTGCACAGGTGCTTTTCCTCAGGGCCGTGCCTGTCCTTCCCTTTGCATTTTATCATACAGACTATTAAAAAGAGGTATACCCAAGGGTTGAGATTTAATAAAAATAGCCATTTTTACTGCTTCAGCAGTACATTTTAAAGTGAAACTAGGTTTTTTTTCTGTGAGTGCACCATGGTGCTGGATCCAGTGACTACTGGTAGAGTTTGGTGCTGCTGCCTTGATCTGTGCTGAGGTTCCAGCAGCTCTACCCACCACAGCTCTTGCACCATCAGGGTAAATGTCAGCCCAGTGTAAAGGATGAATAATGCTTTAGTGTTATGGAAAGAGTTTTGACCTCATGGGTCCCCGGAAAGATCTCAGGACCCTAGGATTCCATGGAACACACTTTAAAAACCACTGGCCTACCTGCACTGGGGTCCTCTCCCCATGTGCCTGCTTTAGATGGACTTCTATGAAATTTCTGCTGTTGATCATTTTTTTTTGCCAGTAAAAATGACAGACTCACTTGGTTCAGATTGTCTCCACGTCTTTGCATGTTCTGTTCCACCTACCTGGAATGCCCTTCCAGCTGCTGAAATTCTCCTCCTTCTAGGTCTGGCTCCTAGACACCCCAGTCTGGGTTGCTCGCTCCCTTTCCCAAGATGCGCGTCACCATCTTCTTTGGCCAAGAGCTGTCCTGTCTGTTCCTTTGCAAATGCCATGATGGCGGAGGACCAGCCATGTTTGTCTTCATCTACACAGTGCCTGGTGGCACGCTGGCTGCCCCAGATGGAGGTGGACGTGAGCTCTAGTTTCAGGGAGACTCTGCCGCTGAGGGCTGTGGAAGTCATGTGGCTCCGGCGCCCGACTAAGGCAGAGGATCTGAGTGGCCCTGACCACTTCACAAATGGCAGCCTGAAATCCAGAAGGAAGCCAGTCCTTCTCGAATCTGGACTCTTCTACCAGAAGGAATCCTGATATCAGACAACAGGCAATGAAAGGCTGGCATACTCTGTGGCCCACCCAAAAGAACAGGAAGGCAAAGGGATGGCCAGGGACAGAGCAGGGCACAGGTGCTTCCCACCATCCTGGTTGTGTCGTTGCTTTCTTGTGTGTACAACAGCTTTACTGAGGTACAATTGACATACCATGCAATTCACCCACTTAAGTTTAATGTACCATTCAGTGGTTTTTAGTATATTCACAAAGTTGTGCAACCATCACCACAGTCAATGTTAGAACATTTTCATCACCCTATAAAGAGACCCTGTACCCTTCAGATATTACCCCAAACCCCTCTTCCCACCCTGCCCCCAGCCCTAGGCAATCACTGCTCTGCTTTCTAGCTGTATAGAGTGTCTGTTCTGGACATGTCACATAAAATGAATTATATAATATGTTGCCTTTTGTGATTGGCTTCTTTCACTTAGCATCATGTGTTAAGGCTCATTGGTGTTGTGACTTGCATCCATATTCCATTCATTTTTATAGTTGAATAATATTCTGTTTTACAGATATTCCACATTTTGTTTATTCATACATCTGTTGATGGGCATTTGAGTTGTTTCTACTTTGGGGCTCTTATGAATAATGCTGCTATGAACATCTGTGTACAAGTTTTTGCGTGGACATGTTTTTAGTCCCCCTTTGTTCTACTTAGGAGTGGAATTCCTGGGTCAAATGGTAACTCCATGTATAACTTTTTGAGAATCTGTAGAGTATTTTTCCAAAGTGGCTGCACCAGTTTACATTCCCGCCAGTGATGTATCAGGGGTCCAATTTCTCCATATCCTCATCAACATTTTTTATTTCTGACTTTCTAATGATAACCATCCTAGTGGGTGTGAAGTGGTGTCTCGCAGTGGTTTTGGGTCTTTTAAATAAATTTATTTATTTTATGTATTCATTTTTGGCTGTGTTGGGTCTTCATTGCTGTGCGCAGGTTTCCTCTAGTTGCGGTGAGCGGGGGCTACTCTTTGTTGTGGTGCGTGGGCTTCTCATTGCAGTGGCTTCTCTTGTTGCGGAGCACAGGCTCTAGGCTCGTGGGCTTCAGTAGTTGTGGCACGCGGGCTCAGTAGTTGTGGCTGGCGGGCTCTAGAGCGCAGGCTCAGTAGTTGTGGCGCTTAGTTGCTCTGCGGCATGTGGGATCTTCCTGCACCAGGGCTCAAACCCGTGTCCCCTGCAATGGCAGGCGGATTCTTAACCACTGCGCCACCAGGGAAGCCCTGTCCTTTTTCAAGACTGTTTTTGGCTATTCTGGGTCCCTTGAGTTTCCATATGAGTTTAGGATCAGCCTGTCAATTTCTACGAAGAAGCCAGCTGCAATTCTGATAGCAATTGCATTGAATCAGTGTCCTTTTTGCTGCAAGTTAGAGTGTAAACAAAACAATACAAGGAAGGTTTCTGTGAGCTGCAGCCTCAGGGAAAAAGGGCCCCTTCAAAGTGGATTCTGGAACGAACAGCCTTGGCTGGCTTTGGACAAAATGTTCTGGCCCAGCTGGAGCTGGGTGGGCACCTGGGCCTGCGGAAGCGGTGGGCGCAGGCGGATGGTACTTTCCTGCTAGCTCTGCGAAGTGTATGGGGCACCTGTGGCTCACCTAGACCTGGCCCGCCCACGCCCATGGCTTCAAAGGCTTGGACACGGACCACCCACACGCAGGCGTCCTCTTGGTGGCGGCTCGGCGGGGGGCGCTGAAGGGACTGCCTGCAAGTGACCCTGGACTCCCCCTGCTCTCCGCCTGCTCACGGGCTGCCTCAGTTGGACGAAGGTTTCAACACCTGTGTACAGTCTCCCAGCGTACGCCAGACCTCGCCTCAGCCCTGGCAAAAACCAAGACCTGGAGGATCTTGATCGGGGAGCCTGATTTTGGGGAAGACACACAAAGAAATGCAGTGTGGGGCGTGAGACAGTACAGGACCTTGTACATCAAGGAAGAAGGGACGAACCCAGCAGGAGGGGACTGTGTTTGCGGCAGGGCTGTGGGCTGGGCTGGGCTGGGCTGGAAGATGAGGTCCAGGAGGGCCTCTCAGAGGAGGGCCAAGATGCCCCACCCCCATCAGGGCTAGAAGGAGGGTAGGAGTTTGCCGGAGGACAAGGGGAGGGTGGGGAGGGAACGACGGACGACGGAAGAGATGGGCTGGAGCTGGATGGGTTGGCACAGCCGAGGCAAGTAAAGGGGCAGCAGGAAATGGTGGCGGGGGGCGGAGGGCAGGCAGGTTAACCAGGGGCCCTTGTGCCAGGCCAGAGCGCTCAGGCCCTGGGCCTGTGGGCAGCGGTAGCCGAAGGGCTTCCATCAGGGGGTGACCCCGTGGTGGGCCTGTTGCCCCCGCAGCTGCTGGCAGCGGATGGAGGGGGACTGGGCAGGGTGGCGTGACCCTCTGCTTGTGGGACTCAGCGCCTCGGCATGTCCCCCTGGCAGGTGAGGCAGGAGTGAGTGTTGCCGCGTCACTTGAACTCTTATCAGCACTGCCTCACCTCTGACATTTTGGAATAGATCTAACTGCCACCACTCTACAGGTGAGAAGACCGAGGCTCAGAGGGGAGAGTGACATCTTCAGGGTCAGCCACCCCTCAGTGTGGGTACAAACCCAGGACTGCCAGCCCCTCACCTCCAAGGGTCCCGTGCATTGAGAGTGGCCTGTAGCCCATCCCAACTCCCACCAGAGGGCGCCAAAGCCAGGCCTCTGTGAGGAAACCCCGCCCCCCCTCCCCCCATTGACTGAGGGTCCCAGAGGCAGACCCCACTCCCAGGCCCTCCCAGAGGTTGGCCCCATTCCAGGCTTAGGTCCCAGGGGGCTGGGGGGCACCCTGTCAGCCCAAGACAACAGAGCGGACTGGAGTTAGGCCAAAGGAGGGGGCAGCGTGAGAACCTGGGGCAGCCACCAAGGAGCCCTGGGGCTCCTTCACTGTCCCTAAACATTTGGCAAACGCTTCAGGATCCTGGAGGGCCCTGCGTCTTTGGTGAACCCCTGCAGGGGGCCGCTGTGGTCTAGCCCAGGGTTTCCCCCAGCAGTGGCTGGTCAGGAGGAATTTCCACCTCTTCCCACACCCAGCCCCCAGGATGACCTGTGACGAGAGTGCTCAGGGCCACAGGCCTGGGACTAGCCTGCTGGTTCCTCCCTCCCTCCAGCCGGGGAGACGGTGCAGAGCTGGCCGCGGCCTGCTGCCTGCACCGGGACCTCGTGGCGTGCCAGGCTTGCGGGGAGAACAAGGCGACTGGAGGGCAGGACGGGAGGGCCAGGCTGAGCAGCCTCCCCCCGACCCCTTGGGGCCTCTCCCAGGCCGAGATGGGCGGCCAGGATGTGATAGGACATAGGCCAGAGAAAGAGACAGGAGGATGTCAAGGAAGGGGAGGTGGGGACATTTGGGGGCTACTTGACAGGGTGCCCAGAAGGGACGTGTGCTTTCCTGCCTCTGGATGCAGTTGCAGGATCATGGAGAAGTTGGCCAGCATCCTTTCACTGTGAAGGCAAAGTTGAGAGAATCGTGGTGGAGAGACTTGGAGCCTGGGCTCCACTGGTCCCCAAATTAACCAATCCCAGGACCAGTGGGTTAGTCAGCTGGAGCCCAAAGCATCCAGTAGAGGCTTGTCATCACCCAGAGAGAGTGCCCCTGCCCCACTGCTGACTCACCGTCCATGTGGGGGAGGCTCGCCCCTCTGAAGGGATCTGGGTGATGGGAGTGCCACCTGCCCTTGGATGGTTTGATGATATCATGACAACATCACCCACATAAGCTACAAGTCCAAAGTCATCCCAACCGAAACGCCACTTAGATCCTTGGAGGAGCTCAGTAAACATACTCTAAAAGTGAAGGAATACGTCACCAAATGGCCAAGTCACTGTAAAAATGGAGAATATCTGATGGGAAGGCACGGCAAGGTCAAGGTCAGAGAAGTTTCTTCTAGCCAGAGGGGAGGGTGGGGAGCTGGAGGTGGGGCCGGGTGAGAGGAGACCCTCACCACATACCCCTGGGGCCCCACCGTCAGCAGAAAGTAAAAACGGTCCTTACTTAACCCCACCTACAAAGATGGATCCTAGAGAGAATAAAGACCCAAATGTAAAAGATAAAAACATGAAGCTAGAAGAAAAATGCAGAAGACTCTAACATCTGGACAGGGAAGGACTTCTTACACAAATATCCAAAAGCATAATCCATACGGCAAAAAACAATGATAAATTTGATTACATCAAAACTCAGGGGCTTCCCTGGTGGTGCAGTGGTTGGGAATCTGCCTGCCAATGCAGGGGACACGGGTTCGAGCCCTGGTCTGGGAGGATCCCACATGCCGCGGAGCAACTAGGCCCGTGAGCCACAGCTGCTGAGCCTGCGCGTCTGGAGCCTGTGCCTCGCAACGAGGGAGGCCGCGGTGGTGAGAGGCCCGCGCACCGCGATGAAGAGCGGCCCCCGCTTGCCGCGACTAGAGAAAGCCCTCGCACAGAAACGAAGACCAAACACAGCCATAAATAAATAAATAATTAAAAAAACAAACAAACAAACAAAAAAAAACTCAGACTTTTTCTCAGTGGACACCCCAGACAGGTTAGAAAGAGATCAGAGAATGGGTAAAGATATTCACAATGTCTAAAATTAAGAGATGGAAATCTCTAGAATGGACAGGAATGCCTGTGAATCAACAAGGCTGATGGATGGGGCAGCAATGGCGGCAGGGGCTTCCTTGGGGTCTCAGGGTGTGTGTTGAGGGGTGAGGGGGCAGGAGGTGTTCCTGGGAACAGGAAGAGTATGTGTTCGTATTAGTTTCCTGCAGCTGCTGTAACAAATTACCACAAAGCTGGTGTCTGCATAAAATTGGAGAATTGCTTGGTATAGAAAACCTACACATTTGGTGTCAGAAGCGTTGGGAGTAGAGGGATAGTTTTCCTTTCACCACGTTTTCTTTTTTCTTTTTTTTAGTAAATTTATTTATTTATTTTTGGCTGCGTCGGGTCTTTGTTGCTGTGCACGGGCTTTCTCTAGTTGCGGCAAGTGGGGGCTACTCTTCGTTGCTATGTGTGGGCTTTACATTGCAGTGGCTTCTCTTGCTGTGGAGCATGGGTTCTAGGTGCACGGGCTTCAGTAGTTGTGGCACTTGGGCTCAGTGGTTGTGGCGTACAGGCTTAGTTGCTCTGTGGCATGTGGGATCTTCCTGGACCAGGGCTCAAACCCATGTCCCCTGCATTGGCAGGCGGATTTTTTTTTTTTTGTAAATTTATTTATTTTTTAAATTTTTGGCTGCACTGGGTCTTTGTTGCTGCCTGCGGGCTTTTCTCTAGTTGCGGCGAGTGGGGGCTGCTCTTCATTGCAGTGCGCGAGCTTCTTATTGGGTGGCTTCTCTTGTTGCAGAGCACGGGCTCTAGGCACGTGGGCTTCAGTAGTTGTGGTGCGCTGGCTCAGTAGTTGTGGTTTGCAGGCTCTAGAGCGCAGGCTCAGTAGTTGTGGCCCACAGGTTTACTTGCTCCATGGCATGTGGGATCTTCCCAGACCAGGGCTCGAACACGTGTCCCCTGCATTGGCAGGTGGATTCTTAACCACTGCACCACGAGGGAAGTCCCTATATAGTACTTTTATATATTTTGAAAGAAATTCTGGAGACTTGCCTGGTGGTCCAGTGGCTAAGACTCCATACTCCCAATGCAGGGGGCCCAGGTTTGATCCCTGGTCAGGGAACTAGATCTCTCATGCTGCAACTAAGAGTTTGCATGCTGCAACTAAGATCCCACACAGCCAAATTTAAAAAAGAAAGAAAGAAAGAAAGAAAGAAAGAAAGAAAGAAAGAAAGAAAGAAAGAAAGAAAGAAAGAAAGAAAGGAAGAAAGAAAGAAAAGAAATTCTGCAGTTTGGGGCTATATTTCCTTTTTGACCCTAGAGATGTCAAAGGGTTTTTAAATATAAATTTCCAGGTGGGAGGGTCTTTTTGTTTTCTGATTTGTTTTTATCTTCTGGTTTTATTGTGTGATATCATAGAATATTGTCTACATGATTTCTATTTCTTGGAACTTATTGTCATTCAGGGGAGAGGGCAGTACGTGAAGATGTTCATGGAGGTTCCCTGGGAAGGGTTGTGAGAAGCTTCGGCCAGAGCCACTGTGCTGGCCCAGCTTCTCCTCTGTCTTGGGTAGAAGGACAAGCCTGGCCTTCACATCATCCCCCTGTCCCCAAGGAACTGTCTTAGGCCTGGGGCCCCCAGCTTTACTGATACTGAAGATCCCTGGGAGCCCGGAGGCTGATGGGATGTGTCAGATCACCACCCCCACTTCAGTCTGGTCACTCAGCCACCCTCCCCTCCCTCCCCCATCAGCCTGTAACCCTGATTACCCCCTTCCCAGCAGGCTTTGTCTATAGACCACAACCTGGTCCCTCCCTGGGACCCTGCTCAGGGTCAGTCTGTGTCTTTCCCCCAGAAGGACACTCAGCTGGGGGGGGAGGGCATTACTTTGGGGGCCCAAATACACAGGATCCCCCCTCCCACCACCCACCTTTTTTCCAACCTTGGCCCTACGTCCAGCAGAGGGCAGCCTGGCCCACCCCTGAGAGTCCCAGGAGTTCTCGACCCCCAGCGTCCAGACAGCTGGTCTAGCCTTGGGAGTCCTGCTCAGAGGCTGGGGAGGTCTTGCCACTCAGGTGGGGCGGGCCAGGCAAGTCTGGGGCCTGTGTGATGGGTGATCCTCCTCACAAGGTGAGATGGAAGTCCCTCTTCCTTTCTTTTGCTTCCTGATCCCTGCACTAGGAGGAGGGCGTGTGGCTATGGGAGGCGGTGGGGCAGACACCTGGGGTCCAAAAGGAGGGCTTAATGTTCCTCTTGTTGATGAAAGAAGCGGTCTGTTCATTTCCCTCCTCCCCCTCCCCTCCCTCCTCCCCCCTCCCCTCCCTCCTTCCTAATCACCACGTGCCCACCACCCGCTGGGGAGAATGGGCAGGCGGGTCTCCTAGGAGTTCTGGTTGGTGTCTCAGCACCCCCCTTTCCTCTCTACACCACTCTTTGCAGGGACCCAGGGCTCTGACCCCAGCCCAGGAAATCCCGCACTCCCCACCCCAAGCTCCTGTGTCCCTGGGGTCATTGCCTCCCGGCGGTGCAGGACCAAGACGGGCAGAGACCTGGAGGCTCTGGTGAGCTTGGCCGAGGCCCGGGCGCGGCGGAGCCTGGGGCACAGCCAAGGGACCCGCGACATCGTCAGCCCCTTTGGAACCGGGCCTGGTGGGGAGAGGGCCCCGGGGCGGGGGCCGGGGCGGAGAGGGGTCATTTTGCGCGCCCTGGACACTGTCCTGCCCTCGGGCAGATGAGAAAATCGTGGAAACTCTGCTGGGCGCGCCTGTTCTCCGTGTAAGGATCTTGGAGCCAAGGCCTCAGCCCGGCCGGTCCACTACCCCGAGGGCATCGAGGGCCCGTCCCGGGAACGCTCCAGCGGTGACACAGGACCTCACCGCAGGTCTCACCCGGTGCTCAGGAGCCCGGGCCGCCTCCAGCTCTCTCCCACCTGGTCCGCGGGCCTGGCTCTCGGCCCTGACCTCCCGGGTCGGTCCCCGCCGCGCGACCCAGCCGAAGCCTCCCCGCCACAGGATGCGCTCGCCACGGCCCGGGTGGCCTCGAAGGAGACACCGGTGCCTGGGCCGGAACAGCCGAGGCCGTGGGCGGGCGCAGGGACCGCGCGCTGGGACCCGCCGGCCCTGCCACCTCCTGCCACGCGGCGCCGGCGCCTCGACGAGGGCTGGAGCGGGGGGACAAGACCGCACCAGGTGGCGCCCACGTCGTCCTGCCGTCCACGGCCCGCGAGGGCTCCCCACCAGTGCCCCCTCCGGGCCCTCCCATCGGAGCCGCGCCGGGGGCACGCGGGTCACATGGGAGACTGGAGGAGGGGCACGCGGGGACGTGGCGGGGCGCCTCCCTTCCGGGGGCGAGGAGGAAGCGCGCACTGCGGGCTGCAGTCTTCGGTCCTGCAGGAAATGAAGGGGCCGGGGTTGGGGGGCCTGGGGACCTCAGAGGCTCCGCGGCCCCGCCCCCAACGCGGACCCAGCTCCGCCCCCGACAGCGCGCTCCCGGGCCGGGGTCCCCGGGCCTCGAAATGCCGAGTCCTGTCTTCCCGGAGCTCCGACTGCGTCGCAGGCCCTGGACCACCTGGCGGGCACCGGGGGCGGGGGAAGGGTGTCGGGGAGGGCGACCCCGGCGGCAGGGTGAAGAAAGGAGACGCGCCGCTCTGGGCCCGGGGGGAGGGAGTGGCGAAAGAGTGTCTGCCCGAGGGGAGGGCAGGGGTCCCAGGCCTCTCCCGCACCCCCGCAGACGCCGCTCCTGTGGGACTCCTGAGGGGGGCGCAGGAGGAGCTGGAGGCGGGGTCGCGACTCCCCGCCCGTCCCCGCTCCAGCCTGGCTGTCCCGGAACGAGTCAGGATGGGCGGAAGGCTCCCGTGGGCATCCTGGCCTCTGGGTTTGGAACAGCGTCTGCGCCGCGGGAGGCGCTGAATTATTGTTAACGGATGGATTGAATTCAGGAAGCATTAGGAATCACTTCAGTCTCCCCGACTGGGGAACTGGATTTCAGCTCACGTATGTCTGTCCTCCCCCCTCCACACACACTTGCACACGTCTTCTCTAGCCGTCTTCACGCTGAGGTGTACCAGAACTTTCCAAGGACCGGCAGGTACATGCAGCTCTAAGGGAATCAGTTTCCCGTTTCTGGACTCCCACATGAACTCTTTCCTAAAACCTACGTCCCCGAGAAAGTCCTGGGGACACGAGGTCCTTCTGGCCCTCCTGTCCTCTCGCCATGCACGCTCCCCATTCAGAGAAGGGCTCACCTGGCACCATGGCTGAGGTCCAGTGCTCCTTGGTGAAAAATTGGTGAAGAAACTTCCAGGGAGACAGACAAAAGACAATTCACAATGTGCTTTAGAATAGGTAAAGCTTCCTTTAAGCAAATCACCGCAAACCCAGGTAGCGCTTCTATCTGTTCTCCCTTACGCATATTTATTTAAGAGCAAACTTAGTTAGAAACTGGATATTTTGGCTCTAGTTGACATGTTCTGAATACATATATACTGTAAAATGGGAGCGATGACAAATTTAACTGACTCTGTCAAGAAATGCCAGACTGCGGGGGCAGTGATGAAGGACAGAGCATCAGGAAAAGATGTTGCACCTTATTCCAGCTAGGGCCCCTCAAGGTCAGGCAGCTGCTTTGTCCAGGTCTTGTCTGAGAAGCAGAACTCAAGCGAGATGGCTCTAATAGGGGCACGTGTGGCGAGTCTCCAGGACTGATGCTGGCGCTTAACGTCCACAGGGCAGGTTGTCAGGAAGGGAAATTCAGGAGCAGCCCGCAGCCCCCTGAATGGGAGCTGGCGCCCCATGAACACAGGCTGAAATCCAGATACAGGCTGAGATACCAAGGTCAGTTCTTGTTGCCTCTGACCTTGGTAAATCCGGTATCCTGCGAAAGCCAGTATTTTTATTTAGTATCACAATTTTCCTCATGTCTCTAATCTATCGATATTTTTTGTTTTTAAAACATATTTATCTTATGTCTTTGATCTGGTAATCCTACTGCCTGAAAATTAGACTGTTTGTGCTGGCTCTTGCTTGTGGTGACTTGTTCCCTTATCTGTTCTGTAACTTTGGACCATGAGCTTTATCTGAGAGATCCCCACTGAAGGTGCCTCCCTCCAGACAAGTTGGCTTATATTGCTTCTGGGGTCTTGAAGGAACTACCAACCTGGGCTCCTTAATGTTAATTTCTCAGCTTGCTGTTTCCAGGACCTCAAAAGGGTGTTCAATTTAAACTCCCCCCACCCCCGTCCCCCCCTTCCCAGGACTGAGCCCTCATTACAAATTTTAGGGAAGATCTTTTATTTTTTGTCTCAGGAAGGGCCCTGGATAGGACATTTTCTTTCTCATCTCCTTTTGCTGATAGTTTGAAATTTTTTGAGTGCATTCGTACACTGAGGATATGGCCCTTCTAGGATACAGACTTTGTGTGGGAGTCTCGGTTCTAACTGGGAACTTTATAAAGGCTCAAAACCTTGTCTCTCTTCTCCATCACACCCAAAGCTCTTGGTTACCAAGATTGCAAATACCACCCCCCACCCATCCCCATTTTCAGCGGGTTCTTTGTTTGGGACATTTCCTCTTCCCCACCGCTGCAGCTGTGCAAGGAAGGATTCTTTAACAGTTCATTCAGAATTTGTAGTCTCAGCAGATTTTTTCCAGTCACCTAAACTACTTAATTGCCAAAAAAGGGAGTAACCACTTCTGCTTTGCAATAGCTGCGTCCACATTTGTCTTCACTAGCAGACCTGGTAACAGAGACGACCCAGCATGTTTGTGATAGTTCTAGCGGTCATCAGAGGGCTCCTTTGTTTGCTGCTCCCAGGAGGGTCATACAGTTGTTCCCCGCAGAGGCCAGCGGCAGCTGCTTCTTTCCCAGGAATGCTGTCCTTCTCTGTGCCGAGAGGTACTGAGACCACAGTTCCTCCCAACTGGGTGGAGACTAGGAGGCCAGAGTGATTCTCTCTGGCCTAGGGCCAAAGGCTCAGAGACAGTTTCCGGGCTCCCAGGCACAACAAGGCCTAGATAATAAGACCAGGCCAGAAGTTTGGGGAGTGGGCACCTGGAATATGGTGTGAAGTTTGCTACCTGTGATTCCCCGCCATGAATTTCAAGGGGCCACTCCCACTGGGGTGGCCTGTAGGTTTGCAGGGCTGCTCACCACTGGGCAGGTGAGTCCAAACGTGGGATTTAGGATTAGCAAGGTCACTGTGCAGTCTGCTAAAGCCAGACATCTGCTCCGACCCAGACATCATCTGTGACAAGGTATAATTTTATATATTATATAAAATGTATAAAATACTGAGTCTTCTTTATCCTATCTTTCGAGTGTTTGGGCCTTGAGCAAGAATAATGAGGTGTCACTTACTGGGTTCTCTCACAGCCCTGCATTAACCACTAACTTATCCTATATGACTCTATGCAGCCTTTCAGATGCAAACAGCCTCAACGGCGGTTAGCAAATTTATTTCATTAGTATAGTGAAAATATACCAGGATAAATTGGGGTTTAATTCAGAAAGGCAAGCATTTATTCAATCACTCAACAAATAGCGTCGGTTTTGCTATGACGTATCGTAAGCGTTCCTAAAATTCAGGGTGCCACGCAAAATTGCACAATGAAAAATATAGGGCTTATGGGGAAAATGGGGCTGGAGCAGAACACTCAAAATACTTCATCAGTGACACATTTTTTAAAAAGATGGGAACCTAATACAGAAGGTTAGCACAGTTGTACAAGTTAAATAGTTTTTAAAAATACATAAATACTACCAAAAAATATGATTCTTTATCAGAAAAGGCCTGAACTTTGCTTGTGGAAGTAGGCATCGGAAGGGCTGCAGCTTAGGAGGTATTGTGAGGTGAATGGAACGTTGTAACCCCGGTGTGGACGGGGGTGGCTCATAACACAGAGGTTAGGAGGTAGCTGGGAGACATTTGAGGTGTGTGGGTGTGTGTGCTTCCTACACACCTGAGCTCAGCTGGTAGAGTTTTCTGCGTCCACCCAGTATTTCTCGTAAACAAAATCACACGGAATGCAAAATTCACATTATGCTCCAACTGTCCCCTAACTGTTCAGTGGTGTTGGAACAAATTCACATTTTCAAAGCAAGCATCATAGCAGAACTGTAGTTATGGAGTACCTACTCTGTGGGAGGTACTGCCTGACACACAGTAGGTTCAGCAATCTACGTCTCTGCCCTCGTGGGAGATACATTGTAATGAGGGAAACAATAAACAAGTAAATAATCAATTTCATATACTATCATTTGTGTATCACCCTCCCCCCAAATTCATATGTTGAAACCTAACCCCCAAGGTGATGGCTTTTGGAGGTGGGACCTTTGGGAGGTGATTAGGTCCTGAGAGTGGAGCGCTCATGGATGGGATTAGTGTTCTTATAAAAGAGACCCCACAGAGCTCCTGGCCCCTTCCACCATATGAGGACACAGCAAGAAGATGGCTACGTATGAAGCAGGAAGTTTCTCTCACCAGATACCAAGTCTGCTGGCGCTTTGACTTTAGACTTCCCAGCCTCCAGAAATGTGAGAGATAAATACCCAGTCTATGGTATTCTGTTACAGCAGCCCAAATGAAGTAAGACAGTAGGACAGTAAGTTCTGGGTTTGTGGTAGGTGGAACTGTATCCCCCAAATTCCTATGTTGAAGTCCTAGCCCTCTTACAGGTTGATGTGTTAGTTCCTGGGGCTGCTGTTAACAAAGCCCCACAGACTAGTGACTTACACAGAAATTTAGTATCTCACAGTCTGGAGGCCAGAAGCCTGAGTGAGATCAAGGTGTGGGCAGGGTTCCTTCCTTCTGTGGGTTGTGAGGAAGAATTCATTCCATGCCTCTCCCTTAATTTCTAGTGATTTGCCAACAATCTTTGGCATTCCTTGGCTTGTAGAAACACCCCTCCCAATCTCTGTCTTCCCCTTCATTCGGCGCTGTCCGTGTGTGTGTGTGTGTGTGTGTGTGTGTGTGTGCAAATTTCCCCTTTTATAAGGGCATGAGTTATACTAGATTAGTGGCTCACCCTACTCCAGTAGAACCTTGTCTTAGCTGATTACATCTGAAACGACCCTATAGGGTCACATTCTGAGGTACTGAAGGTTAAAACTTCAACATATGATTTGGGGGGCGGGATACAACTCTACCTGTCACTTACTTCTTGCCCCCTTAAAGGGGCAAGGGAAGACCCCTTTAAGTAAGTGACATTTGAGCAAGAGACTTGAATAAAATGAGGGAGTGAGCCCTGCAGACATCTGAGAGAACAATTCCAGGAGGAGGGAACAGCAAATGTGAAGGTTCTGAGACAGGAAAACCGATTGGCCTGCCAAAGGAACAGGTCATTGTGTCTAGAAGGTAGCAAGGAGAAGAGTGGTGTAAGAGATGAGGTGAGAAACAGAATGATTCACCAATAGGAAATCCATCAACAAATTAACAAAATTAAAGGAGAAAAACCTTATGTATTTATCAGGGACCAAAACAAAACAAAACAAACAAAAAACGGCTGACGTTCCCAGTAAAAACTCTAAGGTATAAATAGACAAAAACTTCCTCTTATGATAAAGAATATTGGTTAGAGAACAAAAGCATACATCATATTAATTGTGTGATATAAAGACATTTCTGTTATTCAGAAATGAGGAGGGGGACTTCCCTGGTGGCGCAGTGGTTAAGAATCCACCTGCCAATGCAGGGGACACAGGTTTGAGCACTGGTCCGGGAAGATCCCACATGCCACGGAGCAACTAAGCCAGTGCGCCACAACTACTGAGCCTGCGCTCTAGAGCCCGTGAGCCACAGCTACTGAGCCCACGTGCCACAACTACTGAAGCCCACGTGCCTAGAGCCCGTGCTCCGCAACAAGAGAAGCCACTGCAATGAGAAGCCCGTGCGCCACAATGAAGAGTAGCCCCTGTTCACTGCAACTAGAGAAAGCCCGCGTGCAGCAACAAAGACCCAACACAGCCAATAAATAAATAAAATTAATTAATTAATTAATTTAAAAAAAAAAGAAATGAGGAGGGATGCCAGCAATTATGTTTTTGGTTCAGTATTGTTATTTTTGGAGAGTCTAGCTAAAGCAATAAGATAAGAAAAGGAAATAAGCAATATTCTCACCATTGTTTGCAGATAATATCCTCCTAAACACGCCCCTCTGCCTCAAATGAGGTATTTTCAAACTATTAGAACTGAGTCACACAGACATAGAGATCAGAATTGTCATTGCCAGGGGGGAGGGGGGAGGGAGAGGGATGGACTGGGAGTTTGGGGTTGGTAGATGCAAACTATTATGCATAGAATGGATAAACAACGAGGTCCTACTGTATTGCACAAGGAACTATATCCAATCTCCTGGGATAAACCATAATGGAGATGAATAAAAAAAGAAGAAGAATATATATATGTGTATAACTGAGTCACTCTGTTGTAGAGCAGAGATTGACACAACATTGTAAATCAACTACACTTCAATTAAAAAAAAAATAGAACTGAGTCAGTCATCTTTTATGCCCTAAACTCATGTACTCTGGGCCCACTTTCTTGCTCTAGTCGTGGCTACAGCAACCAGCTGGTTGTGCAGATAGAGCCTGGCTGCTGCTTGCCTCAACTGCACTGCACAGCCCTTGCTCTCTACTGCTGCTGCTTGGAATGCTTCTGGAGCTCACTCAGCCTACCTGGCACGTGCGCACACATGGAAGAGGGAGTTTGTAGGGCAACCCTGGAGCAATGAGGAATGGGTGCCAGTGGACACATGCTCCCCTTGCTTCTGTGCATGAGTGGACAATTCTGATGTTCATTCTATACTGCTCCTCAAGTATTCCCACAGCAGTGAGAACTCAACAATGCACCTGGCATAAGATTCCCCCGTCCCTGTTTCTCTTTTCCAGGGCCCCCGTTCCTGATCCCTGTGATCACTTCCAAAAATAAACTATTTGCCCACAAGACCATGTCCCATGTCATAGATTCTGCTTTTGGAGGGAACCTGAATTAAGAGAGTTAGTACCAGAAGAGGCTGTAGAAAGCAGAACACTGGGAAAGAATTCTAAGATATGTCACACACCTTTCAGACCCCATTGTAGGAACCTTACTGCTGGTGGTAAGTGAGCTGGTGATGAGCTTTGGCCTGTGGCACAGTTACCGTGACTCACTAGGGGTGGATTAGGATGTCATGCACATGGAAGGTAAAGCACGGGCCTACACGTAGCAGTGGTCCTTTAATCGAACTGAGGCAAGGGTAAGAAGAAGGACTGTGGGTTAGGCTGACTTTTGCTAAGGGCTTTAAAAGCCTCAAATAATAATGACAGGTTCAGACCAGCCAACTATCAATTTAAGGCGCTCTGTGACTGTCCAGCAGCCTCATGGCAACCTGAAGAAACCCTTATCTCCTGCAGGCACAGGTCACTGTATGATGAAAATTGGTCCAGGATTATTCACATCTCTGAATACTGTTGGTTTTATTTTCTCTTCAGCCATGTTTAATCTCCTGTTTAACCTATCAGTGGGTGTTTTGTGTTAATTAAGATAATAAATGATTATATTTTCCATTTCTAGAAGGTTTTTTTTTTTCTTTTTCGGGGAGGAGAATCTCTTTCAAACTACTTGGCCATAGTCTCTTGTTCCTTGCTCATATTTTTAATATTTTATTTCTTTAAACACATACATAATTATTTTGTGTGTCTGATAACACTAATATCTGCTGTTTTCTGGATGTGATTTTGTTGTCTGGTGTTTCCAATGGCTCTCACTCAGAGTGACTTCTTTTTTCCTTGTGCATTTTGTGACTTTTTTTTTGACAGTGAGTCCCCTATGTTCTCTCAAAAGTTATCCATGGGGAGTTGTTGAAACCCATATGGAACTTGCATTTCTCCAGAGAATGTTTGCAGTTTATCCTTTTCTAAAAATCGATTCTTAGTTTTGTTACTTTGCAGTCAGAGAATAAGTCTTGTAAGATTTCTCAATTTAGAAATCAACTTGTCTGTTGTAATAAGTATATAATTAACATTATACATTAAGGATGTTCCATGCACTGTTTATAGAAAAGCACGTTCTGTAGCTGACCGCAGACACCGAGGTGCAGGATGTCCTATTGTCACTTAACCTTTATCTCTGAGTCTGTGCTGCCAGGGAGCCACGAAATTCCAGCTCGGTCAGCTTTGCGGCCCTGCTCCCTCAGGGCTGCACCGGAATGAGGGAGATTCAGTGGTACCCCAAGCCTAGAGACAGGGACAGTGCGGATATCTCATCTCCACTTCCAACCCAGGCCTGCAGGCCCCCTGAAGTCCTAAGGCACCTGTTAGTGCCTGAAACAGACAGTGGGCGGAGTTTACTCAGGTGGACAATCCCAGAATTTCTGTCCAGCTCCCTCTGTCCCTACACAGCCTTTCTGCTCCGACATCAAGGAATAGCAAGAAGGTTGTGTAGCTGGAGAATAGAAGCTTGAGAGAGACGGGGGCACGGGAGTCAGACCTGGCGGAGCCGCTTTATAAGTAGGGTGATAAGCCCCGTTTCCCGGGGTTTTTCGGTTTTTGCCTGCTGCTGGGTGAATGGGTTCATGCTTTCATTGTCAGGGTTGGGTTGGAGTTATGCGGTCACTCTACTCGTAGATCAGGAGGGCCCAATAGAAAGCCAGGGAGGGTTTAAGTGGGGGAGTGAAATGTGATTTACATTTTATCAAGTTCCCCTGGGCTCTGCTCAGTGACAAGAGGGCGCTGGCGGGGGCACGAGGGGCACAGAATGGGTGCCAGGAGCGAGTAACTCGGGACCCTCGGTTGAAGCTCCCTCACTGGTTCCCCCTTCCGTGGGGTCCTCCCGGCCAGGAGAGGGGCCCCAGCGGCGCAGCCCCACCAGGCCCGACCTTGAGCGAGGCCAGTCTGGCTTCCGGCCACGAGACTGGATCTGAAATGGTGGAGAAATGCTGGTATTTCCCGGCTGACGTGGAAGGGATCAGGTTACCTTCTGGTCCCGCGGGCGGAGCGGGCTCTCCTAGGAACGGGTGGCAGGGAGCAGGGAGTGAGGGAGGGGCCCCAGCCGGCCGGCCGACGGGGTACTGGGGAAAGGCGGAGCGCGGCCCGGCAGCTCGGGACCGACGGGAGAGGGAGGCCGGGACGTGGAGCTGGTGGGTGGGAGGCCGGCGCCAGACCGCCCGGGCCGGGGGCGGGGCAGACGCTGCGCCAGGCGCTGGAACCAGGGGCCGGAGAGGGGGGCGCGGGGCCCCGTCCCGGAGGCGGGGCGGGTGACCTCTGAGCCGCAGGGAGCAGATCGGGGCCGGGCTGGGGCAGGTCTGGGCGCGACGGAGGACGCCCACCCCGGCCCCGACGCCGGAGCCAGCGCGCCAGGCCCCCCGGGGTCCCCACCCCTCCGCTCTCGTCCCCGCCCCTCTCCCCCCTGCTTCTCCCTCCCCGCCCCTGCCCCCACGCCCCCCGCGGCCCCGGCGGCCGGGCCCCCGCCTCCGCGCGCCATTCCTCCGGCTGCGCGTCCCGCCGGCCGCGCCTGGGCCATGGCGGGCCTGGGGCCGCGACCCGCCAAGGGCTACCGGGTGGTGCTGCTCGGCAGCGTGGCCGTGGGCAAGACGGCGCTCGCCACGCAGTTCGCCTGCGGCAGCTTCCCCGAGCAGTGTGAGCCGTCGGTGGAGGAGCTCTTCAGCAAGGTGATCGAGGTGAACGCGGCGCCCGCCCTGCTGGAGATCGTGGACACGGTGGGCGCCGAGCACCTGGTCACCCTCAAGGACCTGTACATCAAGAACAGCGACGGCTTCGTGGTGCTCTACAGCGTGTGCAGCGAGGCCTCGTTCGAGGCGGTGCGGCCGCTGCGGGAGCGCATGGGCCGGCTGCGGGGGCCCAAGGCCGTGCCGCTGGTGCTCGTGGGCACCAAGGCCGACCTGGACGCCCAGCGCCAGGTGCTGACGGCGCGGGGCCGCGCGCTGGCCCGCGAGTGGCGGTGCCCGTTCCTGGAGGTCACGGCCAAGAGCAAACTCATGGTGGACCAGGTGTTCACGCAGGTGGTGCGCGAGATGGAGGCCCTGGCCCCGCCCGAGGAAGAGGTTCCGGCCATCCCCACCAACGCGCAGGAGACGTGGCCATCGGAAAGGTTCATCGGCTGATGTGCAAACGGTTCATGATTCCTGTATTCATCGCTTCTCTTGATTTCTGAAGCTCACTTTACTCCTCTGCCTTTTCGAAGAAAGTTATCCAGCTGTAAACAAGTGGTTGCTTCTATATATTGACTCAGATCGGTGCTTCAGACTGTCCAGAGCTTCTTAAATATTTTGTCGAAAACTTTGTTTACCTCTGACAGTACTGGAAGAAGAAATTAAAAATCGATTTTTTTTTCTTGTATGGAGAGAGTATTACCCTTTTCTTCGAGTGGGATTTGTTGCAGGATTCTTTTTTTTTTTTTTTGGTCATAATTAACACCTTCAAATGTCATCTGACATTTGACATTGATTGAGGAACATGACCTAAATCGAAGCTTTCCAATCCATGAGGCTTTCATGTGTTCCCCTCTCAATACAGCCTTGAATTGCAGTAGTAATATTTTCCTCTCTGCGTATTTCTAAATATAGTTATGACATACATAGCATTGGTTTGAAAGGGATATTGTATACCCTGGGAGGGGAAAAATCAACTGTGTACTCAGGCAGAGATAGTTCAGCTCTGCCTTCAGTTTTGTAATTGACATCTAGTCGATTTCTGCATCTGTAAATTAAGTGAAAATAAAATGACTCTAGAAGTTGATAGTTTTTAATATTTGTCTTTCTAGAACCTAAAGCTACAATTCCTAAAGTTTCCATACACCATATCTTTGCTTTTCAGTTATTTTTCCGGACAAGTTAGTTGCTAGGGTGAAAATGGCACCACATCTGTTTGTGTTTTGGCAGAGGTGCTTTCTGCAGCTAGTGTTTTTTTCCTTGTCACTTGCCAGAGTCGGATATGTTGTCTGAATACCTGCCTAGTTTAACAGTGACAGGGGTACTGAAGTAGAAGCAAAACGTGAAGAATCTTTTTGCATAGTTTTCACGTAACGATAGAAGAGACTTTTCTTGTACTGGTTTAAAAATATTATTGTTTTATAATATTAAAAACTGGTCTTTGATATGAGTTGCTTGTGTTTATTTGCACAAGTTAACAATTTTACCTCAGCTGTTGCAACAAAATTTTCAAATTTAGGAACCTAACTTAGCCATTTGAGCAAACTTCTAAAAATAATAAACAAGAAAGCTCCGTGCCTGTGATCTGAAATAATTTTGTTAAAGGAAAGTTATCTATAAAGTGATGGTTGTACAAGGCTCTGGGAGTTTTATTTATATTGTATATGATGTTTGACTAGAAGAATGGATTTTAACACAAAAAATATATTTTAGAACCTAACAGTGCCTGAGAGCCAGTCCGCCCCACAGGAGAGGGCTAGGCTGGGACCTCCCCTGTCTTTTATCCCTTTCTCTTTCCCCTGGATGTTGGGGGCCGGGGCAGTTGGGGTGCTTACTTTTGAAGCCTTGAAACCCAGCTAAGTCACTACTCTCTGACCCTCTGTCTCCTGGGGTCACTCCTCCTGGCAGTATTACCTCACACCCTTTTCCGGAACCATCATTTCTCCAAGGGGACAGTTCAAACACAGGGAGGAGGGGAGGGGGCGGTGGGGTGGTGGGCAGGCAGGAAGCATCTCCTGGCCTCAGCTTTGTCCAAAGCTGCCCCCTCCTCCTGCAGAAGCAGAGGTTATAGAGCCAAGACTGTTCCCTGACTGGGTGTGGGTGGTGCAGAGAAAGCAGGGGGTGGGGCTGGGGTGGGCGGGTGAACAACAGCCCCTTCCCAGCCCTGAGAGCTGGGCCCCCAGGACTGCCAGCTGGGGACTCCCCTCGCCCTGCCTGCCCTGCCTTTCTGACTCTACCTGCCTATGCTGAGGCCTCCGGGGAGGTTCTGTGTCCCTGGATCCCAGGCCCTCTGGATGTCAGGCCTGATCCAGGAAAAAATACACAAATAGCCATTTCTTCCTTTAAATTACTAGAACCATCTCAGTCTACCACTCAGATCCAAGTGTCGGCTTAGAGCCCAGGGGTGCTCCTGACTGACGGGTCAACGCAGGAATGATCAGCCTCACGTGATCAGCTCCTGTGACCTCAAGAATATGTATGAAGCAGCTTTCTGGGTGTAATATGCTCACACACACACACACACATAAAATTAAAGACCCAGACACTAATTTTCTTTCTCTTCCTGCATTTCTAATTTCTAACTTATGCATGTTATTTACAAGTTTCCTGCAGTCCCTCTTGCCTCAACTGAGGCCTAAATAACTCTACGGTGAATTTGCAAGTGGCCGATATGAACAGTTGTCAGGGTACCATGTTACCCGGAAGCACTGTGCCCAGGCGGAGGGACCCATGAAACTGTGGCAGCCAACCTGATAGCTCGAAAGTGGTGTTCAAATCACAAGCCCTTTGTTTAGCACTGGGGAATGTGAAACTGGTTTCCAAAGAGTGTGGAACATTCACTTACCCACAGGCAGGGTGAGTGCTTCTGATTCTCCAAATGCCCTGCAACTCAGGGCACGGACAGATCTTTTTCTTGCCAGTGTGTTATGGTTCAGTTTGTATTATTCAGATTGCTGGTGATGCTGAGAATTTTTTTTTTTGGCCTTGCCACGTGCCTTGCGGGATCTCAGTTCCCTGACGCGGGAACGAACCCAGGCCATGGCAGTGAAAGCGCTGAGTCCTAACCACTGGACCACCAGAGAACTGGTGACACTGAGAGTTCTTTTGGAGGTTTTTAAATGACATTTGAGTTCCTCTTCTGTAAAATGTGCGCTCTTTTTGCCTGCTTTTAAAATTGTGTGATCCGTCCTTTTCTTCTTGGGTCTTGGCCTCTGAGATGCCCCCAGTGATCCCCACCTCCTGGTACTCATGCCTTTGTGTGGTTCCCTCCCCTCGAGCCTGGGCAGGACCTAGTGACTCTCTTCTAAGGAATATAACATAACAAGAGTGATGGGGTGTCACTTCCAAGATTATGTTCCACCCCTGCGCAAGGATGACACGCAAATTTGTGAAGCATTCTATATGTTTTAGTCTTGGAAATATTAAATATGATAGGTAAAGTAAAACTTTTAAAAAACTCTAAAAAAAAAAAAGATTATGTTCCAGCAACACTGATTTCTATCTTGCTCACCCACTCTGTCTCTTTCTCAGAGCCCTCGTTCCGCGAAAAGCAAGCTGGCCCGTTGTGACTAGCTCAGTGGAGAGCGCCTTGTAGCAAGGAACTGACGTCTCCAGCCCACAGCCAGAGAGGATGTGACACCCACCGACAGCCTCACGAGGGAGCTCGGGAAGGGGATGTTTTCCCAGTTGAGCCTTGAGATGACGGCCACCCAGCTGACCCTTTGCTGCGGCCTGCGGGAGACCTTGAGCCGAGGGCGCAGCTGAGCCACAGAAACTGAGATGATGAATGTTCATTGTTGTACACCACTACGTTTTAAGGTAATTTGTTATGCAGCAATAGAGAACTAATATAGCTTTTTGGTATCTGGAAATGGGGTGCTGACACACAAATACCTAAAAGTGCAGGACTGGCTTTGGAACCAGGCGGGCAGAGGCCAGAAGGATTCTGAGGAGCGTTAGATAAATGCTAAATAACCATGGACAGACCATCAGTGGAAAGCTGGACTTTGAGGAGGCTGTCAGCGAGGGTTCAAAAGGAGGCGAAGAACAGGGGTTCCTGTTATGTAATGGCAGAAAGCTTAGCAGCTGTGTGTCAAATCTGTAGTTAAATGGAGAGCCCAAAAGGTGCCCATTGTTTTTTGTTTGTTTTTTTTTAATAGGGCTTTATTTATTTATTTATTTATTTATTTATTTATTTATTTATTTATCTTTGGCTGCGTTGGGTCTTTGTTGCTGCACGTGGGCTTTCTCTAGTTGCGGCGAGCGGGCTTCCCATTGTGGTGGCTTCTCTTATTGTGGAGCATGGGCTCTAGGGACACAGGCTTCAGTAGCTGTGGCACATGGGTTCAGTAGTTGTGGCTCAGTAGCTGTGGCACATGGCTCAGTAGTTGTGGGCTCTAGAGCGCAGGCTCAGTAGTTGTGGCGCATGGGCTTTAGTTGCTCCGCGGCATGTGGGATCTTCCCGGACCAGGACTCGAACCCATGTCCCCTGCATTGGCAGGTGGATTCTTAACCACTGCGCCACCAGGGAAGTCCCTTGTTTGTTTGTTTGTTTGTTTTCTGGCTGTGCCACGTGGCTTGCAGGATCTTAGTTCCCTGACCGAGCTCTAGCAGTGAAAGCGCTGAGTCCTAACCACTCAACCACCATGGAATTTCCCAAAAGGTGCCCATTGAAATTCATGATCTAGATGGTAGATTTCCAAGCAAAGTGCAGAAGTTGCTGTCTGGTTTCTTCTTGCTGCTTATTGTAAAATGTGAGAAGAAAGAAAGAAGAAAGAAAGAAATTGAGAGAACTGGTAGACAAAAAGGAACAAGTACTTGATGGTTTTGAGAATTACCAGTTTCTCCAAATGGCAAAAGGGGCTAAAATTAAGAAATGACTTCCAAGTGGATTTCAAATCCAGAAGAATTGGTCTAAAAATGAAGCCAACGGTGTGACTGTAAAAGCTTTTACTAAGACCTCAGAAAGATCAAAGTTGATACCTCAGAGTACTGTTCAGTCACACAATGGGTCTATTAAGAAGACTGAGGTGAGCCCACAAATCCTCCCAGTCAAACAACAGGGCCTAGGTATTGTTCCTCAGACAAGTCAGTAGGAGCCCAAGTGGAGCAGGGCTTATCTCAAAGACTTTGGTGGGTTTATCTTTTCTCTAATGGAGTTAGCCTCAAATCATAGGTGATCCACAACGTTTTTGAAAGAATTGTATCAGCAAAAGCACTACCAGCTTGGACTAAAAGACACTGAGCCAGTTCAAAATGAACGGAGATTTTGGAATCACCCCTCCCCATCCCTGGTCACCCAAAATTTTACTGGAAGGAAGCAGGCTGAGACAACTACTTGGTTTCAAACATGTGCTATCTTTCATTTAAAAAAAATAGTAATGTTTTAAAAAAATAAAAGGATGACTCAGAGGGTAGAATAAAGAGCTCAGAGGACAAAGCCCGAAGCAATGGAGGATTATTTCCAGGATTAAGACCAAACCGAAGAATTTCTTGGCTGGGTTTCAGAATTGTTATGGACTGGTGACTCTTTTGTGTTTCCCATCTGCCCCCCCTTTTGAACAGGAATGTCGACAGCAACTCTCCTATGCCAATTGCACCATTGTATATGCGGGGTATGTGTGGCAGGGGAGAGGCGGATAACCTTTCTCTTAGTTGCATGGATCTACAGGCCAAGAGAAATTATATTTGAGCAGCTGTTTACTTAAGGAACTACACCAGAGGGGCCTCATCCTGGCTAGACTTCATTTAGATGACAAGGTTGTAAACTTTAAGCTTATCAAGCATGGATGATTACTAATCCGTTTTATAATGTTAAACCAACATTGCATTCCTGAGATAAACTCCAACTGGCTGTTATTTGCTATAAATTTGATACATTTGATAAATCGGTTTTCCTAAGATTTTGCTTCATATTTTTGCCTCTGTGTTTACGAATGAGACTTGCCTACAGTTTTATTATACTGCCCTTGTTTGCATTTGGTATCAGTATTATGTTAACCTACACAAAAACGTAGTGGGGGACTATCCCCTCTTTTTCTAGTCTCTGTAGATTCTGTGTGAGACTGAAATGATCTGTTCTTTCAATATTTGGCAGGTATTGCTTGTAAATCCATTATTTTGAAAAGATTTCTAATGTCTTTCATTGTTACAGGCTTTACATTTTCTTCTTAATTTAGTTTCCTAGTTTGTATTTTTCCAGGAATCTATACATCCTATGTCTTTTCAAATGTGTTGGCATAAAATTGTTCATAACAACCTCTTACAAGATTTTGAGTAACCGTAGCATCTCTGGTTACATTCTCTGCTTTGTTCCTAATATTGTTTATTTATGCCCTCTCTCTAGCTCCAGTTCTTTCTCTAGTTCCTTCTCTATCTATCTTTGGTTTACTCCAAAATTCACAAAAGATGAAGTCGATACATTCTCAGAAGAGATTCTAAGATGAGTTTAGCATGCAGGACGCTCATTAAGAGATGCTTTTGGGAAGGACACCTATGGAAGGAAGGGAAGGGAAGTAGGAGGGCAGAAGGAGGAGTTGAGCAATGCAACCATGATAATGGCCCCAGCCAACTAGAATGGCTCTTCAGGTGTTCTGAGTTGGGTGAGAATGGCCAGGTCTTTATACTCCCCCGTCAGGTCAGTCACTGGATGTGTGATATTGAGCAAGCCTGCTCTATACGCTGAGGTAGTCCCTGATTGACAGCTGAAGTCTGTCAATCAACAGCCCTCCCAGCAGCTAAGGCAACAAGTCTGTTGAAGGAGAATCCAGGCAGCGCCTCTTTAGTCCTTCATGGCAATGGTGGCGTAAATAAGTCAGATCTTTATTCTCCTTGGTTTGCTTCCAGTCTAGCTAACTCATGCCTCAAGTTTTTCTTTCTTATAACTTTGCTAGAGTTAGCCTGAAGCAGCCAACACATGCCACTTACTTGTTTTTTTCTAACTGCTTCCTTTACTACATGTACCAGTCAATTCAGAAGAAGGAAACTAGACTAATTATTTCAACAGAGAGAATTCAACATAAAGAATTATTCACCAGGTATCAGAAAACTGAAAAAGCAAAAAGGCGGCAATAATTTATCTCAGAGCTGGTATTTCAGGAAGCAGCGACCATGCCTAGTGCTGGGGGAACAAAGGTAAGAGGCTGAGATTATTAAAATTTAGAAGCTTAGAGAAGGGATCCTGTAGGAACTGAGAGCCAGACCTCTGAGGAAGGGTCATGCCTGATTTGTGCTGATGCCTTAGTAGCTGGATGGAGGGACCTCAGGGAGCTGAGATCCAACATCTCTGAGGAGAGGGCACCAGGGCGCTGGTGCTGGTATTCCAGAGGAGGAACGCAGTGAGGCTGGTTCTAGAAATGTGGGAAAACTGCAGACCGGAATCCACTGCTGCTGTTGAAATCACCTGCTACACTCACGGTGAAGCACCATTTCTCTGGCAAACAGAGAAGAATGAGTGCTTTTTCCCTCTTCCAGCTTTCCGATCGACATCCATTACCTACTTTGGTGAGATGCTAACAGGCAGCTAGTTGGCAAAGGAGAAATGTGTTTGCAGAGACCCTGCCTTAGCATCAGAAAGCAGAGTGTAGAAGCGTGGGTTTGAAGGAGAGAGAATAATAGCAGTCCCCCTCTTTGACTGCTAAGCACCCATACATACACTTCTACACACACAACAACAGAAACAACTTTATGCTTCTACTGAACAAGATGTAACTATTTATTCTAAATTGAAAATGCTCTCCCCCTCATCCCAAACCACGGGGAACAAAAAGTCCCAAGAGTCATTGCATCCATCACTGGGATACAGTTACAATATCCATCTCTGGACTGCGTTAATGACTCCATAAATTCAGGCCCAGTCCCATGTGAATATGCTGTTACCGAAAGACTAAATTTTAAGGTTCACCACCACTTGCAATCCTTCTATAAAATAATGGGAAGAAGGAGAGAAAGAAGCTATCAGTCATATGCATACACAGCCACATAACATGAAAGGAAGAAAATTTTCATGGCTACCATAGGCATTGTTTCTGTAACCCATCATAAGGCCATAGTTGATTTTTAAATTGTGATAAAGTACACATAACACAAATTTTGCCATTTTAACCATTTTTAAGTGTACCGTTTTGTAGTGTTAAGTATATGCATGTTGTTGTGCAACCAATCCCCAGAATTTTTTCATTTGTAAACTGGAACTCTGGATCCATTAAACAACAATTGCTCTTTGCCATTTCCCCCTCCTCCCTGTGCCTAGCACCCACCATCCCACTTCCTGTCTCTGTGAATTTGACTACTCTAGTACCCCAAAGAAGTGGAGTCAAACAGTATTTGTCTTTTTGTGACTGTCTTATTTCACTTGGAGTGATGTCCTCAAGGTTCATAATGTTGTAGCCTATGTCAGAATTTTCTTTCTCTTTAAGGCTAACATTCCATTGTATTATGTACACATACACATGTGCATGTATAGACCACATTTTGTTTATTCATTCATCCATCAGTGGACACTCGGGTTGCTTCCACCTTTTGGCTATTGTGAACAGTGTTGCTAAGAACATGGGTGTGCAAATCTTCTCTTCTGCTTTCAGTTCTTTTGGAAATATACTCAGAAGTGGACTTGCCGGACCGTATGGTAATTCTAGGCTTAAGTTTTTAGGGATCACAATCCTGTTTTCCATAGCAGTACATCCTCACCAACGCCAGCAGAGCACATGTGCTCCAAGTATTCCACATCCTCATGACCACTTGTAATTGTCTTTTCTTTTTCCCCATAGAAGTCATTCTAATGGTGTGAGGTGATATCTCATTGTAGTTTTGATTTGCATTTCCCTAAAGATTAGTGATGTTGAGCATCTTCTCATGTGCTCACTATTTGTATTTCTTCTTTGGAGAAATGTCTGTTCAAATTCTTTGGCCTTTTTTTAATCAGGTTGTATTTTTGTTGTTAAATTTTAGGAATTCTCTTTAAATTCTGGATGTTAATCTCTTATGAGGTATGTGATTTGCAAATATTATTTCCCATCCTGTGGGTTGCCTTTTTACTCTCTTGATAATGTCTTTTTTTTTTTTTTTAATACATTTATTTATTTATTTTGGCTGCGTTGGGTCTTCGTTGCTGTGCGCGGGCTTTCTCTAGTTGCGGCGAGCCGGGGCTACTCTTCGTTGCGGTGCGCAGGCTTCTCATTGCGGTGGCTTCTCTTGTTGCAGAGCACAGGCCCTAGGCGTGCGGGCTTCAGTAGTTGTGGCTCGCGGGCTATAGAGCGCAGGCTCAGTAGCTGTGGCACACCAGCTTAGGTGCTCCGCGGCATGTGGGATCTTCCCGGACCAGGGCGCGAACCCGTGTCCCCTGCATTGGCAGGTGGATTCTTAACCACTGCACCACCAGGGAAGTCCCTTGATAATGTGTTTTGATGCACAAAATTTAAAATTTTTCACGAAATCCATTGTTCAGTTTTTCTTTTGTTGCCTGTGCCAAGAAATCACTGCCGAATCCAAGGCTGCGAAGACTCTGACCTACGGAAACACGGGGTGGGTCTATTCTGCTTGCTGGTCTGTGTTTGTCTTCATGCCAGCATTACACTGTTCTGGGCACCAAAGCACTGCAGCAGTTTTGAAATCAGGAAATGTGCCTTCCAGCTTTGTTTTTTTTCAAGGTTGCTTTGGCTGTTTGGGATCTCTTGACATTCCATATGAATTTTAGGATGTTTTTTGCTATTTCTGAAAAAATGACATTGAAATTTTCATAGGGATTGCATTGAATCTATAGATTGTTTTGTGTAGTATTGACATGTTAACAGTATGAGGTCTTCCAATCCATGAACATGGAATGTGTTCCCATTTATTTGTCTTTAATTTTTTCAGCAATTTATTGTTGTCTTCATTGTACAAGTCTTTTTTTTTTCTCTAAAGGTCATTTTATTGTAAAACCATAAATACAACACTGACATGAAATCATTTAAGCAACTGATCCTCTCTAACCATTAAAAGGATGTCTTTTTGCCTTGGCATCAACCAACCGGGAAATAATGTTGCAAGAATTCGGCGGGTAGGGGGTGCTGAATTCTGGGCTGAGGCTTTTGGCGATTTAAGGAAACAAGTGCAACCTTCCTCTTCTCCTTGGGAATGTCTCACTTTGGGACAAGAACAGACAGGTAAAAACAGCAACATTTAAACAGCTCAGTTTTAAATTTTATTATTATTTTGTAAAAATCTTTTTTTTCTGTTCCTTTCCTCCATTTGACACAAGTGGAGGAATTCCATGGGCATAGCCTATTATTTCATTTTTTTTGCTGTAAAATTAATCCCTTGATCAAAGAAATGTTCTGTGGGATAGCATGAAGGTCCATAAGGCATACTGTAAATCTGTGGATGGTGGTGCTGGCAGAAGCATTACAGGCAGTGAAGGCAAATCCATATCCAGAATAAATGTCTACCCAGTGGGGGCCAATTGCTGCTCCTTCCACAGGGGAAGAGATCTAATGTAATTGACTTTTCACCAAGTGACTAGTTGGTCCCTTGGGAAATGACACCATATTAGGGGCTCAGTATTAGTCTCTGCTGTTACTCAACAGTGATGACAGCCAAATCAGACTTGGTGAGGCCAAGTCCATGATGTTGAGCCCCTTCATAGCCTCTGTCCCTGCCTCCTTGGCTGTTCTGCACATGGGCCCATTGAACGAGCACTTGGATGGACGGCTAAAGAGGCTGAACCGCTATGCACAGGATGAACTGTCTTGCTCAAGTGATTTATTTAATTTTTTAATTTTTTGGCCATGCTGCGCGGCATGTGGGATCTTAGGTCCCCGCCAGGGATCGAACCTGCACCCCCTGCAGTGGAAGCACAGAGTCTTAACCACTGGACCACCAGGGAAGTCCCTTGCCCAACTGATGCTTGAGAGCCTCCTCTGCAGTAGATGCCTTTGGGTGGGTATTCACATGTGGTCAATTTTCTTCACAGTCTATGCCTATCCGGAGAGGTCCATCCTCATGTCTCCTCCCCAGATCACCTCTTCACCGATTTTTTTTTTTTTAACATCTTTATTGGAGTATAATTGCTTTACAATGGTGTGTTAGTTTCTGCTTTATAACAAAGTGAATCAGCTATACATATACATATATCCCCATATCCCCTCCCTCTTGCCTCTCCCTCTCACCCTCCCCCGATCTTCCAGTCTTGTTTTTTCCAAGTCTCTGATGATCCAGCCAAGCTATTAGCAACTGTCCATGAGCAAATGTAGAGCCGCACTTCTAGCCATCTTTCAGTCCAAAGGAATGCTTGAAATGGAGACCACTGGGAGGATTTTCCTTCATCACTCTCCTTTTTTATTTTATTTTATCTTATTTATTTATTTTTGGCTGTGTTGGGTCTTCGTTGCTGGGTGCGGGCTTTCTCTAGTTGCGGCGAGCGGGGGCTACTCTCCGTTGCGGTGCGCGGGCTTCTCGTTGTGGTGTCTTCTCTTGTTGTGGAGCACGGGCTCTAGGCACGCGGGCTTCAGTAGTTGTGGCACGTGGGCTCAGTAGTTGTGGCTCACGGGCTCTAGAGCACAGGCTCAGTAGTTGTGGTGCACGGGCTTAGTTGCTCCACGGCATGTGGGATCTTCCCGGACCAGGGCTCGAACCCGTGTCCCCTGCATTGGCAGGCGGATTCTTAACCACTGCGCCACCAAGGAAGCCCTTTAGGGCCACCTCTGAGTGGGACTGTAGGGCTGCAGCCATCCACTCCTGGACCATCTGTAAACCAGGATCAAGGTTTTTCCTCCTCAATCTGCTAGTCATAAGGACCTCCCTGTGAGGCCATAGGTGTGGATTGTGGGTGAGGAGACACAGCCTATCAGCACATTTCCACAGACTCTTTAGGTACGTGGTCTACCTTCAAAGGCACTGGACAACAGTTTTACCAAATGTTTTGCCGTGGTAGCACAGGGCTCACCGGCTTCCCAGCCCACCTAGATGCATACTTACACCAAGGGCAAAGCAGCCCCTGCCATCTGGGAGCCGGCCTGGCGCTCACAGCTACACCATGGCGTTCTCCTGTTGAACAAAAACAAGTTCACAGAACATGACCTAGACGGATCAAGACAAAAACAAGAGCGCCCTGTCATCAGGTCTAAACACAGACAAAAATGTGAATACTTTCAAACCACAAAAAATGACCAAACATTCCCCCTCTCTCAGCTACTGTGAGTGATGAATGCTTCTTTACCAAGTGCAGCCTTCCCTCCTTATAGATAAGAGTGATTATGATATTCAAGCATGTAATTTCCCCCACTACCTGACAGCATCTAATCCAGAGCAAAGCCCTGCTTCCTATTAAACTTTCACCAAAACCACCTCATATAAGCCCGTAACCAAGTGCCTTCTAACATCTTCTTACTGAGACACCCCATGGCTCCCAGGTGTGTGTTCCCCTCACTGCAGTGTGGAATGAAGTCAACTTTTTCTTGGCCACAGTCCGCGGCTTGCGGGATCTTAGTTCCCCCACCAGGGATCAAATCCGTGCCCCCTGCAGGGGAAGCGTGGAGTCCTAACCACTGGACCGCCGGGGAAGTCCCCGGAGTAAAGTCAACTTGTTCAGTGACAGGTGTGCTCCTCTGGTCTTTAGCTGGAGGGCAGCGACATGAACCACACCTCACCTGTTACCACAGGTGGTAAGGCCACATCATTTCTAGCAGCAAAACCTGGGGCAGTCAGGGTGCGGGGAGCAGAACCACGGGAGGTAATCTAAGCAAGGCTGACTTACTAGACAGGATCAGGAAGAGCTGGAGGAACAGGTTGTGGGCTTGGCCTCTGAGAACACTTCCAGAATAATAAAAGCTGCCTGGGGGTGGGGGTGGGGCTTCCGCCCTCCGGACCTGCCTCTAGAGTCAGGAGTTTGCAAAACATCCAGAGCTACCATCCCAGGTTCTGGCAGCCAAAATAGAGATGCTTCTGCTGCTACTCTCACTGCTGTCCCCGCCTGCCAGCACCCGGGCAGCTGGGAGGGGACACGGGAACCTGCTCAGAGAGTCCCCATCGCTTCACGACCTTGCTCGTCAGCAGAAAAGAGCAAAGAGCAGCGGGGGCATGGCCTCCACGCCCTTTCCCACTTCCAAAGCTCCTGGAAGATCATGCAGTTGGCAGACTCCAATTCCCATGCAGATCCGGGACGGAGGAAGTGCGGACACGCGGCTGTAGCAATTCCCCCAACGCGGCCTCGAGCAGCTGCACGACCCACTTCCAGATTTCTCTTTCTTTTTCTTTTTTTAACAAAACCAAACTTTTGGGTTTAACCCCACTGGGTCCGGACTTCTGACTGGCGCGGGGAAGAGCAGGGTCTCCCTGGGGGTCTGGGTCTGGGACTCTGGGCTCCGAAAGCAGGAGCCCAGGTATCGGCTGCGGCAGAAAGGGCTCCTGGGGCTCCCTCGGAAAGGCCTGCCCTGCCCTGCGCTGTCGGGGAGGGGGCTGCGCGGGCAGTGTGGGCGCAACTAGTCAACGGTGCTTTCAGGTGAAATGGGGACAGACGCTCAGTCCCAAAGGCGTGAAGGCCCCGGAGCCGTCCGAAGGCATCTCGGGGAGGGCAGGCACTGGGGCGCTGAGGAAGTCCACAGGGGGATATCTCTCCAGATTCCATCTGTGCAGGCAGTGAACCCCCGGCCTCTCCCGGACGGGCCTCTAGCACTTTCCTTGAACCTCAACACAGGAGGTCAGGGCTTCCTGGGGTGCGGACACCAGAGCTCGAACTCTCAGACGTCCTGTTACACATGCGTGTTGTGAGGTCACACTCAGCTAGTGAGTGAGGCCCGCCCGCATTCCAGGGAGGACCGCAGGCCGCAGGGGAGACCTCGCACCCGGGTTGGCAGCCGTGGGCGGGGCGAGGAGGGGCTGCGCATTCCAGCGGGCGGAGGCGGGTCCCGTGGCCCGGCTGGCTGACCGCGCCTCCCGCCGGCCTGGCCACGCCCCCCGCCCGGCCGCCAATGCGCCTGCGCCTGCGCCTGCGCGGGGCGGGGCTGCGGAGAATCCGCTTTTATGGAAAGTTGGTGCCTGTGTTGGGAACGCGGTCTGTTACGCAGGGAGGCCGGGACGCGGGAAGTCTGGGCTGCCGTGGGCCGGGAGGCAGGGGGCGGGCCGGGCCACGAAGGGCCCCCGGCGCTGGCCCCCACGAGGTGTTTGTGCTGCGGCGGCGGCGGAGGGGCCATCTCTGGGACGAAGACGCACTCGGGTGGCGGGGAAGGAGCCTCTAAGGGCAGCGACTTCGGTGCCTCCTCGGTGACATGGAGGGAGGGGCGTGTCCAGAGGAGGACGTCCTTACTCAAGGTGTAAGGTGACACCGCCGGGGAGGGGATGGGAGGGGAGGCCCACCCAGCGCGGGAGCAGGGCGGTGAGCCTTGTGGTTTCCAAGGCTTCAAAACACAGTCCAACACCTCGGAGGGAGGGGACGCCGGCCGAGCCCCAGAGCCCGCCCTGCCTCGGCTTGAGAATTGAGTTCTTTGGTTTTGTTTTTGTTTTTGAGGTGGGTAGTAAGATAAAAGCCATCACCTTATTTAAATGTTATATGGAATATTAATAGAACTCCCCTTGACAAAGTTATTTAGTTGTTACAGATCAAAATACGGTTCTGAGGTTTGTTTGGGGTTTATTTTATTTGGAAGCGTGTGGCAGGCCGGTATAGCTGATGAAGTAGAGAAGCCACAAATCAACACAAACTGCAGCTTTTCAAAACAAGCTAAAAAGATAATCCTTCCTAAAATTGCAAATGGTAAAACCTTTCAGAAAAGAGTTCCCCATACACCACTATCAAAAACCAGGATCTAAAAAAGGACTTAGGGGACTTCCCTGGTGGCGCAGTGGTTAAGAATCTGCCTGCCAATGACACGGGTTCGAGCCCTGGTCTGGGAAGATCCCACATGCCGCGGAGCAACTAAGTCCGTGCGCCACAACTACGGAGCCTGCGCTCTACAGCCCGTGAGCCACAACTGCTGAGCCCATGTATCACAACTACTGAAGCCCACGCGCCTAGAGCCCGTGCTCCGCAGCAAGAGAAGCCACCGCAATGAGAAACTCACGCACCGCAACAGGGTAACCCCTGCTCACCGCAACTAGAGAAAGCCGTCGCGCAGCAACAAAGACCCAATGCAACCAAAAATAAATATTAAAAAAAAAAAAAACCTACTTAAAAAAAAAAAGGACTTAGGCTTGATAGGTTTTCTGTTCCAGTGCTGATGCTACCTTTAAAATATTCGAGAGGTCAGACTGAATAGAGGGATCTGCTAAACAACTTTTAAAATACATTTGCAAAACTCGGTGTTGTTTCTCATTATGCCGATTTTGCCCTTCCTCTTAACAGAATTCTTGGGAGAGAAGTTAAAAAAGTAGATGTGCTATAGATGTGCTAACAGCTAGTTAACACAGCTTTAAAATAAAATTCAGACAAATGTAAAATCACTTATTTGTGCTCAATTTACTGATGCAAATGTCTACTAAAACTAAAATTTACAAAACTGGCAGGGCTGAGTTCTTGGGTCTGGATACGCAATTAATACCCCAGCGATGCAGACCCCTTCTCAAGGCATTCCTAGGGAGGTCATAACTATGTTTAGAGCGATACAGAAAGGGCCACAGCTGCAGTTCAGGGCTGCAAGTAAGCTTTAAAATATGTGAAGCTTCATAGTATTCTGAGCTTACTCGTCAGCTAAATTGTCCAGTGAAAACATTAATTATAACTCTCAGAGCAGGTTCTGCATATTATCTCATCTATACAGCAGTGTCCTAGTGTGTCTCCCCTGCCAGGAAACAAAGTGTCAAAGCATGGGTATGCCAGACAGAAAGTTTGCAACTAAGTAACCACTGGTTTGAGGCTCAATTCTTCTTTTTTTCTTTCTTTAAAAGACACTGATTTGGTCATTCTGAGCTCAAATATTTACTCATTACAAGCACAGAATGTGATTAAGAAAATCAGTTATATTTTTAAAAACCATCCCTTGCATTTCGGCCATTTTGAAGATCTTAGAAAGCTAAAGGGCTGACTGATAAGGACCAGATTTCATACTGGTGGGAACATCTGAGCACCCCTGTTCTCCGCCCATGGATCTTGCCGGGCCAAGGCCGCGGCACAGGCTGGTCCTCTACCCAGCCAGCACCAAGGCCTCCATCTGGGGACACTGAAGTGGTGGCACAGGACCTCACTGTAGATTCCACCTCAGGCTAGTCTCCACCTCATGCTGGACCTGAGTGCACACCTGGTCCACCCGGGCCTCGCTCTCTGCTGGGACCTCCAGGCCCCAGCACCGCCCCTAGCAGGCCAGTGTGTGCCCTGTACTGTCAGCCCCTCAACTCACTTGCTGAAGCTTCCACCACCACCTGATGTGCTTGCCAAGGTCTGGGTGGCCCTCCAAGGCATGAAGAGCTTGTGGAGTTTTATACCCCCCATTAAACTACCATTCAAGAGTGAGGATAAAATGAAAATATTTTCAGAGAAACAAAAATGGAAAGTGTTAGTAACAGACTGTGATTAAAGCATGCACTTCAGGAAAAAGGAAATTGAACCCAGAGCAAAGATTTGAGAAGAATGGTGAATGAAACAGATGAGGCAAGACCCAGAGAAGTCAGTGAAGAAACTGAGTCTGGGTGATCCCATTATTTCGACCTATTAGACAACAAAAAAAGAACCTCCACATTCCAAGAAGTGACATGAGAACCCTTCTGCGTACAACTTATTAAGAAGTGTCCGACTGGTTCGGGGACCATATCACTCTCAACAGGCTATTGAAGAGGAAGTTTATGGTAATGGTGGCTTAGGTAGTCTAGAACTGCCTGCCGAAGACAAGTGAACTGATGAACAAGATCTAGAAAACATATTCTTCAGGGCACCAGAGAGCTTACAAGGTAACAACCCAGGGAAAACAACCCAGGCAGCATCACACAGTAGGAATCCGGAGAAGTGAGTCTGGCAGTTGGGAAAGCTTTTTCCCTAGGGACAAATCCAGGAGAGATGGAAGGCTATGCTGCATCTTTGAAAGTCTCGATGGCTTCGAGGCGTGGAATTGAGGTTTGTCTGTAGAGATGACCACTGATGACTCCTGCACACACAGCTGCTCCTTCCGTAAGGAGGCGAGTCTGTTTCCTTTCCCTTAGAATCTGACTTCCTTTGACTAATAGAATGTGGCATTAGGTGATATTGTGTCAGGTCCAGGCCAAGGCCTTAAGAGGACCAGCAGCTCCTCTCTGGTCCTCTTGGGATGCAGTCACCAGATAAAGAAGTCAAGACTAGACTACTGGATGGTGGGAGATGATATGAAGAGAAAGAGAGAGCTGAAGCCATTGCAGCCTTCCCGGATGAGTGAATCCATGCACCTTCCCTCCCCATTTGAGCTGCACAAGTGACTTTAGCAGAAGAACTGTCCAGCTAAGCCCAGTCAATACTCAGAGTCATAAGAAATAATACATCTTTTAAATTTAAGCCACTAAGTCTCTGGGTTTTTGTTATGCAGCAACAAATAATCAACAGAGTCTGTGGCCCACCAAGATTGGGGCCCCAGGGAAAACACGTGCTACTTTGAGCTGGAATCTTAAAGGGTTGCACCCTAGAAGTGAGGGTTAACTGGAAGTAAATCAACCTTCAGAGAGACTGGAGCCCAGCTTTAGGAAAAACTTTCAGGGAAATCTCAAGCCCTGAAATTAGATTAAGCCTGAAAATTAGATTAGATTAAGGCCTCTCTTATGGTTGGTGCTCCCAGGCACCCGGAAAAAAACAATTAAAACTCTTCTGGAGAAAGAGAACAACCTAAGCTTCAAATTGTTTCAGTGATTTATCCAATATGTAAAAAAGATCATCAGGCCCACAATGAGAGATGAAGAAAAAAAAAAAATAAAGATAAGAACAGACCCTAGAGACCCAAGATACTGGTTTAATCAGACACAAACTTTTACTCTGTTCAAAGAAAAAACAAAAAAGCTTGAAAATTTTAGCAGACAACTGGAAACTGTAAAAATCACATAGCATATATGAAAAAGAATCAAATAGAAATTCTAGAACTAAAAAATTGAAAAACTTAAATCCCAGTTGACAAGTTAACTGCAGATTAGACACAGCTCAAGAGAAAAATCAGTGAACTCTGAGAGATTTCAAAATAAATTATTCAGAATAAATTTTTAAAAGGTAGTAAATAGAGAGGAGAGGTAAGAGAGTAGGTGAGGAAGTCCAACATAGGTGTAATTTGAGTCCCCAAAGCAGGCAGAGATTAGACCACAAAAAAGCATATTAAGAGCTAATGGCTGGGGACTCCCCTGGTGGCGCAGTGGTTAAGAATCTGCCTGCCAAGGAAGGGAACATGGGTTTGAGCCCTGGTCCGGGAAGATCCCACATGCTGCGGAGCAACTAAGCCCGTGCACCACAACTACTGAGCCCACGTGCCTAGACCCTGTGCTCCGCAACAAGAGAAGCCACCACAATGAGAAGACCGCGTACCACAATGAAGAGTAGCCCCTGTTCACCTCAACTAGAGAAAGCCCGCGTGCAGCAACAAAGACCCAATGCAGCCAAAATTAAATAAATAAATAAATAAAAAGAATCTGCCTGCCAGTGCAGGGGACATGGGTTCCATCCCTGGTCTGGGAAAATCCCACATGCTGCGGAGCAACTAAGCCCATGCACCACAACTACTGAGCCTGTGCTCTAGAGCCTGTGAGCCACAACTACTGAGCCCACATGCCGCAACTACTGAAGCCCGCACGCCTAGAGCCCGTGCTCCACAACAAGAGAAGCCACCGCAATGAGAAGCCTGCACACCGCAACAAAGAGTAACCCCTGCTCGCCGCAACTGGAGAAAGCCTGCGTGCAGCAGTGAAGACCCAACGCACCAAAAATAATAAATAAATAAAATAAATAAATTTTTAAAAATAGAGCTAATGGTTGAAAATTTTTGAAAATGGGTGAATGACAACATACACAAACAAAACTATGGATTTCAGCAGAATAAATAAAAAGAAACCTATATGTAAGATACATCACAATGAAATTACAGAACACCAAAGACAATGTGAGATCTGAAAGCAGACAGAGGAGAAAAGTACAGTAGTTAGACTAATAACTAGGTTTTTAACAGTAATATTCAGAAGCCAGTAGGAAGATCTCTTTAGCATATTGAAAGAAAACAATTGCCAACCTAGTTATCTTTCACTATCTTTTAAAAGTGAGGGCCAAATAAAGACATTTTCAGAAAAAAAAAAAAGGGATTGCCACTACAAATTCATACTAAAGGAAATTCTAAAGGATGTACTTCAAGCAAAGTGAGAGTGATATAAGAAGGAATAAAGGGCAAAGAAAGTGATCAATCTGTGGGAAAATCTAAATGAAGATTGCTATATAAATGGTAATAATTATACAGTATTTTGGGGTTAAAAACAAGATAGAATTAAAACCACAACAGTAATAATAGCAGAAGTTTAGAGGAAGGAATATGAAGTTAATGTTTCTTTTTTTTTAATTGAAGTGTAGTTGATTTACAATGTTGTATTAATTTCTGCTGTATAGCAAAGTGATTCAGTTATACATAGATATACATTCTTTTTCATATTCTTTTCCATTATGGTTTATCACAGGATATTGAATATAGTTCCCTGTGCTGTACAGTAGGACCTTGTTGTTTATCCATTCTATATATAATGGTTTGCATCTGCTAACCCTAAACTCCCAATCCATCCCTCCCCCATCCTCCTTCCCTCTTGGCAACCACAAGTCTGTTCTCTATGTCTGTGAGTCTGTTTCTGTTTCATAGGTAAGTTCATTTGTGTCATATTTTAGATTCCATATATAAGTGATATCATATGGTATTTGTCTTTCTCTTTCTGACTTATGAAGTTAATGTTTCTAAAAATCCTTATTTATGGGAAGATAGGAAGGTTTTTAAAAAATATTTATTTATTTATTTGGCTGCATCAGGTCTTAGTTGTGGCACACGGGATCTTCGTTGAGGCACGTGGGATCTTTCATTGCGGCATGTGGGCTCTTTGTTGCCAGGTGTGGGCTTCTCTCTAGTTGTGATGCGCGGGCTCCAGAGCGTGCAGGCTCAGTGGTTGTGGCACGCGGGTTCTCTAGTTGTGGCACACAGGCTCCAGAGCACGTGGGCTCAGAAGTTGCAGCACGCGGGCTCTCTAGTTGTGGCCCGCAGGCTCTAGACCGCACAGGCTTAGTTGCCCTGTGGAATGTGGGATCTTAGTTCCCCCACCAGGGATCAAACCCGTGTCCCCTGCATTGGAAGGCGGATTCTTAACCACTGGACCACCAGGGAAGTCCCCAGAAAGGTTTTGATTAACTTTAAACTTTGATGAGTTAAGTGCGAATATTTAAAACTTTAGTGTAACAAATAGAATATTTAATCAAAACATGAAAAAATGAGAAATATCTACAAGATGACATGAGAGGTGGGAAAAAGAAAATAGAATAGGTAGGACAAATAGAAAGCAGAATATAAGATATTATATTTAGGGAATTCCCTGGCAATCCAGTGGTTAGGGCTCCACGCTTTTGGTGGCACAGGTTCAATCCCTAGTGGGGGAGCTAAGATCCTGCAAGCCACGCAGCCAAAAAAAGAAAAAGACGTTATATTTAAACTCAATTATAATTTAATTACATTAACTATAAATAGAATAAATTCTCAATTTATGAAACAAAGATTATCAGATTAGATTTAAAAAATCAAACTACTGCTATTATGAGATACACATTTAAAATGTAAAGATGCATAAGGTTTGAAACAAAGAATAGAAAATTATAGTGGTGCAATAATACCTAGAAGTTTGGTATAACCATATCAATGTTTGACAAATAGACCTAAACACAGATTTGGAAGGCTGAGGGAAGCAGTCTCCATTTTGTAGCTCACACAAGTGTTTGCTGACATGCTGACTGACCTATAGATGTGAGGTTATAGCTGGGCCTCAACCTGCTCCACCTTCCCCTAGATCCTCCTTCAGCTTCTTTGACTCCTGGACCAGGTGTGTGTGTGTTTAGCTCTGTGATGAAGGACCCCAGTCTTCTGCAGGATACCCATATCACCAAGGCCAGAGGCAGCAAGAACTGGCACGGATTTCAGCCTGTCTTCATGGGGTGCCAGCTCCTGCTCAGAAAGTGCTTTTCTTCAAACTTCTACCTGACATGCAAGCACATAGATCTTTTCTTGTGGCCATTTAATATCACAGTTGGTTGATTATTAGCAACCAAGAGAAACTTAATTCCAGTCTTAGTTTGCTAGGGTTATCATTATTACTTTTTTTAAAGATGATCTCATCCAGAGCCATGATCTCTTTTTTAAAAAAATTAACTAATTTATTTATTTATTTATTTATTTTTGGCTGTGTTGGGTCTTTGTTGCTGCCTGTGGGCTTTCTCTCGTTTCGGTGAGCGGGGGCTACTCTTTGTTGCCATGCGCGGGCTTCTCATTGCCGTGGCTTCTCTGGTTGTGGAGCACAGGCTCTAGGTGCGCAGGCTCAGTAGTTGTGGCGCATGGGCTTAGTTGCTCCGCGGCACGTGTGATCTTCCCGGACCAGGACTCAAACCCATGTCCCCTGCATTGGCAGGCGGATTCTTAACCACTGCGCCCCCAGGGAAGTTCCTGCTAGGGTTATTATAACAAAGCACCACAGATTGGGTGGCTTAAACAACAAAAATTCATTTTCTCACAATGATGGAAGCTGGAAGTCTGACACTGAGGTGCTGTCAGGGCTGGTTTCTCCTGAGGCCTCTCTCTGGACCTAAAGATGACTGTCTTCTCCCTGTGTCCTCACATGGTCTTCTCCCTGTGTCTGTGTCCTAATCTCCTCTTTTTATGAGGACACCAGTCATAATGGATTAGGGCCCACCTTAATATCCATATTTTAATATAATTACCTTTTTAAAGATCCTCCCTCTATATACAGTCACACCCTGAGGTACTAGGAGTTAAAATGTGAACATATAAATTTTGGAGGAAGGCAGTTCAGTGCATAACAGTTCCTGGAAGGATCTGCTGGATCTCATCCTCCAGCTAAAGTGTATTAAAGCTAGAGCACTGCAGTTGTTCTTTAAGAAACACAGTTCAGGGCTTCCCTGGTGGCACAGTGGTTAAGAATCCACCTGCCAACGCAGGGGACACGGGTTCAAGCCCTGATCCAGGAAGATCTCACGTGCCGCAGAGCAACTAAGCCTGTGCACCACAACTACTGAGCCCGCACACCTAGAGCCCATGCTCCACAACAAGAGAAGCCACTGCAATGAGAAGCCCGCACACCGCAATGAAGAGTAGCCCCCGCTCACCACAACTAGAGAAAGCCCACGTGCAGCAACAAAGACCCAGTGCAGCCAAAAATAAAATAAATAAATTTTAAAAAACAAAAAACATTCAGTTAAAAAAAAAAAAAAAAGAAACACAGTTCAACTTAGGATTCATAAACACCCAATGTATTTCCAAGGAGAAGAGGCATCTTACCATCAAAAATGACAAAGCACACAGGAAGTGAAGCACCATGAGAGCACGCCAGCAGAATCATATAAACTGGATAGAATGGGATTATCAGACACAGAATTATACTTTATATTTTTAAAGAGATGAAGTCAACTTCTAGTTACTATTGCACCACTATAATTTTCTATTCTTTGTTTCAAACCTTATGCATCTTTACATTTTAAATGTGTGTCTCATAACAACAGTAGTTTGATTTTTTTAATCTAATCTGATAATCTCTGTTTCATAAATTGAGAATTTATTCCATTTATAGTTAATGTAATTAAATTATAATTGGGTTTAAATATAACATCTTTTTGTTGTTGTTGCTGTTTTTGTTTTTTTTTTTGGCCACACGTCTTGCGGGATCTTAGTTCCCCCACCAGGGATTGAACCTGTGCCCCTGGAATTTACTTTATATTTTTCCTTAAAATGGTAAGGAAATGACCCTAAATAATGACCATGGAGATTTGTAAGAGATTCAAGTAGACCTTCTAGAAATGAAAGTTATAAGAATTCAACTAAAATTAAACACTAACTAAATGGCTTAATAACCAGACACAGCAGCAGTATGAATAAAACTGGCATAACTCAGATATCCTTGTCCCTGGAGAAAATCTCAAAGGATCTATAGATAAGTGACAATTAATATGTGACTTTAGTAAAGTTGCTGGTTTATAAAAGTTTGCTTACAGAAAGGATTCTGGGAAGATGGCAGAGTAGGAAGCCCCAAAATCTGTCTTACCACCTAGCCAAAAATTGCCCTGGCAGAATCTGTCCAATGTTATTATCTGGGGACTCCAGAGTCTACTGAAGGCTTTCAGCATCCAGGCAAAGTCTTGGACAGTAAGTTGCATGTAACTTCAGTCATTTTCAGGTCTTAGCACAGCAGATGCCTGTCCTCCACCCTCAGCCCTGTGGGAGCCAGCTGTGCGCACCCTCCATACAGCCTGCAGGGTCCGGGTGGGCCCAAAGGACCCTGTCTTCCCAACAGTGGAGACGTGTGCTCCAGCTACTCTTGTGATCACAGGGGTCCAAACAGGGAGGCAACCTTTGATGTTGCCCCTCCCCCATTATTGCAGTCCGCTCCCCTCCAGCCGAAGTGACTTCCAGGGGATATAATAGGCCAGTGCCCTTCCCACTTTCATTTTTCTTTTTCCTCTGTTGGGAGCCGGATATCAGAGACTAGGGCACTCAAAAACAATTACATATACAGTGACAGCCAGAAGATGACTGCACATGCCCAGGACAGATGCAGGCTCAGAAAAGAGCTGAGAAGACCTTAAGTTTACACTTTATGCTGATCCTTGGCATAAAGACAACCCTCAAGAGAATAAAAATAACCAAATCCCCCAGGAAACTCTGGGGAAGGGGGAGAATCTGATTTCCAGAGATAGCACAATAGATTCAAATGTCCAGTTTTCAACAACAGCAACACAAGGCAAAGAAAGAAAAGTATGGCCCGTTCAAAGGAAAAAGAAATCAACAAAACAGTTCCTGGAAAAGATCTGATGGCAGATCTCCTAGACAAAGACTTTAACACAACTATCTTAAATATGCCCAAAGAAATAAGATGTGGAAAAAGTCAAGAAAATGATGTATAAACAAAATGGAAATGTCAAGAGGTAGAAAACCTGAAATGAAACCCAAAAAATTCTGGAGCTAAAAATGTATGATAACTGAAATGAAAAAATTGCAAGAGGGATTCAAAGGCAGATTTAAGTAGGCAAAAGAAAGTCAGTGAGCTGGAAGATAGGGCAATGGAAATTACCAAGTCTGAAGAACAGACAAAGATAGAGGAAAAGTGAACAGAATCTAAGGGATCAGTCAGAAACTATCAAGTGGACCAACATACACATTGTGAGAGTCACAGAGTAAGAAAGGAAAAAGCATCAGAGAGAATATTTGAAGAAATAATGAGTGAAATCTTCCCAAATGTGATGAAACATGTGGATATAGGTGTCCAAGAAGCTCAATGAACTCCAAATAAGATGAATGCAGAGAGCCACACCCACACCTGCTATAATCACACGTTTGATAGAAAGACAAAGCATCTTGAAAGCAGCAAGAGAGAAGTGCCTCATCACATACAAGGGATCCTCAATAAGATCTAAAGCGGATTTCTTACCAGAAACTTTGGAGGCCAGAAGGCAGTGAGTTAATAGATTCAAAGTGCTAAAACAAAAACCTCTGTCAACCAAGAATCCTATATCTGGCAAAACTGTCCTTCAGATGTAAGGGAGAAAAAAGACATTCCAGATAAACAAAAGCTGAGGGAGTTGGTTGCCACTAGACCAGCCCTGCAAGAAATGCTCAAGGAGTCCTGTGGGGTAAAGGGAAAGGACACTGGACACTAACTTTAAGCCAAGTGGAGAGACAAAGATCTCAGGATATACATGGGCTGTTATAAAAGATATTGATGAGACCTTGGTTTGTAACTCCACGATTTGTTTTCTGTATAATTTAAGAGTAGTGCATTTAGCTATTAGTTCATGTTTTGGGACACAAAGTGTCTAAAGATACAGTTTTGTGACAACAGCTACAAGGGATGGAGCTGTAAAGGAGCAGAGTTTGATACTGAGGTTAAGCTGGTATAAATTGAAATTAGAGTGTTATAACTTTAAAATGTTAAGTGTAATCCACATGGCAACCACAAAGAAAATAGCTATAAGTCTGCATGCTGCAACTAAGAAGTCCGCATGCCGCAACTAAGAGCCCACATGCCACAACGAAGATCCCATGTGCTGCAACTAAGACCCGGCACAGCCAAAATAAATAAAGTTTTAAAAATTTTAATTTTTTTAATTAAAAGGAAATAAGGAATTTATGTTTCACCATAAAATTCAACTACAAACACAAGATGACAGTAATGCAGGAAATGAGGACAAAATGTTATAAAGCATATAGAAAACAGCAAAATGACAAGAGTCCCTTTTATCAGTAATTACTTTAATCCATTTACTTTAATCCATTTACATTGAAACTGTCCAGTCAAGAGTATCCATTCTGTCAAACACACATGATCCAACTATGTCTACAAGAGACTCACCTGAGATCTAAAGACACAAATAGATTGAAAGTAAAAAAGGTAGGAAAGATTCTGTGCCAAGAGTAGCCAGAAGAGAGCAGAGTTGGTTATACTAATGTTAGACAAATTAGATTTTAAGTAAAAAAATTGTTACAAGACAAAATAATAAACGGTTCAATACAGCAAGAAGATATAGTAATAGACGTATATGTACCTAATGGCAGACCAGAGTATTCGAATAAAAAATAGAAAGGGTGAAACAGTTGGCTTCACAATAGTGGGAGACTTCACTACCCCCCTCCCAGTAATGGACAGAACAACCAGACAGAAGATTGTAGCAGTCAATTCCTCTATAAATCAACTATACCTAACAGGCATGTACAGAACACTCTACCCAACAACAAGATACACATTCTTCAAGGGAACACGGGATGTTTTCTACCATAGACCATATGTTAGGCCACAAATTAAGTCTCCATAGATTTAGAGAGATGCATATCATATAGAATATCTTCTCTGACCACAAGGGGATAAGTTAGAGGTCAACAGAAGGAAGCTGAAATTTAAAAACTGGAAGTTAAATATACTCTAAACAACCAATGGATCAAGAAGAAATCACAAGGGAAATAAGAAGTTACAGACAAGTGAAAACAAAAGACAACAAACCAAAATGTGTGGGATTCAGAGGAAGCAGCACTAAGGGGAAATTTATAGCCACGAATGATTACATTAAGCAAATAAAGATCTCAAATCAACCACCTAACTTCACAACTTAAGCAACTGGAAAAAAGAAAACTAAGCCCAAAGCTAGGAGAAGGAAGGAAATACAGGGCAGAGATAAATGAAACAGAGAATAGAAAAATGAGGGAAAAAATAGTCAATGAAACCAAAAATTGGTTCTTTGAAAAGATCAAACAAGTTGACAAACATTCAGGGAGATGGACTAAGAGAGACTCAAATTACTGAAACGAGAGATGGGAGGGGACGCTACTCCTGATCCAGCAGAAATAAAGCCTGCGAGAGCTGTGAACAGCTATGCAGACAAGTTGTGCAACCTCGATGAAATGGACACAGGCAGCCAGTCGGACACAAAGCGGTTTGAAATGTTTTATTCCAGTTACCAAGTGTCACCTGGTAAACCAAGGTTTAGCGGTTAACAAAAATGCTAGTCACAAACCCATAAAATAGAACACAGCTGAACCATTTGGTCCACGTAGGCTTAGCTAGTTAACTGTTGTCTCATTGAGCAGTTTACTAACGTTTCTGGACTAAATCCCAGGATGTCATCCGTCAGTCGGCTTGTCTGTTTGTGGAAATTGTGTCAGGTGACCCTGGGAAGCCTGTGTCCCAAGTCCAGTCTCTACAGTGTCAGTGGGTCAGGGGACTGGTACGGTCACTGGAGGTGAAGTGTTTCCTTCCAGGGGATTCTGACTCTGATGTGTCGTTTGAAGCACAGGCCTTTCAGTAAGTGACAGAGAAGTGGAAACCACCTGTTGATGACAGTTGGCCAGAGTCACTAAGTTCTGTCACAACCCACGTGTCAGACGGAAGAGATGAGTCTTCTCCTGAGAACAAGATCAGTTAAGCATCTAGCCAATGACTGTTGTGCAAATGGACATTGGAAGAACTTCCAGGTCGTTTTAGTTTATCCCACAAAACATGTTTGATTGTCACCATTGACAAGTATTTTAGACCTAGAAACTGCTTTTTAAAAAGTCCATTCAAGACTTCTTGTTTCCAAGGGAAAGGGATGGATTGCGAGTTTGGGGTTAGCAGATGCAAACTATTATATACAGGATGGATAAATAACAAGGTCCTATGACAAGGTCCTACTGTATAGCACAGGGAACTATATCCAATATCCTGTGATAAACCATAATGGAAAAGACTATGAAAAAGAATGTATATATGTATAGCTGAATCACTTTGCTGTACAGTAGAAATGAACACATTGTAAATCAACTATATCTCAATATATATATATACATATATACATATATATTTTTTTGACGTAACTGTGCTAGTATTTTTATTGGGATTAGGATGCACTGTTGAGTTTTTAGGGCTTTGCAGACGACATTCTGTACATTTTGAGTGGTCTGCCCCAATCTTGTTTTTCCATAAGTATGTTATTTTTACTGAGCAATTTTGCAGAAGGTAACTTTTTTAAGATGCATAGATGTTGTTAGAGTAGAAGTGCCTGCACACTATACAGTATACTAAAACTACACCTGGGAGCAGGATGTGACAGGTGCCACAAAAGAGGGTCCTAGGGTACAGGGACATGGACAGTATTTTTTTTCCTGTACAATTACTTCTCCAGGATACGCCACTAAGCTGCTTCACAGGCGGGTAAGTGCTCCCCCTTGAGGAACTTACAGTCTGGGGGCCAGTTCCTTCTCCGCTCCAGGCGGCGTTTCTTAAGCCCTGGCTACATATAAATAGAATGGTGTCTGCTTTCATTTCTGAGATTACATTTTACAGAAGAAAGCAAAGCATCACCTGGTCCTTTGCAGCTGTGATTGGTTTTGCCTGTGGAGCCATCCCTATTCCCAACCTCTCTCCTCTCAAGTTCAGTGGATACACAGTAAAATATACTTAAAAAAAATAAGTTAAAAAAGTAAGTGAGAATTTAAAAATTATAAAAAATAAAATCAGCAATGTAAAAAATTAAATAAAAAGTTCATTCAGTCCAGCCTTTGAACAGCAAGGTGAGGAAGCTTCTATTGGGAACACACAATGGCTGAAATATTCTTATGTTATTTGAATACACAGAACCAAGGGACGGTGAACACTTGATTTGCCAGATTCTCTTGTTGTTGTCATGATAAACAGGGCAGTTCTCAATAGTGCTGAACTAAATTAAAATCTGGACAATGCAAACCAAGTCAAGTTACTTATAAGATCTGTTTCCTGCAAGTGGAGTATAAATCTTTGATGTAGTGTAGCGGCCGTCTGGGGAAACTCAGGGAGAGACTGTTGTAGGGAGAGTTTGATGCCTTTTTGCTTTGAATTTGGGACAGGCAAGATCAGAGTCATGAGGGGAGGAGATGCCAGCGCTGCTCTGACAGCCTGAGGCCAAGAAACGGTTCTTTTAATTCTAGACAGACTAAACACAGCAAATTAGCTACACAAGAGTTGTTTGGGTTTTGTTTTGTTTTTTGCCACAGCCTGAGTCATGCAGGACCTTAGTTCCCCAAACAGGGATCAAACCCACGCCCCCTGCAGTGGAAGACAGAGTCTTAACCACTGGACCACCAGGGAAGTCCCAAGAGTTTTATCTTCAAAGAAGCTAAGACAAGAACATAGTCTCTTCCCTCTTTTGTAAGGAGCAGACCATTTACTCAGGGATGAGCTTGGTGTGAGACCAGATACAGTAGGGGAGCTGAGGGTTTTCTGTCATCTAATGTTCTGTTTGGCCATAAAGCTTCATAAGCCTTTAACACCTTCCAAATAACCCAACAACTTCGAGTCAACTCGATTTTAATCACTGTTTTGCTTTTTTCAAACTTCTTCCCAGGGTTTGAAGACCTCGGTCAACATGACCACTTCCCTTAGATCTTTTTCACTTGCCGAATCCCTCGGTGGGTCCTATCACCTCCCACGTTTGGGCCCAGGCTGGAAGCAGATGGTCTCTCCCTTGATTTTTTTTTTTAAACTATTTATTATTTTATTTATTTTATGGCTGTGTTGGGTCTTCGTTTCTGTGCGAGGGCTTTCTCTACTTGTGGCAAGTGGGGGCCACTCTTCATCGCGGTGCGCAGGCCTCTCACTATCGCGGCCTCTCTTGTTGCAGAGCACGGGCTCCAGACGCGCAGGCTCAGTAGTTGTGGCTCACGGGCCCAGCTGCTCCGCGGCACGTGGGATCTTCCCAGACCAGGGCTCAAACCTGTGTCCCCTGCATTGGCAGGCAGATTCTCAACCACTGCGCCACCAGGGAAGCCCTCTCCCTTGATTTTTAAAGCACATATGTTATTTGTATTAACTTCTCCTAAAGGCACTTTTTTGTTTTTTCAAAAATGAATGAATATATTGACACAGAAGGTACGTGCACATCCTTTAGACTCCTGGGAAACCACAGCCACTCACAATACATGAGGAGAGAGCAGGAGTGTCTTACCTCTTCTTGGTGCCTTGGTGTTTCCTGTTCTTACTAAAGTTGTCCAGGATCTGAAGAACTTGCTTAAATTGAGCTAGTTAAGCATCAACCCAAAGCCCCAGTGATACCAAGGCATGTGGACATTACTCTGGGGTCGACCTGCCCCCCATCATCTTCCTCCATGTCACCCAGGGGAAGCTGGCTCTGTGCCCCCAACTCCTGGGTCTTGAACTGACCCGTGGGCCTGGGCTCTAGCGGCGCTGCTCTGCGCTTGGCCCCAGAGCCTCCCCTGTGAGGAAGGCTGGGCACCCCGCCTTGGGCTGTTGGGTCACAGGCTGGGTGGGGTCATTCGGCACAGCTGGGACCTGATGGGACCCTGCAGGTGCTCCTACCTGACCGCGGAGCTCACAGCAGCCAGGGTGGCTCAGGAGGAGGCCTGTGTCAGGGGCAGTTCGGCCACACTGGAGAGGGTCCCGGCGGGGGGCCTCGCAGGGGCCTCTGGAAGCGGAGCTCCGAGGGCCTCGGGCTACAGCGAGGCTGCTCACCCCCTCCACTCCCGCTGCCCCAGCTCCGGCCCAGCCCACTGCTACTCTGCAGGCCGCCTGGCATCCCTGGACCCTGGCGAAGGTCTTGCTCCACGCAGGGGTGAGAAGGTGCTGGCAGCATGAGGGGGCCATGATTTGACTCCAGACTCTGGCCTCCTGACTCCAGCCCCACCCCCGCCCCCCAACTGGCCAGGGCATCGGGATGGGGAGTCTGATGCAGAGGGCCAGCACTGCCGCCAGGGGGAGCCAGAGGCCACCGCCCACTCCCCGCGCCTGCGCAGGGGCTGCTTTGCCTGGATGGGGGAGGCAGATAGCCGAATGCAGAGCCGCAGGTACAGAGACATGGACACAAGGAAGTAATGGCGCCAAGGTCAGAGACTCAGGACAGGCCCAGCGGAGGAGGGAACGGGACAGAAAGCGTGAACACAAGCGGGTGAGATGGCAGCGCTAACTTCGCTGGAGAGACTGGCGCAGGTGGAGGGAAAGACAAAGCAGAGGGCTTCCCGGAGGCGGCGGCGCTCGGTCTGAGGGTTGGGGGGAGGTGAAGGCAGACAGGGCGTCAGAGCAGGGGAAGGGCTGAGGTCCCGGCACTGCCCCAGAACGAGGCCGTGAGCAGGACACACGGTCTCTGGGCCTCAGTGTCCCACTCTTGGGTCGGGATGGGCCACGAGGCCCTCGGGTCAAGCCTAACCCTGACTTGCCTGGCCCAGCTCCACCACCGGCCCCGCTCTCCTCTCGAGGGGAAGAGGAGCCCCAGGTGGCCCAGCCTCCCCGACCAGCGCCTGCAGTGCCCAGGGGACCCCTTCCCTCACCTGCCCATGGTGGCCGAACCCAGGCTCTGGGGACACACCTGCCTACATGACAGCACCTCAGGTCCCCAGCAACATGTGGCCCGGCCTCTCCCCCCGCCAAGCCGGGTCACAGGTGTTCAGGGGAGGCCCCCGGGTCTCTCCCTCGAGGACTCGGTGTGGAGACCCAAAGCCTCCAGGCCGGAGGAGGGGGCCATGGCCAGCTCCGCCCTCACCTCAGCGCCTGGCACGAGATGCTGAACAGGCCCCCGGGCAGCTCTCAGGACCTGGGATTAGGGGCTCCCCTGGGGCCTGAGCAGGTCACCCCTCCCTGCCCCTCACCACCACTTCCCCATCCAGAGCCTACAACCCACCCCCCCCAGACTCACCTGAAGGGCCCAGAGCACTGGAGGGGGGGCCCTGGGGGCCTGCAGGTGGTGGCAGGAGGGGCTCAGCTGAGGACCTTGGAGGAGCCATCGGAGGACGAGTGCCCAAAGTTTGTGAGAAGAAGGCACCGGCTGGGGCCCTGTGGGAAGGGGAGGGGAGGGAAGCTTCTACAGGGCACAGGGGACGTGGCGGGGGACAGGCCACCCCACGGGCAGGGACATGGGATACAGAAGTGCTGTTTTGTGCGAAGTACGGCCAGTGACCTGTCAGGTGTTTCTGTGCAGCAGGCAGGGTGGAGAGGGCTGGAGAACTTCAGTCAGGGAGGGTGGGGCCGGCGCCCCTAGGTCTCTTCACGCTCGACGTTTGTGCTGAAACTCTGACCCCGAGCCTGTGGCGAAGCATCGCGGACAGTCACGGAGCAGAAAGGGGCGACGCTGGGGACCCAGGCACAGGCAGGTCAGGAAGGAGAGGCAGCTCCAGGCCTGACCCCATCCGGGGGGGTGGTCCTGTGCCGCTGCCAGGAGGGGAGAGCAAGGGGTCCCCTACCCAGTCCACCCTGGGACTCGAGGTGGGGAAGCTGAGGGTCACAGACATCAGGAGGGGCCGGAGCTACTGAGACAGCTCACCGCGCAGGGAGCCCCCGAGAGCCCCACTGCCACCGCAGCTCCACGCCTGCTCCCAGCCCCCACCTATCAGAGCAGCATGCTGGTGGACCAGTCCCCAGGGGGTCCACATCCCCTTGGGTGGAGGCCCAGAAAGAGCGGCTAGATGGCCCTTCGGGCCCCCTCCCACCTCTGAGCTGGCGGGAATCACAGCCATTGGCTCACCAGGTGGGAGAAAGTTGCACCCCAGCCAGGAGGGGAGGCACCTGGGGGTGGGGATCAGGAGGCAGGTGCTGGGCTGGGGCTGGAGTCCAGCCAGGTGTCTGCGTTCATGGGACAGGCCTGACCCTCCTCAGGGTCCCTGCAGGGTGAGACCAACTCACAGGACTTGTCTCTGGGGAGGGGGCCCAGGAAGGGGGCAGCAGAGAGCCATCGAGGCATGGAGAACTTTCCAGCAAACGTCATGGGTGGGGACTAGTGAGGGTGTCCCCAGAGCAGGGCCCAGGGTTGGGGAGGGAGGGTACCGAGGAGGGGGCAGCACTCAAGCCAAGATCGCCAGCAGCCAGATGGAGGCTCCAGAGAGCCCCCAGGACCAGTGGACACCACTGCCTGATGCCAGAGGAGGGGCTGGAGGAGGGCCTCCAGCCCAGCCAGCGCCCAGCCAACCTGGCCCAGATGACAGAGGCAGGGCCGGGAGCCCACGTCCACAGACTCAGTTCCCTGCAGGGCCAACCCCCCAGCAGACAACACAGCCGAGTGCAGGAACCCCCATTGTCCTGGACATTGTAGCCGAACCCCGGAACACAGGAGTCAACCAGAAATCGACCAAGACAGAATGTTGCGTGCTCAGGCTCCAGAAAGTTAGACAGAAGAGCCCTTGTGTGGTCAACGCCATTGAACTTGAGGAAGGAGGAGCCCCCAGGAGCCCGTCCCAGCACACCCCTGTAGAGCAGGATGTCTCAGCCCTCACCCCGTATTGTAAGCATCCAGCTTTGAGCCGTCAACTGCAGAGACCCTGACTTATTTTGGTCCAGGTGGGACAGACAGAAGCCTCTGGCGCCAGACAGAGCTGCCCAGGTGATTGTAATGTGTGGCCACAATGGAGGACCGCTGGGGTCCCAGGGAATGAAGGGCCGAGCACAGGGACCTCCCAGCCTTGCGGGGGTCAGGGTCATGGTCAGGAGAGCTCACCCCAGCAGGGCGCTTGTGCCATGACGGAGGGGATTGGCTTCGGGAGATCAGCTCAACTCACCTGTTCAGCAGGTGCAGAATGCGAAGACGTGAAATTCACAGTAGGCGCTGGTTATGACCCACAGCCCCTGGCTGCCCCACGGTGAGCTGAGGGATCTAAGAAGTCAGAGTTGACCCCCAACCCAGGGGGGCAGAGCCCCTCCAAGCAGAGGGAGCTTCCCGCCCTCAGGAGCTGCCGCCTTCCCCCTTCGCCTGCGGTGCAGGGCACCCAGTACCAGGCTCGGCTTCTGGGAAGAAGATGGCCCCCAGACTCGAATCCCCTCTCTGCCCCCCGCTGGGCCCAGCACGCCACTGCTGGCCTCAGGGGTGGGAGAGAGCAGGGTGGGGACAGAGAAGATGTCCTCCTTGGCCACCCAGTGGCTTCTCTAAAGGACAAGGACAGAGACCTGCTGGGATGGCTGCGGGAGAGCCAGAAATGGGTCCAGGGAGACATCACAGGCTTGTCCTGGGCTCGCAGATTGCTAGTGAGGCCTCCCGTGGGTCTCTGGGAGGGAGGGGGCTCCAGCCCCCATGCTGTGGGATGTCGAGGCTCAGGCTTCTTCAAACTTGAGACGAGGATTCCCCAGGAGGAGACTCCCGGGGCGCCCCCAGCACAAAACCGAGCTGGGCCCACCAAGGCGTAGCCAGGGAGCCCGGCCGTCACCTGGTGAGCCCTGCAGCCCCACCCCAGGCTCCTTACATCCCCGGCCACGGGCCAGGACTGGGACCAGGCAGGGGCGGGGCTCCCCTCCTGGCCTGAGCGAGCCCAGCAGTGAGGCCTGGGGGCAGCTGGCATGGGGGGAGCCGGGGCAGCGTCTGTGCCGGGCCCTGGGGAGGAGCAGGTGATCTGCGGCCCCCTCACAGGGGCCAGACTTGGTGGGATCCTGGGACGGGGGCACCCAGGCTCCTCCCTCCAGCCTCCTACCGGAGTCGCCAGGACCACGTGGCTTCATTCTAGGGGACCCTGTGCTGACCTGGTGTCTGCCTGTGGCCGCACCTGTCCCCTCCCCCAGATTCAGGCTCAGGGAGGGGCTCCCCTGCCCTGCCTCCTGTTCTGCCTCTTCCTGACCCTGGGGCCCCAAGGTCCTGCCAGGGAGGCTCTTTCCTCCTGTCTGAGTGCTCAGGGCTGTGGAGGGTCCATGCTGCCTGGGGTCACAAGCCCCCAGTGAGCTGCTGCCCGGGGTTCTCCAGCACCCAGGCCAGGTCTTGTCAATCATCTTCTAATCGTAGAATAGATTGGATGTCTCGGGTGAACCAAAGGAAGATGTGAAACACCAGAATCCCTTCTTCCCTCTGAGAAAACATAACATAAGGCTTCTCTTTCTTTCTTTTTAATTGATTAATTAATAAATTTATTTATTTATTTATTTATTTTTGTCTGTATTGGGTCTTCGTTGCGGTGCCCGGGCTTCTCATTGCGGTGGCTTTTCTTGTTGTGGAGCACGGACTCCCGGTGTGTGGGCTTCAGAAGTTGTGGCCCACAGGCTCTAGAGCGCAGGCTCAGTGGTTGTGGCGCACAGGCTTAGTTGCTCCGCGGCATGTGGGGTCTTCCTGGATCAGGGCTCGAACCTGTGTCCCCTTCATTGGCAGGCTGACTCTTAACCACTGCGCCACCAGGGAAGCCCTAAGGCTTCTCTTTCTGATCTTCATCTCTGTACACTTTCAAATATGTTCACAAAAGAAAATGACATTAACTAATGTTATTTGTCATTTGGTGACAGATCGTTTCCCCTCGGGAATATTCTTCCAGCTTTGGGAGTGGTCTCAAAGGTCAGGTGCCTCTGAGTTGCCTGGAAATCTGGTCAATGGAGCTGAGGCCCTGTGCTTTGTTCTCTCTCCAGGTTACCTGATCTACCCCAGAGTTGGAGAAGCATCTTCTATAACATAGTTTTTTTGTTTTTGTTTTTAACGTCTTTATTGGAGTATAATTGCTTTACAATGATGTGTTAGTTTCTGCTCTACAACAAAGTGAATCAGCCATACGTATACATACATCCCCATATCCCTTCCCTCTTGCGTCTCCCTCCCACCCTCCCTATCCCACCCCTCTAGGTGGTCACAAAGCACCGAGCTGATCTCCCTGTGCTATGCGGCTGCTTCCCACTAGCTATCTATTTTACATTTGGTAGTGTATATATGTCCATGCCAGTCTCTCACTTTGTCCCAGCTTACCCTTCCCCCTCCCCGTGTCCTCAAGTCCATTCTCTACGTCTGTGTCTTTATTCCTGTCCTGCCCCTAGGTTCTTCAGAACCATTTTTTTTTTTTTAGATTCCAAATATATGTGTATAACATAGTTTTAAACTTATTTCACTCTACTTGATAGTTTAATATTTCCTTAGTCACTTTATGAATTCCACATCTAAGTGGTTTCCAATTTTGGGTTGTTTTTTTTTAGCAGTTTAAAATGGCCATTGTGTTTTTTAGCCAGAGTCCGTGAGCATTCCTGTTACTAATTACTTCCATAGCCAAATTCCTTTTTGGAATTGCTGTGCTTTCCATAAATTGTCAAATTGGCCCCAGAAAGGTGGTTCCATTGTAACCTTTGCAGCTGAGGATTTCCAGGAATCTGATGAGCTATCATTGACCCTTGTCTCCTATTCGCTGAGATGAAATTAAACTCATTTTCTGTGTTTATTTTATTCCTTGTCAGTCAACAAAAGGGGACAAATTAATGTGCTGTCACTGTAAAGCAAATTGCTAAGAACTCACATATACGTGATATCGTATGGTATTTGTCTTTGACTAACTTCACTTAGTATGATAATCTGTAGGTCCATCCACGTTGCTGCAAATGACATTATTTCATTCTTTTTTATGGCTGAGTAATATTCCATTGACTATATATACCATATCTTCTTTGGAATCTAAAAAAATGATACAAAAGAACTTATTTACAAAAGAGCAATACACCCACAGACATAGAAAACAAACTTATGGTTACCAAAGGGGAAACGGGGAGAGAGAGATAAATTAGGAGTTTGGGATTAACACATACACACTACTATATATAAAATAGATAAACAACAAGGACCTACTGTACAGCACAGGGAACTATGTTCAACATCTTGTAATAACCTATAATGAAAAAGAATCTAAAAAAAAAAAATATATATATATATATATGTCTGAATCACTTTGCTGTACACCTGAAACTAACACAACATTGTAAATCAGCTATACTTCAATTAATTAAAACATTTTCTTTAATTTAAAATAAAGAACTCACAGGGCAGACCAGGATTGACTGAAGGCTTGTTTTCCAGTGATCTGATCAAGAAATAGTGCTGAGTTGATTTTTAGGGGTTGATCTGGACCGGGTGTTCCCATGAGGGAAGGCAGGGGTGATGGGAGCTTTTAAAAGAGGAGATGCCCCAGGTGTTGGTGGTGGCTTGCATTTATTTCCCTGTTGTCAGCCCCAAGCACTTAGCAATTCCTACTGTCAGGGTCTCACCTGCTGGCAGCTGTGCCACAGAAAACAGGGTCTTCAGCTGGATGGCGTGGCCTGTGCCTCAGGCCTTAACAGCCTGAGGATGGGGCAGTTTCTAAGGAGAACCATTCCCTAAAAATGTTTAAGGAAAATTTTAAGTTGAAGCATAACATACATGTAGAAATATATACAAATCATAAATGTCCAGCTGGAAAGATTTTCATAAAGTCAGCCCCCTCCTGTAACTGGTACCCCAGGAACCCACTTTGGTACCACTCAGACCTCTCTGTTGGATTCTCAGCTTGCAGTTTCCAAGACAAAGCACATGGCTTAAGCTTGAGCTGCAAGCCGACTTGAAGGCTGGCCCTGGTTCCGAGTTACAGAGGAGACTTTCTATCTATCCAGAACTCGGGCCAAGACAAACATCTTCCATGCCACCCTTAGATGGAACTTTCCCCCTTGGCCCACCCTTTCACTGAGAGTCTAGTCCTTGCCGGTCTTGGGGTCTCAGTGCTAACCTTGCCCAGGTCAAGGCCTGCTCTCCCATCTCTAGTGGCCATTGAAATGGAAAGGTCTTGGCCACCTGGACTAGCAAACGTCCCCAGGGCCTGTGGCATTAGTGTTGCCCAGCACGCTGGTTGTCAGTGCCTTTTTCATTTTTCGCCAGTGGGCTTTTCTGTTTACTAGGGTCCTGACTAAGAATTAAAGGACTTTTGTTATATTTCATCCAAAAGTTCTAAGTTCCCTTAGGAAACTTTTTAATTAATTAATTAATTAATTTATTTATTTATTTATTTTTGGCTGCGTTGGGTCTTTGTTGCTGCGTGCGGGCTTTCTCTAGTTGCGGCGAGCGGGGGCTACTCTTCATTGTGGTGCGCGGGCTTCTCATTGCGGTGGCTTCTCTTGTTGTGGAGCACGGACTCTAGGTGCACGGGCTTCAGTAGTTGTGGCGCACAGGCTTCAGTAGTTATGGCGCACGGGCTTAGTTGCTCCGCGGCATGTGGGATCTTCCCGGACCAGGGCTCGAACCCACGTCCCCTGCATTGGCAGGCGGATTCTTAACCGCTGCGCCACCAGGGAAGCCCCCCCCTTAGGAAACTTCTTAGGGACTCCAGTCCACCTGGCCTCTGGGATGGCACGTGGCATGGGTTTTGCAGTGGCGCCTGCACGCTGCACTCAGGACGGAGGCCCTTCGGCTCCCTCGGAAAGGCCTGCCCTGCCCTGTCGGGGAGGGGGCTGCGTGGGCAGTGTGGGCGCAACTAGTCAACGGTGCTTTCAGGTGAAATGGGGACAGACACTCAGTCCCAAAGGCATGAAGGCCCCGGAGCCGTCTGAAGGCATCTTGGGGAGGGCAGGCACTGGAGCGCTGAGGAAGCCCACAGGGGGATATCTCTCCAGATTCCATCTGTGCAGGCAGTGAACCCCCGGCCTCTCCCGGACGGGCTTCTAGCACTTTCCTTGAACCTCAACACAGGAGGTCAGGACTTCCTGGGTCATCTGATTTAGGGGAGGGGGAGGGGTCTGAGGTAAGGATATACTGATTCCCGGGCAGTGGCGAATGGTTGGCTGCTGGTTAGGGGTAAGAAAGGGGCGAGACTGGAAGACCAGTGATGAGGAGGTCTGGGAAAGAGGCTGCGAATGTGAGGGGGCTGGGCAGAAAGTAGGCAGATCACCAGAGCCCACCCGAGACCCCCTCCCCGCCTTAAGGAAGTACTTGACAACCTGGTAGACAAGATGGCTTATCCAGTAGACGTCAGCTGGCCTCTGTCCTCAGCCACCCTAGTACTTGCACAGTGGGACCATGACCAGATGGCAGTTGTGGCAGAGCTGGAGGCTGTGTGGGGACATCCTCTCCCCGAGACTTATCTCACCAGTGATGCCGCGGAATGCCTGACCTGTCAGGGCAAGAGATGGTAGCCCTCAGGGTGACTGTCCCTTGAGAAGACCAACCACTCACTTGGCCAGTTTATTACATCAGACCTCCTCCAACCAGGAGAGGAAGAAATTCTTCCTCAACAGAATCAATACCTAACCTGGATATAGATTTTTTTTTTTCTATGCCCAGAGCTCCTCTGCCAGCTCTGCTCTCCAAAGGCTTACCTGATGCCTGATGGATCTTGCATACCATCACTTCAGAGTGAGGACCACATGTTACAGCAAAAGAGGTGTGGCAATGGGTTATGACTGCAGGATCTTCTGTTCCTAATAGAGATCATATCACCCTGAAGCAGCTGGACAGATAGAAGATTGGAATTACCTTCAGCTAAGACATCAGATTGGGGACCTCACCCTACAGGGTTGAGGGTCTGTCCACCAGGGTGTAGAGTAAGAATGGAACCAATGGCCCATATATGATACTATGTCCAAATAGCTAGAAGACGCCGGGGGAGGTGGGAATGACCACTCTTCTCATCACTCCCGGAAACCCCTGTGAAGGATTTGTGTTTCCTGTCCCTGAAGCAGTAGCTTCCACTACATTATTATCCAGCGGATGAATTCTTCCTCCGGGTACAGTAAGGGTTCCACTGAACCTGAAGCTGTGACTACCATCTGGTCACTCTGAGCTCTGTATTCTGATGGACCAGCAAAGAAAGGAGTTACTGTCTTGGTGGGGGTAATTGACCCTGGTTATCATGAGAAGCCACGGTGCTGCTGTACAATGAAGACAGAGAGGAACATGTCTGGAACTCAGGGGATTCTCTGGGGCACCTCTGGGTGCTTATATCCTAAGTGAAAATGGTGACTGGCCTATTGCAGCAACCGTATTTTGACAAAAGCAAGGCAACTAAAGTCTCAGACTCCTTAAGTCTGAAAGTCTTGGTCACCCTACCAAGCAAGCAACCTAAGCCAATTTAAATGATTGTTGAAGGCGAGGAAAATCTAGCACGAGTGGTGGAGAAAAGAAGATGAATATCAATTGCCATCTTCAGTCCAGGTGCATCAGCAACTCTAGCTTCTCCCCCTAATTTTTGTGCATTTAGCCTTTTGTGGATATTGAAAGAAACTGAAAAATTGGACTTAAGTATGGCATGAGAGGGTCTGAGAGGTGCAAGAGGCTGACCGTGGCTGACGCCCCTGATGTCCCATGTTACCCATCCTCAGCCCACTCTGTCTTCAGCCACAAGTGTAACAGGCAGTTCCATGTAAGCGCAGGCTGACAGCATCCCAAGTCAAGTGGGCACCATGCAACCTTTCTACTTCCTACAGCAAGGCTGCAGTCATTTTTTTTAAAGACCACAAATTCTTTGATGCTCATCCCATCAAGAAGTGGAGTCTCTCTGCTTCTTGATTTCAGGCTTGGACATGTGACTTTCTTTGGCCAAGGTGACGTTAGCCAGCATATCATCAACAGAGACTTGCAAAGTGCTTGCTCTTTGTGACTTGCCTTTTCAATAATTCTCTGACCTACGCAGTACAGGCCAATATGGTAGGAAGAGTCAAGTAAAAGCACCACCATCAAAGACTCAAAAGATGTACGGATGGTGGTCCCTCCAAAATATTCATTTGATTCATCTGTCTGGCATCTACATAACACATAACCTAGATGGATCATGGCAGATGGTGGTGGACTACTGTGAACTTAAACAGGTTAAACAGGTAGTAATTCCAATTATAGCTGATGTGCTGGATGTGATATTTTTTTACTGGAGCAGATCAATCAACCCTCTGGAATATGATATACGGTTATTGATTTAGTGAGTGGTTTAGTCTCAACACCTATGAAGACAGAGGAGCAAAAGCCATTCAGCACTATGTGGTAAGGTAATCAGTACACCTCAGCTCCGTGTTAACTCTGCTGCCCTCTGTTCCAGTACCGTCAGGAGAGACTTTGATCATCTTGATATTTTGCTTGACGTCATGCTAGTTCACTATACTGATGACACCATGCTAATGGGATCTGTTAAGTAGGAAGAGGCAAGTACTTTGGATATACTAGTGGGTCTCATATATGCCAGATAATGGGAAATTAAAGACAATTCAGCGAACTGGCACATCAGTGAAATTTTTACAGGTCCAATGGTCTGAGCCTGCCGAAACATCTTCTCTAAGGGAAGGGAAAGGAAGGGAAGATTGCTCCCTTTTGCATCTCCTACCACTAAAAAGGAGGTACAGCTATGTAAAGGGGCTCTTTGTATTTTAGAGGCAACAGATACTGCACCCACTTATTGAGTGATCCAGAGACTTCCAGCTTTGAATAGGACCCAGAGCAAAAGTGGGCTTTGCAGTACGTTCGGGATGCTTTTTGAGCCACAAGATCCAGCACATCTAATGGAAATAAAAGTATCAGGATTGGATTTGAATGCTGTTTGGATTCTCTGGCGAGCCCTGATAAAAGAGTTGCAGCAAAGCCCTCCAGAATACGGGGCAGGTCCACGCTCTCCCCAGCACTTATAAAACAGCTCCTGGGAGCTATCAGCCCTGGTAGACATACAGCAGAGGGTGATGGCCACAAGTGACTATGCAGAAGAGCTTCCCGTCATGAGCTGTTATCTGACCCACTGAGTCATAAGAGAGTCAGTCACAGGGCAGGCATGCCCAGGAGCCATCTGTCATGTAATGGTAGTGGCACTTTTGAATCAGGCTCAAGCCAGTGCAGAAGACAGGAGTAAATTCCAACAGATCCACCACCTCTTCTCTCTCAAGCCTCACCCACGGCCCCTGGGGAGTTCCTGATTACCAACTGGTGGAAAAATGATGGGCTTGGGCCAGTGACCCACTTGTGGAATCTGTGCTTCTGGTCCCTAAAACTCTGTCAAGCTAGAGTTCCCAGGGATCTCTCCCAGGAGAGAACACTGAAACCTGGGACACAGCAGGTTTGGCTAATTACCACTTGGCTACTAATTATCACTGGTAAAGTTTCCACAAATTATCATTGACTCTGCATGCCAGTGGACCAAGGACAAAACGGTACCAGACCCTGATCACCACGAGAAGCTCCTGCACAGCGGGGACAGGGAAGAGATTGTGGGGACTTGGGGATTCCCTGGGACAGCTCACCTTAAGGCTTCCAAGAGACAGCTGCTGGCCGTCACCTTGAGAGGGAGTCTGTGATTGATTGGAATGACGCCATCTTGTTTTCATTGAAAAAGGGGAAAAAGTGAGCCCCCCCATTATAACATGCAAGGAAACTAATAGATCCAGGGTAGCAAGGGGAAGACAGTAATGGACACAAATGTTACGCATCCCCCTGGGTCCCCTCGGTGCTGCCCACCTCCTGAACCTCCCTGTGGCTTGTTTCTCCCCAGCTGTTTCTACTCCCTGTTGACTCAATTAGCGCCCAGATTGTTCTGGCACCTGGGACAGAATAGCCCTGTGCTCTGTGGACGCTGGACGCCTCTCCTTGTTTGCCACTACATCATCAGACCTACTTTACACACATCTGCAACGCTGGCCTTCTCTTCACTCCTCTGGATGAAGTGCCACATCCCAAGCTGCAGGATCTGCACCCTGACTGCCCACTGAAGGGCCAGATGACGTAACGTAGAAGGGTGAGAAAGTGACCTCCTCGGAGGGCAAACTTTGGCCAATGGAAAACTGAAGGCATCTAGGCAGACACATTTCCTCCCCTCTTCCCTCTCACGAAGAGCTGAGGAAATTCCCCCTCCCAGTCTATCCAAAGAAGTCCCACGGGCCAAGCGAACTAACCTGCCAAGCATCTGCTCGCCCCTCTGGGCTCGCTGGGAACTGGTGCCAGCGTGGCGACGCATCACTTCACACTGGGCCGCACTCTGCTTGCCTTTCTATGTCTCCGCTCCTTGCTCCCTGGTTTGCGTCTCCCCTGAAAAAGCATCGTGCCAGCTTCACCTTTGCCTCAGGCTGTTTTCTAGAAAACCCAGGCTAAGCCATACTTCACGTATTTACTTTCATTTTGAAATTTTTATTGGATAACATATTTAAAGCTGTGGTCTTTTCTTTCTGTAATTGTTTCCCCACTCAGGGAGTCAGAACAAGGAGTAACCCAGGCTGCCGGCAAAGGGCCTGAGAAGGGATGTGCTCGGGAGCGGTCCATCCCGAGTTGCCACCACGAGGGGGCGCAGCCAGCTCGGTGGAAGAGAAGCAGCGCGTCTGCCCGGAGCTTCCAGATCAGGGCATCAGGCCGGAGTCTGCAATCCCCAGAGAGCCTCCTGCAAAGCCGAGATGGGCTGGTGTCCTCTCCCCGAGGGAACCCTGCTCTCCAAAAGTTCCTCTGCACCAGGGGGTTCCCAACACCCCCCTCCCTTTCTCTCCAGTCCTGGTTCCCGTTGATTGACATACAGCGTCCAGGGTATGTGAAGCTGAGTGTCTGTGAAGCTGTCGCTCTGTGAAGCTGAGTGTCCCGCAGTCCTGGGCAGTCCCCGGGGCCACTGCCTGGCTGGGGCCCCCCTCCCGGGAGCTGCCCTGCCCCAAGGCTGGCCCACCTTTTCAGGGATGTCATTGGCCTGGCCTTTGGAGGACCCAGGGCTGCCATCTGCCCCCGGGCAGCATATGGAACACAGGAAAGGCTGGGCAGCACGGACCTTGTGCGCTGATCCCCAGGGCCAGGGATCTGAGAGGTGAGTCATGGGAACAGAGTGGGAGTAGGGCTGACAGATGTCCTTGTGGTGACATCTGGAAGGGGGACTCAGAGTAACGACAGCCAGGGACTTATAGGCTGTTGCCACTGGCCGGCGGGGAGCGTGCTGCGTCGTCAGTTCCCTCCCAAGCCTCATGAGGAAGGCACATGGAGGAAACAACCAAAGGGAGGCCCAGCCGAGCTCCCCGCCCTGGTGTCCACTCTCCACGCCGTCCCCGTGGGTGACCCAGCCTGTTCTTTGTCCCCTGCCCACTGATTCCCCTCCTCACAGTGCAGAGGGGAGGGGCTGGCCCCCACCACGCAGCCCCCTCTCTCTGGGGACACCTCTGTCAGTCCACCTGGCTTCTCTCCTTCCAGCTCCGAGCGCCCTGTGTCCCGGGGAATCCCAACACTGCTTCCTCTTTAAGTCTATCTAGAAGTTCACTAGCCAGCTCAGCCCTTGCTAAACAATTCGGGAACAGTCCTTGGATCGCCTTGGAAAAAATAAGAGTTCCCCTTCCTCTCCTGGCCTCCCAGATTCCACCTATTGATAACGTAGTACATACTGGGACGCTTGCTGCATTCCGGGGAAAGACTTGGCAGGCGGAGGCCGTGGACAGAACTGCCCGCTTCCCCCGACAGGGCTGGGGCGAGCTGAGGCAGGGCCCCTCACAGCTAAAGTGGGACTCGTGTGCCCCTGGTCAGCCTGGGGAAGGGCCCAAGGGCTCCTGCACAGAGTGGGCCGGGGTCTCTAGCTCACAGGGAGCAGAGTGAAGGTCAGGGCAACTGGGGGGCATGGCGTGTTGACAGGGCTTATCCTGCGAGACAGTTCCTGACCTCCAAGTTCCGGACTTTGCCCACCCAGCCCTGAGAAACAGCCGCCCTCTGGGTCCAGGAGCGCCTCTGCTGACCAAGCTTGACCCAGCTCTCCTTTCACTCTGTGACCCCAATGACAGCTTCCTGGGCAAAGACCCCCTAGCCCCCCAGGTACTTGGCAGTGCTCAGCATGGGTTCCTCCCTCAGGGGGTGGCTCTGCCCCAAACCAAGACAAGCTGCTCTTAACCGCCCACCACAGGGCCCAGAGCAGGCAGTGAGGGTGATGAAATTTTACTGCCTGTCCCGGGGACCCCAAACTGGGTCCCCTCCACCACTCCTGGCTACACTTCAGGAAGCTGCAGCCCTGGGGTCTTGGCCAAGCTCTAGGTGGGCCCTGGCCCTCCAGGAGGGGACGATGTTGCCCTCCTTGCCCCCAGCCTAGGCCTAAGCCTCCCAGCCCCTCAGTCCTCCACCTGGATCAACTCTTCACGGAATAACTGAGAGAAGGATTGGCCAGTCCCTTTGGGAGGAGCCCGGCCCCAACTCAGGCCCCATCACATAATATACCAGTGTGACCAGTCTCGTTCTGAAGTAAAACCCTAGGCATCCTTCGCTCTATTATATAGACTTAAAAAAAGAAAAAACAAAACAAAATGATTTTCTAGTTTCAAAAGCACTTCACTGTAGAAAATGTCCAAATTAAATAAAATATCAAATAAGAAATTTAAAATTATTCATAATTCCAACAGACTCAAGCACTACAGACATGGGTACGTGTTAAAATCCTTTATCTACCATGTTTGTACAAAACACCACTTTGTTTTTAAAAATCTGAACAGGGAGTTCCCTGGTGGCACAAGACTCCGCGCTCCCAGTGCAGGGGGCCTGGGTTCAATCCCTGGTCAGGGAACTAGATCCCACGTGCGTGCCGCAACTAAGAGTTCGCCTGCCACAACTAAGGAGCCCGCCTGCCGCATCTAAGACCTGGCACAACCAAATAAATAAATACATAAACAATATTTTAAAAAATAATAATTATAAAAAATCTGAACAAAGAAAAGTCACCCACCATCCCACAGATTTTAAAGGATTATGTGAAGGACAGACTGGATGGGACCCCTCCGCCCTCAGCCTGTCTGTTCCTCTATCCCCTCCCCAGGCGGGCAAACACATCTATATTCACGCAGCGATCCTGCCATAGATACTCTACTGCAAGTTTGCATTTTTCACTTAATGTCATGTCACGGACATTTTCTCCAGTGAGTGAAAATGGACCTGGCTCATTTTGCGGCATGCGGGATCTTAGTTCCCTGACCAGGGATCAAATCCAGACCCTCAGCAGTTGAAGCTCAGAGTCCTCACCACTGGATTGCTCATTTTTTTAAAATGACCACATTGTCATGTAGTGTAATTATTTGCCTCTTTCCCTCTTGCTGGATATTTGGGGATTTTCCAGTTTCTCCTACAGCAAGAATCCTTGTATACATAACAACACATGTCCATTTATTTCGGATACGTACATTCCCTAGAAGTACAATTGTTACCTCAAAGATCTTGTTTAAGGTGAGATAAGACTCTTTATCTCTTTTTTAAGTTAAGAAATCTAGCAGAGGACTTCCCTGGTGGCGCAGTGGTTAAGAATCCTCCTGCCAATGCAGGGGACACGCGTTCGAGCCCTGGTCCGGGAAGATCCCACATGCCGCAGAGCAACTAATCCTGTGCGCCCCAACTACTGAGCCTGCGCTCTAGAGCCCGCGAGCCACAACTACTGAGCCCATGTGCCACAACTACTGAAGCCTGCGTGCCTAGGGCCTGTGCTCTGCAACAAGAGAAGCCACCGCAATGAGAAACCCGTGCACCGCAATGAGGAGTAGCCCTTGCTCGCCACAACTAGAGAAAGCCCGCACGCAGCAACGAAGACCCAACGCAGCCAAAAATAAATAAATAAATAAATGTATAAAATAAAAAAGAGAAGTCTAGCAGAGAGGCAAACTGTCTACTGTTTGTCTGAGAAATCTCTTAGGTACTTACACTGTTTAGGAACCCAGAAATGTGATTACACATGGTTACCAGCAAGTAAGACCAGCAAGCAAGAGTTCAGGTTTCTACTGGAAGTTGTTCTCATGAGTCATGGCAACAAATTCTAAAGTCTTAGAACCGTTGTAAGACCCTTCTGTTTAAATAACAGCTTCATTGTAACAGAAATGAGAAGTTGGTAACAGTATAAATGTTCAGACAAGTCCCAGTTTTGTACCAGAAAACAAGGTTTGTACAGACTAAGTGGTCTGAATTCAACACCTTATCAAATCAAATTCTTCCATCAAGTTTTATAATTCAGAATGATATCTTTCCCTCCATGATTTCAGGGGAAAGGAGACATCTTCAACTCTCGACTTCATTTTGTTAACTATGTAGTCTTTCGTTTTTAAGGCCAGGTTCTGGAAATTCATTAGCTGGCCTTAGAAGCAAAAAACAGATGTGTGGAGCTCCATTTTACTGAGCCAAAAAGAGAAATAAATGAATAGGATCTTAATTAATAACAGCTGAATAAGGAGCACATATAATTTCTCTTCAGCAAAGAATAGAAACGCTTTTTAATGGATACTGCAGTAATTAATTCCGAAAAGACTTAGGCCAATTCATTCTTCTACCAATAGGGAGCCGGTTTCCTCACAATTTTGCCAGAACTGGCGGCAATTATCTTGTTTATTTTCGGACAGTCTGATAGGACACACACACACACAAAATTAGCATGTTTTCATGCTTTAAAAAAAGGACTGGGGACTTCCCTGGTGGTCCAGTGGTTAAGACTGTACTTCAGTGCTTCCACTGCAGGGGGTGCAGTTGGGGAACTAAGGTCCCGTGTGCCACATGGCATGGCCAAAAAATTAAAAAAAAATTTTTTAAGGGCTTTATTGAAATGTAATTGACATGTAATAAACTGCACATATTTAAAGTATCCAGTTTAGTAAATTTTCATATGTATATATACTCATGAAACTATCACAGCGATGAAGATTAAAACATCCATCATCACCAAAAGTTTCTCATGCCCTTCGTAATCCCTCTCCTTGCCCTCCCTGCTCACCACCCCCCAGGCAGGGACAGACCCGCTTTCTTAGTTAGATCAGCTACCATTTTCCATTGGCGAGGCTGACGGCCACCAGCCGCTCCCGCTCGCTGCTTTCGCAATGTAATTTTCACACCCCCTGTGGAGGGCCATTTGACAATATCGGTCAAGGTGACAAATGCACAAACGGAACCAGCCATGCTGCTTCTAGGAATGAATCTTATCAATGCTCTAACATCCACGCAAAATGACGCAAGGACCAGCTAGACACTTCGATTGTAGTAGCAAAATGTTGGAAACTCCCTAAATGTCCATCCGTAGACACTGGGGAAATAGCTGCAGTGCACCCAGACAATGGAGTACTATGCGGCCATAAAGGAGAATGAGGAAGTTCTCTTGGTTCTGATACAGTAATTACCCCCAGATATGACGTTAAGGGGGAAGTGTGTGTGCAGAGCAGTGGGTGGTGTGCGTGCCTCTTCACTCTTCGGGGGCTATCAGGAGAGCCATGACCCTGACCTTGCCCCTCTTGCCCTTCCCCACCCCTCGCCCCAGGAGAGAGAGGAAGCATTTACCCGGCTGGCAGTTGGGTGGTGTTATTAAGCCTTTCTCTGTCTTTTATTTGTTATAGTTGTTCCACTTGTCTCCTTCTGTCTCCAAGGGGGAGACGTGCCCGGGGGAAGCACTGCGGCTCACATCCAAGGGGGTCTGTGTGTCCAGCAGTGGTGCTCAGTGTTGGACAGCCCAGAGCCTGAAGTGAAAGCCACATTCTCTGCATAAGCTTTTTCAGTAATGACCAGGATATTTTGATCTTCACCTGCCTGCCAAACTCAGATTGTGCACTAGGTCATTTACTGGATCCCTAGCAATGAGATTGTATGCCAACAGTTTATACACATGCCATACATGCATTCTACAAGGTATCTGGGTACTTTGTGTGTGTGGTAAAATACACATAACATAAAACTTACCATCCTAACTATTTTAAAGTTACAGTGATATTAAATACGTATGTTCACATCATTGTGCAGACATCATCACCATCCATCCCCGTAATGCTTTTCATCCTGTAAAACTGAAACTTCATAACTATCGAATAATAACTGCCCATTCTCTCCCCCCGCCAGCCCCCTGCAACCACCATTACACTTTCTGTCTTTACGATTTTGAATACACTAAGTACTTCATCTAAGTGGAATCATACAATATGTGTCTTTTTGTGACTGGCTTATTTCATTTAGCATGATGTCCTCAAGGTTCATCCATGTTGTAGTATGTGTCAGAATTTCCTTCCTTTTTAAGACTGAATAATTAATCCCATTTTAATTCAGTGGAACTCCATTTAATTCAATTTTAATTGCATTGTATGGATACACCACATTGTGCTTATCCATTCATCCATCAGTGGACACTTGGGTTGCTTCCGTGTTTTAGCTATTGTGCATAATGCTGCTATGAACATGGGTGTACAAATATCTCTTTGAGTTCCTCCTTTCACTTTTGAATATATACCCAGAAGTAGAATAAAGAATCATAGGGTATTCTTTTTAAAATTTTTTGAGGACCGCCGTATGTTTTCTCCAGCGGCTGTACTATTAGGTTGGTCAAAAAGTTCATTCTGGTTTTTCCATAAGATGGCACAGAAAACCCAAATGATCTTTTTGGCCAATCCAATATTTTTCACATTCCCACCAACAGTGCACAAGGGTTCCAATTTCTCTACATCCTCACCATCACTTGCTGTTTTCTGGTTTTTTGATAGTAGCCATCCTAATGGGTATGAGGTTGGTATCTCATCGTAGTTCTGATTTGCCTTATCACTAATGATTAGTGATATTGAGCATCTTTTCATGTGCTTGTTTATATATCTTCTTTGGAGAAATGTCTGTTCAAGCCTTGCCCATTTTTGAACCAGATAGTGTGGGGTTTTTTAAAATTACTATTATTGTTGAGGTTTAGAAGTTCCTTACATATTCTGGATATTAATCTCTTATCAGATACATGGTTTGCAAATATTTTCTCCCATTCTGTGGGTGGCATTTTTACTCTGTGGATAGTGTCTTTTGATGAACAAACTTTAAAATTGTAATGAAGTCTAACTTGTCTATTTTTAATTTTATTACCTATGCCTTTGGTGATATGCCAAGAAATCATTGCCAAATCCAATACTGTGAAGGTTTTGACCTGTGTTTTCTTTGAAGAGTTTTATAGTCTTAGGTCTACCATTTGGGTTCTTGATCCGTTTTTAGGTAATTTTTGTAAATGGTGTTAGGAAAGGGTACAATTTCATTCTTTTGCATGTGGATATCCAGTTTTCTGAGCACCGTTTGTTGAAAAGACTGTCCTTTCCCTATTGAATGGTCTTGGCACCCTTGTCAAAAATCATTTGACCATGTATGTGAGGGCTTATGTCTGGGCTCTCCATTTTACTCCATTGACCTATGTCAGTCTTTAGGCCAAAGCCACAACTGTATATATTACTATAGCTTTGTAGGAAGCTTTGAAATCAGGACATGTGTGTTCTCAGTTTTGTTCTTTTTCAAGATTATTTTGGCTATTTGGGGTCCCTTGAGATTCCATGTGAATTTTAGAATGGGTTTTTCTACTTCTGCAAATAATGTCATTAGTTTGCAGAATTCGGGATTTTCTAGGGATTGCATTGAATCTGTAGATTGCTTTGGGTAGTATTGATATCTGACAATATTAAGTCTTCCAATCCCTGAGCATGGGATGTGTTTCCATTTATTTGTTTCTTCTTTAATTTCTTTCAGCAGTGTTTTATAGTTTACATTGTACAAGTCTTTCCACCTCCTAGGTTAGGTTAATCCTTAAGTATTTTATTCTT